>NC_089219.1:2580521-3180521 GCF_963924675.1 Phocoena phocoena
CACAGATGGGCTGGTGCAGGGCTGGACAGGTGGGAGGGTTTCTATTCTTTATCAAATGCCGTTGTCTTTCTATACGTCACTCACCTGAGGGCCTGCAGCCCCTGAACTCAACCTGCCCAAAGCTTAGCTCATCTCTCTGAACCTATGCATTACGCTGCCCCATCCCCACACCCAGGTCATCACTCAGCCGTTGCCCATCTGCACCCCCTTCCCCACGTCTCCGTCGGTTCCATCCAGGCCCCTCCCAATGGCTCCCAGCCCACCTCCACTTTCCAGCTCCACTCCTGTTGCCGTGGTGGATGCAGGCCATCTGCGTGTCTCATCTGGATGGTGGAGTTCAACCTTTACCAGGTGTTGGTGAAGGTCGCAGAATGGGCATCTTCAAAATAGGCCACCTTGGCATGTTGATTATTTTGAGCTGAAGAAAACTAGGGAGAAGCAGATACAAGAAAAGCTCTCTGGCCTCTGCTATCTGCCTAGAAGCAGGCTATGCGTTCATGAAGATTTCCCCCTACCCCAAGCCAGGAAGGACAGAAGCTTATCACTGGAGGCAGCTCTGGGCCCTGATCAGCCCAGAGGAATCTACACCACAAACCTCAGTCACTGGCCCTTGTCTCTCACTAGGTCCCCCAGGTATTTGCCCTCCCACCACTTGCTGCCTTAGAAACTCAAGGGCTAGTTCCTTTGTCTTGTCACTTGTCTAGGAATCTATTGTTCTCTTGTTAAATGTTATGTAAGCCCGAGTTCTAACCACCCCTTTGAGTTACTCATCTCTGAGCGCTGCACGATGCATGTTTTAATAAACTCGTTTGGTTTTCTCTTGTTAATCTGTCTTTTGTCCATCTAATTTTCGGGGTCTTAGGCAACGAAACTGAGGTGGGTAGAGAAAAGGATTTCTTCCTCCCTGACCTCGGCGTGAGTGCTGGGTTAGCCTCTCCCTCCATCCTGGGCTGTGAGCTCTGTGGTGGGAGAGTCCCTGTTTTTCCTACCTGTCACTGTGCCTGGCACATGGCCCTCACTCAGTGAATAAATGATGGTTGTGAATAACTGACTGATGAAGTGACTTGTCTCTGTGGATGTATCTCCCTTCCAGTCTCTGTGTTTCTTCCTAACGACCACTGCCTGTGCCAGTGCAGGACACCAGGCATTCCACATGCATTATCTTTTTAAATCCCAACAGCAGCCCCAGGTGGTGGGTGCTATGTTGCCCATTTTACAGAGAGGTGAAGTAACTTGCCTCAGGACACACAGCTCCTGTCTGTTCTGACCCCAAAGCCCACACTTGCAAACGCTAGATATTTCTTACCTTGTAAAAGGAGGCTTTCTTGGCCTGAGGGCATCTGGGCGCCCCTTGGCATTGTGCCATCTCCACCTGGAGGCCCAGATTTTGGCAGGAAATTCAGCCTGGCTCAGACCTGTCTCACTAGTCTCATTTCTTCACTCCTTCCACCCCCACCCCCATGCAGGGCAGCCCCCTTCCCTGGAGTCCACCCATGATACACTCCTCTTGGTGGGCCTGGCTTCCTTGGGCCGTTGGGCTTTTCCTGTGATCCTCTGTTTACCTGGAGCTCCCTCCCCACCTTCACTCATCATTCCTGCTTATGTGTGAGGTACAGCTCGCATGGCACCACCTCCTGCAAGGCTTCCCTGATTGCCCCAGCTGTAACACTGGTTTCCACCTCTTCTCCCTTCCATGCAGCCCTTAGGAAGTCACTCAGTCATGACTTTGAAGCAGGGGCCTCAATGGCCTTGAAGACACTAATCATGAAGCAGCATTACATCTAAGCCTCCTTGCACCTCAGTCTCCACCTGATGCTAAAAACTCGGCCTCTGTTTACCGGTGCCAAATCATATCTTGGAGACAGAGTTTTGGGTGAAGCACAGGAGAATAGCTTTATTGCCTTGCCAGACAAAGGGGGATGCAGCAGGCTTGTGCTCTGAAAAACTGTGTGTCCCAACCAGAGGGATTTGGTGAGGATTTTTATAGCAATGGTTCAAGGGTGGGGTTACTGATAAGGATCAGGGTGTCTGCAGGGCCTGCTTCCCTTTAATCTGGCCTCAGGGGGTCTCCTGATGAGTTTCTGTGGTTCTCAAGGCTATCAAACTGTGACCTTCTCTCTGGAATGAAGAATGCTTCATCAGGTAGTTAACATCTTCCATTTGTTGGGGGTTTTAGTTCTATAAAGGGTGAAGATATTGTCATGTGCATCCCTTGAGGCAGAACCAGGACCCTGCCCCAAGGCTGCACTATTGTTTCTTGACTGCTTCTCCCTTGTCTCTGCATCCCCTCCCTTCCCTGATTAGCAACTGTTTGAATCTGTCCTTTGGAACTCGGAGAAGGTCAGGGAGGCTGGAGTCTATTCCTTACAAATAAGAAATGGGGGACTCAGAAAGGCTTCTGTGTCCAGAAGCCCCACAGGGTCCTGCTCAGTCTCCACCTGGCATGGGTCCTGGCAGCGGGGAGGGGCTCAGTGAATGTTCAGGGACTAGGTGAATGAATGTGGCAACAAAGTGAGAGCACACACATTTTAGATTAAGAGCTAAGAAGCATTGGGTAGCATGTGACACATGCAAACACAAGATGCCTTAGTAGCAAGTGTCCCCTCAACCAAAAATAACATCTACATTGTCCTGGACATGGAGTCACCTCTCTGTCACTTGTCAAGGGAAATGGGATTATATGCCTCCCTCTGTGTCCCTCTCCTCTGCCCAACTAATAACAGCAATTGGAACCATCCCAGATGGAGCTTATTCTATACAAGACTCTATCATCCAGAACGGCAGCAAAATCGGGCTAAGCTAGCCTGGCATCCCATACCAGTAAGACTTGCAAGCTGTGTGACCTGGGGCAAGCTGCCTAACCTCTCTGTGCCCCCCCCTTCTTAGAGAGTCACAACAGGCACATCAAAGGCTCAGATAAAGGCTGAACTGATGTCACTTGTTTGGGACCCTCTGGGTTCCAGTGAGTTTCTTCAGTGCAGGAATTCTCACAGCCTTTTACATGCATGTTTGCATTGTGAATTTCCAAAAGGGGGATGCTGCCTATATTATATCACACATCACTTTGATCTGGGGGCATCTTGGTTTGGGAATTTATGATCATGACAATGACAATGATAAATAGTATTTAGGGGGCTCTTATTGTAGGAGGTTCCAGGCTAAGCACGTACACAGGTTAACACATTTGATCCTCACAACAGCCCTGTAGGGGGCTAGTATATCATTCTCACTCACTTCAGAGGTTCTGGAGACTCACGCTGACGGTCAAGTGGGCTGCCTCTGTGCTCGGTCCCTGTGCTGTGGGCTTTCCCGGCTGAAGAGCTTCAGGATGAGCTGATCCCTTGGACCCAGTTTCTCCTCTGACCGCCCAGCCTGAGCCCCAATCCCTGTGGTCAGCAGCCTTCTTAGCGCTCCATGGGATGCTTCCTGCTCCCCAAACGCGACGTGGCCAAAACTCAGCCAAGGCTGCATCCTCTCTCTTCCCTCCCCCTCTCACCCGACAAACCATCTTCGCCCCTTTCTTTTCTGGTCTCGGTGAAGGGTGGTCCGTGTTCATGTCCTGTGGCTGACAAAACAGATTACCACAAACTTGGGGGCTTAGACAACAGAAATCTATTCACTCCTGGATCTGGAGGTCAGAAGTCCAAGGTCAAGGGGTCAACATGGCCATGCTCCCTCCAGAGGCTCTAGGGGAGGCTCCCTTCTTGTCTCTTCCAGCATCTGCTGGTGATGGCTTGTAGACACATCACTCCAACCTCTGTCCCTGTGGCCACAAACCCTTCTCTGTATAATTCTTCCTTTTTTTTCTTTTGGCCACACCATGCAGCATGTGGGATCTTAGCCCCCCAGTGGGGAATCAGACCCACATCCCCTGCATTAGTAACATGGGGTCTTAACCACTGGACTGCCAGGGAAGTCCCTCTCTGTGTAATTCTATTTTTACTTCTTATAAGGACCTCAGTCCTATTGGATTAAGCTCCCCTCTCCCACATCAAGTATGACCTCATCTTCATTTGATCACAGCTGCAAGGACCCTGTTTACAAATAAGGTCCCATCCACAGGTACGGGGGATCCAACCTATCTTTCTTTTTCTTTTCTTTTTTCTTTTTTTTTTTGCAGTACACGGGCCTCTCATTGCTGTGGCCTCTCCCGTTGTGGAGCACAGGCTCCAGATGCACAGGCTCAGCGGCCATGGCTCACGGGCCCAGCCGCTCCGTGGCATGTGGGATCTTCCCGGATCAGGGCACGAACCCACGTCCCCTGGATCAGCAGGCGGACTCTCAACCACTGCGCCACCAGGGAAGCCCCAACCTGTCTTTCTGAGGACACATTTCAACCCACGACAAGTGGCCTCTGGGCATTGTCTCTCCCAGGAGCCTGGGAACCTCTCTCTTCCCGTCATCCCTCATTTCCCACCAGTCCCCACGCCCGTGGCCCCACCTCCCTCCCAACCTGCATCCAGGCCCTCATCACCACTCTGCCCACATCACTGCCACCATCTCCTCCTGAGGTTATTTCAGGTGAAGCTATTTAGAGGCTCTCTGTGTTCCAGATGCAGCTCAAAGCTGGGGATGCAGCAGAACAAGACTGAGAAGTGACCTCTGAGTTCCCCTTCATGGGGGTGATTGACATGCTGGCAAATCAACACAACATATAGTGCTGAGCTGTGGCTTGTCTCCAGGGAAAGTAAGGCAGGACGAAAGATGAGAGGAGCGCTAGTGGGGGTGGGGAGGGGCTTCAGGTGTCAGGAAAGTCCTCCCTGGGAATGGGGGCGGGTAGCTCCCCAGGCAGCAGAGACAGAAAGAGAAAAGGCCCTGAACTGGTAACAAAGCAGGATCCTGGGAGGGGCAGGAGTTGAGATGCAGGACGGACAATTGGGTGTCTGAGGCCAGGAAGCCAGGAGGAGGAGTTTATAGTTTATTCAGAATTCACACGTGATAGGAAGGCTCTGTGGGTCTGATGGGACTCCTTCTCCTGTTTATTTGGGAGGGGAGCCATCCGCAGGGAAGGACTGTAGAAACACTACCTGGCGTCCAGAGCATCCTGGGGCGACTTGGATGGCGCAGCCGTGTGGGTGTGAGGAGTGGCTGGAGGGGGTAACACGGGGATCGCCTATACTCCTCGCTTCCCTGAGGTTCTGATTACGTGCTGGACACCCATCTAAGAGATAGGTCCTGTTACCCTCATTTTACAGATAAGCAAACTGAGGCCCAAAGAGGCTTGAACATTTGTCCATGTAAACCATGCAAGGCCGGAATTCCAGCTGGGATGGGCTGGCTCCAGGGTGGCTGCCCTTTATGGCCCCTGAGGGGCTGATGGACAGATGGGGTAGAGGCCAGCAGGGGGAGGGCCAGAGGGGCCTCTGGGCTCTTGGCCGCTGGGGGGTGGTGGTGCCACTGACAGAAATGGCAGGAGCACCCAAATCTAATCACCTCCCCCCCTCCCCCCACAATGTAAGAACCCACCAGCTCCCCAGTGCCTCCCGTGGGCATTCAGATGCCCTTGACCTCTGAGCCCCATCCGCACTCCTGTCTATTCTGCCCCAGGCAGCACCTCTTGTCACTCTCTGATGGACAATGATGCTCTCACTTCTCGGCCATTCCCCACGCTGGTCCCCAGCCTGGAGGGAGCACACCGCCTTCCCCTCTCTCCATCCTTTTCCTGGTCAACTCCTGGGTGGCTGTCTCAGTGGAAACACCACTTCCTCCGGGCAGCCTTCCTTCATTCTGAGATGGGATCAGGTACTGGGAACACACCCCTGACCTCATGGCCTCTGTCTTGTCTTCCCTGCGAGGCTGCACCTCTGTGAGGGAGGACGGGGCTCTCTCAACCCCTCTGGGTCCCCTGCAGCCTAGCGTGTGTCAAACCCCTGCACTCACAGCCCCGGGAGTGATGGGCACACCAGCTGAACGTCTAGTGCCTGTCCCGATGTGGCCACAGGAAGTGACTGGTGACGGTTTGCCGACAACATGAATGGAAGTTTGTGCTAGAATCCCATCCAAGTTGGCTCCTGCCCCGTCACGTCTCTGCTGTGTGACTGTGGCTGGTCCCTCACTTCTCTGAGACCCAGCTGCCTTGCTTCCAGAAGAGGGGCAGGAGACCTGCTTCTCAGGGCTGCTGTGAAAATAAAATCAGATGATTTGATTATATTCCTGGCATACGTTGGGAATGCATTTATTACGGGCAGGACCTGCACCTTCCTTTCACCCTGCTGTTTCTGCCTCTAAATGACTGAGCCCCGGAAATGTCAGGGGAGGGAAACAAAGTTCTCCCACCTGTGCCTCCTCCTCCTATGATGAGCCTGCCTCCAGAAAATTTCCCCTCTGTGGTTTGGGACAGAGTGGTCCCCCTGCCAGGGTGCACGGCTCTTGTTAGAGGCATTTGCCAAGCTGTGGCACCCAGAGTACGGATCCCAGCCGTGTGATGAGCAGATTCCTTTCCTGTGGCCGCTAACATAGACCTAATTCCCTCACTTTGGGTCCTTTCGGAGTTGAGTGGGTTTAACTGCCTCCGTGCATGTGCCAGGGCCTGGGCACTCAACAGTTGCTTGAATTCAGCTGAACAGGTGGGTGATGCTCTAAAAGTGTTACCCACTGAGGGTTCCAGACATTGACATCCATAAGAAGCTGCCCTTCCTTTTCCTTGGATCACGGTCCTCCCCGCCTGGAGAGTCCAGGGCCCCTCTGGAGTTTGTGGTCTCACACCGGATGAGACATTAGCTTCAGGTATCCTGGTGGAACAGTGGCGCGCAGGAAAGCGAGGTAACAAAAGATGTCGTCTGAAATGGAGTGTGATCTTCCTGGAGGCGGCAAACGAGCCCAATCAGAGAAGTCATCCGGCCGACAAACTGACTCAGCCCCACTCAGACTCGAGTCACCCAACCGGCATCCTTCTTCCCCTGGGTTCTCCACGGGACACCTGCAGAGTATAAATGAACTCACATAGGTGGAGGCGGCTGATAAAAAGCCTCTTTTCTGTGCACCGGGATGACGCAAAAGCGGCTTTGATCTTTTCATTCTCAGGGGTTGAAACCTTAGTAGGAAGCATTCATCACATGGCCGGTCAGCTGGGGACGCCCAGCCTCAGTCGCCCTGCACCTTCTCCCAGATGCTGGAAACCACATCCAACAGCTCTTGGCGGGGGTGGAGGAAGTCCGTATCAAAAATTTCTTTGCCAGGAAGCGTTTTTGGCTTGAGGGGTAACGGGCGTACAGATGAGTCTCTGAGTACGAAAAGTTAGGTGATGGCTTGCTTCCCAGGGCCGGGCCGCGGCGGTCCATCACCGCCTGCTCCGGAAGCCCGCGCGCTCCAGAGTGTAGCCCCAGGACCAAGCAGGCAGGCCTTGTCCGGCTCTGGGGCTTTGGAGTGTGCGGTTTTGCTACTGTCCTGACATTCTGGCAGGAAGGTCTTGTGAATGATGAGAGATGGGATCTTCCAAAAATAACCTGTGCGTGGCTATGGTTTGCAAAGTGTCTCGACACGGCCAGCTTTTAATTAGCTGTGCCTTGCCGTTGGGGACTTATGGATGACCACTTTACAGGCTGCAAGTGGTGGTTTGAGTCACCAGGAGCGGCAGCAAATGCAGGATGATGGTGTTTGAGCTGGAGGGGGCCCTGGGTCACCTCGTCCAAGACTGTCTTTCACAGATAATTGGCCTCAGCCCCAGGAGGAACAGGATTTGCCAACGTCAAGCAGGGAGCACATAGCAGAAAGAGACTCCTGATCACGTCCAGAGCTGCGTCCTGAAATGCCTGCTGCCCATCCTCGGGAGCAGAGAGGCACCCACGTGGGGTCACCCACACTTCCTTTAGGGTCCACAGGTGAGGATGGTCACCATTAGTGCTAAGCCTCTAGTACAATGTTGAATAGAAGTGGTGAGAGCAGACATCTTTGTTTTGTTTGTACTTTTATTTAACTTGCTATTTTCTGTTGGTTGAAGGCCTATTGACCCAACCCCCTGTAACCCACCCCCCACCCCATTACCTTTCACTGGGGTGACCAAATAATAGGGATTTGAAGGCCGTCCCCTGAACCCACAACCTTTGTCGGGTACCTGTGTGTGGGTGTGAAGTGGCTTTGGTTTGCATTTTCACGAATGGCTAATGGTGTTGACCATCTTGTCCTGTGCTGATTGGCCATTTGTGTATCTTCTTCAGAGATATATCTGTTCAAAGCCCTTGACTATTTTTCTAATTGGTATCTTTTCACTGTTGAGTTGTAAGTGTTCTTTACGTACCTGGATGAAAGTCCCTTATCAGATACAGTATTTGCAAATATTTCCCTCCATTCTTTGGTTTGTCTTTTAACCTTCTTGACGGTGTTCTTTGAAATACAAAAGTTTAAAATTTTGATGAAATCCAATTCACCTAGCTTTCTCTTTTGTCACCTGTGCTTTCGGTGTTGTATCTAAGAAATCATTGCCTAACCCAAGTTATGAGATTTATAGTTTTGGCTCTTACATTTAGGTCTTTGATCCATTTAAGTTAATTTTTGTATCTGATGTGAGGTAGGGGTTAAATTTTATTTATTATGCATGTGGATATCCAGTTGTCCCAGCATTGTTTGTTGAAAAGATTATCCTTTCCCCATTGTACGGTGTTGGCACCCTTTTTGAAATCAATTGACCATAAATATAAAGGATTATTTCTACACTGTGGATTCTGTTCTATTGATCTGTATGTCTATCCTTATGCCAGTGCCACACTGTCTTGATTAACGTAACTTTGTAGGAAGTTTTGAAATCGGGAAGTGTCTGTCCTCCAACCTTTTTCTTCTTTTTCAAGATTTTTCTGGTTATCCTGGTTTCCTTGTATTTCCATATGAATTTTAGGATCAGTGTGTCGCTTCATGCAAGAAAACAAAAATGCAGCTGGGATTTTGATAGGGACTGCATTGAATCTGTAGGTCAATTTGGGGATTATTGCTATTTTAACAATATTAAATTTTCTGATCCACGAACTTGGGATGTCTTTCACTTAAATATTTCTTTAATTTCTTTCAATGGTGTTTTACAGTTTTCAGTGCATGAGTTTGTGCTTCTTTGTTAAATTTATTCCCAAGTATTTTATTCTTTTTGATATTATTTAAATAACACTGATTTCTTAATTTCACTTTTGGATTGTTCATCACTAGTGTATAGAAATACAACTGATTTTTTGGTATTTTTTTTAATCTTGCCATCTTGTTGAACTTGTTCTATGGTCCCCAACTTATGACGGTTCAACTTATGATTTTTCCACGTTAAGATGGTGCAAAAGTGATACAAGTTCAGTAAAAATTGTACTTCAAATCTTGAATTTTGATCTTTTCCCAGGTTAGTGATATGTGGTACCATACTCTTGTGATGCCCGGCAGAGGCAGAGGACCACGGCTCCCAGTCAGCCCTGAGATCATGAGGATAAGCAACTATTCTGTGCTCAATCATTCCATTTTCACTTTCAGTACAGTATTCAATAAATTACATGAGATATTCAAGATTTTATTATAAAATAGGGATTGTGTTACATGATTCTGTGCAACGGGAGGCTAATGCAAGTGTTCTGAGCACATTTAAGGTACGCAAGGCTGAGCTATGACGTTGTTAGGTTAAGTGTATTCAATGAATTTTCGACTTGCGATATTTTCAACTTCCAATGGGTTTATCAGGTTGTAACCCCATCGTAAGTTTAGGAAGACCTGTAGTTTATTTGTGTGTGTGCAGCCATGTATTTCTTAGGATTTTTCAGTGTGCAAAATCATGTCATCTGCAAATATATACAGCTTTACTTCCTTTCCAATTTGGATGACTTTGGTTATTTTTTTCATGCCTAATCACCATGGCTAGAACCTTTAGTACAATGTTGAATAGAAGTGGTGAGAGCAGACATCCTTGTTTTGTTTGTACTTTTATTTAACTTGCTATTTTCTGTTGACTGGAGGCCTAGACACTGTGAAGTTCAGGTCGGTGGTAGGCTCTTGTCCAGCAGCATCGTATCCCTCCAGGACAGGACTGGTTCTGTCTCTAATCCAGTTAGTTTATTTCAACTCTTATCTCCCCAGTGTGTGTATTATCCTGTTCCTCTAATTCCTGCTGGACCAGATTTACCATCCTTCTGGCTTCCTCATTCATGAGTAGATCTTTAAACACTTTCATTCCCCTGTTTTACGAGAGTCCAATTTTTCACACAAAAAAGCTGCTTTGATGGATGGATGATTGCACATGGCAGGTTTTTGTGAACCCAGTGGTTTGTGATCACATCCCCTTGGCTGGAACTCAGTCACCTGACCCCCTGGTGATGCAAAGGAGGCTGGGAAATGTGGTCTAAATGGGTGCAGGTTTGGTGCTAGGCATCAGTTCCTGCCACACCGCAAAGCCCTCTGCCCAGAAGTTTGGGAACCTAACTCTCGGGTGGAAGATGCTCGACTGCCATCACCCCCACCTTTCCCAGATCTAAGCTCAAGGGAGATGTTCTTACTTTCAGCGTGTTCAGAATAGAGCTTGGAGCCCTGGCATGGCCCCTCTTCCCACCCAGCCCTCTCCCTTATCCAGCCTTGTGGTCCTTCTGTTTGTGGATCGGGTCCTCTCCAGTGTGTGTTTGGTACCAGGTGCTCTGGGCTGGGGTTGGTTGGCAGGAGCCAAAGTGCACACCTCAGTTGCTGGAAAGCCCACTCTTCTCATGAAGACCCTTCATGAATAACAGCCTGGGGGTGAAAGGGTCCGTAGACAAAAATCATGCACATGGGTAAAGTGACACGTGTCAAAGACTCCTGCGTGGGGAGGGGGACCCTGACAGGCAGAGGCTGTGGTTGACGGAGTGGAGGGCAGAGTACATGAAGTGAGACCGACCCATCAGCACTGTGAGTGTCGCAAAGCTGTTCTCCATCCATCATCCTTCGTTTTATTCCAAACCATAAAGAAGACAAGTTCTTCCCATTTGGAAAATTTCATGACTCATCACTTTTAGTGCCAGCTATCCTAAAGAAGCAAACTAATGAAAGGAAAAGAAAAAAGAAAGAGACAGAGAGAGAGAGAAGAAAAAAAAAGCCAAGTTGCAAAACTCTCATCTCACGTGACTGTCAGCCAAGAAAATAGTCCACAAGTGATCTCCGAGTTTCCCATAAATAATTGTAGAAAGACCCAATAAATTCACGGGCATCAAGAGGCCCAAATTGTTTCTATTTGTAACTTCTCCTTTAAACCACCTCAAAATGTCACTCAGGCGTCAGAACTGCAGGTGACGGTCTTGAAGCAGGTGAAGGCTCCTTGGCATGGCACTGGTGTCTTGGAAGAAAGAGCTCTCTGCTCTGGAGGGTTTGAGAAGAAGTTTCTGGGGAACTTGCCCTGCACTATCACTGGTCTGAGGGGCTTGACCCTTTCGCCTTTCCCCTGCAAGCACTGATGTCAGCATCAGACAGAAGCATCCTCACATACCTCGAAGGCCCAGGTCTGTGTGGAGCTAAATGATCTTAGAAGAAGCGTGTCTGACCTGGCTTCCTAGGAAGGAGCTCACAGTCCAGAGTCACTGAGAGGGCACATCCCTTTGGGGAATATGCCCAGGAGGGTTTCTGTTGGGGACACTACCTGGAGAGGCCACGTGGGACCCTGCCCACTTGATGGATTTTTTTTTACCACTTTTCCCAAATGTGTGTGTGTGTATATATATATATGTGTGTGTGTGTGTGTGTGTGTGCGTGTGTGTGTGTGTGTGTTAGGGCCAAGCAAGGAGAATGGCTGGCTCATGCTCAAAGTCAGTGGATTTTGATAGATGTTTATCTCCACTGTTACCGGGCCACTTGGTCAGGACACCAGTCTATGGGGGGTTGTGGATACAGGCTTAGGGGTGCTCTCAAGCCCCTCGCATCTGCAAAAAGTCCTTTTCTCCTTCTGCGTCAGCATCAGCCAGTCTGCCTGCCTCTCCTGCTGCACCAGGAGGAGACTTCTGAAGGCATCTTGAGCACGTAGGCTTTTTTTTTACTGCCATGACAGCACCTGTCTCTCTTGCTTCTCAAAACTTCTTTTCTCTCCACTTGGTGCCCTTGTTCTCCTGCAGAAACGTACTTGCCTTTCACTGTAAAAAAATCTATGTGTTTTTTTCCTCCATCCTTGAGGTTGTCTGTGGTCACAGCTATCAGGAAATCATAAATCATCATCACATCCCAGATCTTGAGTATAAACCACGAATCAGTGGATTTATATGAAACTGCAGAGTAGCCTTGACCTAATATTCCAAAGAAATCTCTGGGATATTACAGATAATCAGAAAGCATTTCTTATAATGGACTCACCACTTCTCAGAGAAATTTCACATGGGAACGTCAGCAGAAACACCGCCAGTGCTGTGGCTGTTTCTGTCTTTTCCTCCCTGTCTCTCTTCCCTTCCCAGAGGAGCGACGGAGGGGAGCAGAAGATGGTGGTGAAAGAGGGGGCCCCAGAGAGCAGGTGTTACTGAAGCAAAAACAGGAAGCCAACCCATAAGCAGGAAGTCTGTGAGCCCCTCCTTCTCCATCGAACAAATATGTACTGAGCATAGTTCAGCCTCACCACCTATATTTGTCTACACATCATTAAAAAAAGCAGGTGTCACACCTGGATGAAGTTTAGCCTTGGAATGTAAGGGATGCTGGCCACTTGAGTCCCTTAAAGAAGGACCCTGGATTGCAACCCCAGTAAGGGTCATGTCTGCCTCATTCATCACCATATCTCCAGGCCAACTTCAATGCTAGTAGGTGTTGTGGAACAAGGGAAAGAAAGGGAGTTTGAAGAGTCACCCTCAGGGCCTAATTTCTGGAGCTGTGGTTCCTTGTTTGCTAACACAACCCGGATCCGGCTCAGGAGACTTTATGTGTCATTCACAGCTGATGCACTGGCCCTCCCACCCAGGCCCACGGCCAGCTGTGGCCTTAGCGTTTCAGATCTATGGGGTTTTGTATTAGTTGTCGTTGCAATATAACAGACTGCCACACAGTTAATGGCTTAAAATGACACACCCATGTGTTATCTCACAGTTTCTGTGGGCTCAGGCATGGCTTAGCTGGGTCCTCTGCATGGGGTCTCACGTAAGACTGCCATCATGATGTTGGCTGGGCTGTGTCTTCACCTGAAGGATCAACTGGGGAGGAATCTGCACCCAAGCTCCTCGGTCATTGATAGAAGTCATTTCCTGGTGGCCGCAGGATTGAAGGCTTGGCTTCTTGCTGGCTGGAGGCTGGTGGCCGCCTTCAGGTCCTAGAGGCTGCCCACAATCCCTGGCCAGGTGAGCATGGGTCCCCCACCCCACTCAAGGGGAGGGGTCTCCCAAAGGCAGACACTAGGAGGCTGGAGATCACTGAGGATCTAACCTGGTTCTCAAGTAGTCAGCTGGGCCTCCTCTCCTTCAGGAAGCATCCCTACCTTCTAATCTCCCATAACCTCTGTGTTATGTGGAAATGAGGAGAAGCTTCACACCATGAATTCAGACAAGGGGCTGCCTTGGAGATTTCAGGGTGGGGTCAGCCAGGCATCTCTTCCAGACACTGAGCCAGTCCCCAGCAGGTGTGGCCCCCGTCCTGGGGGAGGGGGCATTCTCATGGAGGAGGCAGACGACAGGCAAGTGCGTCAGTACAGGTGGAGGTGGTGTCACGAAGGAAACCAACGAGGCAACATGACAGAGATCGGCTGGAGGGACGGCTCCTGGGACAGAGTGATCGGCTTCTCTGCAGGCAGCCTGGGAGCCCCAGGAGGCTGTGCTCGTGAAACCGTCAGGAGTGGCTGGCCTCAGCGCACACCCCTTCTTATCCTGCAGCCTTTGCACGTCTATCTTTCAGCCCCAGCAGCACAGAGAAAATGTAACAGAGAAGAACAAACCTGACTCCATATCAGATCTATTCCTTTAGCTCTAACCCTTGTGCTCTGCTACCTGTGCTGAGTCATGCAGGCTCTGTACCTTTTGCAAAAGAATGTTGCCTGTAGCCTGAAATATACAAGAGAGTCCATTCTCAAGGCTCTGACCTTTAGAGGTAAAACACCTTTGCGTTCATACAGAGGTAAAAAGTTGCAGAAGAGACGGTTGTCTTGTTGGAGATTTACAGGAACATCGTGACTTGACCTGTGGACAGCTGCAAGAACGAAGGATTCCAGCCCTGAGAAGTGTGCAACAACCAGTGACACTCCCCCTCCCTTTTAGTATAAAACAAGCCTGAATTCTAACTCAGGTGACTTTGGGACGCTAGTCCACCATCTCTCAGTCTGCTGGCTTTCTGAATAAGGTTGCTATTCCTTCCCCAACAACGTGTCTCTCGATTTATTGGCCTGTTGTGTGGCGAGCAATACGCTCTTGGACTTGGTAACAAAAACACCCATCTGACCAGTTAGTGCAATGACGCAAGTCTTTCACCAGCTGAAAGATCCTTCTGCAGCCCATGGCCTGGACCCGGGAAGGTGAGCAGAGGGCGTCCCAGGCTTTGCTGCCGTCGCGGCCTCGCCTTTCCGATGATACCTTACCAGTGTGCGCTCAGACTCCCTGGGACCACTGGCCATTCTCAGCAAAGAAAATTTTCTGTTTAACATTTTCTACTTCCCAGAGACTTAAATATTTTTAAGGGACCTGGGCAAGAAGAGCCCAGATAAAATGATTCTCTAGCGATAAGGTGTCAGGTCCTGAGAACACAGCTGGGAGGGAGATTTTAAGCCAAGGAGCCCTCTGACTGCTTATGCTGTACCTGGCACTGTCCACAGTGGGCACTTTGTGTTGGATACCTCTTTGCAGCTGGCGGGAAGATGTTCTGATCACCTCCTGATCACGCCTGGTAGAGGAGGGACCCCTGCCCTAAATGCTATAGGATGGCTGAACTCACAACACCCAGCCTGACACCCAGATAAGCTCAAATCAGTTTAGTAGTCACACCCACAGCCTGGGAGAGGAGGACGCCCCCCACCCCCAAATTGGGAGCAGGGCGAACGGGCAGGGGTTTCACAGTGACGAGAGGGTAGGTAACCCCTGTTCCTGGGGCAGGATGGGATTGGTTATTTTTGAATGATTTCACAGCTGGCAGAGTTTGAGGAACAGGCGGGTGCAGTTGGTCTGGCAGGTGGGATACTTTCCTGCTGGGTGGGGGGCATATCAGGCAAGAGCAAGGGCATCGAGGTTAGGCCTTGGGAGCCCTGTGAGGCTCGGAGCTGTCAAGGCCAAACGTGAAACTTTACGTCTCACGTCACAGGGTGGCTGTTCATTAAAGGTTGCTTAACAGACTTCCGGCCCCTACCCACCAGGTTCCAGCAACATCTCCCTTCTCTGCCCCTTGCCCAGTTATGGTGACCAATAAAGTCTCCAGATATCGCCAAATGACCCCAGGGGAGGAGGGGGCAAAATTGCCCTCAGTTGAGAATCACGAGTGTATGTTGACTCTTTTCTGAGTTGATCTTAGTTATAGGGCACTTAAAATTTTTAAAATTTTATTATGTTTCTTTTATATTTTAAGGTAAAGTTTACATGCAGTGAAATGCACAAAGCCTAGTACCATTCAGCAACTTTTGACAAATGCAAACATCCATTGAACCCACACCCCTATCAAAATATAAACTATGTCCGTCACCCCAGACTATCTCTTCATATTCATGCCCAGTCCATTCTGATCCCAACACCAACGGCTGGAGGGCACTTTCATTGGCTCTCGGCTTCCTGCAGGTGGAAATAAAAGCTCCTTCCCATCTTCATCCCCCATGAACCTTGCATGTGTCTTGGCCTCACCCAATGATCTGTTATGGTCTTAAACACATCACAGCTTTTCTGGTTTCAGACCCCTTGCTTCTGTCAGCCCTCCTACCCATCTCCATCCCCATCTCTCCCAGTTCTACCCTTCCCCAAGGTCCTGGTGACCTTCATGGGGGCTGGCTGACCTCCACCAACCCCACGATAAACCCTCCCCACTTTGAATTCACAGAGCTCTCTGTCCCTTTAGCCATAGGACATTCTGTCTTAGTGGAAATCTCCTGTACACCTGCAGGGTCCTCAGAGGCCTCATTACGGGGTTACCATTCATTCCACAAATATTTTATGGAGCCCCACGGACTGTCAAGCCTTGTCGTAGACACCAGAGTCATGGAGTGTTATAATGACTGTTTACTGTTTCTGTCAGTGGACAGGCCACCAAGTGCTGGAATTCAGGGGCCTGGGCATTTTAATCTCTGTAGTAGTTGCCCAATAAATGCTAACTGAATGAGTTGTCAACCAAGAAAATAATGCGGAGCGGTAAAAAGAAGAAAAGAATTTACGGGAGTCTTAAGAATTGCAGTTCGGGAGACACAGAGTCAAGTAACCCAAAAGAGCATTCCAAGGAAGAGAAAGAGTCAGAGGTCTATGAAGACAAAAAGGCATGACTGAGGCCAGTCAGAAAATATTTGTCCTCAAGGAATCATGCACCGTCTCAGGGTGTGGGTCTGACAAGTAGATAAACTGTCATGAGTTTCTGGCGGATGTTCTGGATGACTGTATCAGGTCAACAAGTCCGACTCCATCCCTGCTGAGCCCCTTCCTTAGTGGCTGCATTTGGGAGTGCTCGCTTAGCAATACTGGCCTCATTTTGATTTTCTCTTCACAGAGTGAATGATCCACCTTCTGCAGACCTTGGTTGTGTGTCTCCAGACCTCTGGGCTTTCCTCTGGCTGTCCTTCTGGTCTGAAGAGCCCTTTGAAAGTCTCACCTTCTTCTGAAGCCCATCACAGATGCCATGTTTACTGTGGCATTTTTGAACACCGTGGCGCTGCCTTTACTGCAGGTAATTGCGCACGTGAGTTTTCCCTGCTGAGCTGAAAACTCCTCCTGGGGAGCACGACCCTGCACATCTTTTTACTCCTGCAGTGTATAGCCTCCGGCCAGCCAGGCCAGCTGAGATTGACTACAGGCTGTCCTGGCTGAGCTGTTCTCTGGTCCTGGGGCCTCATCAGGCCCCCGCCCTCTTCTGAGCCTCACTCTCCCTTCTCTGTTCAGCATCAGAGGGACAGCTTGGGCTCTGAAGTCTCCTGAATTGTGTCCTTCTGCAGGAAGGTCTTTAGGGAACCTGTTCTGTTATCACACAGCCCTTCCTGTGGATTTTGGTGTCACATTGACTATTTTTAAGGCAAGATCCCACTGGGGTTGGGGTGGCCTGGGTGCGTTCCCAGGTGGATTTCTGCCTGACCCTTTCGGAGGCGGTAGATTTCCATGAACTTCCTGGCCACACTGTAATTGCCTCGGAGCAGCCCCGCCATGCACGCCTATAAACACAGCTAAGTTGCCTTTTAGGCTGACTGCAGGTACTGCACCTGAGCCACAAATCTCCCATTGAATATTCTCGGTTATGGCAATGCAAGGCCCTCCATCTTGTTTTATCCCCGTGATTAAGGAGGAGAGCTGCAGGGAACTAAAGGAAGATTTCGTGCTTGTTCCCTAAATCAGCATTGTTGCCTCGTATAAAACCAAAGGGGGAAAAAACCCAGTCTTGTAAACATTTTTATTTGCCAAGTTAAGCCGCCCCCTACCCCCCAGGGACACAGGCATCCCAGCACTTAGAAGTCGGCTCTCTCTCAGACTTGTTTGCAAGAAGTTTCTAGGGAGAACTTTTTAATAAAGGGCTCGCCAAACAAGACCCATTCAATTTTCTCCAATTATACTTGAAAAGTAACTTTTGCTCACTCTGTAGTTTTCTTCTTTGCCTCGGGTCTTTTGAGGGCTGGATTTAAATCCAAGCCTGTACAGGCAGAAGAAAAGCTTTGTGGTCTCTTTGCTGAGGGTGGCTTACAACAAATTAGAAAGAAATGAAATATTCCCACAAGAGTCAAGTGCCTTTATTGGGTCTTCCACATTAATAATTATATTTTTATATTTCATATTGCAAGGGTGGGTGAACTGTCTTCCAGAGCTGAATCATAGGTTTAGTTTGTTTACTTTTGATGGAGATTCGAGTTGGGATTCGATGCAGGTCTTAGAAAAAGCTGAACCAGCTCCTAGTCCTGTAACTACTAGCAGTGGAATAAGGACCAGGCAAAGCAAACGAGGCAGCCCGGGGGCAGAATTTAAGGAGATGCTTTTCTCTGGTCTGAGCAGGTGGCAGCCGTTGGCAAGAAGGCCTCTAGACAATGAGGTGCCTCCTGCCTCACCCCATCCCGCCCTGACATCAGTCTGACTGATTGACAACTCAAATATGTACTCATTCTTGGAATGTATTCCTGGGGAGTTTGATTGACTCGTTAATTCAAGCCAAGAGCTGATTTGATTTTCCTTAACTCCATGCAAATCACTTGGAATGTGGGGAGACAAAGGGCTTTCTCCTAATGGATCGTGTAGAGCCTGGGGTGAGATTGAAAACAACTCCTCCACCTGTGTTATAGGTTGAATCGTGTCCCTCTCAAATTGGTTTGTTGAAGGCCTGACCCCCAGGACCACAGATGTGACATTGTTACTGAACTGAGCTTGGGTCTGTTCACCCAGCGCCATGCAAAGCCAATCTACTGACACCAGGTGTGGTGAAGGCAAGAGCAGCGCTTACTGCAAGGCGCCCATCATGGGGCCAAGCAAGGAGAACGGGCAGCTCAAGCTCAAAACACACAAATTCCTCCTCCGTGGCTTTCAGGGAAAGGCTTTTAAAGGCAGGGTGAGGGAGAGGGTCTCAGGGTGCATGCGCAGCTCCTGGACCTTCTTCTGATTGGTTGGTGGTGAGGTAATCAGAAATCAACATCATCCACCTTCTGGTTCCAACAGGTCTGAGGTCTATGTGCTGGTGGTCAGCACACAGTTAACTTCTTCTACCCAGTGGAGGTTTCAGCATCTGCAAAACAGCTCAAAGGACACGGCTCAGAATATGATCTATAGCCCTTGAGGAGAAACTAAAAGTCCTTGACTTTGTTGAGTGGCTAAACCATTATTATTTTGTCTTGCTTGACTGTTTTCCTTTCTTTCCATATTTTCTCACTCCTCGGATTAAATTTGTTCTTTAGAACTCGGAGAAAGCCTCGGTGGTTAAAGCTTTTCTACCAACAGGAAACAGGGGACGCCGCAGGGTTCTGCTTGCATTCAATCTTATTTGGAAATAGGGAGGTCATACTGGAGAAGGATGAGCCATAGTGACTGGTGTCCTTATCAGTAGGGGAAACTTTGGACACAGACAGGCAGACAAACAGACACACAGACACACACACACACACACACAAGGCAAAGTAAGGATTGGGATGATACTGTCACAAGCCAGGAAATTACCAGAAGCTAAGAGAGAGGCCTGGGACAGCTCCCTAGCAACTTCAGAAGGAGCATGGCAGGCTGCTCCCTGATGACACCTTGATTCTGTACTTCCAGCCTCTGGAACAGAGAGACAATGAATTTCTGGGGTTTAAATCACCCCATTTGTGTCCCTTTGTTATGGCAGCCCTGGTGAACGAACACAACCTATTAATCCAGAGGTATCTCTGTGCTCCTACCCTGTAGATCCTGCTGCAGTGTCTCTTTTTAATGGGTTACCTGTGTGTAATTCTATTTACTCTCTTTTGATTGTACCTGCTTTAGCGTCTTTGAGCTGTCAGATTCAAGCCTGTCCTTTTAAGATGAGTAATTCCAGCAGTGAGTCTCTGCTGCTTGGTTTGGGGTAGGGAGGGAGGTCCCGTTGGAAAACATTACACCGAGGCCAGTTTGCAGCCGTTCCGGTCTGAGTCCACAGGTCATGCCTGGCCGGCTATCCTTCAGAGGTAAAGGAGTTTAAGCTTCTCGGCCAAGTGCTGGGTATTTTTCTCGCAATGATAGTTTGGAAATGCCGCATCGATGGCAAGGCACTGCAAAGAGGGAGCCGTAGCCCTGTGCTAATTAAAAGGTAGCATGTTTACAGAAAGCTCGTGCTGGGGAGAATTCTCTGAGCCCGTGGTGGCATTTACGGTGCTCAGAAAGCATAATGAGAGCACTCAGCAGTGGAAATACAGTCCATTTGCATATTTCTCGGGATGCGATCACATAACGCAGGAAACCTAGCTGCTGATGAATGCCATTTAAAGTTCACACCTGCGTTTGTTGCTCTGTCATACTTTAAATTGAACACGGTGCGTGGATACAGGGTTGGGGATCAGAGTCCATAGAAACTGCTTTGTGTCCTGGTCAGCTTCACTTAAGGAGCCCGCGATGCTGCACAGACTGTTTTCTGCGCTGTTACTCCAGGCCCTTGAGCCATGATGGGGACTCAGCCGCTGAGCACCTGCCCCTCCACATGACAAAGACCCGCACCCAAGGTCTGTGTCTCTGGATGCGGTTAAACCACACCTGATGTGTTCATGTGAAGATGCCAGAGGCCCTTCTGTGCTCAGCTCTCACACTGGAAGGGACCTCGGGATGCCTTTCAGTGTTTCAAATTCTTTTTTTAAAATTTTTATTTTACATTGGAGTGTAGTTGATTTACAATGTTGTGTTAGTTTCAGGTGTACAGCAAAGCGAATGTTATGCATAGGCATCTATCTCTTCTTTTTCAGATTCTTTTCCCTTATAAGTTATTACACAATATTGAGTAGAGTTCTCTGTGCTCTACGGTAGGTCCTGGTTGGTTATCTATCTTATATATAGTAGTGTGTATATATTAATCCCAAACTCCTAATTTATCCCTCCCCACCCTTTCCCCTTTAGTCACCATACGTTTGTTTTCTATGTCTGTGTGTCTATTTCTGTTTTGTAAACAAGTTCATTTGTATTATTATTATTTGTTTTTAGTTTCTACATGTAAGTGATATCATATGATATTTTCTTTCTCTGTCTGCCTTATTTCACTTAGTATGATCGTCTCTAGGTCTATCCATGTTGCTGCAAATCAAATTCTTTTTCAACACCCATCTTCTGGACAGTCAGACAGATGAGCAGATGGACCAGTGTGACCTGGGAGCAGCAGAGATGACCCAGACACGTGGAGAATAACCAGAGCGCCTGCTCTGGCTCTGGGATAATCCCATCGATTCCTAGAAGTGGGACTCACCTAGGACATTCATATACCATTGGAGGATACCTTTTTTGGTGTTTTTTTAAGGAGGTGAAGAAGAATCTCAGGACATAGAAACTCAATACTCTGGAAAATCAGGCTCTGAATAATTAAGAGTCAGAAATAATAGCAGAGGCTGCATTACAGAGCCTCTGAGGCGTGGCTGGCCCTTTATCTGGACGTCATGCTGTCCCGTCCCCTGACAGCATGCACGTGGGCTCTTGGGCTGTCCTCGCTCTGTGGACCAGGAGATGGCTTCTGAGAGCCCTACAGTGCTTGTCTGAGCTCAAGCTGCTAGAAAGTGACAGAGCAGGAATTTGCCTCTGGTGTGTCTGCGTCCAAACCTTAACACAACTTGTATCCAGGTCCTGGGGCTGCCACAACAAATTACATGGACTGGGGGGCTTAAACAACACAGATTGATTCTCTCACAATCCAGGAGGCCAGAAGACTGAGCAGAAGGTGCCAGCAAGGTCTTGCACCCTCTCAAGGCTCTAAGGAATCATCCTTTCTTGCCAACCCCAGTTTCTTTTTTGATTTGAGGGCCATCCTTGTGTCCCTTGGCTTGTAACTGCCTCACTCTAAGCTCTGCTCTGCCGTCATGTGCCCTTCTTCACCCTGTGTCTCTGTGTCCAAATTTCCCTCCCTTTATAAGGACACCAGTCACTGGGTTTAGGGCCACACTAGTCCAGTAGGACCTCATCTTAACTAGGTTACATCCTTAAAGACCCTTTTTCCAAAGAAGGCTTGTTCTCAGAAGCTGGGGTCAGGACTTCAGTACATCTTTTGTGGGGACATAATTCATGACACTGCCTAATGCCTCCACCTCACTTCCCCTTGAGAAGGAGGTTTATTCCAGAAAGCAGTGGATGTGTTGGAATTCCCATCTCTGCCCTCACCCTCATCCACGCCCTGCCCTGTGAGCCATTCACACTGAGCAGCTCCAGATGTAGCAGCCAGCCTGGCACAGTCCCCTTGATGCTGGGTGGCTTGCAGTTGAGGGTGAGTGTGGGAACCTGGGCTGCTCATGTGGGGAGTGGATGTGGGCTTTGAGGAAGGCGGGGGCGGATTGTAGGCAGATTTGGGAGGTTGGGGCCCTGGGTCTAGCATGTGACTGGGGAGTCTTCCCCAGGCCTGATTTCCCTGAGACCTTGGTCTGACATTTCAGGGTTGCTGTGAAAACAAAAGCTACGATAGTTGACCCCCAAATGACCCTATAAACCAGCATTCTCAACCCTGGTTGGAGATTAGAATCACCCAGAGAGCTTGGAAATGTCCCGATGCCCCAGCCACGCAAACCCGTTAGATTCGAGTCTGCCAGCAAGGCTGTTTGAAAAAACCCTGGGGGTTCCCGTGAGCCACTGAGGCTAAAGATGGCTGCAAACCCCAAAGCCACAGGCAGGCTTGGGGAGGGTTTAGAGTACTTGTAACCCACAAAGGGGCTTTGTCTACGAAAGGCCTGGGGGTGGTGGCACTGGGGGAAGAAGACACACAGGAGAATAAACCAGCCCCAAGACATGTAGGGGGCTGAATGGTGGCCCCCCCCAAAGATATGTCTACCTCTTAACTCCCAGAATCTGTGAATGTGACCTTATTTGGAAAAGCGATCTTTGAGATATAATTAAGTGAATAATCTTGAGATGAGATCACCCTGGATTACCCAAGTGGGCCCTGAATCCAAAGACAAGTGTTATGAATTGAACTGGGGTCCCCCAAGGAGTTATGTTGGAATCTTGACCCCTGGTAACTCACAATGTGACCTTATTTGGGAATAGGGTCTTTGCAGAGGATATCAAGTTAAAATGGGGTCTTTAGGGAGCCCTGATCCAACATGACTGATGTCCTTATAAAAAGGGGAAATTTGGACACAGACCAGCAGAGAGAGAAGACAATGTGAAAAAACACAGGGAGAAGACAGCCACGTGACTGGAGCGACGTGTCGTAAGCCAAGAGATGCCGCAGATGGCCAGTGACCAGCAGGGGCTGGAAGAGGCAGGAAGGATCCTCCCTGGAGCCTCCAGAGAGAGCACGGTCCTGCCCACACCTTGACTTTGGACTTCTGGCCTCCAGACTATGAAAGAGTAGGTTTCTGTTGTTTTAAGCCACCAAGTCTGTGGTACTATGTTAGGGCAGCCCCAGGACACTCACATGGGGCTTTCTCTCCAGACGAAGATGGGCAGAGGGCCGGTGAAATAGTGCTGGTGGAGCTTGGATAACTCTGCTGCCTACAGAGCTGTGAATTCTAGAAAGCACTTTTTTAAAAAAAATTTTTATTGGGGTATAATTGATTTACAATGTTGTGTTACTTTCAGGTATACAGAAAAGTGAACCTGTTATGCAAATACGTATATCCCCTTTTTTAAGATTCTTTTCCCATATAGGCCAGAGTATTACAGAGTATTGAGTAGAGTTCCCTGTGCTATACTGACACATACACACTATATAAAATATATATACATATAAAATAAATAACTAATAGAAAGTGCTTCTTAACCTTTCTGGGTTTCACTTTCTGTCTTAAAGTGAGATTAACAATGGGAACCTATATCAGTGTCCCAGGGCTGCCATAACAAACCACCGCAAACTGGGAGGCTTAGACAGCAGAAATGTATTTTCTCACAGTCTGGAGGCAGAAGTCCCAGATCGAGGTGGGGCAGGGCTGGCTCCTTCCAGAGGCATCAAGGGAGAGTCTGTTCCAGGCCTCCCTCCTGGCTCCTGGGGGCTGCAGGCGATCCTTGGCTTGTGGTCACATCATCCCAATCTCAGCCTCCATTGTCATGTGGCCATCTTCTCCCTGTGGCTCTGTCTCAGGGAGACAGATCAGGGCCACCTCAATGACCTCATCTTAACTTGATCACATCTGTAAAATACTTATTTCCAAATGAGGCCACATTCGCAGCTGTGGCAGGTTGGGACATCAATATATCTGTTTGGAGAGCACAGTTCAGTCCACAACAGGACCCTTCCCAGGGCTGCCGTGGAGGGTGAGGAGTAACGCAGAGCATGCACACTGCGCACGGTGGGTCAGGAGCCATCGCGGCCCAGAGCATCTCTCCGTGCTGCTGCCCTCGGGCTGGGCTCGTGGGACCACCCCGCTCCTTCCCCTGTGTGCTCCAGACTGAGGGTCCCTTCTGGGCTCAGCCAAGGCAGGAATAGAGCAGAGGCGGGCTGGGTGGGACAGTGACCCTTGAGGCTGCCACCCCAGCACCCCCAGTTTCCCTTCCCTGAAGACTCTTCCTTTTCTCCCTCCCTGACATTTTGCCCAGAAACCCCACGTGGCAGGTGTCCTGAGCCCATATCTATAGAAGGGAGGCAATCTCCGTGTCCCCCCGGGAAGAGATGGTGCGGTTGGGGTTTGAATGCATCTCCATTAACCCGGGTGTTCGGGGCCTCAAGAGTCTGGTTCTTTTGGAGACACTGGAGTCGAGGACCCTGAGGTTTAAGTCTGCCTGGGGCACCTGCGGGGGTCATGTCCTCATTCTCCTTAGCAGCAGCCCAGGGCACCGAGTGGCCTCTGAGTTGGAGAACTCTGGATGAATATCTTTTCTTGGACCCGCGGCCTCCTCCCTCCCCTCGGAGCTCGGGTGCTCCTGCCTTGACTGATTTGGGAAGGAGGTCTCCGCGGAGGAGCTCTGGTGGAGGCGGTGGGTCATGTGCCCCTGACTCTGTGTGTGTGTTAGTGCACGTGAGTGTTTTCCTGGGAAAGGCACCTGCTTTCCTTCATCCTCAAGGGGGCCTTTGATGCCCCAGAAAGTTTAAGAACCACAGCCTTAGGAACAATCTTTGAGTTTTATGCCACATAAAGTCATCGTGGTATGCTGATAAGACTATAAATACAAAACCCTGCATGCAGATCCATAAATGATGAGTCATTTCCGATTTTGCTTGGGCCTATTCACTGACCTTATCCCTGGATTGCCTTGTGTTTGCGGGAGCAGCTCAGAGGGGCAGGATGGAGATGAGCTGCCAGAGGACAGCTAGGTTGTGGTCCTGGCTGGACCCCACCTTGACCAGCTCACCTTCCCGCTGGGCTTCACCTCGATCATCAGGGACCCCAGTGCCAGGCTGGGGCGCCAGTCCTGCTCTGTCCTTCACCAGCTGGGGCACTGCATTCGTGTCTTGGGGCTGCTGTAACAAAGTACCACAAACTGGGGTTTTAAAATAACAGAAATTTACTCTCTTCTGGTTCTGGAGCCAGAGTCTGAGATCAAGGTGTCGGCAGGGCCATGCTCCCTCTGAAACTGTAGGAGAGGGTCCTTCCTGCCTCTTCTGTTTTGCCCACTGGTTTGGTGTCCTTGGCTTTCAGATGCATCCCCGATCCTCCATCGGCACAGGGCATTCTCCCTGTGTGTCTCTGCTTTCATGTGTCTGTCTTCCTATAAGGACACCAGTCATGTGGGATTGCGGCCCATCTGACTCCAGTATGACTGCATCTTAACTAATTCCATCTGCAACGACCCTATTTCCACCTAAGGTAATATCCTGAAGCCCTGAGGGTGAGGACTCAGCACATCTGTTTTGGGGGATGCAATCCTACCTGTAACAGACACCTTGGGCAAGTTACTCAACCTCTCTGCGTCCCCATTTGCTCCTGTAAAATGGAAATATAGTGACAGCACCTGCATCAGGGCTGTTCTGAGGATGAAAAGAGTAGATCGATGCACATCTTAGGTAGTGAGTGTTATGTAGGGGTTCACTGTTACCAGACATGCCACACCTGGAGTCCCGGGACCCTCAGCATCAAGGACAGTGAGGTGGAGGCTGTGCTAGGTGAATTTCTCGCTTGTGAAAAGTTCAGAGACCATGTAGATGCAGGAGGGTAACCCGCTCTCAGGCTGATCAGGGGCCTTGCTTATCCATCCACACCGTTGGTGAGAAAAACGTGGAGAAATGTGCTGATATTTTCAATATGTACAATTTTTTTTTTTTTTGGTGGATTATCTTTCAACACCTGGAGTCAGTGGAGGAGAATAAAAGATGCAAATTTCCTGAGAGCTTAAAGGGTTGGGAATTCTGCCTCAGAGCCTCCTGTACTGTGTTCCAAATTTAGCGATCCTACAAACTACCCGGATGGGTTGTGGGCAGATGTCCTCCAAGGAGAGCCGGGGCCAGCTGCCATCCTTGTCTGCGTAGCATCTGACAGTCCTAAAGATGAATTGGGTCTAAGATGGCTCCGACTTCACCCACACATAGGACTCATCAAGGTGCCTTTGAGAAGAATGCCCAAGGATTTGTTTATTTTGCAGATAACAAAGGACACAGACTACTGGTTTTTTTCAGGATACTCCAATGTGTTAGCAAAAGATATTAAAGTTCCCTTTTTATCTCCATGATGCCTAGAAAAGAGACTTAGTTTTATTTTCATAATTCATTGTTGTTATTGCTCCAGAAGAAACCATGCAGGTGCCCGACCTGTGATTTGAGCCTCCCATTCAAGTCAGGCCCCCAAGAACGAGCCTGCTGGGCATTTGTATCGTTCACCACATTCTGCTTCTCTTCTATTCACTCCCGTGTGGGGAGATTTCACTTCCTGGCCTCTGTAGTTTAGCGGTGGCCATGTGACTTGCTCTGGCCAAGGAAATGTGCGTGGAAGTGATGTTTGGGGAGAAGCATTTAATTGCTGGCTCCTAAAGCTCCAGCCCCCACCGCCCACCTTGGCAATCTGCAAAGCATCTCTGGACGGGGATATTGCCACGCCAACCTGGGAGGATGGCGGCCCTGGAGAGGTGCTGGTGACTTTGCAGGAATGAGAAACGAATGTGTGTTCCATCAGTGACATTTTGGGTGGTGGTTATTGCAAATATCCTAGCTTATCTGGATGAATGCACTGGTTTTTATATATTTTCCAGAAAAGGCATATAAGCGAAGAGGCACAGAAGAATTTAGGAAATGTGAAGTCTAGTTCTGATTTCAGGAGGTGAGGGTAGCCACCAACCTTCTGTAGTGGGCTGAATAATGACCCCGCCGCCCCAAAGATGTCCCTGTCCTAAACTCTGGAACCTGTGGATATACGACCATGGTAAAAGGGACTTTGCAGATGGGATTAAGTTAAGGATCTTGGGATGAGGGGATTATACCGGATTATCGGGGTGGTCCGATACCATCGCATGGGTGCCTGTAGGAGGGAAGCAAGAGGGTCAGAGTCAGAGGAGATGTGACAGCAGAAGCAGACTTTGGACGGATACATTTTGAAGATGGAGGCGTGGCCACAAGCCAAGGAGTGCAGGCAGCCTCTAGAATCTAGAAAAGGCAATGGAAGAGATCCTCTCCTGAGATCTCCAGAAAGAACGCAGCCCTGCAGACACTTTGGTTTCATCCCTGTAAGACCCATTTCAGATTTCCGACTTCCAGAATCGTCAGATAATTCATGTGTGCTGTGTTAAGCCACTCAGGTGGTGGTAATTTGTTTCAGCAGTGATAAGAAATGAATATGCCCTGCCTGTGCTCGTTCTCAAGACTTGGACAGTAAGGTGAACCCGACGATGTCAGAGTCAACGCAGTCCAATGTGCAGATGTATCTTCTGGGAAGCCGGGGAGAGTGAAACCACGGCTGAGGCCTCTCGAAAATGAAAGTTCAGCTAATTGAACACTCTCACATATTAGCACGTTCAGTCTGCTGATGAGCAAAGCCAAGTGGCCGCAAAATCATGCTGAGATTATTTCCCTGAGGTTATGGGCCCTGGCGGGGGGTTGAAATATAATATATATGTATAAATATTGGGGGAGACTACATTTAGTGACTAATTTGGGAATTAATCTGGTGGCACATAATCGTCAGGGTACCTAGTGTCAAAGACTGCTTTAGAATTAGACATCATTTGAATGCTTTTGTCCCGTAATGAACACTGGTGAGAGGCCACCAGGAGCAGAGAACTCAGTTCTAATAATGACCGCCAAGAGTGCCGGGTCCGAAAACACTCCAGCGAGTGTTTTTAATTTCAACTCTGCCATCCATCCATCCACAGAGCCCCCTCCTCCAACTGTCCTTGCCATGACACTCTGTGTCTTCAGCCCCCTACACACGGAGACATAAAGGACAACCCTGAGAACTGAGGGCAGAAACGCCTTGAGGTTGGGAGTTAGGCATGAAGGCGAGCAGGCCCCTGGAGGATGGGGACAGGGCAGGGGAGTCACGGTGTCACCATCAGGGCTTCTGCACAGCTCGCGGCTCTGTGGGGCCTGCAGGATTATCGAGGCTGCCGGGTAGCCGCTGCTCTGAATTTTGGCATCTTTGCTCCTACTTGTGTAATTGCAAGTTGCAAGTGTAGCAATAAAGTGTGTTCACAGATACACCCTCTGGGATTACTCGGTGGGTATTAAACTGGACTCACGGGGAGGTGATGAGATGCCCCAGGTGGGTAAGCAGAGGGGCGTGGTGGCCGATGGACGTCGGGGCCACTGGAAGGCCGGTGAGGATACCGTGTAGGAAGCAGGAGGGCTCGGCCGGTAAACCTGGCACTTGCTTCAGAAAGCGGGGGCTTCAGGGTCCAGCCCAGCCTTCCTCACTGCAGGTGAGCCCCCCGGAGCGTTCATGCTGATCAACCACAGTGCTTTGCTGACGACCCAGATGACAGGTGCACAGTGCTGGCCCCGCTGGTCTCTGCTGGCCAAGTTGCCCCCAGGGATCGTGCTGGGAGATGGGTCTGCAGCAGTGCTAACAGACGCAAGATGTAACTCCATACAGAATTTTAGGTCCTTCCATTGAATTCCCGTGAAACGGAGACACTTGTTACTGACAACGGACAAATAAGGAAGACATGCAGGGTCTCAGCCCCTGACCAGAGTTGGTCTGAGGCATCGATCACCAGACCGGGCCCTCACTCCCTGCCATTTTAAGAAAATTTTCAAGGGCTTATTCAGTCCAGCTACTTCTTATTTGTTTTTAATTTTTTTAAAAATTAAAGTACAGTTGATTTACAATGTTTTAGGTGTACAGCAAAGTGATTCGGTCATACTGCGTTGGCCAAGACATTCGTTCAGTGTTCTCCATAAGATGGCTCTAGTAGCACTTAGTTGTCTTTAACCTCATTCAAAACAATTGTGTTAGATTGCATTGTGACAGCTGTCATATCAGCATGCATTTAAAAAAAACTTATCAAAATTGCTGAATTTTTGTGTAGCAATTTTAATATTGAAGAGGGAAGAAAAAAGCAACATTTTCGGCATACTATGCATTATTTTTTCAAGAAAGGTAAAAGTGCAACTGAAACGCAAAAAAAGATTTGTGCAGTGTATGGAGAAGGCGCTGTGACTGATCGAATGTGTCAAAAGTGGTTTGCGAGGTTTTGTGCTGGAGATTTCTTGCTAGACGATGCTACACTGTCTGGTAGACCAGTTGGAGTTGATAATGATCAAATCGAGACTTTAACTGAGAACAATCAATGCTATACCACACGGGAGATAGCAGACATACTCAAAATATCCAAATCAGTGTTGAAAATCATTTGCTTCAGTTTGGTTATGTTAATCGCTTTGATGTTTGGGTTCCACATAAGTTAAGCTAAAAAAACCTTCTTGACCGTATTTCCACATGCGATTCTCTACTTAAATGTACTGAAAACGTTTCATTTTTAAAACAAATTGTGATGGGCAATGAAAAGTAGATACTGTGCACTAATGTGGAATGGAAGAGATCGTGGGGCAAGCAAAATGAACAACCACTGACCACACCAAAGGCAGGTCTTCATCCAAAGAATGTGATGTGTATATGGTGGGATTGGAAGGGAGTCCTCTATTATGAGCTCCTTCTGGAAAACCAAATGATTAATTCCAACAAATACTGCTCCCAATTAGACCAAATGAAAGCAGCACTCAACGAATAGCTTCCAGAATTAGTCAACAGAAAATGCATAATCTTCCATCAGAATAATGCAACACTGCATGTTTCTTTGATGACAAGGCAAAAACTTACATTTTGGCTGGGAAGTTCTGATTCATCTGCCACATTCACCAGACATTGCACCTTCAGATTTCCATTTATTTCGGTCTTTACAAAATTCTCTTAATGGAAAAAATTTCAATTCCCTGGAAGGCTGTAAAAGGCACCTGGAACAGTTCTTTGCTCAAAAAGATACAAAGTTTTGGGGAGATGGAATCATGAAGTTGCCTGAAAAATGGCAGAAGGTAGTGGAACAAAACAGTGAAGACGTTGTTCAATAAAGATCTTGGTGAAAATGAAAAATGTGTCTTTTATTTTTACTTAAAAACCAAAGGAACTTTTTGGTCAACCTTATATATATATTATTTTTCAGATTCTTCTCTATTATAGGTTATTATAAGATATTCAATATAGTTCCCTGTGCTACGTAGTAGGGCCTTGTTGTTTGTCTATTTTGTGTATAGTAGTTTGTATGTGTTAATCCCAAATTCCTAATTTATCCCTTCCCCCACTGCCTTGGTAACCGTAAGTTTGTTTGCTATGTCTGTGAGTCTGTTTCTGTTTTGTAAATAAGTTCATTTGTATTATTTTTTCAGATTCCACATGTAAGTGATATCATATGGTATTTGTCTTTCTCTGTCTGACTTCCTTCACTTAGTATGATAATCTCTAGGTCCATTCGTGTTGCTGTAAAAGGCATTATTTTGTTCTTTTCTATGGCTGAGTAGTATTCCATTGTACGTATGTACCACATCTTCTTTATCCATTCATCTGTCAATGGACGTTTAGGTTGTTTCCATGTCTTAGCTATTGTGACTATGTTGCTATGAACATAGGGGTGCATGCATCTTTTTGAATTAGAGTTTTCTCTGGATATATGCCCAGGAGTGGGATTGCTGGATCATCTGGTAGCTCTACTTTTAGGTTTTTAAGGAACCTCCATAGTGTTCTCCATAGTAGCTGCACCAATTTACATTCCCATCAACAGTATAGGAGGGCATGTTAGCCATGCTTTTTAAAAAAAATTTTATTGAAGTATAGTTGATTTGCAATTTGTGTTAATTTCTGCTGTACAGCAGAATGACTCAGTTATACATATATGTATTCTTTTTTGGTTAACCTCTCTTAAGCATGCAGTTCAGTAATTACCTTCGCATTGTTGTGCAACCGTCCCCCCCAGCCATCCCCGGCACCCATTTCTCCTGCAAAACTGCAACTCTGTCCCCAACTATAAAATATTTTAAACACACATATGAGTGTAGAGAGCAGATTTTAACATCCAGTTGCAGGATTTAGCAGGCTGGACCTATGCTCACCAACTGATTATCGTGCTTTCTAATTTTGCATACATTAAGTATAAAGGATTTTGGGGTGTCTTATTATGTAACAAAATGATATCATTTATCACCCTAAAACTTAAATTTTAAACTCAACATTAGGTTTTTAAAGATTTGATCCATGTTGATACATCTCAGGTTTTGTTCATTTATATGAGCTACAACAAAACACATCGTTTTATAAAAATTTCACAATGTATTTATAATTTTTGCTAATCTGAGCAGTGAGAGAAATTTCAATTTTGTGTTAAGATGTTTTCCTGGGGCTTCCCTGGTGGCGCAGTGGTTGGGAGTCCGCCTGCCAATGCAGGGGGCCTGGGTTTGTGCCCCGGTCTGGGAGGATCCCGCATGCTGTGGAGTGGCTGGGCCCTGTGCTCCGCAACGGGAGACGTCACAGCAGTGAGAGGCCCGGGTACCGCAAAAAAAAAAAAAAAAAAAAGATGTTTTGCTGATTATCAGTGAGGTTGAGTGTGTACCTCAACTGAGATGCTCATATGTTCTTCTTTACTTGTCAATATTATTGGAATTAAGGGATTTTTGGATGTTGAAACATTCTTACCTTCCAGAGACATCCTTTTTTGCCATGAAATACAATCTTTTTACAACGATACACCACTACACTCTATTAGCTAATGTATTTAAAAATATTTTACGTGTATCTTTATAGTTAAAATTGATGTACTGTTTTATCATTTTTGGAAGTTTTGTCACCAATATTACACTACTTTTATACAGTGAATTGGGTAGTTTTTCCTTCTCTTACAGTCTCTGAAAATTTTTATTATGATTTTTCAAATCTCAACATAATTCATTCTTTGGTTTATTAAAAATTGCCTACAAACCATCTCTTCTTTGTGCCTTTCGAGGGAGGACGAGAGGTTTCTGATAATTGGTTTGTTTCTTTAATGGAGATGAACTTACCCAGATTTTTATCACTCTTTAGTCAGTTTTCTTAATTTTTCTATTGAAATTATCTAGTTTTTCAAATTTATTGGAAAATCAATGAAACTTTTGGAAGACAATAAGAGAAAATATTTTTATGACTTCAGGGTAGGGAAGAATTTCTTAAACAAGGTATAAAAATTAAAAATAGTTATAAAGGAGAATACAGATAAATATGGCTACATTAAAATTCAGAGTGCCTGTTCAACAGAGAATGCCATAATGTGAAAATCAAGACACAGGAAGTGTCTGTGCCTGGAGGAAAATACTTGTAATGTGAAAAGTGACAAAGAAATCCCACTCCTGAGCATATATCTGGAGAAAACTCTAATTCAAAATGATACATGCATTCCAATATTCATAGCAGCAATATTTATAGTAGCTGAGACATGGAAGCAACCCAAATGTCCATCAACAGATGAATGGATAAAGAAGATGTGGTATATACACACAATGGAATACTATCCAACCATAAAAAAGAATGAACTAGTGTCATTTGCAGCAATATGGATGGACCCAGAGATGATCATACTAAGTGAGGTAAGCCAGACAGGGAAAGTCAAATATCATATGATATCGCTTATATGTGGAATCTAAAAAAAATGATACAAATGAACTTATCTACAAAACAGAAGCAGACTCACAGACATGGAAAACAAACTTATGGTTACCAAAGGGGAAAGGGAGGGGGAGGGATAAATTAGGAGTTTGCGATTAGCAGATACAAAGTACTATACATAAAATAGACAAACAACAAGGTCCTACTGTATAGCACAGGGAACTCTACTTAAGATCTTGTATAAACTAGAATGGGAAAAAAAAAGAATGTATGAAGAGCTCCTGAAGACCTGAGCTGGAATTTTCTAGAAAAGGAATACACAGTCCACTCATCTGAACAGGCACCCCGTCTCACTGGGGGTTAGGAAAATGCAAATTCAGACGTGGGAGCGGTGCCTTCCTCCTCGGCAAAGCTTCGTGCTTTGGACCACAGCATAGATTGGTGTAGAGCAAAAGACACTTGGATAAATGGCTCATAAGAGAGTCATTGCTACAAAAGCTTTGGAAACCCACCTGGCACCTTCTGGTGAGTAAGAAGACAAGCTGCTCATATCCTGGGGCCCGTATCTCCCTGGAAATATGCCAGGAGACAGGAGAAGTGTCTCGTCCACACCAGGGAGTAGCACTGTCCACCCTCAACGGTCCCCCAGTGGGAGAGGGCGTGGGTCAGTTGTGGCACCTGTGCATGGAGAAAAGTTGAGGCAAGAATAAAAACCATCACATCCACAGTGGGGGTCCACTGCATCCACCACCCTCACGCCTCCCTGTGGGTGCCGGCCACTGTGATCGGGCAGGAGAAGTAAGAGTTGCAGAAGAAGTAAAGGGAGTAGAATGATCTCAATTATCAGACACGGTGACAGTCCCTCCAGAACCCTGCAGAGAACTGTGACAGAGGTCAGTCAGAACCATGGAAGAATTCAGGACGTGTACTCTTAGTGTCCTTGGGCTGCAGTAATGAGTACCACAGTCAAGAAAAATTTAACCTCACATAGTTCTGGAAGCTGGAAGTCCAAGATCAAGGTGTCAGCAGAGCTGGTGCCTTCTGAGGCCACGAGGGAAAGTCTGTTCCACAATCTTCCTTAGTTTCTGGTGGTTTGCTTCCATATTTGGCAAAGATTCCATGACTTCTAAATAGGCATCACCCTGACATCTGACTTCATGTCCACATGGCGCCTCTCTGTGCATGGGTCTGTGTCCAAGTTTTCCCTTTTTATAAGGATCACAGTCATTTTGAATGGGCCACCTTTCTCCAGCGTGAGCTCATCTTAACTGCAAAGACCTTATTTCCCAAAAGGGTCATATTTTAAAGTCCTGGGAGTTAGAACTTCCACATACAAATTTGGGATGGACACAATTCAACCCATGACAGGAAGGCAGCAGGACATAAAATTCACAAGCAAAAATCAACAGAGATGATCACCAGCCCTAAAACCACCATCACAAAAAGAACCAACTGAACCCAAGTATATTTCAACTGAGTAATATAACCAGGATGGAGGGAAAGAGACTAAAACCAAAAACTACCTACAGGACTTTGACGATATACCTTCAGGGCAGGGGAAGAACAGCAGACCAACCTAGACCTCGTTTCGGGAGGTTTGGGTTTAGGTGGGAAGGGTGTAGCGATGTTGGAACTATTTTACGTGGACCATGGGACTGAGCGGGTGATAATATATATCGAGGGTCTGGGAGGCAGGGTTCTCTCTGCAAATGAAGGAAAAAAGAAGCAGAGAGTGAGGAAGGCAGGGAAACCCTGAAGAGGTGGACTGGAATTGGAGCTTTCTGTATGAACTCATGGGATACATATGAAAAAAATGATGGGGTATGTTGAAAGGGCATGGGGGTTCCCATTTGCCAAATCTGGGATAATAAGATCATCAAAGGCAATCAGAACAGCAGTGGACTATAAGTCCATGCTGATAATAAACAGACAAACAAATAGTTCAGGAAATACGTAGGTCAAGGAGGAAGAAGGAGGGGACTTCCTCATGCTAGAGTGCTGGCTGATAAATATGGAGGGTGTTGGAGAACACAGCCACGATTTCACATCAATCATGGTCGAGACTGGCTTGGGGAGAGTCATCAATGGATGCTAAATAGGGATGGAGGTGTTGGTGAGGGTCAGGGTATGTGTGCGGTCTCAAAGTGCTCCACGGACTGGGGAAACAGTCTCCATGCAGTCGAGAAGGCAGACAACACCTGGGAGGTAATCTAAGCTGGCATCACCTGGAGGGAGGCAGGTAGACACCACACACCTCCGGAAGTGAAGTTGGAGAGGGTCACCGCATCACGTGGGTGAGATCCTGGCCAGCCTGAATAACCTGAATCTGAGCACGGGGAAACACCAGACAAATCCAATGTGGTCCGTCCATTGGGATCTCTGGCTCATCTTCTTAAACAGTGTAAGTGTCATGAGAAACCAAGTAAGACCCAGCGGCTGTTCCAGAGACGGAGACTAAGGAGGCATGAGAGTGTGACCCGGACCATGTACCGGGAAGGGGACAGGAAGTCCTACAAAACACATCACTGGTAAAACCAGCAGAACTGGAATAGAGACTGTAGGTTTGATAAAAGTATTGTACCCATATTAAATTCTCTGGACTGTGGTTATGTAAGAGAATATCCTTTTCCATAGGAAATGCACCTCGAAGTATTAAAGGGCAAAGGGGCGTGATGTGTGCAACTTACTTTCAAATAATTCAGGAAAAATGAATATATATACATATGGAGGATGAGAAAAAGTGATGGTGGCAACATGTTAAAAATTGGGGCAACTGGGTAAATTGCCTATGGGAGTTATCTGTACTGCTCTTGCAACTATTCTGTGAGTTTGCAACTATTTCAAAATAAAAATTTTAGAAGATCCTCACGTTCACTAAAAGTTACAGAGTATGATGAGTCCATTACATAAGGGACCTCCCTGGTGGCGCAGTGGTTAAGAATCCGCCTGCCAATGCAGGGGACACGGGTTCGAGCCCTGGTCCGGGAAGATTCCACATGCCACAGGGCAACTAAGGCCGAGCGCCACAGCTACTGAGTCTGCATGCCACAACTATTGAAGCCCAAGCACCCTAGAGCCCGTGCACCGCAACAAAGAGTAGCCCCTGCTCGCCACAACGGGAGAAAGCCTGTGCACGGCAACAAAGAACCAATGCAGCCAAAAATAAATGAAAAAATGAAAAAAAAAAGAGTCCGTTACATAAGATTCAAAAACCTGCAAAGCTAAAATTGCTTAGGGATTCATACATATGTATTAGGGTATAAAGAAAAGATAGCCCAGGAGGCACACGGAATTCAGGGAGGTGTGGGCTTTGGGGGATACAGAGGTGACAGAAGAGGGCAGGGCCACACTGTTATAACACCGTTATAGGTGATGCTCCTTCAGGTGGGTGGTGAGTAGACAGTGCTTATTGGATTACTATTCTTTAAGCTCTGTAGATACTTTATATGTACTCCTTTGGATGTATGATACTTCATAATACATTTTTAAAAACCAAGAATGAAAGTAAAGCTATTATTACCCACTCTCCCATTTTTTGTTTAACAGATGAGGGAAACAAAGCTCAGTGACGTTTAGAGATTTGGCAGGGCTGGGATTTGAACCCAAGCCCGTGCTGTCTCCTCTACCTGAAGGAAGAGCACTAGTTAAGACAGAGGAAAGGAAGGGAATGAAACCCACTGGGCTGTTTGGAAAGGTATGGCACTCTTTCCTCTTCTACCACGTCTTCCCTGGTGGGATGGCAGTGCCTGGGGCCAGGCCGCTTTAATGGATTAGGGGGAGAGTGGCACTTAATCCTGTGTTCTCTGGCACCTTTCCCAAACCAACAAAAGGGATTTTAGACTCGAGTTCCCTCCAAATTAATTTAAATTAAAAAGTAGCCACTGTCGAGAAGGGTGAAGTTGGAAGATCCGGCCAACGCTGCCGGCTGTTTATAATGTCTGCGCTGGACTTTGCCAACTGATTCGTCCAATGATGCTGGAATGAGCCCTAAAGAAGCACCATGTTTACCTGGAGAGAGGGAATCATTGTGGTTCCCCTGTTGGGACTTTCAGTCAAATGGCCACATGGACCCACAGTTGTCATTATTTGCCCTGCGTCCTCTTGTCCCCTCACCAATGTAGGTCAGCTGAGGATCACCAATGTCTTCCCACTTTTCCGGACCTGCATTGAGTCCCCACGTTTCTGCAGTCTTTCTCCTGTTGACAGTCAAATTTTGATCTGATAATTAGTTTCTAATTGGTATTTGCTTTCCAAATACCAATTTGGTGAGGTGGGCAACTGTCAAACAATTTGATTCAAATTCCCTGCAAGTCAGCTCTGCCTGATGTGTTTTCCTCTGTTCCCTTCTTCCCCAGCAAAAACATATATGCATTTAAAAATAAACACAGGTGTTGAAGGAGGTGTGTTGAAATGTTCTCTTGTACCTGACAGCTGTGCTTTCCATGGAAATTGTAGCAATTGTTTTCACTGTAATGGCACAGGTTTTCCTTGAAGCTTCCAAAATCTTAGCACTTGAGTGTGTTATTATAGAAACTTAGCACGGAGGGAATGTATTATGGACTTATGGAATTGTAATAGTATTCCAAGGGCTTATGGAATTGTGTAATAGTATTCTTGAAAGTCTCCCGGAATCAAAACAGATGATCTTTCTCGTCAAAATGTTATCCTTATTGGGTTGAGCAACTTGGTGAAAAATGCTCATCTCTAGGATACGCAGACATCTTCACACCAGCCTCCTACACCAGGGAGTGAATTAAACCCTTCTGTCCAGTCCTGGTGTCATGGACCAGACTGTGTACCGGGTGGGTCAGACACACGATAGGTTTCAGCTACTTCAGAAGTTTTGTTTGTTTTGTTTGAGAACAGCCACAGGAAAGGAAGATGCTCTTTTCCCGTTCAGCTGCATTCACTGGCAGGAAGAGAGAAAAAATAAGTCAGCAGCTGGGGAGGGAGGTCTGAGAGTAACAGCAGAGTTCAGACCGGCCCAGCCCCTGTCACAGTGTCCCCCTGGGCCTGTCTCCTGGAGACTAAAAGCGTTTCTCTGGCTGTATTTTCAAAACGTGGGGGCCTTGGAGAAGTGCCTTTGGCTCTTGAGCGGAAAGATAAAATAGAAATCTAATAACAGTGCACAAGCCTGGACCCCTCATGTGGAACCAGCAGCCAGGAGCTGCCACCAGGGTCCATGGCTTCCAGATAAATGGGTTTAAAAAAAAATTGTTCTGTTTTGTTTTATGCATACAATTCAAGCGCAAGTCATCTGAAGGGCATGCAGAGCAGGCCCTGTCTTCCCTCTGGGTCCCAGGAGCCCTGCAATTCTCTTCCCAGGTTTTTGGGTGTGCACTTCAGGAAGTCGGGGTGGCCAGGCGTGCGGCCATACCAGCTCTGAATCTCTCTCGTTCACACAGCTCGTATACACCACGTCTTCTGTCCCACTTTGCTCTTCATTCAACGTGGTCTTGGAGATCCTTCTGTAGCGAAACATACATATTATTGTTATTATTGCATCATTAGTTTGATGGCGACCAAGCAGTCCTTCATGTGGATGTACCACAATCCATCAACCGCTCCTCTGCTGATGGACACTTAGGTTGTTTCCTGAATCTTTTGCCATTTCAAACAATACTGCAATGAAGAGCCTTGGACACACAACATTTTCCACCCTCGAGTGAGTAAAATCCAAAGCATAAACACCTAGAAGTCATCTCTGGTTGAAATGGTGTGTGCACTCCCCATGGCCCAAGTGAAGAGGGACACGCTTTGCCCAGCGTACCTGGTGGGGGTGGAGAGGGCTGTGTCTCCATCCTGTGCTCTCACATGTTTGATCATTATTCATCTGATCACTGAAAAGGTCCTCTCTGGAGTTTTATTTTTGCATTTCTCTGATTAGAAGTGAGGTTGAAAATCTTCACTATGTTTACGAACCACTTAATGATCACAGCAGCACCATTTAAAACAGCCAAGGCATGGAAGCAACCTAAGTGTCCATCAACAGACGAAGGGATAAAGAAGATGCCATGCATATATACGGTGGAATACTACTCAGCCATGAAAAAATGAAACAATGCCATTTGCAGCAACATGGATGGACCTAGGGGTTATCATACTAAATGAAGTAAGTTAGAAAGAGAAAGACAAATATCATATCACTTATATGTGGAACTTAAAATAATGATATAAATGAACTTATTTAGAAAACAGAAGTAGACTCACAGGCATAGAAAACAAACTTATGGTTACCAAAGGGGACAGTGGATGGGGGGGATGGAGAGATAAACTAGGAGTTTGGGATCAACATATACACACTAGTATATATAAAATAGATAAACAACAAGGACCTACTATATAGCACAGGGAACTATACTCAATATCTTGTAATAACCTATAATGGAAAAGAATCTGAAAAAGAATATATGTATATGGATAGCTGAGTCGCTTTGCTGTACATCTGAAACTAACATAACATTGTAAATTAACTACACTTCAATTTTAAAAAATGGTTAAAAATAATTTTTGTGTATATGAAACCTTTGGATGTCCATGGTACTCTAAGTTTTTTTGAAATCAATCAATCACATCAATCAATGTGTCTGAATTCCTCTATCACAGAGCCTGGTACATAGCAGAAACTCAATAAATATCTGTTAAATGTGTGACAGAGACTATGTAGCAATTGAATGAGACTGGAGGTTAAACATACACAGGAGAAAAAAAAAGAAGAAAGAACCACTTGTGCTGCCTTGTCCATGAACGGTCATTTCCTATTCTTGCCCATTTCTCTGGGCAGTTGGTGGCTCTGTTACAGACTTTTAGGTGCTCTTCATACATTAAAGAAATTAGCTTTAATCTGTAATATGAAGTATGTCTTTTTCCTTCCTCTCTCTCCCTCCTTCCTTTATTTCTTTTGTAATATTCATATTTGCTGTTGACATTTGTCTTTTTTTGATTGTGATTTTGGTGCTTTTTTTGCCTGCAGAAAATTTTTATTTTTATATAACCAAATATGAATGTTTTCTTTTGTAGCTTTGGGTTTTATAATATACCTGGTAAAATCTTTCCTGCCAGAAGATTATACAAACAGTTATTATTTCCTGTTTTGATTTTTTATATTTACATTTTTGATTCATCTGAAATTACTTTAGTGAAATATATGAGGTAGAGATAGAGTTTTTTTTTTCTCCAAACGGCTGTCCACTTGTCTCCAGCCCTCATTTTCTCTAGCACTTGAGTTGGGACCAGTGACTGAGTGGTCAGTGGTCTGTGGGCAGAGCCTGGCACTTGAGAACTTTCTGCCCACTTCCTCACCCCTCTCTTTGCTCAGGCAACCCCGCAGACCACGTGTCCCAGATAGCATGGCTACAAGACATAGTAGGGCTGCCTGACCCACATGGAACATGGGATGAGGTGAGGGAGCTGGAACTCCTATGCAGTGGAGGCAGAACACCTTTTCCAGAGTACCTGCCCAATCCCCATCCCAGCAGAAGTGAATTGGAGTTGTAGGTGCTCCCCCCACAGTCAGTATGTTCTGTTCTATTTCATTTTATTTTATGTTAGTCATTCTGGTAGACAAGTAGTAGTATCTCAGTGTAGTTTTAATTTGGAGTTCCCTGATGACGAATCAATTTGAGCACGTTTAATATATTTATTGCCACATGTGTATCCCTCATTCTAAAGTGCTTGTTCAAAGCTTTTGTCCATTTTTCTATGGGTTTGCCTCTTTTCTTATTCATTTGTGAGAGTTCTTTATATATTCTGGAAATGAGTCCATGCTGGATGCGTGTATAGAAAATATTTGCCTCCTACTCTGTGATTTGGATTTTCAATCTGTGATGTTCTTTTCATAACAGAAGTTCTTAATGATGTCTAATTTATCTTATATTTTCTTTTTAGTTACCATATTTGTTTTAAGAAATCTTTACCTGTCCTAAGGTCCTGAATTTGTTCTCTTATGTTTTCTTATATTTTTTGTTTTTTGATAATAAATTAATATTTATTTGATTACATTTACCTTAATTATAAATATTTCTCTCCTTTGAATAACAAACATCTGAGGCTTTTAGTCATCCTTGTATTAGATAAAAATATAATATTTTCTTTTAGATGCTTTATCGTTTTACCTTTAATATTTAGAGCTATAATCCATATGGAGTTGATTATTGTATCTGGTGTGAGGTAAGTGTCAAGATATTTGTTTTCCTAAATGGACAGTCAGTTGACTCAATACCATTTGCTGGCTACACCATCATTCTCTGAAGCACTGCCACCTTTGTCCTAAATCAAAGAGGGTGTGTGGGGGTCACTTCTGGACTTTCTAGTCTGTTCCATTGGCCCAGTTGTCTATCCTTGACCCTGCACCCATTGTTCTAATTACTGTAGCTTTAGAATAAACATTGATATCTGGTGGAGTAGTATTCCAGTTTTATTTTTCTTCAAGTTTTTATTGGTTAGTCTTGCCCAATTTCATACAAATTTTAGAATCAGGTTGTTAATTTTCACAAATATTTCTGGTATTTTGATTACTATTACAGTAAATTTACAGATCATTTGAGAATTATCATCTTTACAATATTTAGTGTTCTTAATCATAGACTTGGTATGTCTCTATTTATTTAGACCCTCAAACCACAATAAAAATGCCACCACATGTTTACATTTCTTTCAGTAATGTTCTGTAGATTTTATTATAGAGATCTTTGCACATCATTTGTTAGGTTAATTTCTAGTATTTTTTTATTCCATTATAAATTATGTCATTTAAATATTTATTTTCTGTTTCTTGTTCTTGTAGAGCCATCCTTTTGATCTTTTTTTTATATTGGCTTTCTATACAGGAACTTGCTAAATTCACTTTTAATTCCACTAGGATGTATACTCTTTTGGATTTGCTACATACCCATTTATATCATATATGAATAATGGGATAATATTTTGAACAATAATAAAAATGATAATAATTTTTTGTTTTGTTTTTTTGCGGTACGCGGGCCTCTCACTGTTGTGGCCTCTCCCGTTGCAGAGCACAGGCTCCGGACGCGCAGGCTCAGTGGCCATGGCTCACGGGCCCAGCCACTCTGCGGCATGTGGGATCTTCCCGAACCAGGGCACGAACCCGTGTCTCCTGCATCGGCAGGCGGACTCTCAACCACTGCACCACCAGGGAAGCCCGATAATAATGTTAATAAAGGAATAATGTTTCTACCTTTCCAATCTTTTAACCTTTTATTTAATTTTCCTGCCTGATTACAGTGGCATGGACATTTAGTACAAAGTTGAATAGGAATGGTATTGGCCATTGTACTGGGTAGTGCCTCATTTCTAATATCAAGGGGAAATTTTTGAATATTTCACCATTAAATATAAAGTTTGCTATAGTGCTTTTTTCTTGTGAGTAGTCTTTATCAGATCAAAGAAGTTTTTTGTTTTATTTCTAATTTTCTAAGAGTTTGAATTTTATTAAATGCTTTTATTTTGCATCCATTGAAATAATCCTGTATTTAACAAAATTCCCTTAAAGTGGAGAAGCGGGCTTCCTTGGTGGTGCAGTGATTAAAAATCCACCTGCCAATGCAGGGGACACGGGTTCGAGCCCTGGTCCAGGAAGATTCCACATGCCCCAGAGCAACTAAGCCTGTGTGCCACAACTACTGAGCCTGTACCTGGATCCTGTGAGCCACAACTACTGAGCCCACATGCCTAGAGCCTGTGTTCTGCAACAAGAGAAGCCACCACAAAGAGAAGCCTGCACACCGCAGTGAAGAGTAACCCCCACTCGCCGCAACTAGAGAAAAGCCCACGAGCAGCAACGAAGACCCAACACAGCCAAAAATAAATAAATTAAATTAATAAATTAAAAAAAAACAGAAAAAAATAGTAGAGACTCACACTGAATGATTTTTGAACGTTAGTACATTTTTGCCTTCTTGGGATAGATTCCACTTGGTCACAGTGAATTACCTTTTTTATATATTTCTGAATTCAATTTGCTACTATTACGGTTAGGATTTTTATATCTTAGCTCTTGAGAGACCTTGACTGATAATTTTCTTTCTCGCACGCTCCATGTGCGTTATCAAGCTCATGCTAGCCTTAAAAAAAAAGTTGGGAAGTTTTTTTTTCCTAAATTCTTCTTGTTTCTGCAAGTGCAAAATTGGTATTATTCCTTCCTTAAATACTAGAATTATTTATCAGTGAAGCTGCTTGAATATTGTTTGTGAAGAATTTTATTTTTTAATATTATGTTGAAATATAATACACATACAATAAAATTAACTCAGTTTATATGTACCCTTAGGTAATTTTGACAAATGTATACACACAGATAACCACAATGAAGATATAGAACATTTCTTTATGCCCATGGAGTCAGTCGACTGCCTCTAGGCTCGGGCAACATTGATATGCCTCTGTCAGGAGAGATTAGTTTTGCCTCTTCTGACATATTGCATAAATGGACTTGCACGATGTAATTTTTAGTGTCTAGCTATTTTTCCTTTACCCAGTATTGCATTTTAAGGTTCATCTGTGTTGTTGAGTTTATTAATAGTTTGTTCCATTTTACTGCAGAGTTGTATCCCATTGTATAACTATTACCATGTATTTATTTACTCATTGACCTGTCGGTAGATATTTGGGTTGTTTTCAGTTCTTGGCCGTTGGGAACAAGGATGTTGTAAACATTCACATCAAGTCATTTTGTGGGCATTGACTTTTATTTCTCTTGGGTAAATACCTAGGAGTGGAATTTTGGGTTATATTGTAAGTGTATAGTCAAATTTTCAAGAACCTTGTGAGTACTGTACCAATGTGCTTTTATCATTTCACATTCGTGTTAGCTTGGATATCTGTCTGAGTTGCTACACGTTCTTTCCAACACTTGGTATTGAAACTCTTTACGTTTAGCTATTGTAAATATGTGGTGGCGTTTTTGTTGTGGTTTTAATTTGCATTTTCGTGATGACTAACAACGTTGATTTTTTTATGTACTTATATGACACCTGTGTATATATGTTTTAAGTGTCTGTTCAAATTTTTAGCCCAATTTTTAAAAAGTAGGTTGTCTTATATTAGGTTGTAAAAGTTTGTAAAAATATATAGATTCTGGATTCAAATCCTTTTCTAGATAAAAGTATTGTGTTCCCCCCTCCACCAAAATACAGTTGTGTTTTCATGTTCTTAATAGTATGTTTTGAAGAGCATGTCTGAATTGGAAAAAATCCAGTGTATCATTTTTATCAATCTATGGTTTGTTTTTGCATCTTATGTAAGAAATTTTTGCCTATCCTAAGTTGATGAAGATTTTCTCCAATGATGTCTTGTCTTAAAACTTTTTTTTTTTTTTTTTTTTTTTTTAACATCTTTATTGGGGTATAATTGCTTTACAATGGTGTGTTAGTTTCTGATTTATAACATAGTGAATCAGCTATACATATACATGTGCTCCCATGTGTCTTCCCTCCTGCATCTCCCTCCCTCCCACTCTCCCCCTCCCACCCCTCCAGGCTGTCCCAAAGCCCCGAGCTAATATCCCTGTGCCTTGCGGCTGCTTCCCCCCAGCTATCCACCCCACCACGTTTGTTAGTGTGTATATGTCCATGACTCTCTCTCGCCCTGTCAAAACTCACCCTTCCCCCTCCCCATATCCCCAAGTCCGCTCTCCAGTAGGTCTGCGCCTCCATTCCTGTCTTATCCCTAGGTTCTTCATGACATTTTTTCCCCTCAAATTCCATATATATGTGTTAGCATACGGTATCTGTCTTTGTCTTTCTGACTTACTTCACTCTGTATGACAGACTCTAGGTCTATCCATCTCATTACAAATATCTCAATTTCATTTCTTTTTAAGGCTGAGTAATATTCCATTGTGTATATGTGCCACATCTTCTTTATCCATTCGTCCGATGATGGGCGCTTAGGTTCTTTCCATCTCCGGGCTATTGTAAATAGAGCTGCAATGAACATTTTGGTACATGACTCCTTTTGAATTTTGGTTTTCTCAGGGTATATGCCCAGTAGTGGGATTGCTGGGTCATATGGTAATTCTATTTGTAGTTTTTTAAGGAACCTCCATACTGTTCTCCATAGTGGCTGAACCAATTCACATTCCCACCAGCAGTGCAAGAGTGTCCCCTTTTCTCCACACCCTCTCCAGCATTTATTGTTTCTAGATTTTTTGATGATGGCCATTCTGACTGGTGTGAGATGATATCTCATTGTAGTTTTGATTTGCATTTCTCTAATGATTAATGAGGTTGAGCATTCTTTCATGTGTTTGTTGGCATTCTGTATATCTTCTTTGGAGAAATGTCTGTTTAGGTCTTCTGCCCATTTTTGGATGGGGTTGTTTGTTTTTTTGTTATTGAGCTGCATGAGCTGCTTGTAAATTTTGGAGATTAATCCTTTGTCAGTTGCTTCATTTGCAAATGTTTTCTCCCATTCTGAGGGTTGTCTTTTGGTCTTGATTATGGTTTCCTTTGCTGTGCAAAAGCTTTGAAGTTTCATTAGGTCCCATTTGTTTATTTTTGTTTTTATTTCCATTACTCTAGGAGGTGGGTCAGAAAGGATCTTGCTGTGATTTATGTCATAGAGTGTTCTTCCTATGTTTTCCTCTAAGAGTTTGATAGTTTCTGGCCTTACATTTAGGTCTTTAATCCATTTTGAGCTTATTTTTGTGTATGGTGTTAGGGAGTGATCTAATCTCATACTTTTACATGTACCTGTCCAGTTTTCCCAGCACCATTTATTGAAGAGGCTGTCCTTTCTCCACTGTACATTCCTGCCTCCTTTATCAAAGATAAGGTGTCCATATGTGCATGGGTTTATCTCTGGGCTTTCTATCCTGTTCCATTGATCTATCTTTCTGTTTTTGTGCCAGTACCATACTGTCTTGATTACTGTTGCTTTGTAGTATAGTCTGAAGTCAGGGAGCCTGATTCCTCCAGCTCCTTTTTTCGTTCTCAAAATTGCTTTGGCTATTCGGGGTCTTTTGTGTTTCCATACAAATTGCGAAATTTTTTGTTCTAGTTCTGTGAAAAATGCCAGTGGTAGTTTAATAGGGATTGCATTGAATCTGTAGATTGCTTTGGGTAGTAGAGTCATTTTCACAATGTTGATTCTTCCCATCCAAGAACATGGTATATCTCTCCATCTATTTGTATCATCTTTAATTTCTTTCATCAGTGTCTTATAATTTTCTGCATACAGGTCTTTCGTATCCTTAGGTAGGTTTATTCCTAGATATTTTATTCGTTTTGTTGCAATGGTAAATGGGAGTGTTTTTTTGATTTCACTTTCAGATTTTTCATCATTAGTATATAGGAATGCCAGAGACTTCTGTGCATTAATTTTGTATCCTGCTACTTTACCAAAATCATTGATTAGCTCTAGTAGTTTTCTGGTAGCATCTTTAGGATTCTCTATGTATAGTATCATGTCATCTGCAAACAGTGACAGCTTTACTTCTTCTTTTCCGATGTGGATTCCTTTTATTTCCTTTTCTTCTCTGATTGCTGTGGCTAAAACTTCCAAAACTATGTTGAATAAGAGTGGTGAGAGTGGGCAACCTTGTCTTGTTCCTGATCTTAGTGGAAATGCTTTCAGTTTTTCACCATTGAGGATGATGTTTGCTGTGGGCTTGTCATATATGGCCTTTATTATGTTGAGGAAAGTTCCCTCTATGCCCACTTTCTGGAGGGTTTTTATCATAAATGGGTGTTGAATTTTGTCAAAAGCTTTCTCTGCATCTATTGAGATGATCATATGGTTTTTCTCCTTCAATTTGTTAATATGGTTTATCACATTGATAGATTTGCGTATATTGAAGAATCCTTGCATTCCTGGAATAAACCCCACTTGATCATGGTGTATGATCCTTTTAATGTGCTGTTGGATTCTGTTTGCTAGTATTTTGTTGAGGATTTTTGCATCTATGTTCATCAGTGATATTGGCCTGTAGTTTTCTTTCTTTGTGACATCCTTGTCTGGTTTTGGTATCAAGGTGATGGTGGCCTCGTAGAAGGAATTTGGGAGTGTTCCTCCCTCTGCTATATTTTGGAAGAGTTTGAGAAGGATAGGTGTTAGCTCTTCTCTAAACGTTTGATAGAATTCACCTGTGAAGCCATCTGGTCCTGGGCTTTTGTTTGTTGGAAGATTTTTAATCACACTTTCAATTTCAGTGCTTGTGATTGGTCTGTTCATATTTTCTATTTCTTCCTGATTCAGTCTTGGCAGGTTGTGCATTTCTAAGAATTTGTCCATTTCTTCCAGATTGTCCATTTTATTGGCATAGAGTTGCTTGTAGTAATCTCTCATGATTTTTTTTATTTCTGCAGTGTCAGTTGTTATTTCTCCTTTCTCATTTCTAATTCTATTGATTTGAGTCTTCTCCCTTTTTTTCTTGATGAGTCTAGCTAGTGGTTTATCTATTTTGTTTATCTTCTCAAAGAACCAGCTTTTAGTTTTATTGATCTTTGCTATCGTTTCCTTCATTTCTTTTTCATTTATTTCTGATCTGATTTTTATGATTTCTTTCCTTCTGTTAGCTTTGGGGCTTTTTTGTTCTTCTTTCTCTAATTGCTTGAGGTGCAAGGTTAGGTTGTTTATTCGAGATGTTTCCTGCTTCTTAAGGTGGGCTTGTATTGCTATAAACTTCCCCCTTAGAACTGCTTTTGCTGCATCCCATAGGTTTTGGGTCGTTGTGTCTCCATTGTCATTTGTTTCTAGGTATTTTTTTATTTCCTCTTTAATTTCTTCAGTGATCACTTCATTATTAAGTAGTGTATTGTTTAGCCTCCATGTGCTTGTATATTTTACAGATCTTTTCCTGTAATTGATATCTAGTCTCATGGCGTTGTGGTCAGAAAAGATACTTGATACAATTTCAATTTTCTTAAATTTACCAAGGCTTGATTTGTGACCCAAGATATGATCTATCCTGGAGAATGTTCCATGAGCACTTGAGAAAAATGTGTAATCTGTTGTTTTTGGATGGAGTGTCCTATAAATATCAATTAAGTCCATCTTGTTTAATGTATCATTTAAAGCTTGTGTTTCCTTATTTATTTTCATTTTGGATGATCTGTCCATGGGTGAAAGTGGGGTGTTAAAGTCCCCTACTATGAATGTGTTACTGTCTATTTCCCCTTTTATGGCTGTTAGTATTTGCCTTACGTATTGAGGTGCTCCTATGTTGGGTGCATAAATATTTACAATTGTTATATCTTCTTCTTGGATCAATCCCTTGATCATTATGTAGTGTCCTTCTTTATCCCTTTTAATAGTCCTTATTTTAAAGTCTATTTTGTCTGATATGAGAATTGCTACTCCAGCTTTCTTTTGGTTTCCATTTGCATGGAATATCTTTTTCCATCCCCTTACTTTCAGTCTGTATGTGTCTCTAGGTCTGAGGTGGGTCTCTTGTAGACAGCATATATAAGGGTCTTGTTTTTGTATCCATTCAGCCAATCTGTGTCTTTTGGTGGGAGCATTTAGTCCATTTACATTTAAGGTAATTATCGATATGTATGTTCCTATTCCCATTTTCTATATTGTTTTGGGTTCGTTATTATAGGTCGTTTCCTTCTTTTGCATTTCTTATCTAGAGGAGTTCCTTTAGCATTTGTTGTAAAGCTGGTTTGGTGGTGCTGAACTCTCTCAGCTTTTGCTTGTCTGTAAAGGTTTTAATTTCTCCATCAAATCTGAATGAGATCCTTGCTGGGTAGAGTAGTCTTGGTTGCAGGTTTTTCTCCTTCATCACTTTCAGTATGTCCTGCCACTCCCTTCTGGCTTGTAGGGTTTCTGCTGAGAGATCAGCTGTTAACCTTATGGGGATTCCCTTGTGTGTTATTTGTTGTTTTTCCCTTGCTGCTTTTAATATGCTTTCTTTGTATTTAATTTTTGATAGTTTGATTAATATGTGTCTTGGCGTATTCCTCCTTGTATTTATCCTGTATGGGACTCTCTGTGCTTCCTGGACTTGATTAACTATTTCCTTTCCCATATTAGGGAAGTTTTCAACTATAATCTCTTCAAATATTTTCTCAGTCCCTTTCTTTTTTTCTTCTTCTTCTGGAACCCCTATAATTCGAATGTTGGTGCGTTTAATGTTGTCCCAGAGCTCTCTGAGACTGTCCTCAGTTCTTTTCATTCTTTTTTCTTTATTCTGCTCTGCAGTAGTTATTTCCACTACTTTATCTTCCAGGTCACTTATCCGTTCTTCTGCCTCAGTTATTCTGCTATTGATCCTATCTAGAGTACTTTTAATTTCATTTATTGCGTTGTTCATCGTTGCTTGTTTCATCTTTATGTCTTCTAGGTCCTTGTTAACTGTTTCTTGCATTTTGTCTATTCTACTTCCAAGATTTCGGATCATCCTTACTATCATTATTCTGAATTCTTTTTCAGGTAGATTGCCTATTTCCTCTTCATTTGTTAGGTCTGGTGGGTTTTTATCTTGCTCCTTCATCTGCTGTGTGTTTTTCTGTCTTCTCATTTTGCTTATCTTACTGTGTTTGGGGTCTCCTTTTTGCAGGCTGCACGCTCGTAGTTCCCGTTGTTTTTGATGTCTGTCTCCAGTGGCTAAGGTTGTTTCAGCGGGTTGTGTAGGCTTCCTGGTGGAGGGGACTAGTGCCTGTGTTGTGCTGGATGAGGCTCGGTCTTGTCTCTCTAGTGGGCAGATTCACGTCTGGTGGTGTGTTTTGGGGTGTCTGTGGCCTTGTTATGATTTTAGGCAGCCTCTCTGCTAATGGGTGGGGTTGTGTTCCTGTTTTGCTAGTTGTTTGGCATAGGTTGTCCAGCACTGTGGCTTGCTGGTCGTTGAGTGAAGCTGGGTGCTGGTGTTAAGATGGAGGTCTCTGGGAGATGTCCACCGTTTAATATTATGTGGAGCTGGGAGGTCTCTTGTTGATCAGTTTCCTGAAGTTGGCTCTCCTACCTCAGAGGCAGAGCCCTGCCTCCTGGGCTGGAGCACCAAGAGCCTTTCATCCACACGGCTCAGAATAAAAGGGAGGAAAAGTAGAGAGAATTATTAGAAGTATGAGGAAAGAAAGAAGGAAAGGAGGAAAGGAAGGAAGGAAGAAAGAAGCAAAGAAGGAAAGAAAGGAGGGAGGGAGGGAGGAAGGAAGGAAGGAAGGAGGGAAAGAAGGGGAAAATGTAGAGAGAATTATTAGAAGTTTGAGGAAAGAAAGAGGGAAAGGAGGAAAGGAAGGAAGGAAGAAAGAAGCAAAGAAGGAAAGAAAGGAGGGAGGGAGGGAGGAAGGAAGGAAGGAAAGAAGGAGGGAAAGAAGGAGAAAATGTAGAGAGAATTAGTAGAAGTTTGAGGAAAGAGAGAAGGAAAGGAGGAAAGGAAGGAAGGAAGAAAGAAGCAAAGCAGGAAAGAAAGGAGGGAGGGAGGGAGGAAGGAAGGAAGGTAGGAGGGAAAGAAGGAGAAAATGTAGAGAGAATTAGTAGAAGTTTGAGGAAAGAAAGAAGGAAAGGAGGAAAGGAGGAAAGGAAGGAAGGAAGAAAGAAGCAAAGAAGGAAAGAAAGGAGGGAGGGAGGGAGGAAGGGAGGAAGGAAGGAAGGAAAGAAGGAAAAAAGACAGAAAGAAAGAAGATACAGTAAAAATAAAATAAAGTATAATATAGTTATTGTACTAAAAAATATTTAGAACAAAAAAAAAAAAAGAAAAAGAAAAAAAAAAAAAAAAAAAAAAAAAGAACAGATAGAACCCTAGGACAAATGCTGGAAACAAAGCTATACAGAGAAAATCTTACACAGAAGCATACACATACGTGTTCACAAAGAGAGGCAAAGTGGGAAAAATCATAAATCCTGCTCCCAGAGACCACCTCCTCAACCTGGGGTGATTCGCTGTCTAAAGGAGGGAAGGAAGGAAGGAAAGAAAGAAAGAACGAAGGTAAAGTACAATAAAGTTATTACAATTAAAATTATTAAGAAAAAAAAAATTTTTTTTTTTTTTTAAAAAAAAAACATGGACGGATAGAGCCCTAGGACAAATGTTGGAAGCAAAGCTATACAGAGAAAATCTTACACAGAAGCATACACATACACGTTCACAAAGAGAGGCAAAGGGGGAAAAATCCTAAATCCTGCTCCCAGAGACCACCTCCTCAACCTGGGGTGATTTGCTGTCTAAAGGAGGGAAGGAAGGAAGGAAAGAAAGAAAGAAAGAACGAAGGTAAAGTACAATAAAGTTATTGCAATTAAAATTAATTATTAAGAAAGAAAAAAAAAATTTTTTTTTTTTTTTTTTTTTTAAAAAAAAAACCATGGACGGATAGAGCCCTAGGACAAATGTTGGAAGCAAAGCTATACAGAGAAAATCTTACACAGAAGCATACACATACACGTTCACAAAGAGAGGCAAAGGGGGAAAAATCCTAAATCCTGCTCCCAGCGACCACCTCCTCAACCTGGGGTGATTTGCTGTCTAAAGGAGGGAAGGAAGGAAGGAAAGAAAGAAAGAAAGAACGAAGGTAAAGTACAATAAAGTTATTGCAATTAAAATTAATTATTAAGAAAGAAAAAAAATTTTTTTTTTTTTTTTTTTTAAAAAACCATGGAAGGATAGAGCCCTAGGACAACTATTGGGAGCAAAGCTATACAGAGAAAATCTTACACAGAAGCATACACCTACACGTTCACAAAGAGAGGCAAAGGGGGAAAAATCATAAATCCTGCTCCCAGAGACCACCTCCTCAATTTGGGGTGATTAGTTGTCTAAAGGAGGGAAGGAAGGAAGGAAAGAAAGAAAGAAAGAACGAAGGTAAAGTTCAATAAAGTTATTACAATTAAAATTAATTATTAAAAAAAAATTTTTTTTTTTTTTTTTAAAAAAAAAAAAACCCATGGACGGATAGAGCCCTAGGACAAATGGTGGAAACAAGAGTATACAGACAAAATCTCACACAGAAGCATACATGCCCACATTCACAAAAAGAGGAAAAGGGAAAAAAATCACCGATCTCGCTCCTAAATTCCCCCTCTTCAATTTGGGCTCACTCCCTGTCTATTCAGGTATTCCACAATGCAGGGCACATCAAGTTGATTGTGGAGCTTCAATCCGCCGCCTCCGCGGCTGCCGGGAGAGACCTCCCCCTCTCCTCCCTGCTCTCACAGCTCACAGGAGCTCAGCTTTGTACCCGGCCCTGCCCCTGCGCGCTGATCGCTGGAGGGCGTCTGTTTTTTTTGCTCAGACAGGACGGGGTTAAAGGAGCCGCTGATTCGGGAGCTCCGGCTCACTCAGGCCGGGGGTTGGGGGATGGGGGAAGGCGGGGCACTGCGTGCGGGGCGGGCCTGCGGCGGCAGAGGCGGCGTGACGCTGCGGCAGAGGCCGGCGTGACGCTGCACCAGCCTGAGACCCGCCGTGCGGGAAGCTGTCCCCAGATCCCGGGAACCCGGCAGTGGCGGCCTGCACAGGCTCCGCGGAAGAGGGGCGCGGAGAGTGACCTGTGCTCGCACACAGCCCCCCTGGTGGCGGCAGCAGCAGCCCCAGCGTCTCCCGCCCGTCTCTGGGCTCCGCAGTTTCAGCCGCGGCTCGCGCCCGTCTCTGGGGCTCGCGCTTCCCGCCGCGGCTCGCGCCCGTCTCGGGGGCTCGCGCTTCCCGCCGCGGCTCGCGCCCGTCTCGGGGGCTCGCGCCCTCAGCCGAGGCTCGCGCCCGTCTCTGGGGTTTGCGCTTTTTAGCCGCGGCTTGCGCCCTTCTCTGGAGTTCCTTTAAGCAGCGCTCTTAAACCCCTCTCCTCGCGCGCCAGGAAACAAAGAGGGAAGAAAAAGTCTCTTGCCTCTTCGGCCGGTGCAGGCTTTTCCCCGAACTCCCTCCCGGCTAGTCGTGGCGCACCAACCCCTCCAGGCTATGCTCAAGCCGCCAACCCCAGTCCTCTCCCCGCGCTCCGTCCAAAACCGAAACCCGAGCCTCAGCTCGCAGCCCCGCCCGCCCCGGCGGGTGAGCAGACAAGCCTCTCGGGTTGGTGAGTGCCGGTCGGCACCGATCGTCTGTGCAGGAATCTCCCCGCTTTGCCCTCCACACCCGTCGCTGTGCACTACTCCGCGGTCCCGAAGCTCCCCCCTCCGCCTCCCGCAGTCTCCGCCCGCGGAGGGGCTTCCTAGTGTGTGGAGACCTTTCCTTCTTTACAGCTCCCTCCCACTGGTGCAGGTGCCGTCCTTATTCTTTTGTCTCTGTTTTTTCTTTTTTCTTTTGCCCTACCCAGGTACGTGGGGAGTTTCTTGCCTTTTGGGAGCTCTGAGGTCTTCTGCCAGCCTTCAGTAGGAGTTCTGTAGGAGTTGTTCCACGTGTAGATGTATTTCTGGTGTATCCGTGAGGAGGAAGGCGATCTCCACGTCTTACTCTTCCGCCATCTTCCCGCCCCCTGTCTCTTAAAACTTTTATAATTTTAGCTAATATTGAGTTTTGGACCCCTATGAAATTAATACTCATTCTCTTCAGCATTTGGTATTGTCAGTTTTTCAGATTTTAGCCATTCTAATAAGTGTGTAATGACATCTCATTGTTGTTTTAATCCACAATTCCTTAATGGTATGTAATGTGAAGCATTTTTTCTTATGCTTATTTTCCATCTGCATATCTTCTTTGGTAAAGTACTTGTTCAAATCTTTTGCCCAATTTAAAATTGCGTTGTTTATTTTCTTACTTTTGGGTTTTTAAGAGTATTTTGTATATTTTGGATAACATTCCTTATCAGATAAGTCTTTTGCTAATGTTTTTTTCCTCTTGCGGCTCGTCTTTTCATTTTCAACAGTATCTTTTGCAGAGGATAAGATTTTAATTTTAATGAATTCCAACTTATCAAAAAGTTTTTTCATGGATTGTTTTTTTTGCTGTTGTATCTGAAACTCACCTCAAATCTTATGTGAGTTTTGATAGATAGTTTTTCCAGGAATTGACCTTTCTTTTTTTCTTACAGTGTTTTCTTCTTAATTCCATCCAGTGAATTTTCCAAGAATTTTATGCATTACATTTTCAACCCTAGATTTTTCTTTTCATTTTACATCTTCCTATTCTCTCCTCATTATGTTCATATTTTCCTTTAAGTCCTCCCACATATTAATAATAGCTGTTTGAAAGTACTTGACGGATAAATTCAAAATCTCTATCATTCCTGGGTCTGTTTCTAATGACTAATTTTTTTTCTTGGTTATGACTTAGAATTTTGTTGTTGTTGTTGTTCTTGGTCTAACTAGTAATTTTGGACTGAACTTTGTGAATTTTACATAGTTGAGTGCTGGATTTTGTTCCGGAAGCCTGTTAAGGAACTTGAAGATGAGCTTTATCCTTTCAAGGCTAATTTTTAGATTTTTTAAAGGCAAGGTCTAGATTAGCATTTACTTTGGGTCTTTACTAATTTATCCCTACCTCTAGGGTGTGGTCCTTCTGCATTTTCTGCTGAATGACCTTGGTGTTCAAAACAAGGGCTCTTCACATTGACTCATTGGAACCAAAATTTTCCAGTCTTGTTTGAGCTTATAGTTGTCCAGTTTTTCTTTGTCTGACCTCATGGAATTTAATCCTGTGCCTGTGAGGCTCTGTCTCCAGCCAAAGACTCAAAGGGATTCCTGTGCAGATTTTGGAAACTCCATTTTGGTATAACACCTTTGGTCCACAGATTCAATCTGCCTCAGCCTCCCCATCTTCTGAGTACTCTGCTCAACTCATGACTCTGTCATGCTCTGCTTTCATTCGCCCTCCTTATACAGCAGTCTGGGAGGTACCTCCAATCAGAAAGCCAGGATATTGTTGACCCTGCCTCACTTGTCTCTTTTCCCACAGTCAGGTCATTGTCTAATGCCTGGAAACAGTTGCATCCTTGCATCTTATATGTTTTGTCCAGGTTCTCATAGTTTCAATGAATGGACAAGTCTTGTTCTGAATATTCCGTCATCCATCTTTTTACTTTTAGCCTATCTGTGATCTCTCTCTCTCTTTCTCTCTCTCTCTCTTTTTTTTCTGGTTTCTTTGGCTTTAATCATATATATAGATGTACATATATATTTACAACTTTAAAAGTTATAGTATTAGTGCATATTCATTGAAGAAAAAAAGCAGAAAATACGAAATCAGTCCGAAACCCATAATCTAGTGATAACCACACTTTATTTTTTGGTTTATCTTCTCCTAGACTTTTTCTTAAAACGTGTGTAAGATTTTTGCTTTTGTTTTTTTTACAAAAATGGGGTCATACAGGACACACTACTTGTACTTAATCTTATGGTACATCCTTCCAGATCGGACCATGCCATTTTCCTTCTACAAGTCCTCTAAAACTTCAGTATGTACTGCTGGACATGAAGACCAGACCCCTTGTCGTAGCATAGTGCCCCTTTCCTGTATTCTCCCAGCGTCCAATACCTCCCTCCGTCACTGCACCTTTTCTATTCTGAGTGGCAATTATTGACCTCCCCCCTCACCTGTATTAGGCTGAAGCATCTTGAGGGCAGGAGTCATGACTGACTATCTCCAGGACCTTCGCATTGTTCCTAACCCTAACAAGGCTTAATACTTAGCTTGCAAATCAATTATTACATTGATTAATGAAGGAATAACTTTGTGGCTATTTTAGGTAACATTTACTGGGCAGGCATCTGTGATAGGCACTGTTAAAGGTTATTTTCATGTGTTATCTCATTTAATCCTCAAAACATCCTAGCGAGGTAGATACTATTTACGGAAGATTAGTAACTCAATCATGTCTTTGCCATTCTAAGTGGTGAAGGATTCTATTTCGGGCAGTCTGACACTAAAATCTGTGCTTGTAAGCTGTACTCCACACTTTATTCTTGTCTTGATTATTGCCATTCCCCAAACTCATAACCATATAATAAAATCCTACATCACTTTTTCCTGTTCATTCTTCTAGTGTCAGAGGCTCAAACCCTCGAAACCAGCCCACGGAGATCACAGAGGAAGCTGCTGGAGCCCCAAAGAGCCTCAGACAGCAGTTTACCCATTTAATTTTTCCGGGGTGAGAATTGTCCTGGTGATTCATTCCGTGCTCTCATTAGAGCAATTATCCAGTTAATTGCTCTGATCTGGATTTGGCCCAGGCAGTGACTGCAGCTGGGGAGCTCTGGAGGACAAACAGATGGACTGCAAGGAGAGTGCTGAAGGAGGCCTGGGCAGGGAGGCTGGTCTCTGTGCCCCAAACATTCTGTTCAACACCAGTCACCCTTCGTTTATTGACAGGACTTGCTCCTCTTCTCTACTGCAGTCAGCAAATAAGGACACTGGGCAGTTCCCATAAAGGTGACCCCAGAAACTTGGAAACAGTGGAAATGAGGCTATTACTTGAGAGGTCATCTATCCAAACTTCAAGTCCTGGATCATGGCAGAGATGTGCAAAGTCACCGAGGTGATGGAATTGTTCCCAGGCCAGCAAGGGTCGACTGTCACACAACCACATTGTTAAAGTAGCTAAAAATAGGATGTTTCAATCAGAGATAGGGTGGAGGTTGGTGAATGTTGCAACTGTGTGGTCCTATTGTTTCCTCACTCACTTAGAGGAGTTGTCCCTAAGAACACCTCCCAGTAATACCTTTTACTTGGCTCATGTGCTTACTTGTTTGTCATTTCCCTGACTCCCCTGCTTACGATTGGAGTCAATGTATTTGTGATGGTTAAATTCCCAATTTGCTCCATAGCCTTTGGGGTAAGAACATTTATAGTGAGAAAGCCTTGGAACACCAGCTGTCTCTGGTTAAGAATCAAAAACAGAAATAATGAGTCAGAAACAGTACCATATCCTGGAGGGATGACAGACACCCTTAAAGATGTAACAGATACAGGGATGGCCTCCATGAGATCCCCATCTTATTCACCAACCTGGTGCACAAAGGCCAGATGGATCCTGGAGGGAGAGCTTCAAACTCACCTGAGTAATGGACTGTAGCTGCTGTGTTGGGTTTTGCATCTTCACTAGAGGAGGTCGACACAGTCCCAGGTGGCTGGGTGCAGTCCTTGACCTGCAAAAAGGGGTCTTTTATTCCTTATCAGGAAGAATGAGAAGCAGTTTGCCTGCATGTAGGTGGACATCAGCACACATTTCTATTCTTGTCTCAGGCCCCACATCCTCTGCCCTGACACCATCAAGCCCAAAGGGCTGTGGGCCATCTGTACTTCCTGCAGACATCACATTAGCCCATCCTATCAATGACATCATGTTACGTGAACTGAATGAGCAATTAGTGGCAAGTATGCTGGTGGCCTTGGTGAAATGGACACACTCCAGAAGGTGGTGAGAGAAAAACCCTACAAAGTGTCAGGAGTTCACCTCATCAGTGATGTCTTAGGGTCTGGCGGTCTGAGTCATGCCAATTGTCCCTGGAAAATACAGGACAAACATGTGCATCTCACCCTTCCCACCAGTAGGAGGGAGTGCAAAGCTTGGGATGTCCATTGAGTTTAGGGGGTGGCATATTCCCCACTCACGATGCTCCCTTTTGGAGAGTGAGGTGGAGGGTGGCCAGCTTTGAGCGGGACCTGGAGCAAGAAAGGCTCCAGAGCGGCTCCAGACGTGGTGCCAGCAGCTTGCCACGTGGGCCACATGACCCGGCAGGCCCTGTGGCAGCAGAGGTATCCGTGGTGGGAAAACACACTTAGGGGCTTTACACTGCCCCCAGTAGAAGAGTCTCAGCTTCCAGAGCAAGGACATGCCCTCTGCAGCATGAACGCTATGACACGGATTGTTGCTGGTCTTGTCCACTTGGGGTGTCCCGGGGCCCCATCAGTGTCAGTGAACTTGTGAAAAGGCAGTGAAAGTCCCTGAGAAGGTTGAAGCTCCCATGCTCAGCCTCTACCCAGCTCTTGGTCTTATTTCTTATTCGATCTTATTTCTTACCCACCTCGGGGCTCCACCGTCCCCTTGCTGTGTCTCAATGTCCCACCTCCCTGCTGCCTCCCACCTCGGGGTACCTCTGCCCAGGACACGGTCTTGATGTCCCACAGCCCTGCCCTTCCTTCACTCAGGCTCACTCAGGCTCTGCTCCTACGAGTGCATCCATACACCCGGCTGAAGGGAAGGTCCAGCAGTCCTCACCCTCCTTGATTTTTCTAAAGCGAGCATCACTGCTGACTGTATGTCTCCCTCTTAGAAAACAGGTCCTGGGGGTGGCGGGTGGGGCAGGAATTTTCTTTCTTCACCGCGGCTCCTCCAGGCCCTACGACAGTGCTTGGCACACAGTCCACACTCAACAAATATTTGCTGGATGCATGAAGTTTAAGGAGGTCTGCGTGTAACAACGTTGAACCAGACTCTTTCCTGTCAGATTGCTCAGAGTCTTCAGCATGCAGTGTGCATGTGGGTTTCTGAGAGGGAGAGGCAGCGGGATGAAGAACTTCCAAAACTTGTTTCACTGTGGAATCATCTTTGACAACTCTCAGGGCAGCAAACTGCAGGAAACTCTGTACTAAGGTTCTTTCGGTCCATGAGAGGGATGCTGGTAGGGAAGGGAGGGATGCTGGCAGGGAAGGGAGGGATGCTGGCAGGGAAGGGAGGGATGCTGGCAGGGAAGAGAGGGATGCTGGTAGGGAAGAGAGGGATGCTGGTAGGGAAGGGAGGGATGCTGGCAGGGAAGGGAGGGATGCTGGCAGGGAAGGGAGGGATGCTGGTAGGGAATGGAGGGATGCTGGTAGGGAAGAGAGGGATGCTGGTAGGGAAGGGAGGGTTGCTGGTAGGGAAGGGAGGGATGCTGGTAGGGAAGGGAGGGATGCTGGCAGGGAAGGGAGGGATGCTGGCAGGGAAGGGAAGGATGCTGGTAGGGAATGGAGGGATGCTGGTAGGGAAGAGAGGGATGCTGGTAGGGAAGGGAGGGTTGCTGGTAGGGAAGGGAGAGATGCTGGCAGGGAAGGGAGGGATGCTGGTAGGGAAGTGAGGGATGCTGGTAGGGAAGGGAGGGATGCTGGTAGGGAAGAGAGGGATGCTGACAGGGAAGGGAGGGATGCTGGTAGGGAAGGGAGGGATGCTGGTAGGGAAGAGAGGGATGCTGACAGGGAAGGGAGGGATGCTGACAGGGAAGGGAGGGATGCTGGTAGGGAAGGGAGGGATGCTGGTAGGGAAGGGAGAGATGCTGGCAAGGAAGGGAGGGATGCTGGCAGGGAAGGGAGGGATGCTGGTAGGGAAGGGAGGGATGCTGGTAGGGAAGGGAGGGATGCTGGTAGGGAAGGGAGGGATGCTGGCAGGGAAGGGAGGGATGCTGGCAGGGAAGGGAGGGATGCTGGTAGGGAAGGGAGAGATGCTGGTAGGGAAGGGAGGGATGCTGGTAGGGAAGGGAGGGATGCTGGTAGGGAAGGGAGAGATGCTGGCAGGGAAGGGAGGGATGCTGGTAGGGAAGGGAGGGATGCTGGCATGGAAGGGAGGGATGCTGGCAGGGAAGGGAGGGATGCTGGTAGGGAAGGGAGGGATGCTGGCAGGGAAGGGAGGGATGCTGGTAGGGAAGGGAGGGATGCTGGTAGGGAAGGGAGGGATGCTGGCAGGGAAGAGCTGGCTGGTCCTCTTCTGCTGTGTACCTGTGTGCATTCAACTCTAAGACCCTTCCCACCTGCTCTTCCAAAACTGACTCCACATTAGGGCCCATTGTCTTCCCTGGTCATTGCTCAAGGGACCTAGGCATTCTTCTCTATCAGCACGAATTGACCTTGACGCTGAGAAAGAACGTGGGCCCACGAGCCTACCAGTACTTCCACGTTGCTGCCTTACCTGTGTGTCACTATCTAACAAGTTTGTATGTCTAAATTCCCGCTTAGACACCACGCTGGTTGATGGTGGGAAGCAGGTATGCTTTCATTACAGGACTGAACCAATGGCTGTGGGAAGAATTAACAGAAAGAATTACCCTAGAGTCAGCTCCCATGGCTAGACTCTTTTTAGAAACCCTTTGGGTCTCCCTATGAGCTCTTGGGGTCTCAGGGAGAGGGGATTGCATAGGATGACTTGTGTTCAAGCCCAAATGGGGGTTCTGGCTGGGAGAGTGGTTGGGGGGGAGCAGCCCTGGGAATGGGGGTGCGATTGGAAGAGGTTTCCCTGTGGTGGCCTGAAGCAGAAGCAGCCATACCTACCTGGGGGCCAACGATAGTACGAATAAGTGAGATCACATCCAGAGCGTTCTCAGCTCAGAAACTGGAGGGAAAGCCATGGGTCCAGGAATGGATTCTGAAGATGGGGAAGCACAGAGCAGGGGCAGGGAGGCTCAGGGGTCAAGGAAGGTGGGCCCACGCAGGTCTCGGGGCTCAGCACTCACTGCAGCTGGAGGCCAGGTGCAAGGGATGGGGCTGAGTGCGTTTTGAGGGAAAACGTGTAAATAAACTGATTTCAGCAGCAGCACAGAAGGAGGTGCTTGTCAGGATAGAGCTCAGACCAGATTTCTGAAGATTGCATTCCGATAAGACCCACAGTGACTCTCTCCTGGTTACGTTCTCGGCAGAGAGAATGGCTGGCCCTGCATCCCTGGAATGACACTTGTGATTCCCATTATAGATGACCCTGGTCGGGATGCACCTCAGGGCAAGGCTGTCTGGGCATTGCTTGCAGCTGGAAATGCGTTGGTTGGTAATAGACTTTATGATTTAAATCCCAGTGTTTGCTGTCACACAGGGCTGGGTTTAACTTGCGTTCACTTAGACAAGTGATTTAATGCGTTAATCCTCTGTTTACTCCTAGGATTGGTGTGGGATTGAATGATACAGTAATTATAATGTGAATTATCTCATCATCATCATCATCACTAATGTTTACTGAACTTTAACAATGAACATGAGTCGAGCAAATAAAATGAATTTTCAATGTTATGGAATAGGAAAAACAGGATGGAGGGGGATACAGGTTCTTTAAAAAGGCAGAATTGGGACTTCCCTGGTGGTACAGTGGTTAAGAATCTGCCTGCCAATGCAGGGGACACGGGTTCGATCCCTGGTTTGGGAAGATCTCATATGCCGCAGAGCAACTAAGCCCGTGCACCACAACTACCGAGCCCGCATGCCACAACTGCTGAGTCTCACGTGCCTAAAGCCCATGCTCTGCAACAAGAGAAGCCACTGTAATGAGAAGCCCATGCACCTCAATGAAGAGTAGCCCCCGCTCGCCACTAGAGAAAGCCCGCACACAGCAACAAAGACCCAATGCAGCCAAAAATATATAAATAAATTAAAAAAAAAAAAAAAAAACGGCAGATTGCCAGAGGTGAAAACTAGGGTTGGGAAGAGCTGGCAGCTGGTGAGTGCAGTAAACTGAGCTATTGTACTCTCTTTGTTAAAAAAAAAAAAAAAACTAACAAAAGAGCTTCTGCCTCTCAGACATTCCTGCCAAGGTCGTTTTGCTAATCCCTGAACTATATGCTTTAGATATTCCTTTACTGAGAGTCTTTTCATGGTAAAACTTCTCAATGTTTGTTTTGTGTGTGTGTGTGTGTGTGTGTGTGTGTGTGTGTGTGTTGTTTCATTTTTAGAAGCGTCTTTACTTCATTGAGTTCTCCTTAATGGACAGGTATTTCTTCTCTGCAACTTGATGCTGTTGGTTCGGCTGCCTCCTGGCTTCTGTCAGCATGATTGTTCCTTTTAGGGAAGTTGTCTTTTCTCTCTGACTGCTTTCACGATCCTTGTCTTTGATCTTTTACAGTTTTGAGAGGGTTAAACAACCCCTTCATTGGTTTGCATCTAGCCATATGATTTCTAGTCATCTATTTATTCCACAAATATTTGTAATATTCGATGGGTTCCTTCTCTGGGCATATGGGATCCAGCATAGAATAAAACAGAGACCCCAGCCCTCTAGTGCTGACATTCTAGCACGGGATATAAACAAGAAATATAATAAATACGCAAATTATGTATAAAAGTAAAGGAAGACATGGAAGTTACAGGGCTGGGGTGAACACAGTGTTAAGAAGGGACAGGTGTCATGAGAAGGTGACACGTGAACAAAGACTATAGTTAACTGTACTTCATCATGACATTCAGGCTCTGACACCTGATATCTAAAGTCTGAAGTGAAACAGTCTCTCCTCTGTGCCCGCACATCATGAGGGGAGACCTGCACTGTCTTTGGCTGCCCCTTCTTGCCTCTCATGCTGTTACTCTCTGGTATTTCTGTTCTTCCTGGTCTCATGCTGCCTGCAGGATACTCATTATGGGGTTCTCTGAGGGGCTCCCAATGTGTAGCCTTTTCTACTCAGGCTCTGGACAGTTTCTAAAATAAACTAATATAAGAATTGAAGTGAAAATGTCACCTTCATTCCTGTTGGAGGTCAACCCAGAAGATGTAGCTTAGTGGGGGAGCCAAATGGATGTAGCCGGGGCTGCTGTGACAGGATACCTTAAACAACAGATGTTTATTGCTCAGAGTTCTGGAGCTGGAAGTCTAAGATTAAGGTGTTGGCAGATTTGGTGTCAAGTGAGAACCTTCTTCCTGATTTGTAGATGGTCATCTTCTTGCTGTGTCCTCACATGGCCTTTTCTTGGTATGGATGCAGAGAGAGAGAGAGAGGGTGCTAGTTCTGGTCTCTTTATCTGCAAATAAGGGCACTAATCCCATCCTGGGAACCCCACCCTCATGGCCTCACCTAACCCTAATCACCTCCCAAAGGCCCCACCTCCAAATACCACCTCTCTGGAGGTTAGAGCTTCAGTATATGAATTTTGGAGGAACACAAACATTTAGTCCCTAACAGCATGTAACTCAAATCTCAGAACTAGGCACCTGATCTCAGGCAGCAGTGGACCCTGGGAGATTCTCATGTAAGCACCTGCTCAGGTAAGACTTAGGGCCCCATGGAGCAGAGGAGAGCTCAGGTTCCTGGTTGGGTAGCAGGCTTGCTCCAAGAAGGGGATGCACTTCTTGGGCTATAATTCTTCCCGAATTGACTGATCAGACAGGTCAGGCAGAGAAAGCATTGGAGAGGCCTGAAGTTACACTAATTAAACCCCTGTCACTGGCAGGAGCATCAGGTAAAGTTAGAGGCAGGCCTCTCTTGCAGCCAGTATTATTGTTTTATATAATCAATGCTTGCTTAGAGCACCCTCATCTTGCCTGTGTCTCTGCTTGTCTTCTCGTTGGCATCTGACACCTCCTTTTGGATTCAGTTTCTTACTTTTGGACAAGGCTGTTTGATCATCCAAAGGCAGGGCTGGTTTCTCCTGGATTCTGTTGTTATGCTGAGAAGTGGCTGTAAGTCTAAACGTGGCTCCTTTTCCAGGAGGTCTGTCTTCTCTCTACCGTTGACTTTAATGGTGTCTTTTTGTCTTTGGTATTCTGCAGTTTCATTATAATTCATCTGGACAGGTTTTATATTTATTTATACTTCTTGGGATCCAAGCTCCCTAAACCCGAGGAGTTAACCCTTCCACCCATCCTGGAAAATTCTCTGCCATTACTTTCTCTAATAGTCCCTCACCCTCAGTCTCCCTCTGCTCGTCTTCTGGACAACGTAGACATCTGTTGAGCCTTCTTCATTCTATTCCCGTGTGTCTTAGTGACTCCTTCATAAGGTTTACTTTTAAAGCTCTCGGTGCTGTGTGAGTTCATCCCTAGGTCTCCCTCCAGCTGCCCACCCATTTCTTCCTTGGGCTTCTAAACCCATTTGCTGAGTTTTAGATTTCAGTGGCTGTATTTGGTTCATGTTGAAGTATGTCTGTCACTTTAAGTGGGGCCTTATAGTCCCCCAGGGTTCCTGTGTCACTGCCACCTTGCCTTTCGCCCTCTTCCCAGTTCTGCCCTAAATGCCCTCGTTGCTCCTCCCTCCATGCACTTTGCCCGCTGGCCAGATGTCGTTACGGGGGGTTTTCCTTTCTCACCTTCTCCACCAGCATCACCCCCCAGGTGGTTCCCTGTCCCCATCCTTCTTAGTATTTTCTCAGCGTCTCACACCACCGATGGGCTCCTTACACACGCCTGCCTACCTCCCCAGAGTAGAAGCTCTGTGAGCAGGTGCTTGGCTTTATTCGCTGTGGCGGCTCCGGAATTTGGTAAATGTCTGATGAGGTAGCTGAATGAGTGAGTCTAAGAAATGCTTATCCATCGCCCCTTTCAGCGGGCCTATGGCTTGTGCTGCTGTTTAACAAAACTCCTCATTATCGAGGCAGATCTCTCTCTGATTTATTCACATAGTGCAAACTCATGAATCTTAATTGAATTTGTCATTTTTTAATTAAATTCTGAGGCTCACATTGGCCCAGATTTGGCTAAAGGGAGCCTCTTCAAGCGAGCTGCCATATTCTTTAAAAAAAAAACAAACAAAAAATGAACTTTAACTTTTGAAATAATCTTAGATGTACAGAAAAGTTGCAGAGATGGTCCAGAGAGCTCATCTGTACTCCTCAGCCAGTTTCCCACACTGTTACTAGTTTATATCACTTGGTACATTTTTCAAAACTAAGAAACCAACAGTTACACGTGACTCTTAAGTAAACTTGACGGGGACACCACAAATGGCCCCTGCTTTTTTCTGGGGATGGCCTTACATCCATGAGAGCTCAGCCGTGCCTTTGGTGTTACCTTGTGCATCTCAGAGGCCTCTCATGGGGTCCTAGGGAGAAGGATTTAACTTCATCTTCACCGTCAGTAGGAGTGGCCAAAATGATCCCCAAAGTGATTTTATCAATTTATAAACCCAATTTGAGCTCCCTTCTTTAAAAAAAGTAGGTGTGGGAAGAAAGAAATGGGAATGTTTGGAGAATTCCACCCCACCCCCCAAGTCACCCGTACAGGGCTCTGGACCTGGGAAACTGAGGGCAGATGGGGCTGGGTGCACAGCATGGTGAGAGCTGGTGGCCATTGTGGACCCTCTTCTCTGGTGCACGGGCTGCTGCTCGGGGACCTGGGAGTCTTCACTTTATTCTCTTGGCCTTGTTGACACTGTGAACGAGACAACCCTTTGTCCTGGAGGCCACCCTGGGCATTGTGGGAAGTGCAGCAGCATCCCTGGTCTCCACCCACCTGATGCCAGTATCAACCCAAAATGTCTCCAGACTTTGTCTCCCTCTGAAAACCACCATCTGCTCTGGACCAACCAGGTTCCCAAAGATGAGAGTGCTGCTGATCTACAGAGGACGGACCACCCTTGGGCAGCCTTGTGCATACGTCCCTTTACCGGGAGGGACAAACCGATGGTGTCCTGGAACCACAGGTCTCACAGCATCCTGGCATCTGCTGTCCTTATAAAATCACAGTGTGCACCCCCAACTACACAAATCATCATCTGTTGGAAAAAACAAACATAGGAATCATGGCTTAATAGAAACGATTACCTTGCCATCCGGGCAGAAAGTACAACTTCTGACACATGCCCAGCCTGCCTTAAGCAGCTGACCACCGAATCGGTGGCCGTAATGTTATAATATGAATTATTTGTACACAGCTTGAGGATTTTATCCAACACAAACTCTCAAACTGGGAAGACTTAAACACTGAATCTTTTTGCATAATTAACCAGCCAAGGGAACACACTCTGAAATAAGATGTTGGAAGCACTTACTCTGGGCAGCTGAGGGCAGAGCAGGCTGCAAGGCAATCAGTGGGGAACCGTCCAGCCCACTGGCCTCAGTTTGGGGACAGTTAAATGATCCTTTTCTTTGGCATTAGCCTCCAGCTCAGCTGCTGAGGGTTTGAACCTTTACAGGAAGGTCTGCAGGTGTGCACACGGCACCTTCCCAGAATGCCTCTCCAAAGGGTGCCCGAGAACTCTGCACGTGGTACTTTTGGACCAACTCCAGGTCCCCTGGTCTGTCTGCCTCTGAGGCTTCTAGTTGAGAAGGGACAGGGGTGCTAGACCACCTGCCTGGGACCTCCTGCGTTGACGAGCTGTCTTCTTCGTACAAGATGAAGCTTCTCTCACTTTCTCTCATGATTCTCAGAAAGAACATGAAGCAAAAAGGCTCAGAAGAGCTGGTTCCTGGCAAACGAGTAGCTGAACATTTGTTACGTGCTCGGGAGATGCTGGCTGCCCTTCTCCGAGGGGCAGGTGGCCCTGAGTGAGGGATCTGTCAGGGAGTTAGGGGTGAGTACTCCAGCTCTGCCTTTCCTGTGACTCACGCGTCTCTCTGAGCAGCAGTGTTGCCACCTGTAAGGGGAAGGAATTACAGCTTCCACCCCCAGCTCCCACCCTCCAAAGACCTCCTGGCCCCTCTCATTGGCGAGCCCAGGGGGAGCGAGAAGCACAGGAGGCTGGGAGCTGTGGCCTTCAGGGCCAGCCTGTGGGACACAGAGGAAACAGCTAAATAAGGAGCCCACTCCCAGCGGGGTGACCGAGGTGACCAAGTGGGGTGAGGTGCCTGGCACAGAGGACCCACAACCAGGGCTAGCTACACAGCATCCATGCTCCTTCCAGAAATTCAGGAGGATTTTGCCCTCTGACTGCCTCCACACCTCAACTGGGAAAGAGGAAATCGTTTCCTTAGTTGCTTTGACTTGGGGAGCTGTGGCCAGGATCAGGGGCCATCCTCAGGGTTAAGGATACTGGGATCCCCTTCTTCCATCTTCCAGCCCTGAGCATGAATCGTCACCTCCGGGGCTCAGTGGGGACCTCAGCCATGAATGGGGGGGGTCTCTTGCACTGGGGGGTGGGACCACTTCTGTGAAATGAGGGTGCAGATGGGCCCAGAGGAGCTGAACTTCCAGTTCATAGACCCACCGGGTAGAACACACTGTCGGGGGGCTGGATTTGGCCCCAGCCTCCTAGGGGGAGCCCTGCTCACAAACACCAGGGCCTGGCATGCAGATGATTGGGGGCGAATGTCTCACTTTGTCAAGTAGCATTCAGCACTATGAACCCCAGATGATGTAAGAGACAGACGCCTGAAGCTCATAGGCAGTCCCCGAAGGGTTCCCAATCCTGGTGGGTGATGAGGCACGGCCAGCTGGCCAAGCATCGGAAGCAGAGAGCCGGGCCGAGGGTCACACCAGGTGGTCACCGGATAGGAGGCTGTGGAGTGAGGGGGCTGCTGGAAAACAGTCTGCATCCCAGAGGGACAAACAGAGTCACTGGAGCAGAGAGAAGGTTCTAGAAACTCACCCTCCAGCCTAGCCCTCCCTGCCAGCCACATGGCCCCAATGCTGACCCTCCCACTGGAGATGCTCTCATCCAACCTTGTCCCTTTCTCCCGTCTGTGTTTATCTGATCTGCTTCTCTCTCCTGGAGAACAGGATCCAACAACTGAATCAATGTAGCAAAATTCCATCACGGAAGCTTTGAAGCCATAATTCTCCCAAATGCCACTCCAAGAAGGACAGGGGAAGCCGTGGGACCGGCTTTGGCTTTGTCACCCAGCTGGTCTCTGCTTGGGAGTGTCCAGTCATCCTTCTTCCCCGGGATGCACAGCCACAGCGGCATCTGCCTGACTTTGAATCTTCCTTTACAAATGCCGCGTCTGATGGAGCCAAGATTTGCTTTCCCTTTATTTATTCTCCCACCTTAAATTTTTCCAAGAGAAGGGGGAAAAGACTAAAAGGACAACAGCAAGGAATGAATAAATAAAAGCAGAGGCAGGGCTACATACCCGGGCCTCAGCCACATCTGTCAAGAAACGTTTTGGTGGATGAACCTCGGGTCTCCCCTGATTCACCATCTGGGATTCAAGGTTATTTGCTCCATCACTGCTAGGCCTCCCTTGCACATTTTCTTCGATTAAAAGTGTTCTTTCCAGGATGATGAGAGCTGCGCTCTGTCTGTGGTGCCTCCATATTGATTGTGTGGAAATTGGCTGTGGGTTCAACCATTTGGTGGTTGATTCATTATTTTCAATCAAGCGGCTTGTCTGGCTGTTAAGGTCGTCAGAGTCTCCAGGGCCTGGGCCTGCTTCCGTTATTTCCATTATTGAGACACAACCCAAATTAACTGAACCATAAATGTTTTCTATTAGTGGCCAGCTGGAGAGCAAATGCATGAAAATCTATCATGAGTTTTATTTTCCATGGAAACGTAACAGGGTGAACGAGAAACCTCCTAGACCTCTGAGAGAAACCCGTGAAACTGGGGGTGGGGTCTTTTAGGGTGCCCCCCTGCCCAGCTTCCCAGTGTCTCAAGAAGCTGATGTGTGTGATGTGACAGAGACGTGACTCCCCCATGACCCGTGTGATCCCTAATGGGTTTTTTTTTCCAGTGCCACCCAAGCATGCATTCCTGTTCTGAGACAAGCTTCACTTAAGGCTCTTTTTCAGGGCCCACTGCAGAAAACCCAACTCCTCACTTCCTCTGGCTTAAAGAATCAAGGCAGTTCCAGCTGGGAAGAGCAGGACAGCCGAGGATAGCTCCCGCTTCTGGACAGGTTGGGTCTGGCTCACTGTTGTGGTCGGTGCTCACTTCCCCTCTGCTCTCGGGGCTGGCCTCATTCTCAGGCAGCCCTTGGGTTTGTATCTTTCCCATCTCGTGTCCATGAGAATGACACCAAACCGATTCTTCCAATGTCTCCTGCAGAAGCCAGAGTCTTTCCCTTCCCGGTACGTAACCTTCAGACATGCCCCTTGGATGTCACCAGTAGGATGGATCTCATGACCATCCCTGAATCAGTCACTGTTGCCATGGGGATGGACCTATGATTGGCTTACACTGGTCCTGGTGGAACTTTGGAGCCAGGATTGATGCCCTCCAATGGCACAGCTGAGAGTGGAGGGGATTTCTCCTCTGGGGCCATCTGAGCACTAGTGGGGAGGGAATTGTGCCCACCATGCAGTCCTATGATCCCCTGCAGGTGTCCAAGGCCAACAAAACCCAGGGGGAGGAAAGCTGACCCCTCTTTCCAGCATCCTTCCAGTCTTGACCACAGAAGAGCCTGCAGGGCTCCGTTTCCGGGTGGAAAGACTGAAAGCTTTCCCAAGTGTCTATCAGCTCCTGGGGACCTCCCACAACCCAGCCTCCCTCTCTGGGATGGTGACAGTGCTCTGCGGTTGACCCCATAACCCATGCTCCTTAACTTGGGCTCTGGGTGAGGATGGTCCCCAAACCAGGGTCAGACCTGAGTGTCTCCACATCCGTGAACATTTCTTGACTGCCCGGCAGGACGGTCAGCCCAGGACCATGGGAATCACTGCTGCCTTGGCTTCTCTTCATCAGCTCCTCTCTCACAAATTAACCTAAACATTAAAAAGAAATTTATGACAGTCTTAGGTCCTGTCATACAGAGTGAAGTAAGTCAGAAAGAGAAAAACAAATATTGTATATTAACGCATATATGTGGAATCTGAAAATAATTGGTCTAGGCGATCTTATTTACAAAGCAGAAATAGAGACACAGATGTAGAGAACAGATGTATGGATACCAAGGGGAAAAAGCGTGTGTGTGGGATGAGTTAGGAGACTGGGATTGACATATATACACTATTGATACTACGTATAAAATGGATAACTAATGCGAACCTACTGTATAGCACAGGGAACTCTACTCAGTGCTCTGTGGTGACCTAAATGGGAAGGAAATCCAAAAAAGAGGGGATATATGTATATGTATAGTTGATTCACTTTGCTGTACAGTAGAAACTAACACAAAATTGTAAAGCAACTATACTACAATAAACATTTTTAAAAAAGACTTTAACAATCACATAAATCCGTTTTTGTCAAAAACTCCAGTGACAGATATGTGACCACCTTGCCCCTCCCAATTCTGATGCCCCCTTCTTCAGAGGCAACCATGGTTGAGTCACGTATGGATCCTTCCAGACCTTTCCAGGAATTTTTTTTTTTTACATCTTTATTGGATTATAATTGCTTTTCAATGTTGCGTTAGTTTATGCTGTATAACAAAATGAATCAGTTATATGCATACATATATCCCCGCTCTCTTGAGCCTCTCTCCCACCCTCCCTATCCCACCCCTCTAGGTGGTCACAAAGCACCTAGCTGATCTCCCTGTGCTATGCGGCTGCTTCCCACTAGCTATCTATTTTACACATGATAATGTATATATGTCAATGCTACTCTCTCAATTCGTCCCACCCTCCCCTCCCCCCTCCATGCCCACAAGTCCGTTCTCTACGTCTGCGTCTCTATTCCTGCCCTGCCACTAGGTTCATCAGTACAATTTTTCTAGATTCCATATATATGCGTTAATATACGGTATTCGTTTTTCTCTTTCTGACTTACTTCACTCTGTATGACAGACTCTAGGTCCATCCAGCTCACTACAAATGACTCAATTTTGTTCCCTTTTGTGGCTGAGTAATATTCCATTTTATATATGTGCCACATCTTCTTTATCCATTCCTGTCGGTTGACATTTAGGTTGCTTCCATGTCCCGGTAATTGTAAGTAGTGCTACAGTGAACATTGGAGTGCATATATCTTTTTGAATTATGGTTTTCTCAGGGTATATGCCCAGGAGTGGGATTGCTTTCCAGGCATTTCTAAATGACACCTTTATTCTGTATTTCTTCTTGGGGGTATCAGATTGTGTTTTTAATGTCTGCTCTGCAAAGCGTTGTTTTCTGTAATTTACTTGACAGCTCTCAGATCAAGCCCTGAAGCCTGGTTCCAGGCTATTGGACCTGATTGATGAGACAGGTCAATTGTTCACACCCCAAACTCACCCTCGTATCCCAGATGGGCAACGTGTGGTAAAGCATCTCTGTGTTTCTGGACTTTCACTTTTGGCCGCTGGACTCTGCCAAGGATGACTCCCCTCCCCTGGTCGAACTGCACTATGCAAGGTGGGGAGAGGGCCTTGCTGCAGAGCAGCTGTGGCCAGGAGCTGATGGACGGTGCCCAGGGCAGCAGCCATCAGGAGGCCAGGAATTAAGCTGTCTTGGGGAGCAGCTGAGCGGGGGCAGGGAAGGGCTGATGGTGGCACAGGGCATGCAGATGGGAGGGACCCAGAGCTCAGAGCAGCGGGGCCTGGAAAGTCTGGGACTGTGGGCACAGAGAGGGAGGGGGCAGGTTCCTTCCTGGGTCAGTCACTGTGGTCCTGTTGCCACGGTCTCAACTGGAGTGTCCTCTTCCAAGTGTAATTTCCCAATGTTTTGATCCTTCCCTCCCCTTTCATCCTTCCCTCCTTCCTTCTTTCCTTCCTGTGTTATTGAAAGCTCTGCTCCACTCCAGGGCGCTGGTATATTTGGGGGTTTGGTGAGTGAGGAGATGATTTATTTGTCCCAATTGTTTACTCCTAGGCCATCACCCCAGCAGTTCAGCATAATTGCAAAGAGTGGCAGGGTCTGCTGGGGGAGGGGGCAGCAAATCAGCCTCTTCTCTGTGGTTTGCAAAACCTGGGCGGGTGGTGTGGGGAAGGTCCTCTGGCCGCACCCCCGGGGACAAATTGGTCCTTTGCCTAGTGCCGAGGGCCTGCAGGGCGGGGTGGCTTCAAGGGCAAGTCTGGAGACCCTCCCAGATGGGGCTGCACTTTCACAGAGGCTGTTCACCGTCAGCACCACACTCACTATGGTTGCAGGGCTGGTGTCCCCCATGTCCCATCCTCCCTGCTCCAAGGTACAGTGGGAGGGTGAGCTCCACCCAGGAGGGCAGGGCCTTCTGTCTTTTCTTCTTTGCTGCTAGAGCTCTGGCATCCAGAGGAGTGCCTCCCCCAGCAAGTAACTATTGAATGAATGACTGGTGTAGCCCCTCCTCCCAGCCTTCAGCCTCTACCCCAGGATTCATGTCTTCCCACTTGGGTCATTCCAACAGCCTAGGGAGTGGGCTCCGGCCTCTGGACTCTCCCACTCACCCAGGAATATTAAGAAAAAACAAACAAACAAGCCAACAGGATCTGCTTACCCAACACCTTATGGAAGCTTCATCTCAATATTCTTGGAGATCTTTCCAGCCACTGAAAGGGTGGGGATTCCCACTGTCTGAATTCTAGGAAGAGATAGAATTTGTCTTTGTTTTGGGAGGGCAGCTCTGGAAAGCCCCTAATTTAATCTTGCTGGTTTGGGGTCAGGATTACCCTCCTTCTTGCGAGGAAGCTGAGCCAGTGCCATAAAACACAAGCATGGATTTTCCACCCTCAGGTGTTAGGGGTTCTGTTGAGTCAGGGAGATTGGTTGCATCTCTACATACAGATATAAAGAAGTGCCTTTGTCCTTTTAATGTGGACCAGCCTGCAAAGCATTATTCTTGTTTATTATTACACCAGCTACTTGCTCACAAGAAACGGGAGTGTGGCGGGGAGATGAACACATTTTTCATTTGCTCCAGTGGGAGGGGAGCCCTTGAGATCCCTTCACTGGAATGTATTTAGTGCTGCGTCTACAAGTCCCAGGGAAGCACAGCCTAGGCCATTTTAATTGCCTCTCTCGACAAAATTTCTCTGAAGGAAATGGCTCTTTGATCACCCCCATGCCTGAACCAAGGACGTGTGCAGTGAACAGGTGAGGGTCGGGATCACCTCGCAGAGCTGTGGAGCTGTAGAGACCTGGAGTAGGGTGTAGATGTAGGTAAACTGCCACCATGATAATTACTTTAGACTTTGAGAGTCCCTGAAGCACTTGAGAAGAAGTATACGGTGGAAAACAGGAGTTCCTGCACCCGAGGGATGGAGCCGCAGTCATTAGTATTTGAGCATTTATAGCAGTTCTTCCCCAAGGCTGGAGGGATTGGGAATGAGACCTTGTCTCTCCCCCAGCCTCTCCCCCAGCCCCAAACAGCTCTTGCCTGCAAATCAAAACAGGATCCTTTAGCAAGGCGTGCCTGGCCCCTCACAGGCTCGCTCTCTTGTCTGTTTTCTGTTTCATCGATTTCCGCTTTTACCTCTATTATGTCTTTTCTTCTCCCTACTTTGGATCTACTCTGCTGCTCTTTTTCTAGCTTCTTAAGGTGAACTGTAGGTTGATTATTTTAGCTCTTTCTTCATTATGGTATAAGGCTTTAAAATGATAAATTTCTGCCCTAAGTATTCGTTAGCCGGATAACTCAAATTTTGGCATGCTATATTTTCACTATCATTAAATTTGAAATATTAAAAAAAATTCCCTTTGGTTTTCTTGTTTGACCCATGGATTACTTAAAAATGCCTTGTTTAACTTCCAAATATTTAGGCCTACCCTAGATTTCTTGTTGAATTTATTTCTAATTCAATTCTTTTGTGGTCAGAGAACCACAATTCTTTGGTGATCAGTCTCTCAATTATTTTAGTCTTTTTAAATTTATCAAGATCTCTTTTGTGACCAAGCATTAGGTCTATTTTAGTAAACATTTTTTAAAAGGATATATATTCTGTAGTTGTTGGGAGTAGTGTTCTATAAATATCATTAAGTGACAACAGTTGATAGAGCTGTTCTGATTATTTTTATCTTTACTTTTTATTTTTGTTCCAGTTGTTCTATCAATTGATGAGGAAGGGGCATTATAATCTCCTAGTTGTATTACATAATTGCCCATTTCCTCATTTAATTTCTTTAATTTGTGCCTTGTGAATTTTGGAGCTTTGATATTAGGTGCATGAACATTTATGATCGCTACGTCTTCTTGATGGATTGATCCTTTTATCATTATGAAATGTCCTTCTCTATCTTGACAATACTTTTTGTCTTGAGGCCTATTTGCTCTGATATTAATACAGCTGCTCCAGCCTTTTTATGCATACTAATTGCATAATATACCTTTTCTTCTATCCATTTATTTTTAATTTATCTTTGCCTCTCTTTATAATGTACAGGGTTTTTAGATAATATCTACTTGAATCTTGTGTTTTTAACTCATTCTGAAATTCACAGCCTTGTAAATGTTGGGTTTAGTCCATTTGCATTTAATGTAATTATTGACCTGGTTGAATTTAGGTTTACCCATCTATTATTTATTTACGCTTGTCCCCTTTTCTTTTGGTCCACCTTTTCTCTCTTCTTTATTTGACTACTTCTAGAATTTCATTTTAATATATCTTTGACTTTTTATATGTTATTTCTTGAATTTAAAAAAAAGTTGCTGCTTTAGGTGTTAGAACATACACCGTTAGATTTTACAGTCTACTTAAAGTTAGTATTTTTGACTTCACATGTGACGTGGAAACCTTGTGATTTTGTAGATGCATTTAACACTCCTGACCACCTTTATGCTGTAATAATAATGGGCATATGTTTACATACCTTAGAATGTATGAACTGAGTTTATAACTTCACAAGACAATGTTATGATTTTTGCCTAAACAGTCATATGTATTTCAACAAAATATAGAGGAAGAAATAGTCTTTTATATTTATCCAAACATTTATCTTTTATAATCCTCTTTATTCCGTTTTGAAGATTTAAGTTTCTCTCTGGCATCATTTTCCTTTCCCTCAGTTTGATGACTTTCTTTAATATTCTTTTAGTGCAGGTATCCTGACAATGATTCTGTTTGTTTTCATTTATTTAAAATGTTTTTATTTCCCCTGCATTTTTGAAATTTATTACCTCTGTGTATAGAATTCTCTGTTGATAGTGTCTTTTTTGTTTATTTTTTTTGGAGTCAAGGATTTATTAATAATTTTACATGATTTTGAGAGTAATAAGAAAAAGTTGATAAAAGTTATACAATATAACTTTTGAAGGATGTGCAGTGTGGCAGAGTGAGAGAAAAGATGGTTAACATGAGCCAAACATTGTCGGGGACAATTGAAGTTAAGAGTATTAGCATAAATCTATAATGAATGAAATATGGAATTCTATGAAAACAAGCTCCCAGGTGGTAGATTACGGATGGCTTGGCTCAAGGTAGGAGATTAAGGCTGTTTGGAAGTTCTGTGGAGTCTTTTCAGAATCTTCCTTCCCAGATTAAGTGTTATTGATTTTTTTAGAACATCTTTATTGGAGTAAAATTGCTTTACAGTGGTGTGTTCATTTCTGCTTTATAACAAAGTGAATCAGTTATACATATACATAAATCCCCATATCTCCTCCCTCTTATGTCTCCCTCCCACACTTCCTATCCCATCACTCTAGCTGGTCACAAAGCACCGAGCTGATTTCCCTGTGCTATGCAGCTGCTTCCCACTAGCTATCTATTTTACATTTGGTAGTGTATATATGTCCATGCCACTCTCTCACTTCGTCCCAGCTTACCCTTCCCCCTCCCCATATCCTCAAGTCCATTCTCTATGTCTGTGTCTTTAATCCTGTCCTGCCCCTATGTTCTTCATAGCCTTTTTTTTTTTTTTTTACATTCCAAATATATGTGTTAGCATACAGTCTTTGTTTTTTTCTTTCTGACTTACTTCACTTTGTATGACGGACTCTAGGTCCATCCACCTCACTACAAATAACTCAATTTAGTTTCTTTTTATGGCGAGTATTATTCCATTGTATATATGTGCCACATCTTCTTTATCCATTCATCTGTCGATGAACACTTAGGTTGCTTCCATCTCCTGGCTATTGTACATAGAGCTGCAATGAACATTTTGGTACATGACTCTTTTTGAATTATGGTTTTTTTTTTTTTTTTTTTTTTTTTTTGCAGCACGTGGGCCTCTCACTGTTGTGGCCCCTCCCTTTGCGGAGCACAGGCCCCGGACGCGCAGGCTCAGCGGCCATGGCTCACGGGCCCAGCCGCTCCGCGGCATGTGGGATGTTCCCGGACCGGGGCACGAACCCGTGTCCCCTGAATCGGCAGGCGGACTCTCAACCACTGCGCCACCAGGGAAGCCCTGAATTATGGTTTTCTCAGGGTATATGCCCAGTAGTGGGATTGCTGGGTCATATGGTAGTTCTATTTTTAGTTTTTTAAGGAACCTCCATACTGTTCTCCATAGTGGCTGTATCAATTTACATTCCCACCAACAGTGCAAGAGCGTTCCCTTTTCTCCACACCCTCTCCAGCACTTACTGTTTGTAGATTTTTGGATGATGGCCACTCTGAGTGGTGTGAGGTGATACCTCGTTGTAGTTTTGATTTGCATTTCTCTAATGATTAGTGATGTTGAACATCCTTTCATGTGTTTGTTGGCAATCTGTATATCTTCTTTGGAGAAATGTCTATTTAGGTCTTCTGCCCATTTTTGGATTGGGTTGTTTGTTTCTTTATTATTGAGCTACGTGACCTGCTTGTAAATTGTGGAGATTAATTCTTCGTCCATTGCTTCATTTGCAAATATTTTCTCCCATTCTGAGGGTTGTCTTTTTGTCTTGTTTATGGTTTCCTTTGCTGTGCAAAAGCTTTTAAGTTTCATTAGGTCCCATTTGTTTATTTTTATTTCCATTTCTCTAAGAGGTGGGTCAAAAAGGATCTTGCTGTGACTTATGTCATAGAGTGTTCTGCCTATGTTTTCCTCTAAGAGTTTTATAGTGCCTGGCCTTATGTTTAGGTCTTTAATCTATTTTGAATTTATTTTTGTGCATTGTGTTAGGGAGTGTTCTAATTTCATTCTTTTACATGTAGCTGTCCAGTTTTCCCAGCACCAATTATTGAAGAGGCTGTCTTTTCTCTGTTGTATATTCTTGCCTCCTTTATCAAAAATAAGGTGACCATATGTGCATGGGTTTATCTCTGGGCTTTCTATCCTGTTCCATTGATCTATATTTCTGTTTTGTGCCAGTACCATACTGTCTTGATTGTTGTTGCTTTGTAGTATAGTTTGAAGTCAGGGAGCCTGATTCCTCCAGCTCCGTTTTTTTTTTTTCTCTCAATATTGCTTTGGCTATTCGGGGTCTTTTGTGTTTCCACACAAATTGTGAAATTTTTTTCTCTAGTTCTGTGCAAAATGCCATTGGTAGTTTGATAGGGATTGCATTGAATCTGTAGATTGCTTTGGGTAGTATAGTCATTTTCACAATGTTGATTCTTCCAATCCAAGAACATAGTATATCTCTCCATCTGTTTGTATCATCTTTAATTTCTTTCATCAGTGTCTTATAGTTTTCTGCATACAGGTTTTTTTGTCTCCTTAGGTAGGTTTATTCCTAGGTTTTTTATTCTTTTTGTTGCAATGTTAAATGGAGTGTTTCCTTAATTTCTCTTTCAGATTTTTCATCATTAGTGTATAGGAATGCAAGAGATTTCTGTGCATTAATTTTGTATCCTGCTACTTTACCAAATTCATTGATTAGCTCTCGTAGTTTTCTGGTAGTCTCTTTAGGATTCTCTATGTATAGTATCATGTCATCTGCAAACAGTGACAGCTTTACTTCTTCTTTTCTGATTTGGATTCCTATTATTTCTTTTTCTTCTCTGATTGCTGTGGCTAAAACTTCCAAAACTATGTTGAATAAGAGTGGTGAGAGTGGGCAACATTGTCTTGTTCTTGTTTTTAGTGGGTTTCAGTTTTTCACCATTGAGAATGATGTTGGCTGTGGGTTTGTCATACATGGCCTTATTATACTGAGATAAGTTCCCTCTATGCTTACTTTCTGGAGGGTTTTTATCATAAATGGGTGTTGAATTTTGTGGAAAGTTTTTCTGCATCTATTGAGATGATCATATGGTTTTATCTTTCAATTTGTTAATATGGTGTATCACATTGATTGATTTGCATATATTGAAGAATTCTTCCATTTCAGGGAAAAACTCCACTTGATCATGGTGTATGATCCTTTTAATGTGCTGTTGGATTCTGTTTGCTAGTATTTTTTGAGGATTTTTGCATCTATGTTCATCACTGATATTGGCTTGTAGTTTTCTTTCTTTGTGACATCTTTGTCTGGTTTTCGTATCAGGGTGATGGTGGACTCGTAGAATGAGTTTGGGAGTGTTCCTCCCCTTGCTATATTTCAGAAGAGTTTGAGAAGTATAGGTGTTAGCTCTTCTCTAAATGTTTGATAGAATTTGCCTGTGAAGCCATCTGGTCCTGGGCTTTTGTTTTTCGTAAGATTTTTGATCACAGTTTCAATTTCAGTGCTTGTGATTGGTCTGTGTATATTTTCTATTTCTTCCTGGTTCAGTCTCAGAAGGTTGTGCTTTTCTAAGAACTTGTCCATTTCTTCCAGGTTGTCCATTTTACTGACATATAGTTGATTGTAGTAATCTCTCATGATCCTTTGTATTTCTGCAGTGTCAGTTGTTACTTCTCCTTTTTCATTTCTAATTCTGTTGATTTGAGTCTTCTTCGTTTTTTTTTTTTTGATGAGTCTGGCTGATGGTTTATCAATTTAGTTTATCTTCTCAAAGAACAAGCTTTTAGTTTTATTGATCTTTGCTATTGTTTCCTTCATTTCTTTTTCATTTATTTCTGATCTGATCTTTATGATTTCTTTCCTTCTGCTAACTTTGGGGTTTTTTGTTCTTTTTCTCTAATTGCTGTAGGTGTAAGGTTAGGTTGTTTATTTGAAATATTTCTTGTTTCTTGGGTTAGGATTGTATTGCTATAAAATTCATCTTAGAACTGCTTTTGCTGCATCCCATAGGTTTTGGTTCATCGTGTTTTCATTGTCACTTGTTTCTAGGTATTTTTTTATTTCCTCTTTGATTTCTTTAGTGATCTCTTGGTTATTAAGTAGTGTATTGTTTAGCCTCCATGTGTTTGTATTTTTTACAGATTTTTTCCTGTATTTGATATCTAGTCTCATAGTGTTGTGGTCAGAAAAGATACTTGATATGATTTCAATTTTCTTAAATTTACCAAGGCTTGATTTGTGATTGAAGATATGATCTATCCTGGAGAATGTTCCATGAGCACTTGAAAAGAAAGTGTATTCTATTGGTTTTGAGTGGAATGTGCTGTAAATATCAATTAAGTCCATCTTGTTTAATGTATCATTTAAAGCTTGTGTTTCCTTATTTATTTTCATTTTGGATGATCTGTCCATTGGTGACAGTGGGGTGTTAAAGTCCCCTACTATGATTGTATTACTTTTGATTTCCCCTTTTATGGCTGTTAGCATTTGCCTTATGTATTGAGGTGCTCCTATGTTGGGTGCATAAATATTTACAATTGTTATATCTTCTTCTTGGATTGGTCACTTGATCATTATGTAGTGTCCTTCTTTGTCTCTTGTAGTAGGCTTTATTTTAAAGTCTATTTTGTCTGATATGAGAACTGCTACTCCAGCTTTCTTTTGATTTCCACTTGCATGGAATATCTTTTTCCATCCCCTCACTTTCAGTCAGTATGTGTCCCTAGGTCTGAATTGGGTCTTTTGTAGACAGCATATATACGGGTCTTGTTTTTGTGTCCATTCAGCCAGTCTATGTCTTTTGGTTGGAGCATTTAATCCATTTACACTTAAAGTAATTATCGATATGTATGTTCCTATTACCATTCTCTTAATTGTTTTGGGTTTGTTATTATAGGTCTTTTCCTTCTCTTGTGTTTCCTTCCTCTTGTGTTTCTTCTCATTTTCCTTAACTTACTGTGTTTGGAGTCTCTTTTCGCAGGCTGTAGGTTTGTAGTTCCTGTTGTGTTTGGTGTCTGCCCCCAGTGGCTAAGGTTGTTTCAGTGGGTTGTGTAGCCTTCCTGGTGGAGGGGACTGGTGCCTGTGTTTTGGTGGATGAGGCTGGATCTTGTCTTTCTGGTGGGCAGGACCACATCTGGTGCTGTGTTTTGGGGTGTCTGTGACCTTGTTATGATTTTAGGCAGCCTCTCTGCTAATGGGTGGTGTTGTGTTCCTGTCTTGAGAGTTGTTTGGCATGGGATGTCTAGCACTGTAGCTTGCTGGTCATTAAGTGGAGCTGGGTCTTAGTGTTGAGATGGAGATCTCTGGGAGAGCTTTCACTGTTTGATATTATGTGGAGCTGGGAGGTCTCTGGTGGACCAATGTCCTGAATTTGGCTCTCCCACCTCAGAGGCACAGGCCTGACACCCGGCCAGAGCATCAAGACCCTGTCAGTGACACGGCTCAGAAGAAAAGGGACAAAAAAAGAAAGAAAGAAAGAAAGATAGAAAAGAAAAGAAAGTTATTAAAATAAAAAAAAATTATTAAAAATAAAAAAATTAAAAAGTAATAAAAAAAGAAAAAAGAAAGAAAGAAGGAAGAGAGCAACCAAACCAAAAAACAAATCCACCAATGATAAGTGCTAAAAACTATACTTAAAAATAAAAAAGTGGACAGGCAGAACCCTAGGACAAATGGTAAAAGCAAAGCTATACAGACAAAGTCACACACAGAAGCATACACATACACACTCACAAAAAGAGAAAAAGGAAAAAAAAAATATAGTTGCTCCCAAAGTCCACCACCTCAATTTTGGGATGATTTTGTTGTCTATTCATGTATTCCACAGATGCAGGGTACATCACGTTGATTGTGGAGATTTAATCCGCTGCTCCTGAGGCTGCTGGGAGAAATTTCCCTTTCTCTTCTTTGTTCGCACAGCTCCTGGGGTTCAGCTTTGGATTTGGACCTGCCTCTGTGTGTAGGTCGCCTGAAGGTGTCTGTTCCCCACCTAGACAGGACAGGGTTAAAGGAGCAGCTGATTAGGGGGCTCTGGCTCACTCAGGCCCTGGGGGGAGGGAGGGGTACGGGGTGAGCCTGTGATGGCAGAGGCCGGCGGAACGTTGCACCAGGCTGAGGTGCACCGTGTGTTCTCCCAGGGAAGTTGTCCCTGGACCACGGGACCCTGGCAGTGGCGGGCTGCACAGGTGCCCGGAAGAGGAGGTGTAGGTAGTGACCTGTGCTTGCACACGGGCTTCTTGGTGGCTGCAGCAGCAGCCTTAGCGTCTCCTGCCTGTCTCTGGTGTCTGCGCTGATAGCCACGGCTCGCGCCTGTCTCTGGAGCTCATTTAGGCGGTGCTCTGAACCCTCTCTCCTCGCACACCCCAAAACAATGGTCTCTTGCCTCTTCGGCAGCCCCAGACTTTTCCTGGACTCCCTCCCGGCTAGCCGTGGCACACTAGCCCCCTTCAGGCTGTGTTCACGCCACCAACCCCAGTCCTCTCCCTGGGATCTGACTTCCCAAGCCTGAGCCTCAGCTCCCAGCCCCGCCCGCCCCGGCGGGTGAGCAGACAAGCGTCTCGGGCTGGTGAGTGCCGGTCGGCACCGATCCTTTGTGCGGGAATCTCTCCGCTTTGCCCTCCGCACCCCTGTTGCCGTGCTCTCCTCCGCGGCTCCGAAGCTTCCCCACTCCGTGCACCCGCAGTCTCCACCCGCAAAGGGGCTTCCTAGTGTGTGGAAACCTTTCCTCCTTCACAGCTCCCTCCCACTGGTGCAGGTCCCGTCCCTATCCTATTGTCTCTGTTTTTTCGTTTGTCCTACCCAGGTACGTGGGGAGTTTCTTGCCTTTTGGGAAATCTGAGGTCTTCTGCCAGTGTTCAGTAGGTGTTCTGTAGGAGTTGTTCCACATGTAGATGTATTTCTGATGCATTTGTGGGGAGGAAGGTGATCTCCACGTTTTACTCTTCCGCCATGTTGAAGGTCTCCTGATAGTGATTTTTTCCTTTAAGGATTTTAAAGATGTTGCTCCACAGTCAAATGGCCAAATATTTTCTGGTGAGAAGTCTTGAGTTATTCAAATTATTTTTTCTGTGTATGTGACATCATTTGTCTGATGGCTTTTAAGATTTCTGTTTCATATTTGTTTTTTAGAAGTTTTTTATTATGAGCCTAGGCACTTTTTTTTTTTTTTTTTGTATTATACTATTTTTGGTTTGGTGAACTTCTTGAAATTGTACATTTATGTCTTTCACCAAATTTGGGAAGTTGTTGGCCATTATTTCTTTAAATATTTTTCTACTCATTCTTTCTCTTTTCTCCTATCACTTTTATTTTAAAGCCAGGCCCCAAGGTTCCATTAATTTCTTTTCTAATGCTTTTCTCTTTATTCTTCAGATTGGTTAATTTCTATTGATCTATTTTCAGGTTCACTGACTTTTTAATTGATCATTTCCATTCTGCTATTAAACCCATTAGTTAAACCCATAATTTCAGATATTCTAATTTTTAGTCCCAAACTTTCCATTTGATTTGTTTTAACATTTTTAATTTCTCTTCTGAGAGTTCCTATCTTTTCACTTGTTATCAGAACATTTTCCTTTACCTCCTGGATTATGGTTAGAATGGCTGCATTGTAGTCCTTGTCTGTTAATTTCAACATCTTGGTCATGATGGTTGTTGATTCTTTTTTTACAGATAGTGAGTCTCACTTTCCTGGTTTCTTGTACCTTGAGTAATTTTTGATAGCATCCTGGATACTGTATGTGGTGACTGTGGTTGCTGTTATGTTTCTCCATGGAGTATTATTGCTTTGTTTTAGCAGAAAAGTAATTCAGATAGAATCAAACCACAAAATCTCTCTCACCTGCAGGTGGTGACAACTCAACTCACTTCTTTGTGGGTTCTGTTGTTGCTCTTTTCTTCTTTAACTGGGTTGCTTGCCATGTACAGCATGCATGGAGAGTTTCAAAGTCATTCAGAGACTTGGGTAGAGTTTACATGCAGAACCTGGGGCTCCCCTCTCTTGCTCTATACTTTATGAATTTCCCTTCTCACTCACCAGCATCGCTGACCCTGTGAATCTTTCTTTTCCTGGGCAGAGAGATGGTGGGTTTTCTATCAGAGCTTCAGCTGCACCATACCCTGATGGAAGCAACACAAAGATAGGGGACCCATCACATGTTGGTTCCTTCTTCCTAGTTTAGGCTTCCTTCCAAAATCTTCCCACCTTTGTTTACTTTCTAGAGACTTCAAGTAGGTTTTTGTTTGTTTGTTTGTTTTGTATTTGTTTTGGCTAGAGTTTGTTGTGGTTTTCTGTGGAAGGGTTAGCGTACTGGGCACTTCTCTACCATAAGCATTTATGTTTACTTAATTTTTAAATTAGTCGTGTCTTTGAATGACTGGGGGACGGGTTACTATGCCTCTAGTTCTGCCAGGTATAGAATGAGGCTATAGGAAGGGGAAGGGTCGGGAGGGAGAATATGAGACAGTGGAAAGTGCTGGCAATCTATTGCCTGAATCTCTGCTTCCATCACAGCAAATTGGAATTTTCTGTTATTTTCCATATGGACATCTCAAGTAAGATTTATTGTAAAATTGTTCTTGGCTAAAGTGTATTTGAAAACCACTTATTTAAATATTCTCCAAGTTCTGAAGCTCTGAGAAACTCTGCTGACTTCAAGGGGCTTTAGCAATGCTATTTAGAACCCCAATTCTTGAGCTAGACTGACCTGTATTTGAATCGCAGTTTGTCACTTACCAGCTGTGGGGCCTGGGGCTAGTTCCTTACAACCAGTATCCTCCATTTATTCATCTTCAAGATAGAGAGAACCATACTGTCTTGTAGGATGGTGTGAGAATCTAGGGAGATGATGAATATTTAGTCTTTGGCAGAGGCTTGACATATGGTGTGTTTTATGGACTGAATGTTTGTATCCCCTCGATTTCATATGTTGAATCCCTAATTCCCAAATATGATGGTATTTGGAGACAGATCTTTGGTGGTGGTGGGTGGAGCTCAGGATGGTATTACTGCCCTTGTAAGAAGAGACACCAGATAGCGCTCTCTGTCTCTGACTCTCTCTCTCCCATATGAGCACATAGCAAGAAAGGGCTTTCTACAAGACAGGATGTGGGTCCTCAACATCACCTAACCATGCTGGTACCCTGATCTTGGACTTACAGCCTCTAGAACTGTGAGAAGATAAATGTGTGCTATGGCTCCAGTGCATGGTATTTTGTTACGGCAGACTGAGCAGACTAAGACATTATGTATGCCACTGATCAGTATTCATCATCAAGTGTGTATGGACGTTTCTGTGAGTAAAAGTGAAGGTGTTGGAGAGTCTGCTGTGTTTCTAGAGAGAGCAAAGGAAGGGCTCCTTCACCAGCTCCACAGAGGCAATTGTATCTGTGAGATGCTGATGAAACTTTTGCCAGGAACTCAGAGGACAAAGCTTCTCATTCATTATCGGAGACATGGTAGCTGTCACTTGATCACTTTAGAATTGACAATCACAGGTCCCATTAGTGACAGCTCTATTTCTCAGGATGGACTTGCCAGGGAGATCATCTCTCCAATGAATCACCTCCCGGATGCAGCATATAGAAAATCTGCATTCAGAAAAAACACAGTGGGATTCCGTGGTGTGAAGGGGCAACATCCATTGTACATTCCTCATGTCCCATCACAAATATCTAGCTTTCCTTTAGTGCCCTTAACACAGATTAATGTTAAGGGTTCGAGCATTTTAAGGAACATGCCCTTAAATTAAATCAAAGGGAGTATGCCCTTTGATTTCAGATCAAAACTGAAATCTGCTTCCCTGTTATTGGAGAGTGGGTGTTTTTGGAAGTGACAAGGGCACCACACTACATCTGCTTTCTCGAGGAGACTCTGAGTGGAAAAGGAGAAGGAGATGTTGTTGGGAGGCCCTGGAGGAAAAAGATGTCAGGCTGACCAGACTCTTCACAAGGTCATTATCAAATGTGATTTTCAAGTGTCACCTCGTTGCTGCTGACACAAATGAGACCTGGAGATTATTGGAAATCTATATGAAAGTCATGCCCTGTGTCAGGCTCCTGACTAAGCCCATTCCTTTCCCCTCCCCTGAACAAAGGAAAACTAACCCAACAGAGAGCAGGAGAAATGTTTTGCTTTGGTTCAAACCTTTAAATTTTTTGTAGCTTGGAGGCTTGTCCTCATTTGCAAAGCAGGATTTAATCTTTGTGTGGGCAGTGGTGGGGGGCGGTGGAGAGGAGGGAAGTCAGTGTTTAAACTCAGCACAAAGAGACCTTCCCCAAATAGAAGCTACCCCAGTGTGGTCCATACTCTCATTTATCCTGACAACGATTCTTCACCATCCAGCACTTCCTAATATGAAAAAGGATTTCTTCCCCAGACTCAAAAGTGGAAATTTGCTTAATTTCAAATCTGAGTTAACCTTCTCTTTACCCACAAGGTTCCAGGGTCTGCAGCCTCATAGCAGAGAGGGCATAAAATCTGATGAGGGGTTTTCCGCATCAGCAAAGGTCTCTGATAAGTACTTTGGCTTCTTTGTTTTAACCAAAATCAACCCATGTTTCTTGAAAAGACCAAGTGATAGGAGATGCTCTTTGCAAAGTTAGTGTTCTCCACTGCCCTCCCAGCGATCCAGGCCTGCATGACAGGGAGGGCGTGTGTGGCTTTCTTTTTTTGTCACTGCTCAAATTTACAACGGCAGAAACAGGACTTGGTGTCTGTGCCTTGTGGAGAGTCTTGCAAAGGGACGTTCAGGGTCCAGATGGAGGCAAGATCTTACTCTGTTCCCTCAAGTTGAGAAGTCCCAGCTCCTGGGGCAAACCAGGGGCCTAATGCAAGGGAAAAAGAAATGTAGCTAATGAGTGAGAAGTCACAGAATTCCATCTGGGACACCTCTCAGTGAAGTGGGGCTCTGAGGAAAGGCTACTGCATCACAGGCACTCAGTAAGTGAATGATGAATGAATGAGTGGCTGAATGAATGAATGAGTCAGGGACTTTGCTACGCTTATCTTTTCATCCCCCACAGATCCTGACTCAGGACTGTGCACATTGAAGTGCTTGGTAAATGTTGAGTTAGTGATAGGGCTGCTTTAGGTCCTGCAGGAATTCAGAGGCTTTGCCATCCTATGGGCTATGCACAAGCCTCACGCTGCAGCTTTGGTTTCTCTGATGGAAGCAGAAAGGCTCCAGGTCGCTCCAGCTGCTTCTGGAGCCACAGAATTGATGGAAGGACCATACCGGAGCTGATTTGCTCTCCAGCAATTTCCAGCCTCTTCTCTGCCAGTCCTTTTGTGAAAATTTGCCTATGCGCTGCCCATTCTTAGATCTTGCTGAATGACCTCAAACTCGTATACTGATTCATAACAAGTAATTCATGGTAGTTGTGGAAATACAGATGTCACTTTCCACAGCAGGAATTTTTACGAAGATTTGGGGTGATGTTTTTGCCACTGAAGCCGTGTATGGGGAAAGATTTCAGGGCAAGTTTGGCAGTCTTGAAATCACTCATAGCACACAGGGTTGTGTCTCTCTCCATTTGACCCAAATCCCTACCCCACAGAGGTGGACCCAGACAAGCACACTGGACCTCTACGTTTGTGTCTGAGCTGGGTTTCACTGCCGAACTTTGGGAGGAACTCCACCTGAACTAATTTTCCTCCAGGCAACTTCATTGGAACAAAGTTTTATGTGGCAGATAATGAGAAAAGCAGCTGTAAAATCCTAAAGGAATGAAAAATAATTTCTGAGGAGATACTGGAAGTCTCTTAGAATGAGAAAGTCACATCGATTCCCTCAATTACTATGAGGAACATGCATCCATAACACACATTTTAATAGGCATTAAAGACATTTTAATGAGAAAACAATTTAAAAGTTGATAAACATGTGTCTTTTGTTGATACCCAGCAGAGAGTTGTTTTGGGGGAAGGTAGGTGTTTGGGGGATCATTAGCACCAGGTTGCTTTATTAGGTGCTGTGTTGTTCTGAATATTTTAGCTGCTGAAGTTCAGACTTGGGGGCCTGCAGATTTGGGTATGATTATTAAAAGACTCTGAGACTGGGAAAAGATGGAGAATGTCTATTTCAAAGATTGGGCTGATGTCAAACCCTGACACACCGCTGTCCAGCAGTCAACATCGTAGGGCTCAAAACACTCATTATTCTTGCTCAAAACCAACTGGGCTGGAGAAGGAGGCCAAGAAGTCTGAAGATATTTAAAAAACTCAGGTCTGGTGAGGCTAAGGTTACCCTGATGCAGGAAGTTGAAGGCTTTGGAGACTCTTGGCCAGACTTCATCCCTTGGTGCAGCATGTGAGTCCCCTCTGGCACTGTGAGAGGAGCACCAGCTGGTCCAACACCACTGCACAGTGACCAGTACCCAGGCTGGGACAGCTGGACAGGGTAGGAGACATCTGCACCTAAATGGCATTACCCACCTAATGAAGTGACCGTTATTAATACTGGCTCTCCATCCTGTAGCCGAACTACAGCCAGACACTGTGCTCAGCGTCCTACTGGGATTTCTATATTAGCTTTCTATTGCCGCATCACCAGTGATCACAGATTTGGTCGCTTACAGGATTACCCGTTTATTATCTCAGGGTTTCTGGGGTCAGGAGTCTAGACATGGCTTAGCTGGGTTCTCTGTTCAGGGTTTCACAAGGCTGCAGTCATGGTGTCAGCCAGGATGTGTTCTCATCAGGGGCTTGGTTGGGGAAAGCCCTGCTTCTAAGTCTCCTAAGGTGATTAGCAGAATTCATTTTCTTGCGGTTGTAGGGCTCACAGTGACTTTCTTCTTTGTGTTTGGCATTCTGACTTCAGGGAGGGCTCCTATCTCTCTTTTAAAGGCTCACCCGATTTGACCAGGACTACCCAGGGTGATCTCCCTTTTGGTGAACTCAAAGTCAACTGATTAGAGACCTTACTTACATCTACAAAGTTCCTCCACCTTTGCTTTATTCTATTTATTAGAAACAGGCCACAAGTCCCATCCACATTTAAGGGGAGGAGTTTACACAAAGGTATGGGTAGTGGGGACCAGGAACCAATGAGGTCACTCTAGGGTGTATCCACCACAATTAGAAATACCTGCCGAAACCCTATGAACTGTGCTGTTCTCATCCCCATTCTATCAACAAGGAAACCGAGGTTTATAGAGATGAAGTGGCTTGTCTAAGGACACCCAGCTAGAAATTGATTGAATTCAAATCCAGAATGCCTGATTCCAGAGCCACGCACAGTAACAGCCTGTGTTCCCTGGTTAGAAAATAGTGAGGCAGGAAAGTCCCATGAGAAAGGTCATGGTGTCATGTATAAGGTGTATCATAAAAATAATAGGTTGAATTTGCTCATTGACATAAGCAAGCACAGAATAAGTGCTAGCTACTACCCTGATGACTGTCATATTCTCATTTTTTTAACTGCAGAAGTAAAGTTCAACAGAATCTCTTCAGCTGGTAGAAATACACACAGTAGCTGGAGTGAGAAAGCATTAGAGGAATCAAGGTTAACAAAAGCTTATAAAAAAGGCTAAAGGCATCTCAACTCAAACTGTATTGCACTGTTAATCATGATAAGAGAGTCAGGACAGCCTACTCACTGAGCAGCCCTGAGCCTTTTATACACACGATCTCAGATATTGTTCCAAGCATTCATCTGAGCATTATTGTTATTCCCATGGGAAAGATGGGGAAATGGTGGGCTGGAGGGGTTGAGTGACTTCTGCAAGGTCTACCACAAGTAAGTGGTAGAGGTAAAGATGTGAACCCAAGTCCAGGGTTAGGCCTACTGTTCAGCTTTTGTGAGCTATCGGTAATTAAATTTCCAGGAGCTAAATTCACCAGTTACACATATTTTATAGGGGGCACAATTTCCTTTGACTTTCTTGCTTTCATTTTCTTTCTCTCCCTCTTCTCCTCTGTCAGAATTTTGTGTGGTTGAGAGAGAAAGACATAGACACAACAGAGAATTAACAGCATTTTGGAGGGTGACTTGTGTACCCAGTCTTACAAATGGCCCCCAAACAATCTTGCTTCCTTGATTCTTGCTGTAGATGCTTCTCTAATGACCACCTCCATCAGCAGCTTCCCAAGAAGATGGCAGATCCTTTAGTGCTGAGAATTTCTGTCTCACCTTTCTTAGGAGCGGCTACCATTCCAGGTTAATGTCTGATACACAAAGGGCTCTGTAAATATTTGTTGGTTGATTTAAAACTGACTCAGATGAAACAGGATTTCAGAAAAAGGAGAAATTGGTATTGGGTGAAAGAGTCTAATATTTCAACTCCTTAATATAGTACAGCAATTTGCAAGATGTCCAAGCATCCTGTGAGGGAAATTTCTATGACTATAATATCACACACACACACACACACACACACACACACACACACACACACACACACACAAGTGTGTGCAGAGTGGTGATCTGGAAGGGGATATGATAGCATTAGCCTAGGTTAATATGTGGTACATCCCATATAACATGAAGGGACACATGCTGCTCCTTGGTCCACCCAATGTCTTCCCTCCCCTTCCCCTGACTTCCTCAATCACAGACTCTGGGTTTGCTCCATGTGACATGTGCGCAATGGGAACTATAACCATGCAACCCAGTTCTGGCCAATGAAACCCAGATGAAAGCTACTGGGGAGAGTAGCCCTTCCCAAACACAAATGTAAAGCCTTGTTGGGAGAAGGCTCTTTGCCCTTCACCCCTTCAACCTTCCCTTTTATTCCTGCCTGGAAACTGGAAGTGATGGCTGGAGGCACAGCAGCCACCCTGGGGCAATGAGCATAAAAGCCACAGTAATGATGGTGGAGCAGAAGAAGGAAGAACCCGGGTCTCAGATGTCCCCACTTATAGTCTCACAAGTTCAGGACTGCCCACCCTGTTGCATACGTTAAGTTAAACCCCCTCACAGTTTCAGCCTCTAGAGGAAGGTTTCCTGTTATCTGCAGCTGAATGCAGTCCCCAAGTGCTGCCACAGTTACTCTTCCTGTTAATCCCGTCAGTTGGGTATTATTAATCATGCTTTGCAAACAAGAAAGTCACAGCTCAGGGAGGTAGATAACAAGCCTAAGATCACAGAGCCTGTGAGTGGTGAATCTGGACGTTAATGTTTTATTCCAAAGCTTCTATTCTGTATTTTCTCCCTGGGTATAAGGAAGGGGAGAGGGTCAGATCTATATAAGGGGTCCCTTCCTGCCTAGAGAATGGCATTGATCCATCAGGTCATTCAGACAACAAATACTACTTGAGCTCAGCCTATGGCCACGTTCTCATGATCAGCAGTCCTTTCCCTGGAGGATCCTCCAGTCTGAAGGTCTCCTCTTTCCGAACTCTTCTTTTTTAGGGAATTTTGTACTTTGCTTTTTACTAAGGGAGAAGGCTCTGTCACAATATTCTGTTCCTCACTCTCTGCCCCAGGTTTTCTGTGTTCTTGGTGGAGTAGAAGCATCCCAGGGAAATGAGCAGTAGAGGGAAATCGGGACCAGTGAAAGTTGTATTCATTTGCTACTTACTGAATCATGGACATAGATTGTTAACTTGGTGTTTTCAATTAAAACAACAACAGCAACACTGGGGACCAGCATCTGAACGCTGATGTAGCTGCCAGGAAGAAAACAATATGAATCCAGTAGCTTGGGGGTGACTGCTGCTTTCATGTTTGGCTCAGAAGGAATCTAGGATGAAGTCTCCATCTGCATTTGCATGTTTTGGTCTTGGTGGGAATCTAAAGGTTAGCAATAGGAAAGTCATCCAAAGGATTGGTTGCTGCAGAATTAAGGGACTTACAGTAAAAAATAATCAAAGCAAACATTAAGTGCTACTTGTCATTGGCTCTGTGCTAAGTACTTTATAAGTATGGTCTTAATTTTCCCCACGACAATGGCATGGGGTCATTTTTATTGTGATTGTCATTTTAGATGCGAGGAATAAAGGGTGGGCTGGAGAGGCCGAATGACCAGCTCAAGGTCTCACAGTAACTTGGATCACAGGTATCAGGCCCAGACGCCCTTCCCTTGTATCTGGGGAGGGAAGGCTGAAGCTGCTGCAGAAAAGGCTAATGTCCCAGTTTCCATTTAATGAGCATCCTTGTTAAATGCTTAGAATACAGAATTAGTAAGACCAGACCCTCCTTTCCAGGGAGCCTAGACTGGGGGGAGGAAGTGACGAATTCACTGAGAAAACAGGTCAGATATTATGTGAGAAAAGAATTCCAAGCCTTCTGTGGGAATTGATGGACTCATCAATCCCAGCAGTGCTTGTAACAACACATTTCCCCAAAGTCAAGAACTCAGTGACTTCTTGGGACCAATGATACATAAGATTTACTGACTACTTCCTATGAGCCCGACTTTATTTGGTTTACCTCATTTAATCCTCACAACGACCCAAGGAGGCTTCTCTTTTTTAGGCTGTCCCCAGAAGCAGATCCTGAGATGATGATTCAGTGCAAATTGTTTCTATGGGTGGGGTATAGGGAACTGATGCAGAGAAAGGAAGGCATTACCAAAGGTAAGTTATCAAACAGCTTCTACTATGATGTCCGGAACTTAATCCTACAGGGAACATCTGGGAAATGATACAAAGCACATTTCTCTAATTTATCGTTTAATTTACTATGATGATGATGGTGATAACGGTGATGGTGATAACGGTGATGGTGAGAATGAAGATGATGGTGAAGTTGATGGTGATGGGGATGGTGGTGATGGTGGTGATGAGGATGATGGTGGTGATGACGGTGATGATGGTGATGATGGTGATGATGGTGATGTTGATGGTGATGAAGATGATGCTGATGATGATGGTGGTGATGATGGTGATGGAGATAACGGTGATGGTGAGAATGAAGATGATGGTGAAGTTGATGGTGATGGGGGTGGTGGTGGTGGTGGTGATGAGGATGATGGTGGTGATGACAGTGATGATGGTGATGTTGATGGTGATGATGGTGATGATGGTGATGATGGTGATGATGGTGATGGTGGTGATGATGGTGGTGTTGGTGATGAACATGATGGTGATGATGATGGTGGTGTTGGTGATGATGATGATGATGGTGATGGTGGTGATGATGGTGATGATGGTGATGATGATGATAGTGATAATAATAATGATTTCTTTTTTAAGTATTGAAGTATATTTTGTATTTTGGTGGGGCTTTTGTCTCCCTATAATAAATTTTTGGATATTAAAAGCTCCCAAGTAGAAGATTCAGTTAAAAATTTTAAAATTACATGCTCTTTACATGATAAATAGATAAATTCATCCTAAATATGCTTTGAAATCAGAGAAATTCAGTCTGATCTTTTATTCCTCCCACAGCATTTGCTGTAGGACATTCATCCCAATGAAAGCAGAAGTTAATACTGCGTTGACTCACCTAGCACAGGCTGACACATTGCAGCCCCCAGTAAACCTTTGCTGAGTGAAAGATGGGTGTAGACCAACGGAGTCAGTGATGACCCTGTGGGAGCCCAGAGGGTCTTTTGTATTAGGAGCTGTTAAGTTTCAGGACAGGTTTTTGTTTTGTTTTGTTTGTAAATATTTGTATTAGAGTACAACATAAATATAGTGAATTGTGTAAATCCTAAATGTACATCTTGAATTCTTCCGAAGTGAGTATATCTATGTCACCACCACCAAGATCAAGGTATGGGGCATTGCCTGAACCCCAGAAGCCTTCCTCATGCCCATTCCGCATCATCATCCCCCAAAGTAACCCCGTTCATGACATCTTGCACCATTGCCTAATATAAAACATCGGTTAAATGCATCTTGCAATGTTACTCTTTTGTCTGGCTTCTTTTGTCAAAATTACGTACGTGAGATTCATTCGTGTTCTCTCATGTCGTGGTACTTCATTGCTATGTAGATTCCGTTATATGAATACAGTATGATTTATTTATCCATTCTTTTGTTGTTGGACATTTGAGTTATTTCCAGCTTTTTGTTATTATAATAAAGGTGTTACGAACATTCTGGTACATTTCCTTTGTGGATACAGGTACTTAGTTTTCTTAGGTGTTTATCAAGGCATGGCATCCCTCAGTCCCAGGGGAAGAGCGTGTTTAGCTGTAATAGGGTCCGACACATAGTTTTCCAGAGTAGCCGTGCAATTGTGCACTCGGCTGGCAGTGAGTGTCCTGGGTCTGCAGTCAGTCATATGTGGGTTGACATCTTATTCTTGCTGCTTTTGTGTTGTGCGATATTAGACCTTTGTGAGGCTCAATAACTTGCCCTTTGATGGCTACGAAATGGGAATCATAGTTTGTTTACTTTACGTGTGTAGAATGCATGTGTTTACATACATAGAAAAAGAACATAGTGCAGTCCTGGCTTTTGGTACATACTAAAAAAATGATGGCTGTGATTATTCCTACCAGTATTTATCTAGAATATTTAGTGACCACGGTATCCTCTTCTGAAAAAATGGTGTAATTTTTTTCATTTTCATGTTTTACAAGCATCAAGATGAAGGTTATGACCCGGGGTGGGCGTCGGGAGTCTAAACCCATGCAGGCGCCCACCCTCTTGGGAACTCCACAGATTGTATCACACAGTGTAATTTTGTAGAACATGGATTTCCCATGAAAGCCCTCTCAAGGGTAGAGTATTCTCCATGACAGAAAACATCAGTCAGCTAAAATTATCATCTAGCCAAGCACGTAACTAGGATTAGCTAAACATGCAATCATGAAAAATGCCTAAGAGGTTGAAGGTTTTCCTCCTCTTTCACACAGCTGTTGGGGCCACTAGTAAGTGTCCTGCCGGCTCCAAGTCCTGCCCGCCACCCCCCGCCCACCCTGCCATCGCTGGGACGTGCCCGGCTCTGCTGCATCTCAGGCTCTCCACCGGCACCATCTGCCTTTCCTCTGCCTGGTGACTGTGTTTACAGCCCAGCCCAGGGCTCAGATACCTCAGCAACACCCTTCCTCCTGCTGCCCCCTGAGCTGCAAAGGGGGTCAGCTCCCCGCCCTCACGCAGGTGTCTTGTCTCTGCCACCTGCTGGTTACCTTTGCTTCCCCTGTTGCTCTACAGCCATCTCAAAACCAGGGATTTTAAAGTTCACATTTGTCTCCCCCGACATCTCTGAGACCCCTCCTAACTCTAAACCTCTACCCTATTCCGTTATGGTGTTGAAGGTAATCTCATTGGACACTGACTGTGTTTCAGATCCTTTAGGGAGATGGGAGAGCAGTGGTCAAGCATGTGTGGGCTCCAGCTTCAGAGAGTTTGCTGGAATCTGCCTTTACAGCTTCTAAGCTGTGTGGCCTTGGTCAGGCTGCTTGGCCTCTCTGGGCCCCCGCTGCCCATCTACAGTGGAGGGTGCCCTGGGGATTCAGCACGCCTGTGATGGGTGCCTGGCTTCCACAGACAGAGAGGCTGACAGTCTGCTCCAAGGCGCTGACGACAAGGCCCTTTGAGAACCAGGTTCCAGCAGAAGATGGTGACTTAATTGTCAGGAGAGCCAAAGACATGGCCTCTAGACCCAGGGGTGTCTGGGTGAGAACCTTCCTGGGAACCCATTGGAGGCTATCACTGGGTCAACTGCAGAGACCTGTGTGGTCAAAGGATGAAAATGTAGAAATAAATCAAGAGTAGAAGAGAAAAATTTTACTTTTTGGTAAATGTCCAAATGCTCCCTCCTCTTCTTGCCCCAGCACCTGACATGCCTGAAAATTGTTGATTTTTCTAGAGGCCGGAATCAGAAGGACGGAATGACATCACCTGGTTTCCCTCAGTGGAATTCAACCTCGGGTTCCTGAAGGTGCCCAAAGAGGGGCTGTGTGGGTGGAACTTTTAACTATCCATCATCCGGCCTGTTATTCCCAAGTGCTTGTGAAAAGAATTCTCTAAACCTGACGTTTTGCTCCTTCTTTGCCCAGGCCTGAATTAATGAGTTAATAGGAAAAATTAGCCAATATTGCCTGGCTGGCAGAAGCCATGTAATAATTACAGACATGAGGGACTGCACTGAGGGGGGCGTCTAGCCCCCATTAGCAGGTTTCCACACAGCGGCGAAAAGCTGCAACCTCACGGGCTGGCTGGGGCCATCAGCCCTGGTCAGGTCCACCCTCCCAGACTCTGTAGTCCAGGGGAAACATTTCGGGTTTCACAAGAGATCAACAGCTTCAGAGAATACAAAGAGATACTCCCACAAATGACAGAAAGAATACCACCACCAATAGCACAACGGAAAACTGTGCAAAGCAACCTAGCTCAGCCTCCAGGGATTCAGTTGACAAGCGAGCAGGGCATGGCTCATCGGCCACCCAGGAGAGCAGAGGACATCAAACATTTTTCCAGGGGCAGGGGGCCCAGGATCCTCCTCCAGGGAAGGTTTATGGTGTTTCTCCAGAGGGTCTGACTCCCTTGCCAGTGTCTTTGAGACCCGGATGACCTCTATGTGGGGACCTGGCAGGGTGACTAACGGTCCTGGTTTGCTCATCACTGAGGGGGATTCTGGGCCATGGGACTTTGGGTTTTAAAAGCAGGGTGGTCCCAGGCAAACCCTTGGCTGTGGGACTGTGGTGCTATAACCAGAAAAGTCCCAAGTAAAGAAGAGGAGTTGGTACCCTGGGTCTGGGTGAGGCAGGCAGGTGGATCAATTTTGCTCTGTGCCTGTCCCCTCCCTCCTGCCGGGCTGCCTCAGCCTCAGACCCCATGTGTCGTGGCTCCTGGGCCAGCTTGAGGTCTCATGTCCTCACAGCGGCCCTCATCCTGCTAGTGCAGCCGTCGCTCCTGGATGCCTTGACTCAGGCTCTGACCAGCAGGGGTTGCCTTTGCCCTGAGGTCCACCTCACCCTGAGGCCAGGCCCTACCTTGGTGCTGCTGTTTACTGATTTCAAGGGAAGCTTCCAAATGAAGATGGGGATGGGAAGTGGCCCCTCCCTCCATGGCAACTCCCACCCCTCCACCTCGGTTTCATAACAGATCCTCTGATGGTGAAACCCCTCAAAGAAATCACCTGAGTTGTGTCCCTGGGCCAGGGCCAGGGCATGAAAATTAAAGTCTACTGAACTCCTCTGTGGCCTAAATGCTTCACCAGTAATCCTGCCCTGAGACCCGGGGAGTGTCATCTCACTCCTCTGATCCCCTCAAATGTAAAGTGAACCCATGACAGTGTCCACTTTTTAAGGTGTTTGTAAAGACGTGTGTGAAGCTCTGCATCTAACCCCTGGTGCAAGTAAACACAAAGAAGAGTTAGTTCTTCTTATTGCTTCCTCCCTTCCTCCATCCACCCATCCATCCACTCACTCGTTCATCCATCCACTTATCCACCCACCCACCCATCCATCCATCCATCCATCCATCCATCCATCCATCTACCTATCCATCCATCCATCCATCCATCCATCCATCCACCCATACATCCATCCACCCATCTGATGAATTCCCACCTAGAGACCCTCTTCTGGTAACTGTAGACTTGTTATAAACAAGACAGACAGTGTCTCTGTCTCCACTGAGCCTATATTGTAGTGGAAAGACCTAAAAATAAACAAGTAAACAGATAAAGTTACTTCCAGTGTGGGAAATACTGGGAGGAAACAAACACGGGGGAGGGGAGACAGCCATTTTTAGAAGGGTAGTTATGGGAGGTTCTCTGAGGTACTGAGACCAGAAAGAGCAGGACGTGGTCAGGGAAGGTGGTGGGTGGAGCCATGCATTCCTACCTCCTCAGGCCCTGGGAGGACAGAGGTCTGTGAGTGAAGGATGGAAAAGGAGGTGAGCGGAGGTCATTGCATGGGCTTGGGGGTCACAAGGTGACATGCCACAGGAAGACTGCCAGGCCCTCAGGCCCTGTGGCCTCCGGGGGACACTGAGGTCCAACCCCCTGCAATGAGAGCTGCAGGAAATGCTAAGGAAGGAGGGAGAGTGTGAGTGGCTCTAAGAAGATTTTGGGTGGAGAGTGGGTTGGAAGGTGCAAGTATAGAATTGGGGGTCCAAACAGGACTGTCTGGTGGTCACCTGGGCACAAGGTGGTGATACCTGGATGAAAGGGAGGCATGGAGACAGACAGAGGGGCAGGTCTGTGATAGTCTGTACAGATGGGGACTGGTGGGTGTGGACCACAGCGAGCCACCAGACGTCACAGCCAGTTCCCGGCTGGACATTGGGGGATGCAGCTGCCACTGCCTGAAGTGGGGGCCTCAGCGTTGCGGGCGGGAAGAGCTTGGTTAGGAGGTAAACAGGCCAGGAACATACGCCCTTTCTGTGCAGTCAGGGACCCAGAGACCTCACGTGGAGGCGTCAAGTTCTCGGTTGGGAATTTGAGTGGGGTCACACAGGGAGATCCCGGGAGACGTGAAGCCGAGGGGAGAGGCTGTGCTCGGGACGAGGATGTCAGAGACAGTGACACAAGGGGACAACCTGCTGCAACAGCAGCCTGGGAGAGGGATGGGCTCTTGCTCCCGCCCTGCTGTGGTGGGTGGCACCTCAAGGGGCTGGTCCAGGGGGAGTGCGGTGTGCGGCGTTGTGGGGGGGGGGGTTGCGGAGCAAAACAGAAGTCTGAGAGCGCGGCAGGGATGCGGCGGGGATGCCAAGGAGTTGCAGTGGGGAAGGTGGGAGGAGGGGCTCCTGGAGGAATTCCCAGTTCAAAGCTGCCTCCGCGCCCTGGGGCATAGGGTGAGCCCCCGCTCTGGCCTGCAGGCGGCTGTCTTCCGATTCACCCAGAGGCCCCCTCCCAGGACTACTGCCCTGGGCTGTCAGATTCAGAACTTCAGGGGCAGAGTCTCTGGGCCTGTGACTGTCGTGGCCTCACTGGTGTGCGCTTGGGAAGGGGAGATGCTTTGACAGGAACTTTGTATTGAGTTCTGAACAACTGACCCGACTCAGGGCATTTCTGCTTCTCCCTGGGCAGTGAGGGACAGGAAAGTGGGTCAGGGGGTGGTCCTGACTTTTTCATAACTGGGGGGCAGGGGATACAAAGAGAGGGGTTGCTGCTCCTGAATCTTCCTGGGACTGGGCCACCTAGTCCCCCCTCCCCTCCCGAAAAAGGACAGGGCTGGGGAGGGAGCCGCCGGCAACTTCTCCCAAGTACACAGTATTTTCACTCCGGATCTGTCTCTACGTGGAGATAAATAAATAAAAGTAACAAATTCGCCCAACGGAGAATTTTATAGGGGACGCGAGCTAAAGGCAACATTCTACGTGGTTGTCGGGGGGAAAATATAAAACCTGTGGTTAGGTGTCCAAGTCTACTTCAAAATGCCAAATCAGACTCATTATTCCTGAAGATTTCTAGCATCCAGTTCAGACGGGCTGGGCCGGCAGAGATGGCCCATCCGGTGTGAAATGAATCTCGCCTTCTTATCTCCGGGGAATTTGCTTCTACAATGAAAGCTCTGAGAAGTGACAAATATGTCCATTGAGTTTTTAGCTCACGTGCTTTCCAGGTGATTGTCTTTTCAGACAATGTAAATTCCTCCTCTTCCCTCTTTGTGGCCCTGTAGGGTCAGGGGTGAGATGGGACTGCCCGCAGAAGGATGCCGAGAAGTGGGTTCTCCCCAAGTCACCAGCACATCCCAGATCATCCTAGGTGCTCCGTCAAGCTTCCTCACCTGGTGAAGATCATCTCTGCCCCTTGGCTGGGGACTCAGCAAAGGTGGGAAGTCCGCTGCCAGCCCCTGGCCCAGAGCCTGACCCACGGGGCGCTGACCTGGCAAGGGAGTGAGAGCCATGCCTCGTCCCCCCATGAGCTGGGCCCCCAGAACCAATACTGGAGGCATTTCTCCCCTGCTTATGTTTTCCCTGCCTATCGACCCAGGGGAATGTAAAGGAGGAAAAGGCAGCACACATGTCAAGCCATTTTATTCTCCATCTTTTCTGATAAATCTTTTTGCTTGGGGCTTCATTTTTGAATTAGTGTCTTCTGGAAATTAAAAAAATCAGGCTTCTGACACAAACGGTCATAAATAAGTCATTACAGTTTTGCCATTATTCCGGCTACCACTGAAGTTTATGTCTCAGCGACGGGTGGCGGAGGAGGGACTAGTGGGTGGAGAGGTGGGGGGAGGGTAGGGGAGACTCAGTCAGGGTCTAGCAGGGGCAAAAGCTGGCCCCTGCTCCAGCCCCATCCCTGCCTCCTGCTGCATCCCAGAAAGAAGCCTTTCCCATGGTTTATGCGCTCCACCCAGACTTTCCTGCAAGGTGTCTGCATCCAGGCCTGTGGGTGACAAGTTTGGGGTGGATGTGTTATAATGGAGCCTGAGGTTTGTTCTAGCCAGGTGTGGTAGGACACACGTCAGGAAGGAAAAAGTTTATACTCACAGATCCAGAAACAGGAGGTGTGCCACAGAGGGCTACATGGAGAAGCACCAGGGCCAGCCAGGGGGCAGGGGGCAGGGGGCAGCGGCAGGGTGGGGAACATGGGCAGAAGCCTCTACTGTGGTTTTTGCAAAAAGGAATGGGTGACGCAGGGTAGAGAGACACAAGACTGCCTAGGTTTGTTTGTTTTTTTCCATTATAGTTTATTACAAGGTATTAAATATAGTTCCCTGTGCTATACAGTACGACCTTGTTGTTTATCTATTTTATGGATAGTAGTTTGTATTTGCTGATCCCAAATTCCTGATTTATCCTCCCTTCCTTTCCCCTTTGGTAACCATAAGTTTGTTTTCTATGTCTTGAGTCTGTTTCTGTTTTGTATATAAGTTCATTTGTGCCATATTTTAGATTCCACATGTAAGTGATATCATATGGTATTTGTCTTTCTCTGTCTGACTTCCTTCACTTAGTATGACAATCTCTAGGCCCATCCATGTTGCTGCAAATGACACTATTTCATTCTTTGTTATGGCTGAGTAGTATTCCATTGTGTATATGTACCACACCTTCTTTATCCATTTCTCTGTCAGTGGACACTTAGGTTGCAAAAGCTGAACTCCCCCAGCCTTCCACTTTCTCTCTCTTGGTAAAAGACAAATCCTATGCTCACCAAGCCAGAAACCTCTGAGTCATCCTTCACTCCTCCTTCTTTCATACCCTCCACCCGACTGATGAGCAAATCCTGTCTGCTCGAGTCTCACAACGTTACTAAAACCTGACCACCTCATCCCAGCTCCACTGCACCCATGCTGCTCCGAGCTGAGGACTGGCTAGTTTGAATCATTTCAGTGGGCTCTGGGGCATCGGGGCTGTCTCTAATTGTCTGTATCTCTCCCTGGGTGATTGGGGCAGGGGGAAAGTGGTCCTGGGTGTGAGCTGATGGATGAATGTGGGCTCTGGACTGGTCAGTCTGTGTATGAAAGGAGCACAAGTCCATTTACCATCATTTCTAGGGATTGGCTGGCCCTGGGAGGGGCTCTCCAGGGTCAGCGAGGTACCAGATGTCAGAACCTCAGAAATACAGAAAATAAAAAGCTTGGGTAATACGGGGTGGGAGGTGGGCACCTTGGGGCTGAGGGAACGGAATATCACAGTCCTCTTTTCATGGAGCATTTATTTAGACCAGGGTCTTTGATACATTAACTCACTTGTTTTGTGCTATGACTCTAAGAGGAGGGTAATATTATACCCACTTCACAGATGAAGAAACTGGGGCTCAGAAAGGTTTACTGAGCTGTCTGAACTCATGTAGCTACTAAGTGGTCCCTTGGGGTCTGCGCCAGGTTCCCCCCCACGAATGACTCCCCAGCCCGGGCCTTCCCCAGAGCCCCTCCTGCTCTGCACGTCTGTCTTCCCCTTTGGTGAGCCCTGGATCCTGGATGGAAACCCAGCCTCCCGCCTCCAGCTCAGGCCCATCCCTGCCCCACCAGGGACTAAACTACACTAAAGTGCTTGATTGATTCATTCATTCATCCCACTAGTAAGCACTGAGTGGCTCCCAAGTTCCAGGCAAAGACCGCAGCCCGGCCAGGGAAGCAGAGCTAACCGTTTGCAGAAGAAACAGAATGTCACGCCGCTGGTGCCGGCAGGGAGCCCAGGCTGGGAGAAACATGAGCTGAGGCCTCCCCAGAAACAAACAGGTGATTCACGGTTATGTAGCTGTGCACTTCTACGTGGGAGGGAGGGAGGGCTGGCTGTTCCCATGAAGGGATGCGAATGTCTTCCCCGATTGCTTGGTCTCTGAACTTCAGTCTTGCAGGAATTGATCAGCTGTGTCTGGACACAAGGTGCAAACTGGCCCGAGGCACACCTGCAGATGGGCAGGCCGGCCAGCCTGCTGACGAATGCCTAGTCTCCTCCCATTCATCACCTGGCACCCAGCGCGCTGTCTCCCGTGTTTCTTCCAGCCCTCGGTGGCGCTCTGGATGCCGTTGTAGTGTGAGCGGCCGTGACGACCTGCCTCGGTCACGCAGACACAGGGTGGTTTGCGCTGTCAGCCGCCAGTCCTGAGCTGGAGGCCCAGCCCTGTCCTGGACCAAGTTCCTGCTGGATATTGCAACCCTGTTCATGGAGGAACGAGGGAGTGATGGCGGGGGGTGGGCAGGTGGTGACCCAGGGACCATGGAGCCGTGGGTCCAGTTTCACTTGTAGCTGTCCAAAGTGATGTGGGTGGAGACTGGCCTCTCTTCTTCGATTAAATCATTGCTTTTAGAAGAAGTACGGCTTCTCCTCTTGAGCTCTCTTGGGAACTCAGCTGCATTGGGCCTTGCGAGAGGTGATGTTTCTCACACCCCACACATGAGTTTGTGTTCCTGAATGTGTCCTCTTGTCTGTCCCTCTAGTGTCAAGTCTCAGGACCCAGAGGAGAACATCTCACTGAAAATCAGTGTCCTAATGGCATCTTCTGCCGTGGAAACTTCCAGTTGCCCTTTGAAGCTCATGCGCCAGGTTGGCCAGGGAGGATGGAGGGGAACGATGGTGCACCGTCCTCGCTGTCCCAGAGCCAGAGCTGAGGCTGGGGCCTCCTCCTCGCTTCCCGTAAGACACCACCTCGCTAAGGTGACACCAGGAAGGGACAGGGGCTCAGGAGGGGTCGCAGTGGCTGCTGGGGGCTGTGGGGACCACTGAGGCTGCCATGGGTCATGGAAACAGCATCTCAGCCCCAGTGGGCCTCCACTGACCTCAGGAGGGTCGCCAGCGCCAGACAGGAGGGAGCCAGCTCCCCTGTCCTCCTGTTACTGAGTGGCAGCTGCGAGCAGAGGAAGCCTGCGTAGCCCTCACCCCTGCCTTAGTGTGGGCTTCCAGCTGCCATGGATGGCTGGCCAGACAGACAGCCAGACAGACAGAGGCGGGAGGTGGGCCAGGCTCTCAGGACACCAGCCTTCCTCTAGTTGGTCTTCTCTGCTCCAGATGTTCTCTCTGCCCTCCCTCCCAGGGCCTTGCTGCTCCTTGCCCCAGAACCTTCTGGAAGCAAGCCCACCCCCACCCCCAGGGCTCTCCCAGTCCCTCCTCTTCTATGGCATTTCCACCCTCACCTGTAAGTGCTGACAAAGTCCCCATTTCTGTTACTAGTTGGGGCATCTCAGCGGCCTGGACGCTCTCTCTGGCTGTCAGTCCTTTTAGACCTCAACCCCAGGCTGGCCCCCCACCGTGTGCTTGGTAAATAGTCGGGTGATGAGTGAGTGAGGGAGTCCTAGGTCCCTGGGTGCCACGTTCAGTCTCTAAAGTGCTGGCTGAACCCAGAAGTTCCATCAGAAGCATGAACACATGCGGGGGGTTCCAGGGGTCTGGAGGCTGGTCAGTCACAGGGACAGTGCAGGTGGGGGTCACTGAGGGGGCCATGGCCACTCGGGTCATCTGGAGGGGCTTCCTGGAGGCCGCGTGTCTCCCCTGGGGCTGAGGTCTGCGGGTAAGAGGCCAGGCTCCTCCACCCTGAACTTGTGTCGTGCCCCCGGGTTCCGTCTGCACGTCCCGCCACTTGCCTGAAACAGCCCAGGTGCAGATGAGTGGACAAAGGGGACAGTCCAGGAGGTCTGGCTGGGCTGTGACAAGTGGTGTCCAGACACGGGCTTCTGCTCTGCACGAGGTGACTGACATGGCCCCGTTTCTCTCGGAATAAAAGCCACAGTCCTCAGGCAGGCGCCCAAGGCCCTGTAGTGTTCCCTGTAAGAAGTTGCCACAAATGTAGCAGGTTGAAACCACGCAAATTTATTATTTTACAGTTCTGGAGGTCAGGAGTCCTAAAATCAAGGTCCTGGCAGGGTTGTTTCCTTCTGGAAACCCCGGGGGAGAGTCGTTTCTTGTCTTTCCCAGTTTCCTGGGTTGGCGGCCCCTCCGCCATCATCTTCCAATCTCTCCCCTCCTCCAACGTCTACATCTGACTCCAATGCCCCTGCCTCCCTCCTGCCAGGACCCTTGTGATGACGATTAGACCACCTGGGTATAACCCAGCAGAATCTCCCCATCCCACAACCCTTAACTTGATCACATCTGCCAAACCCCTCTCACCATGGAAGGAACAGAGTCACAGTCTCCAGGGATTAGGGCGTGGATATCTGAGGGTCCTTTGTTCAGCTGGCCCCAGCCCCCTTCCCTGTGAGCCCTCTGCCCGCCCCCCCTTCTCCGTGACCTCTCTGCTCGCCCCCCATTTTTCCTCCCTTCTTTCTGCTTCACATTGACCTGCGTGCTCTTACTTGAGTGTGTTGGGCTGCTCCTGCCCCAGGGCCTTTGCACACACCATTCACTCTGCCCAGGGAGGGTGCTCTTTCCACAGCTGTCCACACGGGCTGCTCCTACTGCCTTCAGGTCTCTATTCAAATGCTCCTCGTTAGCTCCCCCACCCCAACTACAACACCCCCTCAACTGCCTTCGAGTCCTCTCCCCTGCGTCACCTTTTACTTTGTGTTTAAGCATCATGTAATAGTCTTTGTGCTGTCCAGCACGATGGCCACTGGCCACGTGTGGCTGTTTAAATATAAATGAATTAAACTTAAATAAAATAAACAATTCCTATTCCTAGTTACACTGGCTGCCTTTCAAGTGCTCAGCACCCAGACATGCGGTGCAGATATAGAGCATTTCCGTTGTTGCAGGAAGTTCTCTTGGACAGGGCTGCCCTGTACAGTCCATGCACACAGACGGTACATCACGTATGTATATCCTCAGCTAGAACGTGAGCCGCCTGTGAGGACGGAATTGCTGTCTCGTTTGTCCTTGGCTGCGTTCTTGGCTTCTAGGACAGTACCTCGCACCGGAAGCTCAGAGGCAGTTGTTGAAATGATGACCCTGTCACCAGAACTCTATCTGCATTGAAGACCGTGTCCCTGTGGGGCTGCCTATCCCCCATGGGGCCCCATCAGCAAGGCCGCCAGCCCCACCACCATGCCCAGGGTGGCCAGCCCCATTTATGCAGCCTCCCCAGCACTCCCTCTGGTACTTGGTGACTGCACTTCCCTGCTCATGGGAGTTAGGTGTGGCCATGGGACTTCCAGCCAGTGAGTGGAGGTGACTTGACAGCTCCAGGTGGAAGCTTGAAGAGCCAGTGTGTGATTTGCCTGCCTCTGCTTCCCTTGGCCACAGGGACCCGCAGCAGCCCAGGCAGCGGTTGTTCTATTGGCAGAGCAGGGCCCCCACTTGAAAGCCCTGAGACACGGGGGTTATTTTTCACACAGCTTGACCTAGCTCACCCTGGCCGATGCAAGCGCCTGTCCTGTGCCAGGCTCTGGGAGACTCCATGTGCTACAAGGTGATTTCTCTTGTTACCAGACCCATTGTAAGTGAATAAACAGAGGCTGGTGGGGACTCGAGGACAGCCCAAGGTCAGTCCACATGTGCCTCCTCATACCAGGGCTTGGTTCCTCCTGCCTCAGCTCTACCATTGCTTCTCCACCCTGGTTGCCTTTCTGTCCTGCCAGACAATGAGGTTGGAATGGGAGCGGATTTGGGGGTGTCCAGGTCAAATCATTTCTTATATTCTGGGGCTCAGCACAGTGTCGGGCCCATCAACATTGGGTCACTGTTGAAAGGAAGTGAATTTGCCGTTCGATTGTGAAGACAGTTGGAAGCAGGTGCAAGGGAAGGAAAAACTTCTTTTTTTGCCTCTAAACATCATAGGTGCATTGACTGGTACCCTGCACACTGGATGGAGGAAAGACCGATTAACAAGAGAAAAACAAAAAAAGTTTGCTAACACATGCAATGTGCAGCACTCAGAGATGAGTAACTCAAAGGGGTGGTTAGAACTCGGGCTTACATAACATTTAACAAGAGAAAAGCAGATTCCTAGGGAAGTGACAAGACAAAGGAACCAGTCTTTGAGTTTCTAAGGCAGCAAGTGGTGGGAGGGCAAATACCTGGGGGACCTAGTGGGAGACAAGGGCCAGTGAGTGAGGTTTGTGGTGTGGATTCCTCTGGGCTGATCGGGGCCCAGCGTGGACTCCAGTGATTAACTTCTGTCCATCCTGGCTGGGGGGAGAGGGACACCTTCACAAATCTGTGTCCTGCTTTTAGGTAAATGGGGAGAGGACAAAGGGCTTTTCTTGTATCTGCTTCTTCTCAGTTGCTTTCAGCTCAAAATAATTCCTATGCCAAAGTAGCCTCTGTTGGGGTGCCCTATTCTGCTCCCCTTCACAGGTTAGGGGAGACTGTAGCATCTGCTGTGGGGTTCAGCCTGGGAGCAGAGACTCCCTGTGCCCTTTGCAGAAGGTAACGTGGCAGACGTGGCCCACAGCTGCCAAGGCTGCAGAGTGGCCGGGGACGCTGTGCGTGACCGGCGTGGCATCTATCTCCCTGGCACGCACACGCTTGCTCTTCCCTACTGATCCGTTTCCACCAGGTTCACATTTAGTCTGAGGGCTGCTGCCTCGACTTGTTTTACACGTGCAGGCTTTGCTGGGCTTCCCGTGTTCCAGTAACTCTTACCTGACCTTTCTCTCTCTCTCCTTCCCTTTTGCAAACTGGCTCAGCATCACAGTTCAAGACCTGTGAACACGGTTTCCATCCAGAGCCCGGTGCCTTTCTTCCAGCCTTCTTTTGGAAGGAGTGGCTGATCTGCTTACAACGTAAACATTCTCCCGTACATCAGCATAAATGCCCAGCGAGGAAGCGTGGGTTTCCCTCCACATCGGCACCGGGCTCGACTCCCAAGCGATGGGGTGTGGTGCACTAGCATGGTATGGGGGGATGTGCAGGCTTGGGTTTTCTAGGTTCGCTGAGCCGGTGTATGCTCTGCTTCCTTCTCCAGAGCTGGAAATGTTCTGCACATGCATCTGAGGTCTTCTCCGGTGTGGACTGGCCTGAGGGATCCCCTAGCCCGTGGGGGCCTCTGAGCACAAGCAGAGAGTTCAGGGCCTTTGAGGTGTCCCCTGAGGCCAGCCAAGGCTCAGGCCCAGCCCTCCCTCCTGCAGGATGGGGTCTCACTCAAGCCGTGTGGAGGAGTCCCTCCCCCCGGGGAGGGGGGTGAGCTTCGATTTCCCTTGTGCTGGCAACTCCCCAAGGCTTCTCTGAAGTTCTGATCAAAGGATTTCACTCCCTTCAAACTGCACAAACACACACAGAGTAACCAAGTTTGCAAAGATTTTAGGGACTTTGTGGAAACCCCAAGGTTCCTCCAGGAACCTCTTGCTCTGAATTAAGATTCCCTAATCTAGAGGAATTTTACCTGAGCACTGGGGCCCCCCGCCTGCTGTTACTTCCCGTTGGTGCATCCCAAACACCGCGTGTGTGTGCATGCCTGCATGAGGCTGTTACCGACCAGGGTTCTTGGCCGCCTTACTCAATAGAAATTGATAAGAGGCCAGACGAGAAATTCAGGCAAGGCTTTATTAGGGCTCCTGCTGCAGCAGGGAGGAGTGAAAACAAGTAACAGGTTCCCTTGCTCGCTCCCCGAGGGGGGGCAAGCTGTTTCCTCATATGGTGTGAGGGGAGGGGTGTGTCCATGGGTCGGGCGGTTGGTGGGGGTTAGGTGGTCTGCCCACCCCTTTGGTGGTGTTGAGTGTAGGGTACCGTGCGCAGTGCCCTGCTTTTGCTCCCAGCACAATTTTTTGCTCCCACTCTTCAGAAGTGGCAACCGGGCTTTTGGTCTCTTTGCATCTTGCTGTCCATAACTTGCCCCAACTGCCCATGTACGCAGTTATTTTTAGTCCCTTATAGTGTCTCTGTATTTTGTTGCTGGAGGAGACGTTTGTCCAGGTGCAGGCACTGCAGCAAAGTGTCCCAGGCCCCAGGTCCCAACCTGCCTCTTGGCCACTCTCACCCCCCGAGTTGGAGGGACCAGGTGGAAAGGCCCAGAGGGCTGGGCAGCTGCCGACCAGAACACCTGTTGGGCTGCGTCCTGTGAGGAGGACGGCTCCATTCCTGGCTCTACTCTTCCCTCCTCTGCTCGTTGTTCAGGTGGAGATGCTCAAGACATTTGATGAAGCTGTTGGGAGCTGTGAAGAAGGCTGGACGCCTGCCACACCCCGAGCACGGCCCCACCCTTGGGCGACTCTGACACAGGCCTGGAGGACAGGTGTCCCCTACAGAGGGTGGGCAGTGGCCGGGGCTGTGGGAGCCTGACCTGGGGACATGGCAGCCCCAGCCCCACGGTCCTCTCTCCCTCCCGCATCCCTGCGAGATGATGCTGTCACGTGGCAGCTCAGGCCTGACCTGCAGTCTCCGCTTCTGCCTGGGGCTTCGAGGGCCTCCAGCCATGTGACAAAGAGCAAAGAGAAGGCAGAAGGGGGCCAGAGACAGGGCACCTGGCAAGTGGATACGTCCCGTGTGGAGGCACCAAATCTCTCTTCAGTCTCACCCTGAGACCCGGCTACCATGGGGACTGGGGCCTCATGATTTATCCTTCCCGCCAGGAGGAGGGTAGGATGGAAACTGCTGTTGGAGCTGATGGCCAGAAGCAAGCAGCATCCACATCCCCGGATGAGGGCAGAGGGACCAAGGCTGGACATGTCCCCGGCCCTGCGAGCCCAGCATGGATGCTATACTGGCTTGCAGCGGAGGTGATGTCCTCGACACAGGAGGGGTGCAGAAGAGCCAGGGGGCCTGGGGAACGGGAGACTGCCTGGCCATAGGGCTTTTGGCCAGAGACTATAATTGTGCGACCCTTTGTGTGTGTGGTTGGCCGGGATTGGAAGGGCCTGCAGGCGTCCGGGCAGGCCCTGAGCCAAGGGCACGTCCCCTGACGCTGGCTCCACCACTCACCCGCCTGGGCATCAGGCAGGTTTCGTCACCCCCTCTGAGTCACCTGTAAACGCGGTCAGTACCTGGGCCCCCCTTGAAGGGTGGGCATGCCACAGAAGCAGACACGTGATCACAGTGCAACCCTGGCATGTGTGTAGATTCGGAAACACACAGCAGCTACTGCTTCCATGATTGCTGGTGGAATCGGGCTATTGGAGTTTCCCACGGGAACTGGGCGAACCTGGAACGCTTAGCCCGGAAGTAAAGACTCTTTCTTTCTGACCGCTCAGAACTTCCTGGGTGGAGTGGGCTGACGCGGGTCTCCCCAGAGTCTGGCTGGCCTCAGAACAGGGATGCCCGCAGAAGCATCCACGTTCAGGTGTGGACAGCAAGAGGGATGGGCTTCCAAGTCTCCTCGTGGCGATGGGACGATGAGAAGCCACCCACTGCGTCCTCCTTCCTGTGTCTCTGCCCTCCTCCAGGAAGCCATGCTCTCCTCTGGGCAGTGTCCGATGCTTTTCCCCTGCTGCCCCATGGGCTCTGCTGAGCAGCTACAAGCATGGGGCTTTGGGAGCTGCTGGGCTGCTGGGTCATTCGCAAGGAGGGAGGGCCCTTCTCTGCAGTCTCTTCCTCAACGGCAGAGCCTACCAGAACCCCAGGCTCTCTGTCATCAGGGCTGCTGTCCTGTCCCCACGCTGGGGGAATGGGGAAGTGATGTGGGCCAGGCGTATTTACTTGGATCAAAGAGAAACACACGCACAGGTTGCCCTTGATGGAAGCCAAATGCCGACTTGGAGATGGATGCGGATAAAGCTTTGGAGGAGGAAGCGGTCCGGGGCCGAAAAAGGATCCAGAGTAAAAGTCACTCGTGAAGTCCACGCGTCAGAGAGGGAGTCTGCAGAGGCGAGGCTGGTGTCTGTCCTGCAGGGACACTTGGAAGAAGAGAGAAAGGGGGCGTCAGCTGAGTGCAGAGCCCTCCTCACTGTCACTGGGGCTAGTGTGTCCCCTCCCGGGCTAGCAGCCGCCTTGGCATTTGTTCTCCCCCCGCGCTGCGTCACTCGGCTCGTCCCAGGCAGAGGCCGGAGCATGCACATGGCTGTTTCAACGTCTCAACCTTGTCTCTGCCTCGGGCTGAAGCCCCATCTCTGGGGAAGAAGAGGATGAAAATGGCTTTTCCTGGGCCCCTCTCCCTTGTCACCGAGGCCCGGTGCATGGACAGCCTCGGCTACACGGAGGAAGTAGCACCCGGCTTCCCTGCAGGAACAACGTGAGGTTTCTGGCAACCTTGTGTGCTTGAGACGTGGTCCTGTCTCCCTACCAAGGGGACGGTGCTGGAGAAGAGATGGCAGCGCAAGGGAAGCTGGGGTAGGTTTTCCTTTCCAGACTTGGTGTCTGCCTGGAGGAGTGGATGTCGGAGAGGATACAGAAGCTGGTTAAAGGCCATTGAAAAACTGGGTTGAAAAAGGGACACCAAACATGGGGCCTGCTCCCTGCCATGGCCCACAGGTCGTGCAGGAAGTGGGGATGGAAAGGATGCTTCCTGCAGATCCGTGACCTTGAGCTGTGGGGCTGTGGGCAGGAGAGGCAGGTGCAGCCCCTCCACCAGGCCGCCTGCTCTCCTGGGAAGTTCACACCAGGAGATGGGTGCCCGCAGTGATGCCACCACTGCCCCCTGTCTCCACTGCACAGCCACAGCCTGGGCCCCACCAGACAGGGCCAGTTCAGAGGGCCATGCCTTGTTGTCAGGCTTTCTCGCCCCCGTGGGCTTGTTTGAAAGGTCCATCTCTAAGGACTGCAAACATAGTCCGGCTCTCACTGCCACCTCCTCGGCCTCGGCTGGGAAGGCTCCAAGAGAATTGTGTCCACGTTTACGCCTCACTTTTTAGCAAAGATCTTGGGGATGTCACAGTCCTTCTGGGGCCCTGGCTTCCAGGCCTGCAGAGGTGGCCTGGATAGGGTGGCCTCTCTAGAGCATCCCTGTCATTGAGGCCATGCCCCTCCCTCCACAGGACATGGGGCTCTGCTTCCTCCCCGAGAGGTTTGGAGATCAGGCCCAGAGACACCCCTAGGGAACAAAAGCTGGTTCTTTTCTTTGAATGTCCTCAAAACCAGGCAGATTCTCCCCCACCAAAAGAACAAAGACCTCTGGCAGAGTCAGGGCACTCGGGCCCTTGGCGGGGGAGGGTCACCCAGCAGCGTCTGTGAACCTCTAGGTTCCAGAGTGTGTGGTCCTGCGTGGTGGCCGGTAGACACGTGTAGCCATGTGAATCTAAAATCAGATTAATGAAATTAAGTTAAAAGCTAACTTATGGCCGCACTAGTCACATATCAGATGAGCAATGGCCACATCATAGAACGTGCTTATCAACCCAGAAAGTTCTATTGGACAGCACTGCCACCCCGAATCTCACCTCCTCTCCTGATTGACAACCTCCCAGCCAAGGCCCAGCCAGGGCTGTTGTCCTTTCGTGGCCAAGCTAAGATTCAGAGATGCCTCGAGGACTTGTGACACTGTCTCCTGTCCCTGCGTGTCCCAAGGGGCCTGTGTGTCAGAACCAGCCTGGACGAGGGGCAGCAGAAGTGTCCCTCAGGCCTCTGAAGCTGTCGGGCCATTTCTTCTCAATAAACTGAGGTGGGGGTCAGCTGCTGGCTCCCTTCTGAAAGTCCCCCTCCAAGAGGCCTCCTGGTGGCCCCTCTCTAGGCCTTTCTGGGTCAGCTGCAGGAGGAGGTGGGAAGCTGCCTCTCTGGTGGGGGTCTCAGAGCTGGTGGTCCGCCGGAGGTCAGAGTTGGTCGAACACACCAGCCACCAGGAGCATCACGCCCGTGGTCACTGATTCATTGAGGGGACATTTGCAGTGGGCTGTCTGTGTCCCCCTGGCACGGGCACGTTGGAGAGGGAGTTAAACTCACAGACCCCTGTGAGTCTGGGGGTGTGACGTCTAAATCCCAACATTCGGATGATGGATGGCTGTGGAGACAAGCTCTTCACCTGTGAGCATCTCCTGTTACTAGGAAGCTGTGGGTTTGCAGCGCGGCCACACAGGAGATGGCCTTCTCTGTGCTGGGAATCCACCTCAGAACTGATGAGGCTGCTCTTGTTTGGATCCAGTGACAGAGGACGGGCCTGGGTGGCATGGTATTCGGGGTGGCAGCCAGGAGCTGGGAAGCAAGCGGTCCCATCATGTGAAGCTGAAGCCCCCTGGGAGGTGTTGGGGAAAGGGTGGGCTTTCCCTCCCACCGCCCTGGTTCACCTCCCCCTCCCTACTTCACTCTGAGTCCGTTGTCCTGCCTTTAGAATGGGGTAATGACAATGACCTTCCTTGGTTGTCGTGGGAATTACACAAATTAACAGAAAGCAGCCCAAGCCTGGGAGAGAGGGTAGAGGTTAGAGCTCCATGTCTGGGATGCCTGCCTGATGTTTTGACTCTGCTGCATTGCATGTCCTGGGTGACCTCAGGAAAGTCGCCAAGTCTCTCAGGCCCAGGAAAACCTTTCTACTCCAGGGGATTATGGAGCACTGGATGAGATAATGCAGTAAGACATTTACCACCGTGTCAGGAGGGTATTCCGTTCCCAAGTGGAAAGAGCTTCCACATCACAGTAATTCCTTCCCGAGTTCTTTATTTTTTTTTTTATATATCATCATTCAGTTTATTTTAATGTTATTTGAACAGTACTTTATTGAGGCAGAATCTACATACTGTAAAATGCACAATTCTAAGTGAACAGTTAGTTGAATTTGATAATTGTAACTTACCCAGATCAAGACACAGAAGATTTTCTTCACCCTAGAAAGATCCCTCCTGCTCCTTTATAGTCAGCCCCCCTCGCGCCCTCTATAGGATCTGACTCCCATCACCATGGATTCCCCTTGTTTGTTCTTGAACGTCACATAAATGGAATCACATAAACATCACATAAATGAAACGTCACATAAATGTGCTATGTTGTGGGCTTCCTTCATTCCACAGAATGGTTTTGAGGTTCATCCAAGTTGCTGTATGTATCAGAAATTCTTTCTTTCTTTCTTTCTTTTTTTCCTGAGTTGAATTCCACTGAATAGATATACTGTGGTTTTCTTATTTATTCTCTTGTTGATGGGCATCATTTGGGTTTTTACAATTTTTTTGCTGTTGTGAATCCAGATGCTATGAATATACATTCTTGTACAAGTCTTTGGGTGGACCTACGTGTTCCTGGGTCTTGGGTATGTACTTAGGAGTAGGGCCGCTAGGTCTTAGAGTAAATGCACGTTGAGTCATACAAGAAACCACCAAAGAGTTTTCTTAAGTTGTCTGACTGAAATGGAACAGGACCGTATGGGGCCTTCCTAGGACAGAAGCCCCCCATGTCCTCCACCTGCTTCTTGTCTGTAAAAAAACTTTAGCTGAAGAATAAGTTTAATCAGAGAAGTGAGAAAATGAGACAGAAACAGAAACAAAGGAAAACAGTTGAACAGGACAAAATAATAAGAGCTTAGTCATTAAACAAAGCCAAGGACCTTTAGTTCCTCCTTAAGGGCTATAGACAATATTCTGAGCCATATCCTTTGAGCTGTTTTGTAGATACTGAAACCCCTACCAGGTGGAAGAAGTTAACTACATCATGACCAGACTGTAGCTGTGACATAAGCTACCACAATTCTGAGAACTGGCCTCAAAGAAATGGGAAAAAAAACAACCCTGGAGTTGAAGATTAACTGTACTTAAAACAATCGAGATGACGCTGGTCAGACCACCAGTGACCAATTTCAAGGTGACCGTCAGAGCTGACTGTGCTGTTCTGCATGGAGCTCCCTCCCCCCACCCGTGCACCCCTGAAACTCCCCTTTAAAATCTCTTGCCCCCTGATCAACAAGGGGGAATTGTTCTTTGGGACATGAGTCCACCTTCTCCCCAGGACTGCTGGCTTCCTCAGTAAAGCTATCTTTCCTTTTACCCAACACTTGTCTCTCAGTATGGGATTCTTGAGTGATGAGAAGCTGAACCCGAGTTTGGTAACGTGACCACTCTACACACCCACAGTGACAGGTAAGTGTCCAGCTGGTGCACAGCCTCAGTCCCAGTTGGGGCTAGCATGCTTGGGGATTCTGGCCATTCTGGCGGGTGTGCAGGGTTCTCATCATGACTGTAGTTTGTGTTGCTCAAGTGGCTAGTGATGTGGAGTGATTTTTCCTGTGCTTCTTTACTTGTGGGTATTTTGCTTGTTCCAGTCTCTTGCACATTTGGGGGGATCGTCTCTGTTTTTATTATGGATTTGTGGGAGTCCTTTGCAAACCCTGGGTATGAGTTCTTCTTCTGACATGTGTATTGAAAGTATTTTCTCTCAGTCTGTGGCCCATATTTCCATCTTCTTAGTAGAGTCCTTTGATGAATGGGAGGCTTAAATTTAGAAAAAAATCTGAGTTATTATGTGTTGGTAATGGATAGTGTAATGCTGTGTCCTAAGGAATTTTTGTGTACCCCAAGACCTTAAAGATCCTCTCCTACACTTTCTCCTAGAAGCTTCATAACTTGGGCTTTCAAATTTAAATTTATGATCCATCTCAAATTAATTTTTGCATGTGGTGTAAGGTAGGAGTCAACGGTTTTTTATTTTCATGTGGCTATCCAGTTATTTTGGTACCATTTATTGAAAACATTTTACTTTATCCATTGAATTGTGTTGGTGCCTTTTACAATTAGTTCATACTCACACATCTACATACACATACAAATATCTACATACACATACATTTACATACACATGTATATTTCATATATATTTATCTACACACACATATATGTGCACTTATGTGCACTTGGTTTGTTCTGTGGATCTATTTGTCTATTCTTTTACCAATACCTCACTATCTTAATTACTGTAACTTGTCAGTACGTGTTGAAATAAGGCAGAATAAACCCTCCAACTTTATTCTCTTTTTAAGAATATATTGGTTATTTGTTCCTGGTCTCTTAAAATTTACATATAAAATTTAGAACCACCTTGCCAATTTCTACCAAAACACCTGCTGAGATTTTGATTGGAATAGCATTAGATCCATAGATAAATTTAGGGAAAAGTGACTGCTTAGAAATATGAATTCTTCCCAACCACGATCTCTATTTATTCAGACCTTCTGTAATCTCTCTCAGCAATGTTTGGTAGTTGTAAATATACAAATCTCACACATCTTTTGTTAAGTTTAATGCTATTATTGTAAAGGATATTTTAATTTCATTTTCCAGTCATTTGTTGTAAGTTCATAGACGTGTCATCTACTTTGTATTTTAATCTCATGTCTTGCAACTTTGTTGAATTCGCTTATTAATTTTGATAATTTGTACATGACTTTGGATTTTGCATATACAATCATATTTTCTGGCCATAAAGACAGTTTACCAATCATTATGCCTTTCCTCTGTGGATTATTGTTTGGCAAATACTTGCTTCTCTTCCCCTGGCTGTGAGTCAAGGGAACCTCCCTGCCTTACTACGTGGGCTTGGTGGTGAGGCTTGCTCTGGCTAAAGGGATATGGTTGGCGTGTTGCTAGCTGGGGCTTAAACACATTGTGCTGTTTGGCCTCTTGTGTGCTAGGGATCCCCACAGAGACTTTCCCCACAGCCTGGGCCTTGGGATGAACACCTGTGGTTGAACTTGTACCTAGCCTGCAGCCTGGAGTCCATCCACCCACCTGATTCCAGCCAAACCAGTCAGCCCAGGAAGCCGTGAGCATGGGAGTGCATGCAGATTGCCATGAGCCTCTGAGTTAGGGGTACTTTTTTATGCAGCATTACTGCAGCCATTGCTGACTAATACAGCCATGCTAGGTTTAAGCCTTCTGTCAGATGTTCAAATGCATGTGTACTGGGTCGGGATGGGGGGAAGCTGTATGTATCTGCAACTCAAGGCAGGTGAGGCTGGATGTGCAGAAATGAGAGATGGTGGCATGTGAATTCGTGGGTGAGACCATCAAGGCAGAAAATTCATAGGGAGACGAGAGCTGGATTCAGAGGCTTACGATGTGGGGAAGATGAGGGGGACTCAGCAAAAGAGACCTTGCAGGGGCAGCAGGTGAGTTATGGGGAAAAGAGGCACATGGGTTTGCGTCCTGAAGGAAGGAATCAGTTCCTGAAGGAAGACGTAATGGAGTGTGTGGAAATAAAGGAAGACCTCTCAGCGAGAACAGACAGAGGGCACTTTCTCAGAGCTTTCACTGCAAAGGTCAGCATTTGCAGAGCCTTGAGGGCAGGGGAGAGCCTCACGGGGAAACAGGCCCGGGTCCAGGAACCCCAGATGGAGGCTGCCCCCAGGGAGCTGGAGCAGGCCAAGTAGGAGCAGGGTCCCCTTGATGGGTTTGGGGGGCACAGTCTCTGCTTGGCCTTGAGCTGGAAGAGAGGATGAATGGTTGGGAAGCTGCAGTCCTTGACTGAGTATTGACCGTTGGAGGCTGGTGGCTACAGTCTGTGGTTGGGCGGCTGGGCTGGATGCAGTGGAGTGGGTGGGTCTCAGACAATCGTCTGTATATTCAGCCTCTCAACTGTGTTGAATGGTGTCGAGAGGTTGAGTGCAATCAGGGAGAGATTTGGCAACGTGAGCTCGCTCAGAGCCTCTTCCGGGGTGCCCTGTTGGTGTGAGCCCACCTGGGCTGTAGGGGGAGGGGAGGGGTGGGGTGGGAGCTGTAGACGCGGAGAGGGGAACAGGAAACGGGGGCTTTGCTGCCAAGGGGGCAGAGGGAGGGGCTGGAGTGAGACAGGAACACGCAGTCAGGGTTTTTTGTGTTTCTGTGATCACTGTCCTAGGTTGAGGCTTTGCGGCAGGTTTGTAGGCAGGCGGGTGACCCTCTGGGGAGGGAGAAGTTGATGAGGCAAGAGAGATAGATCGGTGAAGACAAGAGGTGTGGGTTCCACACCACTGGGGGACCTGAGTGGGTTGAATTGTGTCCCCTCCCCAAATTCACGTTTACCCAGACCCTCAGAATTTGACCTTATAGTAAATAGGATCTTTAAAGATATCATTAGTTAAGGATCTCCAGATGAAATCATACTGGATTGAGGTGGGTCCTGAATTCAATGACTGATGTTCTGATAAAATAAGAGGGACCCAGAGAAGAGGCCATGTGACCCCGAGACGGAGGTAAGGGTGATACCTCTCCAAGCCACGGAAGCCAGCAAACCCCCTGAAGCCAGGGCGAGGGGCCTCAGAGTCTCCAGAAGGCGCCGACCCTGCTGGCACCTTGATCTTAGCCTTCTGTCCCTTGAGCCGTGGGAGAAGGAATTTCTGTTGTTCTGAGCCCCTCAGCTAGTGGTGATTGGTTAACTGGTTACAATGGCCCTAGTCTCTCCCCCTCCCCAAATCCATGGGTGGCTCAAGTGGGAGATGCAAGTGGAGGCTGCCCTTCCCCCACACTCATGGCTCCTCCTAGCGTCCTGGGGAAGTTAGAGGCCAAGGCCCAGGCCCCTGTCTTTTGGAAGGTCCTTCTGCTGCTCTGTGATGCAGAGAATGTGCGGGGCAGGCCCTGCTCCTGCGGGCCCGGCTGGTCTGTGTGGGTGCATTCTGGGGGAAGGGGTGGTAATTTACAGGCCCACACACAGGCACGTGTCTGAGCTTCACTCCTGGTCGGCTGGACCTGCTCCGTCCTATCCCTCTCACCCCTGCGAGAGGTTTCTCCATCGATTCTGAGCAGTATTCCTTACTGGTCCCCCAAAGGAGGGCCTGCTGCTTGAGGAGGGGAGGCCCTGGTGACCTTGCCTGGACGACACTGTGGGGTTCAAGCCTGAGCCTGGAGGTGTGGTGGTGGCCATGGGCTCAGAAGGGACCGGAGCTCCCTGCTCACCTTCCATTCTGTCTTTTGTTCCCTCCACTGCCTTAACCTACCTCTGGATCTCCTTCTCTGGGCTTCTGTGTCAGCAGAAAGTCACTCTCTTTCACTTTGCATTTCCTTTGTTTAAGCCCAACACGAACCCACATGACCCTGAAGGCTCTTGCTGTGGGACAGCACCCCACTGACCACGAGGCTGTGTGCTGTGCTCCTCCCCCTGTCTCTGGTTTCACATATGCTCTTGGCACATATGAGAAAGCCATCTCTTCTGTGTGTTATCAAAGATCTCTGAAGTCTGAAACTGAGGCCCAGATTTCCTTAGGATCCCCGAGGGACCCTGCCTGTCCTCAGCCTCTGCCACGTCCAGTGTGCTGAGTGCCCACAGCCACAAATGCCCACAAGTGCCCGCAGTCGTCTGCAGATGCTCATTTGCCTGCCTTTTCATGGAAATTCCATTTGTCAGCCTCCTGAAAATTTGAAGGGCTTCTCATACGGGCAAATTAACTTACTGAAACTGAATTAGAAATAATTCTGCGTGTCGGGCTTGGTCTAGTAATCAACACTGCATGGGAGACTCTGACTTTCAGAAAACTCAGAGTGTATCCATTCCCACATCATCTTTTTCTGTAATTATCCTCGCATCTGCTGAGGATGAAGGATGGAAGGTGTTAATTTCCAGGGACTTTCCTGAAACTTCAGGGCTTTGGTCTGCATGCTCCATCCCACCCCACCTCCCCCACCAAAAAACCCAACCATATTTGGGACAGTTACCCCCTCCCCACCTCTCTCCCCTCCTACCACCACATGGGAGGAGAGCCTCTGCCCATGGGGGTCACGTGGGCTGGGACTTGAGTCCTCATCGGTGCACCTGCTCAGGTGTGTCCTGCTCATGTTTCTTGTCAATCAGGAAGTAGGGTTGCAACCCTGTAAACCAGGAATTCATCCAGCCAACGAGATTCACTGAGCGTCTTAGGGAGACCGATCATCCTGGTGGACCCGGAACTGAGGACTTTCCTGGGACCTGGGACGTTCACTGCCAATGCCAGAGAGTTGCTGGGTTCTGGGGCTGTGGTGGGTGGAAGGCAGGAAGGTGCTTCTCCTATGGAGTCCACAGTCTATGGGGAAGAAGTAAAAGTAGGTAGCAAAGGACTTAAAGAGTTGCCATGGAACCGCCAAGGAGAAGTGGGTTTGCAGTGGGACCACATAACAGTGACCTGTCCCATTTGGGGCTCAGGGAAGGTTTCCGACTGGCCACAATGTCAGGAGTCCCTACAGTGCCTGGCATCTTGTGTGTGTGTGTGTGTGTGTGTGTGTGTGTGTGTGAGCACCAGGCATCTCCTCTGGTCTTCTCTATTCTGCAGAAGTAAGGGGTTTCTCTGCCCTGCCCTGGATGGGGAAGGGTGGGGAGCGGGTGCGTGCAGCTCTGCCCTTCCTGTCCCCTCTGCAGGGGTGTGCTCTGGGCTTCCGCCCACTGTACTGGGAGTGCTAGTGTGGGTGCGGGTGGGGACAGTCACCTTGCAGAGCTGGTGGTGTCTTACTGTGACCAACAGCTCACTCCTCTTCCAGCTTTTAGTGGTGATAACTGCCCGATTCCATTGTCTCTCTCAAATGACTTCACTCAAACTCTGGGTCGGGGAAGGAATTTATTTACTGGCCCCTTAAAGCCTCAACATGGGAGAAAAACAGAAACCCCACATGAAGACCACATTTGTTTCCTATGCATAGCCTGCAACTGAGTCCAGAGGCCCAGGGCAGGGAGCTGGTGCAGGGGGAGGTGAAGGTGGTGCAGGGGGAGCAGGGCTGGTGCGAGGGGTGTGACTGTTGCGAGGGGTGTGACTGTTGCAGGGTGTGGAGCTGGTGGAGGGGCTGGGGCTGGGCAGTGAAGGCAGCCTCACCCTCACGTTCTGACTCCTGGGAGTGCCTGGAAGGCTGGGACCAGGTTGGAGCATCCTTGCCTCCCCTGGGCCAACATTTTCTGACACATCAGAAGCATGAGATGTACGTTTGAATTGTTTTTTCTAGTATATGTTCACTCTTTCTTTGAAGGAGTACAATCTCTTTCTCTCGTCATTTCTCCTGTTCCTTAGAAGGATGGAGAGGATGCTGACCCCTGGTCCTAGAGGCAGAACTTCTGAGATGCCCTGCAGCTGTACGGGGGCAGCATCCCTGAAGGTGGGTGCAGGGTAGGGGGTGAACAGGCAGTGCTACCCCTTCTTCTTCGCAAGGCTCTGGGCACGGTGCTGCCTAAGGGTCAGACCCTAAGGCCCCCTCTGTTGGAGACCCCTCTTGGGGATGACAATTTCTGCCTTAACCAGAACCTCCTCCTGCCTTTCTAGGGGGCAGTCACTAGGTTTGCACCTGACAGTGGCCAAGAAAGAGACAAAGAATGGACAGTCATAATTTGAGAAAAACACCAGGCATAGGAACTCATGCAATGATTCACCCACCCCAGTTGCTGTCCATCATCCCCCACCGTCATTTCCTACCAGGTGAAGGGGTTTCAGAGAGAAAGAAGAAAAGACAGAGAAGGCACAGGTCTCTCCGGTGGACACAGGACAATGAGGTGCAGAGCAACACCAGCTAGTAAGTTACACCTCAGGATTTGCCAAAACATCATCTCCACCAGGACGCCCCTCCTCGTCCCCTCCCCAGGCAGAAATGACCAAGTGACCCCCTTCCTGCTCCCGGAGCACCTGGAACAGAGAGCAGGTGTTCCCCATGCTTGCATTTTCAGCATTTAGGACAAAGCTTGGTGCTTTTCTCATCCTCTGTGCACCTTGGGCTCACTGGCCATCTTTGGCTGGCATTCATTCATTCATTCATTCGTTTATTTAAGGACCCTTTATTGAATGCCATTCATGACCTGGGCACTGTTCTGGGCTCGGGGCACAGCGATGAGCAAAACTAATGAATCCCCTGCCCCGAGGGCCTCTGACTCAGTGAGAAGAGCCCAGCAATCACCGTGGGATGGGATCTCAGGGAGACCCTCAGGCCCATGTCCACCACCCAGGGGCCCTGCCACCCACACATGCTGCCCTCTGCCTCCTGCTTCCAGAGCTCAAATCCTATCCCACCTTCCTCTCCTTCCCATGACAAACAGCAGGACATCACCTGCGACCCCACAGCTCAGAGAAGTTCTCCAGAAGGGAGCTGTTCCTGGTACCCTTCTAGCACGGGTGAGGGTTCTATGGCCCCATCCAAGCCTCTTCTTCAGGACTGCTGGAGTATTTTGGAATGATTTGGCCTTGCCGGTCAGGCTGCTAGCTTTTTCAGGGATGGACCAAGTCTTTTCATTTTTGTGTCCCTACCTAACATTGCTCAAACTCTTGCACTGGGTAGATTTTCAGTACGAGATTGTGGGTCTGATATCCAAATATTAACCAACATTTAGGACATACTCATTGTCAATAAAAACAGAGTGTGAAATTCCCAGGGAATGTACATCTTGGGAAATTGAACAGAGAGGTTATCAGAGAAGAACCCCAAGGGTGGTCTGGGGAAGGGGCTCAGTTGGCTGGACCAGGAGGAGGAAGGATGTATAGGGCGGTCCAAGGTGAAAGATGCTGTGAGCCCCACCCGCCACTCCCTGCATTTATCTTGCTATGAATATTAGTTACCTGAGAGAGGAGTGAGCTTTTAAGTCTCTCCATTCTCTCCTCTATTTTGAGCAAGGTAGATTGTGATAGATTTAGTGGGGGGATAGAGACTGCCCTTCACCACCAAGGTATGAGTTCTCTTAACAATTTTTCAAGCAAAGAATAAAGATGAGGTATGTAAAAATAGTTACTGCCCAATTTGGCCCAATTCCAAAGGATCTAATTAGAGAAAGGCCAGAGTCTCTTGTTTTTAAAAGTGTTTGCTGAGGAGGTTTCCAGTTAGACGGTGAAAATGAATAGAATTAGGGAAGTGTCGTGAAAACGTGGGGAGGGGACAGCAAGAGCTGGTGGATGAGATGAGGGAGGCCAAACCCAGGGAACCGCTTGCCTCCCCCCCAGACGTCTGGGACCCATTAGGGGGCGATCAGCTATTCCCCCAAGTGAACAGATGGTGAGCTGGGACTATAACGTCCTCATGTTAATCCGTTTCCTTGAAGATGAACATTTATGACACCGGCACCTTCCATAACATTTTCTTCATTATTTCACTGCCCACGGACCATTTTCTCTCCAACTTTACCGTTCTTGGAAGAAGGGTGATAAATACGTTTGAAGTATGATTAACTTTTTTATTCCCAAGGTGAAAAGCTGGCTCCCCTGTTATGGTTAGGATCCCGTCCCCCTCCCCACCAAACACCCTTCAGCTTCCTCATCCCACTTCTGGAGATCTATGCTCCAGGTAGCTCATGTGTCTTTCTTGGCATCTGGATCAAAGCATCACATGCAACCCACTGGTGTGTGGTCCCTTGGGACGAGGTGACAGTGATGACAGGATGAAGATCTGGTGACTGGTCCATGGAGTGTTTCCCTCTCCACCCCGAGGTCCACACGCCTTTCCAGATGGATGGGTGGACCCTGAGAAGGACACGTGAAAACTGTACTGGGGACGCAGTGTGGTCAGGTCCTTACTGAGAGTCAGAAGTTGGCTTCGTGAGATTAATTTTTTCACATATATTCAGCTAACGCCCACCTTGTGACTCCAACTTCATGAGTGAATCAGAGATGAGCTCCAGCCTCGTGGGAGGAGATGAGCAGAAAACAAGTTAGTAAGAAGACATCTGCGTGATAACCGCAAAGAAGAAACTGGAACAGGGTAACGTGAAAGAGCTTGACAGGAGGACAGCTTTAGATTTGGGCCGGGGGAGGGCTTGGTGAGACGAGGCACGGAAGCCAAGACTAGAGTGAGGAGGAGGAAGCCGGCCAGACTCCGGACTTTCTTGGGGGTTGAGACGCTCATTGAAGATGCTTCCAGTTGGAAGCATTGCTCATATTGGAGCTGCAATCGCATTCCTTCCCCAGCCGCTGTGGGACCTTGGGAAAGCCCAGCCTCTCTGTGGACCTCTGTATTCTCATGTATAAAACAAGGTCATTGATGCTTGTCAGCCTAATTCTCAGGTGAGAATCATATGAGAGGCCGGGGTAAAAGAGATTTGCTGATGACAAATCCTCATGAAATGTGACTGTGCTGTCTTGGGTCACTTTTCCTGAAGCAGCGTCTGAGACAAGGACTTGGATTTTCCAGGACAAACCAGTGAGGGAGTTGACGGCATGTGTGTGGGGGTGGGGGGTGGGGGGGGGGCGGAGGTGTACATAATAGAGAGAAGAAAGAAGCAAAGCAAAGGTGTGATTTGAGGCAAAGTCACAGTCTCAGCCCCTCCCAGAGGGGCTCTGCCCTGGGTGTGTCCCAGCTGGAGGTGGGAGGGCAGGACAGCTGTGTCCCTGCACAGTCGGCCATTGGTCCATTGATGGGATGCAGGGCTGAGGGGTTTGGGTAGAAGAAAGAGGATGACATCCCTCTGAGGTTTTGAAGGTGAAGCAGTTCTAACAATACCAGTGTGAGGCCTGCTCTGACATCTGAAACCAGAGGGCCCTGAACAGTCTAAGGGCAAGATTCCCTCCACTCTGCTCCCACAGATAAGGTCTCCAGCCAAACAACCCTCCTCCTCATGGAGACTAGGCACAAGGCTGGATTCTCCTCAAGCACCTTGCTGCAGCTCCCCACCAACCCAAGGAATTATTCAAACACGCCCATCACATACTCTCATGGGAGCCAGGGTTTGTCCTGCTCTCTCACCCCTGGCTCATGCCATACCCGAGTGCAGCCCCCGTGTGATCCTGTGTGGGGCAGTGTCCCCTCCCCTGGGCTGTGAGAACCTATAACTAAGAGACTGCTGTCCGTCTCATCCATCCAGTGTCAGGCGGTGTGTGTCTGGCCATTCCATGACCCTGGAATGGGAACCCTGACCTCCCCACCAGGTGGAGAGGAGACCATGAAAACACAGCCCAAAGGAGGTCCTCTGGAGAGAGTCTCAGGTTTGGGGCTGTAGCAGCCAAGCTCGCGGGTGCTGGGATGGACCAGGAACAGGACACAGACATGTGACAGGGATCCAAGTGCATCTGGGCAGAGTGTGGAGAAGACTGCTGTAGCCAGGTGGATACGGGGCAGAGTGCGATGTTGGCAGCCCACAGGGCTCTGTCCTGCCTCTCCCTGTGGTCTGATCTCCCGGTGAGCAGTCTGACCGCCCACCCCGAAGACCTTCCCATGAGAATGCCTTTCTGATGCTCCCACCCTGGGGCCATGGCTTTATTCGGGGGTTGTGTGGTTTCCTATGTTTCTAAGAGACAAGCAGGTGTCCCCTGGAGCTCCTTGGGGACAGTTCCTTTCTCTTTCCATAGGACCAGTGAGATGTGATTGCTGCATCCTCTCAGCAGCACTGAGAATTGATTAAAAGGAACATGGATTGTGCTGTGAGGTTGGGATGGACCATGAACGGCCAGCCGGGCTGGAGCTGCGATGACCACCAAGGGCTGACATTTACCCAACCTGCTTGGTGCCAGGCCTTGTGGTCAGAGCTTCATCTGCATTGTCTCGTCATCCTCACACTGAGAGGTGGCAGGTGCCAGCATGACTTCTGAGGCAGAGACACGCTGGGTCTCTGGCTCCTGGTCACCCAGTCAGCTCAGGGTGGAGCCCAGTTTGGTAACCCAAAGCCCGGGGAACAGCAGTCACACTGCGCTGTGTCCCACCTATAGCACTTCCTTCCCTTACGACAGACCCATCGGTCTCAAGCAGGGGGACCCAGACCTTTCTCAGTTTGGTTCAGTACAACAGACTTTCTTTTTTTTTTTTTTGCGGTATGCGGGCCTCTCACTGTTGCGGCCTCTCCCGTTGCGGAGCACAGGCTCCGGATGCACAGGCTCAGCGGCCATGGCTCATGGGCCCAGCTGCTCCGCGGCATGTGGGATCTTCCCGGACTGGGGCACGAACCCGCGTCCCCTGCATCGGCAGGTGGACTCCCAACCACTGGGCCACCAGGGAAGCCCACAACAGACATTTAATGAGGAGCTGCTGTGTCCTGGAAACTTGGCTGGACACTGGGGAAACACCTGGGGGGAGCACAGTCCAGACTAGATCATTGCCATGCAACAAGGCAGGTACCAGGGCTGAGGCTCCTGTGGTTACCATGGGAACACTGGGATGAGAATCGTACTCAACCCTGCCCAGCTTCCTGGAGGAGAGGACACCTGAGCTGGCCTGGGAGACAAGTTCAGTGTTTCTGGAACAAGAGCTTCGGCAAAGGCACAGTGAGAGCAGCAGGCCTGGGGGTGCAGTGAGGGCACATGGCTCAGGGTCACCAGAGCAGGCTGGAGACACTGCAGAGGTAGGGACAGCAGGTGGGCTCAGCTGAGGGAACCAGGCTCCAGGTGAGGAGGAACATCGGCCCAGTGTCAGAGATTATCTAGATTGAGCCTGGTGTGCGTGAGGGGCCTGGGAGAGGATCCTGTTTTCAGATGCATTTCCGTGTGCCTTCTGTGTGCATCCTGTGTGTTTCATCTGTGTCTAGAGCCAAGCACACTCCTGGAACAGGTCCCGGGGTGAATGCCACCTGCCACACAGTCCCTAGGGGGATAGAAGGCTGGGGGACACTGTCGAGGTTGGATAACTGCAGTTTGAAGGGGAGCAGTCAGAGGAAGTGTCAGGAAATGACAGTCAGGTGTCTCTGCCAGGATCCAGGTGAGAGGCGACGGGAGACTGGAAAGAGGTGGGCATGATCAGGGGATATTGAAAAGGTTAGACCACCCATAGTTGACAGCAGGTGAGAACTGGGAACTCTCCACGTCAGAGTTTGGGTCTGGAGAAAGGGTATGTGAACAGCAACAAAAGTTTAGGGATGGAGCCCAAGAAGTTGGCTGAGGGTCCAGAAAGTGGGTTCTTTCCTGTGGTGTAAACACTCAGAACAGCCTCCAAATGTGAGGGGGCTATGGGGGGCTCCAGGCTTCCGTTCCTTGATGGACAACATGGCAACCCCTTTCCCCTCCAATATTACTGCAAACACTTTCCCAAAGGACCGATCCACTTTCAACCTCGGCAAGAAGACAGCATGGCCCACAGCTGAGTTATCCTTCAGGTTGGAAGACCCTAAGCCAGCTGCCCCTCTTTGCAGCGTCCATTGCCTGGGGCTGTAGGGGAATTCTGCTTGGTGGAGCACTTGGGTGCTTGGGACTTGCATATATTCCGTTCAACTGCACCCACATCTCATTTTCCTTTATAGAGTATGCATTTCACTAATGGGGAGATTTTACATGAAGACCTTATTACTCCAAGTAAAAATAGGAGCTGCTCTAGGTGGGATTTTGCATTAGACATGCTTCTAATGTCTTTAACTTCCTTTAATACTGCTTCTTCATTGCTTTCTTGATGATATTTTTGACATGTATAACAGAAAAGGAAGGTGTTACAGCTGTGCAGGTCTTCTGCCAAATACAACAGAACACAGGGCTGGAGGAAGACAGACCTACAGAAAGGCAGTTTGGGTGGAATATGGTGTCGAGGCCCCCAAGGCTCCATCTGGGCCTTATCTGGGTCTCTGCCAAATTCTTGACTTGGGATGGGAACATAGTGGGGCTGCCACCCCCAGCAGTCTAATTGTACGTTGGCAGGAAGCTGTGGCTCCGTGTCTTTACAGACAGGGACCTCAGTCACTTCTGAATTGTGGAAAGCTGTGAAGCCAAAGGGGAGCAGGGCGGGGGCAGTGAATAAAAGAGTGATGGGCTCTTTGTGAAGGTGCGTTACATGTTCTGAAGAGTCACAGATCTAAGGAAGGAAATGGGGCTGAAGAATAGGAGGGAATGATGACAAGGGAGAAAACATAAAATGAGTCAGGGAAACCAGGCCATGTGTTGCAAGAGTCTGCAGGGTCCAGTTGGAAAAAATAAATGAACAAGAACTACTATATACAAAATATATAACTACTGTATAGCACAGGGAATTCTACTCAATACTCTGTAATGACCTATATGGGAAAAGACTCTAAAAAAGAGTGGATATATGTAGATGTATAACTGATTCACTTTGCTGTACACCTGAAACTAACCACAGCATTTCAAATCAACTGTACTCCAATAGAAATTAATTAAAAAAAAAAAGAACTGTGTTCTTAATAGTACCAGCCTGAAGATAAGGCAAGTGAGATGAGAAGAAACATAAGACAAAGGAGACCTGTGATGGTTACTTTGACGTGTTGCCTCCACTGGGCTGCAGGGACCCAGACGTTTGTTGAACATGATTCTGGGTGTGTCTGGGAAGGGGCCTCTGCACGAGATGAACACTGGGATCAGCAGACTGAGTGAAGCAGACTGCCCTCCCCAATGTGGTGAGCTGTGCCCAGTCAGCTGAAGGTCTGAATAGAACAAAAAGTCTGACTTTCCCTCCAGGTATGGGAAACTCCTCCTGCCCGGCTGCCTTTGAACAGGGACAGCCAATTTTTCCTGCCTTCAGTCTTGAACTGGGACCATCAGCTCTCCTGTGTCCCCAGCTTGCTGATGACGGGTCTTGGGTTGTGTCAGTCTCCATAAATGCATAAGCCCATCCCTCATAATAAGTCATATATATATATATATATATATATACATACACACACACATACATATATGATGTCATATACATATATATATATACTTTATATACATATGATATTTTCTGGAGAACCCTGACTACAGTAAATACCCTACATAAAAGCAAGTTCCATTCTGAGAGCGCATTCAAATTCCAATTTGTTCTTAAGTCCAACAAAGTTAGCCTAGGTACCCAACTAACACGATCGTCTATATAGTACTGTACAGTACACAGTAATAGGTTTATAATACTTTTCACACAAATGATGCATAAAAAACAGACACAAAAAATAAAGAAAACATTTTTAATCTTACAGTACAGTCCCTTGAAAAGTACAGTAGTCCAGTACAACAGCTGGCATACAGAGGCTGGCGTCAAGTGAACAGGCAAGGAGAGTTACTGACTGGAGGAGGGAGAGGAGGTGGGAGATGGTAGAGCTGAAGGATCGTCAGCAATAGGAGACAGAGGGTGAGGTGCAATGTCACTCATGCCTGACGCTGATGGCACAGCTTCTGGTTCCTTGCTGGATTCAATTCCATCTACCCTCTTGAAAAAACGATCCAGTAATATCTGGGTAGTAGCTCTCTTTTTCTCATCATAGATGACATGGTAGCACTGGATTGCATTCTGAACGGCTGCTGCAACGTTCATGTACCAGTCTACATTCCAGTCCTATGCCTCAAAAACTAACAGTGCCTCCTCAAATAGAACTAACTTAACGTGACTGGACATGAGAACGCATGTTCACATCTTTGAAAGTTTGCAACTTGAAGGTTCGTATGTAGGGGACTTACTGTATTACAGGAGGGTAGGAAAGGAGCAGCCACAAGTTTTAGCATTTTTGTCCTCATGGGTTCAAAGGAAAAACCATAGAACAGAAACCCGGAACTTTGTTCTTCATAGGGAAAAGAACGCACACTTTTAACATTTATGAAGTAGGAAAGGAAAAAAAGAAAAGATGACTTAGAACATCAAGTCCACAGATGAGAAAATTAAAGTACATAAAATATTTATCCATGTGGCTTCTTGGCAGCCAGCCATGTGTACAGGGTGGCAATGCTAACTTTCTGGGCATCATTCTACCCCCTCTCCCTTCCTCACAATGAGCTCAAGCAATTTGATAAATGGGAGCTGAATGCAGAGTTCATTCTCCACATTCCATTAATGTTTCATTTCTAATAGTCTTTTCAGTATAAATTTAAAAACAGAGTGAGAATTGGGTCTCAATCATTATTCTCTATTAAGAGGAAAATGAAAGTGCTCCTTGGTGGGTGACCAGGACCCCACAGAGGAGCTGAAGCTCATGGGACAGGGTCCTGCTTCGTGGCCTCCCTCCCCCACTCATCCTTCTCAGAAAGGCATCCGTGCCACTCACAACTGCAGACCCCACTCCCAGCACTGCTGAGGAACAGCCTGGGGTGGCCTTTGGGATGTCCTTGCTGGAACACTAGCCCCTGAACAACCTGAGATCCAGCACAAATGCACACGCTTGCAACACACATGCATTACAGCTGCAGCACATACAGAAGCAAGAGACACTGAAACAGAGACAGCAGATTCCCAGGAACGTGTCTGCAAGGGCGCATACCCACCTTCCTGTGGCAGCTGCTCACAGGGGCTGTCGGAGCATGTCAGAGGAATACTCGATGTCTCTCTCTCTCTGGTGAGAGGATGTCTGTGTAAATGGAAATGGCCAGATCAGAATGAAAAGAGAACTCTGACCCACGACATGCAGCAACCAGCCCAGGAAACCAGCCACTATGAGTCAGACTCGTAGAAGTCAGATTATTATCTCTGCTAACAATACAGGAGACCAAACAATAACTTCTGTAACAAGTGTCCCAAAATGGCCAGGACTTGATTAATAACTAACAGCTTCTCTAAGTTTTGTCTCTGCTTCCAACTCAGGACAAGCCAGAGAAAGCCAGGTGTGCCCCCAACCAATCCCGTGAGGCACCCCCATTCTGGTCAATGCCTCCAGCTCCCCCAGGGCTTCAACCCCCATCAGGATACACCTGGAACCCCCCTTTTCTACCATGAAGCTCCCCCACTCCTCTGTTTTGGGGTCTCTGCCAAATGCAGGTGATGGTGGCTGACACCCTTGCCACATTGAGCTCTGAATAAGTGACCTTTGCTTGTTCTCCTGTAGGGGGTCTTCCTTTATTTCCACACTGTCTTTGTTTTACTGCAGCACAGAATTATCTTCAAATCTCTTTTTAAGGTTAAGAACAGCAAAGATCATGAGGGGTTAACATGAATTTCTTTAGCAGACATAGTTAGGTGCCATCTCCTCCTTGGACTCGGCTAGAGGGTGGGAAAATGGGGGTCCAGGGCTCCCAACCCAGAGAGGAGGTGGGTGAGGAGTGTGTGTAGGGGGCCGGTGGGACAGGCACTCCATGAAAGCCCAGAGTGGGAGGCCAGCCCGGTGGGAACTTCTAGCTCACAATGGCTAATATTTTTGGAGGTTTGCTTTGTCCCAAGCTGTGTTTGCTAGTTAACTCATGTAATCATCATTAAATTTAATCGTCCCTGTCAGGAAGGTGCTATAATTATTCCCGTTGTCCAGGAGTGGGAGTGGGGGCCCAGTGTGCTAGCTGGAGATTGCACAGCTCAGCTCCGTGTCTGCACTCTCCACCCTCTCGCTACCTCCCCTGGGACCCTGGAGGGAGAGGGGGGCTGAGAGGGTCAGGGGTGGCCATGGAGGGTAGAGAGGGGCTCCTGCAGGGACTGGGATGGGGGAAGGTGCAGACAGAAGGATCAGGTGAGGATGGGAACTGAGTGATGAAGTGGAGGCCATAGATGCGTTAGGTGTTGAGCATTTCAAAGAGATTCTGGGGGAGCCGGGTGTAGAGGAGGTGGGAGATCCATGAGGAGGTTGCGTGTGCAGTGGGGAAACCAGAGGTGGAGGCAGGGAGGTGGAGGGAAGCAGATGGCCTCAAGGTACATGATGGAGGTGAATCCAGCAGGACTTGGGGGGCATTCGAGAGAGCAGGAGCTGGGGATGACTCCCAGGTTTCCGGTCAGAAGGACTGTTTGGATGGTGGGTCTTTTTACCAGGATGGGGTTTGCAGAGGGGTGGAGAGTTCCATCTGAGATGGGTGGGATTTGAGATCCTCTGAGCTCTCCTGATGGGGATGGCGTGTGGGCATCACACCAATGGTCCAGGACCACAGTTGAGAACTCAGAGCTGGAAGTGGGAATGTAGGAGCCACAACCTACAGCTTATCCAAGCTCTACCCTGGGACTGCATGAGGAGAGCATGTAGTGATACACAGTCTAGTATCACAGCCCCCAGCCACACAGGGCCATTTACATGGAAAATATTTACAACGAGGTGACACACTCAGGCCCTCAGTCACACTGGCCACATTCCTAGTGCTCAGAGTCACATGGACTAGAGTGTTTCCGTCATCACAGAGAATCCCACTGGGCAATGCTGGGGGGACAGAGGGCAGAGGAGAGGACACCCAAGGGCCAGCACCCGGGGAACACCCATTTTAGGGATGGTGTTATGGACTGTGTCCTCCCAGAATTCATATGTTGAAGCTGTAATCCCCAGAGTGGTTGTATTTGGAGATGGGGCCTCTAAGGAAGTAATTAAAGTTAATTGAGGTCACAAGGTGGGGCCCTGATCCCACAGGATTAGTGTCCTTAGAAGAGGAGATACCAGAGGGATTTCTCTCTCCATGTGCAGGCACCAAGGAAAGGCCATATGAGGATATGGTGAGAAGGTGGATGTCTGCAAACTGGGGAGAGTGTCCTCACCAGGAACTAAGCCAGGGAGAGTCCTCACCAGGAACTGAATCAGAGTCCTCACTAGGAAACTTGATCTTAGACTTCTGGCCTCCAGAACTGTGAGAAACAACTGTCTGTTGTTTAAGCCACCTGGCCATTGGTGTTTTGTTGTGGCAGACAGAGCTGACTAACCCAGGTGGTGAGAAAAGCAGCTTTGAGAATGAGAACCCAGAGAGGTGAGAGCAAAGGAAGGAGAGTATGGGGTTCTGGAAGCTGAGAGAACTAGGAGTTTTAAGAAGGAACTAATGGGAAAATATGCTGAATGTTGCCAGGAGGTTAAAAGGCAGGATTATCAAGTGTCCACTGAATTTAGCAACAGCCCAGGTGACCTTGGCAAGCTCAGGATCAGCAGAATGGTGAGGATGGAATCCAGGCCACAGGGGCTGGAGTGGGGAGTAACAGATGATAAAGTGGGGGACCCCCCTCAGGAAACACACTATTACCTCACTCACAAGTCGGAAAATCAAGCCTTCACAAGGTGAAGCAACTTGCCCAATGTCAGAGTCACAGAGCCTCAGAGTGGGGATTGAACAAGCCTTGCCTGCCACCCCAGTATATGCTTCAGACACAGTATCAAAGAGCACCCCATCAACAGGGCTCCCGAAAAAGCCAGCCATTGTGCCCAGATGCTGTGGTCTTGGCAGCTCAAGGCTGTCTGGGTTGGAACCACTGAGCCCCAGAACCAACTCTGTGTCCACAGGGCCTGGGCTGGGAAGGAACATCCATCCAAAGATACCAGGACAGCAGAGTGAACATGCAGGCAAGGCATGGTTCAGAGAACTTAGAGGCCAAGCCCAAAGGAAGCCAGGGGATGAGTAAGGCAAGGATCCACTTGAAACAGAATTGGAGTGCAGTCATTTTCATGTTGGCAGGGGAGGGGTAGGAAGCAGGAAGATGAAACAGGGCCAACCTGGTGGGCGTACGTGACTTTCTCTTCTTTGTGGTCCCTGGGGTCTGTGGCCCAAGTGAGCTAGGCTCCTTGTGTGGCTGAAGCAGACCAGGCCCCTGCTCCTCAAGACACAACTGCCTACTCAGCTGGTCTGGCCCAAGGCACCAGCCTGCTGTTAGCCACCTGTACATGCTAACCTCAGGCTGCTTAGTGGGATGTGCAGGCTGCTTCGTGTCACATCCTCTGAGCCCATGAAGATACTTATTTTCTCCATACAATGTCTGTAAGTCACAGGGAGCCATTTCCTGTCTCTGGGGAGCACTGTCAGAGTGTCATCCCTTCCTAGCCTCCCTGCCCCCGCTTGCATCTAAGCCCACCCTTCTGGCACAGCATTCCTTACTTTCATCAGCACGTTTTGTCCTGAGCTGCTCAGGGCCCTTGATCCAGAGAGCGAGAGCTGAGGAGGAGGAGGTGGTGTGGCTGTGGCTGGCCTTTGCTCCTCTGTGATCCTAGTGGCAACCACAGCTTAGCACGCACACCCTCCACTCTCAACAGCAGTTCTGCAAGGCCTGCATCATTACTCCCCCTTTACAGATCAGGAAACCAAGTCTCAGAGAGTTCAGGATGACCCTGAGATTCACTGCTGTTGTTTCCCAGTGAGTGGGTCCCTCTGTCCACGAGGAACCAAAGTTAAGTCCTTCCCTGAACAGAATGCAGTGAATGGTCTGAGTTTTGCTCCTACTGACGAGTAACCTGAGGCTTGTCACTGGCTGGTCTGGGCTCCTGGTTCCCCCTTTGGAAGAGGAAAGGTTGGCGAGGAAAGTGGTTAAGTGGAAAGATGGCAGCTCAGGGCTGCCGTCTGGGTGGCCACAGGAGGTTTGGACATCTGGGTTGAGTCACGAATCTCTGACTTTTTCCCCGTCTGCATGATGCAGGCAGCAAGGTGGCCCCAGTGAATTTTCAGGTGGTGGGAGGTCCAAAAGAGATATGGGGATATATGTATATGTATAGCTGATTCCCTTCGTTATAAAGTAGAAACTAAAACACCATTGTAAAGCAATTATACTCCAATAAAGATGTTAAAAAAAAAAAAAAAAGATGTATGAGAAAGCACTTGAAAAAGCATGAGGGGCCAAGGATCATTCCTGCCATTCTTTGAAGGTCAAAGGCATCTATCCCCACCCCTGGGGTGCCCCGCTGCCTCTGGACAGAGCTCACCCTGGACATGGGTGAGAGACTACCAGGGCCTGCTCTGCACTGCCGTCACACATCAGGGCACGGGGGCCCGCCTCCCCGCCCACGTGACCTGGTGGTGCCCTGATCTCTCGGACTACGAGCCCATGTCTCAGAGTCTTTGAGCCACGCCCACCCCGGTTCAGTCCATTTCTTCCAGTCCCATGAGCATGGAGTCCACTGAGCTGTCAGTGAGTCTGTATCTTGGACAGGCATCTGTTTCCTGGGAGCAAGAATCATTTAACGGCTCTAATCTCCAGTGTGCTGGTTTCATTATTTAAGCCAAAATGAAATGTGACCCAGAGTGAGAAAAAAGACCAAGTATGCAGCTGAGAGCCATAATGAGGCATTTGCAGCTCAGCTGGGAGACGCCACCTCCTTTCACGAGGAAGGATCAGGAGTCCCCCCAGGTGGGAGGGAGACAGAAATGACTACTGCCAAAGCCAGCCGGTGGGAAACCGAACAATAATGGTACATTCTGGAGGGAACAAATCAACTCCCACATTATTCCGATTACAGCGGTCCAGAGCTGGAGGCCTGGCCACTGCAGCCTGCCAGCTAATTATCACACCATTTTCACTCCCAGCCCAGGAGAACTTTCTAATCAGCCTCTAAGAAGAAACCCAGGGTGCCTCTCCATTAAGCCAAGAGAGCTAGGCGGAAAGTTGCTGGAGGTGGGGGAGATGCTTTTGTAAAGGGAAGGGTATATTTGGGTGTCCTGAGGAGACTGATCCTGGGGGCAGCACACTTGGACTTCTGTTGTTGTGTCCACACACATCCCTAGAAGGCGGAGCAGGGTTCCAAAGATGGAGTAGGGGTTACCGCCCAAGCACGTGTGCAACATTTGGATCCAAGGAAAAGAAGGGCAAAGCCAGGAGTCAGGGACGAGCAGTGGGGAAGGGAGACTCTAGGCTCCCACGAGGCTGCTGCCAGTTGAGCCCAGCCTACCTTTGCCACCATGCTCTGCTTCTGGCCCTTCAATGGAACCAGTTCCAGGAATCCTCTGCTTTCCCAGTCTCCATTCCTTACCTCTCTTATTCCACCTGCCTGACCTGCTTCTACCTCCCTTTCTTCTATCCCAGCAGAATCCATCTTGTATAGCCCAGCTCAATTTCTACCTTCTAGGGTTAGTAATTATGATACTGTTGATGAGGATGATGGTGGTGATGATATTAATGGTGATGGTGATGATGGTGATGGTGGTGTTGGTGGTGATGGTGATGATGATGATAAAGATGTTGGTGATGGTGATGAAGATGTTGGTGATGGTGATGGTGATGATGGTGATGGTGGTGATGGTGATGATGGTGATGGTGATGGTGGTGATGGTGATGACGATGATGGTGATGGTGGTGATGGTGGTGATGGGGATGGTGGTGATGGTGATGGTGATGGTGGTGATGGTGGTGATGGTGATGGTGGTGATGGTGGTGATGGTGATGGTGTTGAAGATGATGGTGATGGTGATGATGGTGATGGTGATGGTGGTGATGGTGATGGTGGTGATGGTGGTGATGGTGATGGTGATGGTGGTGATGGTGGTGATGCTGATGGTGATGATGAAGATGTTGGTGATGGCGATGAAGATGTTGGTGATGGTAGTGGCGACAGTGATGGTGATGGTGATGGTAGCAATGGCGATGGTGATAATGATGATGACAGAAGTAGTGGCGCTGCTTCTGCTGTTGATGGTGATGGCGGTGACGGTGATGAAGGTAGTTATGATAGTGCTGCATACCTAACACTGTTCTCTCCAGGCATTTGTGTATTAACTCATTGAATCCTCATAACAACCCTGTGATGTAGGAGCTAGTATCATTTTTATTTTTCAGGTGAAGAAACTGAGGCCCACAGAGCTTAGCATCGTATTCACCCTATACCCTCTGCTGACGATCTGCCACTTATTGGACACTTTCTCAGGTGTGACCCTCTCTCCCCTTAGGGCAGCCAGAAGTGTTACTCATACCTTCTGTGGCTGTTAACTTCCCATTTATTTCTGCCTATTTCCCCACCTGGGATGTCCATGTCCTGTCCACTCCTGCATCTGCCTCTACGCTGTGTAGGTGATTTCCTGCACAAAATGTTCAACGCGAATTAGGGAGAGGAATGGAGGCTTTGGGAAGCAGTTGACAACCGCTAGGTATTCAGCTTGGGCAACCCTGCCCAGATTTAGAAGATGGCAGAGTGGGGCTAGAGTGGAGAGGGGGCGAGCACAGGGTAAGAGGGCTCTGAAACTTTACCCGCAGGAGAAAGGTCTCCTTCCCCCCTTGGGAACCAGAGCTCCCTCCCACCTGCCAGCACTTCCAGACACATGAATACTGTTTGTATTTATCTTCCTGCCTTTTGTCCCAGGAAAGCTATTGTGAAATACTTCAGTGTCTCATCCCCTGGGGACACTGGGACTTCAGAGAGAGAGAGACAGAAAAGAAGCATTTATTTTCCCTTCCTAAATGCCATGGGCAGCTCTTTCCGCCCAAGCTGACAGGATGTGTCTAGTTAAGCTTCATAATGCTGAGGGAATTGGGGATGCGAGGCCGGGGAGAGGCAGGGAGGGGGAGGGGGGCTGTGGGTCCTCAGGGTTGCTAGTTACAGCTTCACCGTGACTGCAGGTAAAAGTCACTTGAAAACAGAGGCAAAGACAAAACACTCATTTTTAATTTATTCACAAACACTAAGAAGCCTTTTTTTATGTCAGACACCGTTCCTAATGCTTTATAACATTGACTCACTTCATCCTTGTACAACCTTGTCAGGAGGATGTTAATACCACCACCTTGTTACACAACAAGAAACTGGGCCCAGAAAGGCTGGCTCCCTGGCCAGGAAGCTACCAAGGGGTGGAGCTGGCTCTGCCTCCACATCTGGGAAGTTGGGCCCTAGAATCCAGTTCCTACCCACTACTCTGGGATGCCTAGAGTATATTTCAATTATTTTAGGGTTGCTTTAAACTTATCCTTTTAAACCCAGGCCTTTAGGAGGGACAATGCATCAAAGCACAATGAAAGACCTAGAGAAATGTATCATCTGATGAGGGTTGATGCCAGGGAGACCCTCCAGCCTGACTCCTCTGACCCCAAGGACAGCAGGGCCCACTGTCTTCTTCTGCAGGAGCCCAGGCTGGACCACGAGGTGGGAAGAGGGGCGGAGGCTGTGATTTCCTTTTGGGAATGAAGACCTGCAACTCAGGGGGTTTGCTTAAGAAAGATAGGCCAGAAGGGACGGGGTCTGTTCCTGCCCACCTCGGGGCCTCCTGCTTCTTCCGGCACCATGGCCCGCAGACCAAGCCCTCTGCATGGCAGCGGTGTGGGGCCCTGGTGAGTCTGGTTTGGGGGCCATGAGGCTCATTGTAGCTTTGAAGCTGAATCTGGCCTCTGCGCCCTGACACAGAATTAATTCTTGGAGATAAAGTTTTGGGTAAAGTAGAAAAGAATAGCTTTATTGCTTTGCCAGGCAAAGGGGGCCACAGTGGGCTAATGCCCTCAAGACTGCGTGTCCCAACCTGGAGGATGTAGTGAGAAGTTTTACAGTAATGGTTCAAAGAGGGCGTGGTCAGCTCATGGACATTCTTCTGATTGGTTGGTGGTGAGGTAAGTGGGAGTCAACATCACCACCATCCTCAGTGTTGGGGCTTCTCCTCGGGATGCTCTGCCTGGAGTCCCATCCACAGACTTTGGACTCTAAGAAGCACTGTGGTCCCGGTCTCCAACATGTGGCAGGAGGGCTGTGAGGAGCTGGGGGATGCAGGATGAGCGTCCATAAAAGGCTCTGGTGCTTTTACCGACATAGGTGACTTTGGTGCTACAGGGGATCAGAAATTCCCCATTTCCTGCCCTCTGGGAAGCCCATCCCAGAAAAGTCTCCAGGAGACGGAGGTGAGACAGCAGCTTCATTCCTCAGAGGCCTGGTGGGAACGCATGGCTTTGGTTTTGGGGTCACAGGGTTTGCAGTTTCTCCCTCTCAAGCTCAGAACTTGGAGTCGCCACCAGGGGCACCTGGGGGAGGCAGAGCAGACCCTCCCTGCCATGTGAGGGGCAGGGCAGAGAAAAATCAAGAGACACCCCAGAGCCAGAGCTTTCTCATAGCTTGGCCTCAAGTACATGAGGATTGGGGCCATTGCCATCTGCCATCTGACCACCCGCTCTCCCTGGGCTGGGGTGAGTGAGCAGGGAGACAAGAATCCATCCTGTCCCTCTGGTGGACCCTGTCCCAAGATGCCTGAAAGTCCCCAGCGAGGGATGATGGAGAACACAGGGCAGAGGCTGGGGCCACAGGGGTGAGCGTTCACGGGGGCAGAGAAAACAGATTTATTCATAGGGGCAGCAGGAAGCCCGTGGCAAACCACATTTAAAAGAAGGGACTTCTCTTCAGCTAGCGTCAAGTTGATGGGCAACTGGGTGGAGGAGGGACCGCCTCAGGACGAGAGAGAGAGAGAGAGAGAGAGAGAGAGAGAGAGAGAGAGAGAGAGAGAGAGAGAGATTGAGATGGAGAGGGCCGGCTGGTCTCTCTTTCTCCCACCTCCCGTCAGACCCAATCTTTCCAGCTGTCATTGCATTCTGAGAGCGTTCTGCGTTCTATGTTCTGTGTTCTGTGTTGCTCTAGCTGAGAGCCAGACTGGGAAACTGTGGTGTAACTGGGATCTTACTGAGGCTGAGCAGGACCTGTTTGCCGTTTGGGTTTCCTTGGCTCCTTGTCAAGGGCTGAATGGTGTCCCCCAAATTCATGTATTCAAGTCCTAACAACTAGGACTCAGGATGTGACTATATGCAGAGATGGGGTCTTTGAAGAGATCATTAAGGTAAAATGAGGTCACTGCAATGGGCCCTGATCAGATAGGACTGGTGTGCTTATAAGAAGAGGAGATCAGGACACAGACACACACAGAGGGATGACCATGTGAGGACACGGGGAGAAGACGGCTGTCTACACGCCAAGGAGAGAGGCCTCAGGAGAAGTCAACCCTGCTGACACCTTGATCTTGGAGGTTCAGCCTCCGGGACTGGGAGAAATTAAATGTCTGTTGCTTAAGCCGCCCCATCTTTGGTACTTTGTTATGGCTGCCCCAGGAACTAAAACACTTCCTGAGGAGGCAGCTGGTTGTGTGATGGGGTTGTCGAGGTCCTGGGCGCCCACTCCCAGCTGAAAGGCTGCAGAAGTGGTCTGAAGCACCTGGGGGCTGAGTCAGGACCAGCACCTAGTGTCCTGGGCTAGGGGCGGGGTGGGGCAGGAAGACTTGGGCTGTGATGGCTGCCGTCCCTCCCCATCCACACAGGTCCAGCCAGTGGCCCCAGACTCTGGGCTACACCAGGATCATCTTGGAGCTTGTTCACAATGCAGACTCCTGGGCCCTGCCCTCACAGATCCTGGTCTAGGAGTCCTGGAGCGGGGCCCGGGACTCCGCATTTTAACAAGGGCACACAACCAACCCTGACATGAGCCTCGGATGGGAAACGCCTCTGGGGACAGTGTTCAGCCGCCCTTGCTGTCCCTCGAGTGTAAATGCTGTTGATTCAGTTTCCTTCCCTTAAACGGCCCTCGAGTCCTAACGTTGTGGCTTCTGGAACCTCTCCCACCATCTCTGAGGCCCTTGACTTAACTCTTGTGAATGTATCCGGATGGTGCAGGGCAAGGGCCGAGGACACCCCCGCGGGTGCTCTGGACAGCAGGCTGACGAGGCGGAGGATGCAGGTCAGAGGGTGGCTTTCTTTATTCCTCAAAACACTTCGTAAAACTGGGAATGGGAAGGTGGGGAGAGGAGGACCAGGAGGGGCACGACCCCATCCGACACTCTTGTTTGCAGGGAAGGCCCGGCTGTAATCTAAAAGGCCCTTTGACAAAGACATACATTTTTCTTTTGGAGAGCTCTCTCCGTTGCAGGGGCCTGTCTTTAATAACATAACCCTCCAATCGAAGAAAGGTGAGATTTGGACAGCTCGTCTGCTGGGAGCCGTCTAATCCTGATAAATGGAACAGCATCCTTCCTGCTGTGGAAAGTCCCAGCGTTAGATTAAACAAATCAATCCTGTTTGTTAGCTCTTCTTTTCCGCCAGCTGGCACCTGGCCGGCCTCTGGCGATCCGTATTCGATGGCCCTACGTGGGAAGCGACACGGTCCAGCACCAGGCACCGCGGTGATTGCCGTGCGGTGCTCCGGCCCCGGGAAGCAGCGGAGGGAGCCGGATGCTGTTCTCAGACAAGGCCGGGCCAGCCCTCAGACTGGCTGGTGATCGCAACTCCCTGGGATCCTGTGAGAAGCCGGCAGAAAAAGGCTTGTTTCTGTAGTAGATGCTGTTCATGCCCCATCAGGCAGGCACCTGGTCTCCGAGCTGTCCCCTGCTCTGGAGAATTGCTCCTGGTGGATGGAGCCACCTTGCCTGTGGCAGATCACAACCCCACCCGGGGGGCTGCCCTCAGCTGGGAGGTGGTGCAAGCCCCCCTCACCGCTATGTGGGACCAACACAATCCCAGCTCTAAGGCTCCCACTGGGTCAGACTGGAGCCCCTCCAGCCCCACTTCCTCAGCTCCTCCCCTGCCCTGTCCTGTCGCCTCGATCATGGCCCTGAACGCACCCCAGGCTCTGCTTCTGGGGAACCCACAGAAGTCTCCGGCTGGGGACTGACCACTGGTGGGGGGGTACTTCCAGGGCTGCATTCCTGCCTTGGCTTTGGTGGGGAGGCAGAAGGACCTCGAGATGTGTGTGGAAGGTCTGTGGAGACGCGGGTGAGCATCTCCTGAAGCCCCAGCCACCCCCGCCGGCCCTCTTACCTGTGGACGTGCCCCCACCTGGGAGATGGAGCCCCTTCCTGGCTTGAAGACAGTGTAGAGGCCGGAAAGGTGACTTGCAGGTAATGTTGGCCCCCCAGGGCCACCCCTGGTTGCCCTCCTGCACCCAGACCCACACCTGGGTTCAAATCATAGCAGGACCTTCATGGATCTTTTGGGGAGGAGAGGGTGAGGGTGCTGAGGGGTCAGGACCTGGCTGATGGGCACCTGTGGGCACAGGGAGAGGGGTCCAGGGCTGGGTCCCGGGGCGGGACAGAGAATAGATAAGCAGACTGTGTCCACAGAAGGCTCATGAGACAGGATGTCACCATGGCAGGGGCCCTGGGAGACTGTTCTAAATGCTGCCGGGATACCTCTCAGAAGTGTGGGAACGCAATGGCTGGCATTAAATGAGGTGGCAATCATGGGGCTGCCAGGGCAGCCTGTGGAGGGGTCAGAAGGTCAGAGTGTGGGCGTGCTGGGTGAGTCCACCACCTAAGAGTGCGAACCACCCTGCTGACCCACTGGGGGCCAGGTGGTAAAGAGCACCCTGGTGAGGGGTTCCAGCATCACTGGGAAGCTTGGCGGTGGTCGTTCTCCGTAGACTGGGCTGATGGATGGAGACAGTGGGACAGGGCGGGTGTCATGGTGCAGTGGGTGATAAAGACTATGGTGCAGGGCTTGGACCCCTGGGGTGGGGTGATGGATACCATGGAATGGGGCAGGGTCACAGGGCAGTGCGATGATGGAGATGTTTGCACAGGGCTTGGACCCCTGGGGTGGGGTGATGGATACCGTGGAGTGGGGCAGGGTCACAGGGCAGTGCGATGTTGGAGATGTTTGTACAGGGCTTGGACCCCTGGAGCAGTAAGTATGATGGAGACAGTGGTGCCAAGCAGTGGATGGTGGGACCCTAGAACACCAGAGGCCACACGGCAGTGCTCACCTGCCAGAAGCAAGTTACTGAGTGGGCAGCAAGGTCAGAATACTGGCAGGACCCTGATCTGCCAGAATCCAGGACAGTGATCCACGGAACGTGGTACTCCAGGGCACGGTGGTGGGCAGCCAACGAGGAGAATGCTTCATGCATAAAATCAAACAGGATCAAAGATGGGTAAGGAGAAGGCTGAGGTCAGCTGCCCTCACTGCACAGGAACCATTGCCCCGCTTCCAAACTCAGACCAGTTCTTGCACCAGAACCCATGGAGTGCAGGCGAGGCCAGGTTTTGAGGAAGGAAGCACCTATGCAGGAGTGACAACACATGCTCCCAAGGTGGAGATGCCAGAGCTGGCCACATCAGGGAAGGCTTTGCGGGTGGGACTGGGGCATGCCGGGATGTCCCCTCCAATATAGAAGATGTATTAGAGCACCTGGACCTCTTACCACTAAGAAAGATGCACAAGCCTTGGTCGGCACCTTGGGGTTTGGGAGGCAGCATTTTCCATCCTTGAAAAGACTGCTCTGACCTATTTACGGAGACACAGAAAGCTGCTGGGTTTGTATCCAGCTCAGAGCACGGAAGGCCTCTCCGGTCTCCATTGCAGGCCAATAGCAATGTCGCATTTTTCCCGAGCCCCCGGATCGTGGTAAACCATGACTCTCAAAGACCCACCCCTGACTCTTCAGTGCCCTTGGCAACGGCCTACTGCCAAGAACCCCTTCCCCGCACGACTAGAGGGACTCAGCCTGCCCCAGACACAGACCCTCTCCTTCAAATTCCCATCCTTTGCCCCACCAATGACCAGCTGAACTGTTTTGTCCCCACTGATCAATAGGAACAAAAAGCTTGTGAGTGGAACTTAGTTAAGCTTCTCTCCTTCCCCAGGGGCCCTGCACCCAGGCTGACCCCAGCCCGATGCAGCGGAGGACCCCTCCTGACCCCAGGGTGAGACAGTCTCTCGTGTGTGGTCCCATCAGGTGGCCTCCATCCTTCAGTCTTTTATCCCACCTCCCAGCCTCCTGTCCTTTCCTGGCTCCTTGCTCTTCTCTGCAAAAGAAAGGCCTTTTCTCCTGACCTTTCATAGGCTTGACCTCATGGTTGGAGCCTTCCCCCCAGTACAATAACCCCTTCACCCAATAAAATTGCACCTTCTCCCCATTGCCCCCATTGTAATAGCCCCCTCCTCCAATTATAATAGGCTCCTCCCCCATTGCAATAAGCCCCTCCCCCTCTTGCTGTAATCCTTCAGAATCAAGTCTCTCTTTACAGAAGTTTGGAGTGTTTTTATTTGACACCAGGTATGTGCCATGGAGAGCTCTGAGGGGGTCCTCACGGTCCCTGCATCTGGAGTGGGGGACACCCCTGCACTTATCAGGCCCTGACCCACCTGGGGGGTGCCTATAGAGACAGAGATTGGGAGGAGGTGGAGGGAGAAAGAGGCCGAGGGGCTCTTGCCACCTTGGGAATCAGGTACCCGTCTTACCGTAGAAACTCTGAGTCCTGTTGGAGGACACTCAGAGAAGTGTTTACCTTCTTACGTGAGGCCATCGTTAGGGGTCCCGGCAAAGGCGCTTTAGGGGAACTTCATTCCTGGGAGCACAGCATGCCCTCTTCATCTGCTCCTGGCTCCCCAGGCAAGTCCCTGATCTCTCTTAATCCATTGACTTCAGGCAGAAAATCCAGTCTGTGGGAGTTCAACTGTGGGTCTTGAGAAGATTTACTGCCCTGTCCCCTGGCTCCATTGGCAGAGTCCCTGCTGGATGACAGGGGTGACCTTTGCAGGTAGAGAGCAGCCCAGGGAGGTGCTTGCCTGACCCCAAGGGGTGGGAGGGGGACGCAGCAGAGGCTGCCCGATGTCTGTCACATCTAAACATGTCTAAACTCGTCCCGGGGGTGTCAGGAACCCTGAGGGATGGACAGGGCCTCTGCTATCTGAGGGCAGTTGGGAGACCTCAGTCACAGAATGGTCACTTGGACCCTCCCATTTGGATGGGGAAAGTAAAGACGGCCTCGTCAGGTTCTCAAAGGTGTCAGAGGAACGTGATGGAGCTCGCTCTTCCTTCCCTCTCATCCTCCGAGGTTCCAGGTAACTCACCTCCTCCAGGAAGCCTCCCAAGGCAGCTCAGCTTGCCCCGAACAATCCTCCACATGCCGACACCAGCAAACACCGGGGTGAGAATAAAGGGGGTGTGATTGGGTCCCTGGGTGCTGGTCCTGCCATCTGGTCTTCAAGGGCAGACACAGAAGTGTCCTTCATGGGACAGCCCCTCACAGTGCCTAGCCTGGTGCTGTCTGGGTTTGTAATGAGTATTGATCAACTTGGCTTTCTCTAGGTCTATGGTAAAATTGATTAATGAGCATCAGTCAACGTTTCTGAGTGTTTTTAGGGGTGCTTATTTGAAGGGACTCAGACAATGGGGCTCACACCACTGCCCGTCTTTAATAATCGAATCCCCCATCCCCTCCCCCGACACTCCCGCCGTGCGGTCTTCCTTTCCAGAATCTCTACTCTGACCCAGCCTGTGACAATCAGAGGGGACTCCTCGGTTTTTTATTATCATCATTTTCTGCAGATGGATTGCACACTTCATAAATGTTAACCATGACAAATCATTGGCCCCAGCGACACCACAATCATGTAATGACAGTCATCACCCAATGACGGTTTGACGGGCTGAGTGGCTGGAGCCGGCGATGCAGTGCAGCCAGGGACTGACGCCTGAGCCGCTGCCGTGAGATGGCACAGGGCCTGGGAGCCTCGGCCCTTCCCGTGCCCGGCTGTGGCCCCACTGAGAAAGGGCTGATGAAGGTGCCTTCTGCTCTGAAAGGTAGAGCCAGGGTGCAGGTGGTGGGCTGGCAGCTCAAGGTTGCTGCAGTAGCTTCCTGCGGCTGCCATGTCAAGTGACTCAAAGCAACAGAAGCTTGCCATCTCACAGTTTTAGGGACCAGAGTCCAAATCAAGGTGTGGGCAGGCTTGGTGCCCTCCAAGGGCTCTGCGGGAGCATCTGGTCCATGCCTCTCGCCCAGCTTCCGGTGCTGCTGGCAATCCTTGGTGTTCCTTAGATTGTTGTTCTGTCACCCTGACCTCCACCTCCTTGGTCACCCGGCCACCTTCTCTGCATCTGTACGTGTCCCTCCTCTTCTTACATGGACACGAGTCATGGGATTTAGTGCCCACCCTGATCCAGCATGACCTCATCTCAACTTCATTTTATCTGTAAAGACCCCATTTCCAAATAAGGTCATGATCACAGGTTCTGGGTGCACGTGAACTTTGGAGTCACTCTTGAACCCAGTGCAGTCGCTGAGTCCAAATGCAGCCCCAGCACTGACTCTGGAGCCTGTAGTCCCCACCGTCCCATAGACGCAGGTCTCCCAGTTTCTATCTGTCCACAGGGTGCCTGCACTGGCCAGATGAACGGAACAGCTGCTCCAAGCCCCCACCTGGGGCCTGGCTAAGGCAGGGCTCTGTGGAGGTCCTGCTTCCTGGTCCTTCTGTGGGATCCTCTGGCTTTAGAGGAAGGAAGACACAGTTTATTTCCTACTGAGGGAAGCTGGAAACCCTCCTCCACGGAGAATTGCTGGCAAGACACAGAGCTGAGCCCAAGAAGCAGGGCCTGACCATGGGGAGGAGAAATATACAGGCCGGTAAACGAGAAAGAGGTGGTCAGAGACCGTTGGAAGCAACAGAGGTCCTTGAACAAGAACCTAAATCAGAAAGTCTCTATCTGGTGAGAAAAGAGCAGAAGCTAAGCTGGTCCTGCCGGGTGGGCCCTGGTGATTCCTCCTGGGTCGTCACAGAATTCATGGCCACTCCGTGACCAGGACTGAGCTCACTCGAAAATGTCCAAACCACAGACTGACCATCACCCCAACCCTGAGAGACGAGTGGACCACTGTTTCTTTACCAATCACAGCTTTAGCCTCACTCCCTTGCTACGGCCTTCTAGGTACAACCGGTGAAGACACCCGATCACTGAAAGACCCCCACTCCCCAACAGCATCCAACCCAGAGCAAAGCCCGAATCCCTCCCCAAATCACCAAGTACAAGCCCAAACCTATGATATGCTCTCCCTAGGGCCCTCTCGCAGACGCTCCAAGGCTCCCACGGTGCGTGATCTCCCTAGTGACAGGGAGACCATAAACCCAATCTTGTTTGACTCTCAGTGTGTTCCCAGCAGCCTTTGGTGGCGGGGTCTTGACCCAGGACATTAACCATAGTTCCCCATATGAGTGCTGTTTCGTGCCCGGCACGGAGCTCAGAGCTTTTATACACATTTTCTCACATTATTTTCCACATCAAACCTGAGTGTAGTTACTGTAAGGTGGGAAACTGAGGTACAGAGGAAACTGTTTTTGTGTTTGTGTCCATATCTGCTTGTGCGTATCTGTATCTGTATCTGTACCTGTATCTGGTGTGTATTGATGTCTATGTGTATCATCTATGTCGATTTCATCTGTGTGTATGTCCACAACTGTACCGTCTGTATCTCTATACCTGCATCCATATCTGTATCTCTATAGCTACTTTGACCTCTAGCTCTATACCTACCTCCATCATCCCTACCTAGTCATGTATATCTATGTCTAGTTATGCATTTCCAACTTTATCAGCTATTACAGATGAGAAAACTGAAGCCCAAAGATGTTACATACCTCACCCAAGGCCCCACATTTAGTGAGCTGTGGATCCGGACAGACTGGACCCAGAGCCTGTGCACTTGGAGTGCTGTGTCCCCATACCTGGAACTGTGCCCTCCACATAGGAGGTGCTCAGTAAATCCCCGTGGGCTGAATGAATGCCGAAATGCATGAGAGAATTCACAGCTGCTGGGAACAGAGACCATTACAACCCTTAGGAGAGTACTTTTATAATAGTCAGTAAAATGGAAAATATTCATATTCTACAGCCCATAACATCGCTCCTGGGGGTAGAAGTGAGGGAAATGGTCGCAGAAGTGCACAGGGGCACGAAAGGGATATTCATCACAATGTTGTCCCGGTGTGCGCTGATGTGAAATGTCCAGGGATATGGAGGAGTTTGCATAAATAAATGGTGGTAGGGGGTCAGGCCACAGTTAAAAATGCATAAACTATATTGATATGGGACAGTTATCAACTTGGATGGATCTCAGAATTATATGATTAAAAAAAAGCAAGTTGCAAAGAGATTCGTATGATAGTGTGTTACTTATGTAAAGTTATAAAGCACTACTACAAATACCATATATGTGAATATATGTGTATATATATACATATTTATGTTTTTATATTTAGATATGTATATTTATGTATTTAGAGAGAGAGAGAAGAAAGAGAGAGAGCAAGAATGCAAGAGAGAGCAAGGAAAGTGGAGAGAGAGAGAATAGAAATGTGGACGGGGACTTCCCTGGTGGTCCAGGGGTTAGGACTCCACGCTTCTACTGCAGGGGGCACAGGTTTGATCCCTGGTTGGGGAACAAAGATCCCGCAAGCCTCATGGTGCAGCCAAACAAACAAACAAGCGAGAACAAACCGTGGACAGGAGGAAACGGCAGCCTCGGGCAGGCAGAGGCTGGGATGCTGGGACCTCGGACTCTATCGACCTCATCTATCACATGGCTTGGAGTGGCTGGGCAAGTGTGGAGGCAGGAGATGGGTGAGAGGTGGCGGGGTGGCCACACGGAGACCACAGGGACCTGGAGACAGACCATGTCAAGGATCTTTATTTTTGCATGAAAGAAACGGGAAGCCACTGAAGTTTATGAGCAGAAGGGGTAGAAGGGAAGAGCTGCATTTTTTAAAGCGTATTCTCCTCTTCACGTGGTGATCAAGTAACAGCAGACCGTGTCCGCTTTCTGGGGCTACCCTAACAAATTACCGAAAATGGGGGCTTACAACAGCGACTTTATTCCCTCACAGTCTACAGGCCAGAAGCCCCAAGTCGAGGTGTGGGCAGGGCTGTGCTCCCGCTGGAGTCTCTAGCGGACCATCTTTTCCTGCCTTTTCCAGCTTCTGGTGGTCCCCAGGCATCCTTGGCTTGTGGCGCATCCCTCCAATCTCTGCCTCCATCATCGTGGGGCCATCTTCCCCCATGTGTACCTGTGTCTGAATCTCCTTCTCCTTATAAGGACACCGGTCATTATAAACCAGCATATGACCTCATCTTAACTAATTACATCTGCACCGACCCTATTTCCAAATTAGGTCACATTGTCAGATCCCAGATGGACATGAATTCTGGGGGACAGATTTCACCCCAAGACACAGGGTCGGGGGAAGCAGAAGGTTGTTCATGAGGCAGCAGTTGTCCAGGAGGGCTGACTCAGGCAGAGTGGCCGTTGGGTCTGGGATGTGGGGATGCCAGAAGTACTGGGAGGTTGTATGGTCAGGACTTGGGATGTGAGGGAAGAGGGGCGACCAGGATGACTTGGGATCTCCGAGACTCGATGGGATGGGGACCCAGGCAACACCTCTCTTCTTGGGGTGGGGGCTCACCTTCCACAAGGACTCAGACAAGACTTACCTGGGAGGCAGGACAGAGCTGGGGGTCTGTGGACCCTCCCTCCCACCTGCATCCCCAGGTTGCATCTCCCAGTGGAGCTGGCTCTCTGCTCAGTCCTGCCCGAGGTCCAAGGGAGGTTAGGCTCCTTCTTTATCTGGAACACCGTTGGTGGTTTGGAAAATAGAGGTCTACATCACTGGCAGGGCTGGGCGTCCCAACTAGGGGCCTAGCCACTCACCACACCCAAAACAGTCCCAGAAGGCAGGGCACAAGTGACACAAACGAGCAGCTATGTCCAAGATGTGCCAGAATGGCTGAGGTGACGTGGAAGAGGACAGCTGTTCCTGGGGGGGTGGGGGACCAGGGCTTGGCCGTCTCCCTCTTGCCAGCAGAGACAGTGACATGGGAGCACTTACTGAGGACGCACTCCTGGGGCAGCCAGGCCCCTGACCTATGGTCCCCAGTCACCCAGGAGGTGGGCCCCTCGTTGTCCCCAAGAGCTGGATTCTCTGGGCTTCAGTCAATGAACAGTCCCAGACTGGCTGAGGCCAGAGGGGGATGTGTTGACTCACATCCACTGAGCACCCAGACGTCCAGTGTTGCCGGATACGGGGCTCGAGCTGCATCAGCCCCAGGCCTGGCCTGGTCCCCCTCTCTGCAACCCTGGCTCTGCTCCTGCTGGCTGCCTCCTGGGGAGGCTGCTTCCTGTGGCAGGCTCTCTGGCCTCCCATACCCTTAGTAGCCCTGGAACCAAGGGCACCTTTTCTCCCAGTAGTTTGAGCAGAATCTGGAGTTTGTGGGCACTGGCCAGGCTTCCAGGGTGGGCCAAGATCCAATGTACTCATTAGTTGGTGGTTGGGGTGGGGGTCAGGTGGGGTCAGGTGTGATCAGGTGGAGGCAAGTGGGGTCACGTGGGGTCAGGTGTGGGCAGGTGGGGTCAGGTGTGGGCAGGTGGAGGCAGGTTGGGTCAGGTGTGGTCAGGTGTGATTAGGTGTGATCAGGTGGGGTTAGTTGTGGTCAGGTGTGGTCAGATGTGGTCAGGTGTGATCAGGTGTGGTCAGGTGTGGTCAGGTGTGATCATGTGGGATCAGGTGTGATCAGGTGGGGGCAGGTGGGGTCAGGTGGTGACAAGTGGGGTTAGCTCCCTGACTTGGGGGCGGTGGGATAGGCCTCCAACTGTGGACTCTTCCCGGGGCGGTTAACACGAATGTTTCACTCTTGCATCTGGATGTAATGTGACGGTCATTGTCATTCAGCTGGGCTTGATCACTGAAACCCCACCCTCCTACTGGTGTGTCGGGGTGGAGAAACCTTGGACGGGAGTGAAGGTGCATCTCTGGACACATCCATTGGCGAGCCCACTCCCCAGGCAGCTGGTGCGCACCCCGTCCAGGGACTGGGGTAAGAAGACATGGTCCCTTTCCTCAGGAGTTCAAAGTCCATTGATATCGGTGGACATAATAAAAACTCTGGTGTGAAAGGCTCTTGTGACTAAGGGGGCAGACTCAGGAGCCAGACCTGTGAACTGTGTGACCCTGGGCAATGACTTAACATCTCCGTGCTTGGTTTCCTCCTTTTGAAACAGGGCTGCCTACCTTCGGGGCAAGGCACATGATTCAGTAAGTTAAAAGCTGTAACATGCTCAGAACAGTGTCTGACCCACAAAGCTTTCTATAAATGTTGACTATTATTCCTAATAGTTGATATTTGTCAGAATGTATTGTATGCCAGACACTCAACAAAGCATTTTATATTCATTCTATCTTTAATCCTCAGTGCAAATCTCTATGGCCCGTGCTGTTGAGTGTCTGGTCTGAGGCCTTATATCCAGCAAGGGACCCCGGGCCCTGGCCTATCACTCAATGACTGGGAGTCCCCAAGCCTGCTCCCATAACCCCCACGTCATATCGGTTGGTGACAATGTTAAGAAGACAGCAGGTGCTTGTAATGGGTACAAGCATTACGGCAGGTAGGAGGCACTGGGGCAGGATTCTCTCAGCTACTGCACCTTCCAGATGGGGAAACTGAGGTTCAGTAAACTGAACTTGTCTTCGGTCCCAAAGCCAGAAAGTGGCAGAGCCAGGATTTGAGCTGTCCTTGGCCTTAACCAGGCACTGTTCTTCCCTGCCCCCTCTGCTAGGCATCCTGGGGATCGTGCCATGGGTCCTGGGGCACAGCCACGAGTCGGGGCATAGAGCTGGTGGAGAGGAAGCACAGAGGAAGTCTGAGATGCCAAGTCTGATGAGCATGGGCTGTCCACTTAGACTCAAGCTAGGGGAACACTCGTGTTGTCAACATCATCACCACATGAAAGTCTTGGCAAGGGACATGAACACTGGGCGGAGTTAGAGTTAGAAATAAAATCTGATCAGAAGTTGCAAAATCCTTCTCAAATGTCCTAAGCAGAACTGATCTGTGAGGCAGCTTGCTCAGTAAAGAGCTGTTTCCAGGGTTTTGTAGGACAGGAATGTGGGCTTTGATAGAATGTGCTCACAGGCGATGCAGAGAGCAAGGGCCACCTGGCCATGTGGGCATATCCCTTCCCAGTACAGGCCAGGGACACGGCTTTGAGAAGGTGATGGAGGAAACAACCAGAGGCTGACCTGAGAGGGGCACGAGCCTGCCTGGAGCATGCAGGTGTGACGAGGTGTGAACTAGGAACCTGGTATGGGTGGGCACTCACAGGTGTGCACTGAAAGGATAGAAAAGGTCCAGGGCCTTCTCTCACCAGTGGAGGCATCCACCCTCTGGGACCCAGGTGGACCCATCTAGCCCCACCCCATGGGGCACAGAGGGGTCCTCACCACTTGCCTGCCTGGGGTGGCGGGATTGGCAGTTGTCTGGGTGCTGACCAGTTTCAGAGCCACCTTCTGTCTGTGACGAACAGCCCTCACTCTCCTCTAAGTGGTGACTAGACCTCTTGGGCCAGTAGCTCAGGCTTCTCCATGTGACTCAGTATTTGCTTTGGGTCGGAATTAAGTACAATGCACCCTCTTGCAGAGCCAAAGGGAACAGTGTAGGACACACACCTGAAACTCAGCAAAAACGATTATCTGGCTCTGAGAATCGTGCAGGGATTAAGCCTGCCGGCCAACGGGAGGGCTTTGATAGACTCTCAGCCCCCCAGGATTGCTGGGTCTGCCTCTTCCTCATGATATGGCACCGTCTTTGGGCCGGGGGCCCAGGACCTCTCTTCCCTCAGTTTACCCCCAGCAGCCCAGCTTCCTTCTGCCTGAGACACCTGACCTCACAGCCCTAACAAAGCTATGCCTGCCCTTCTGTCTCCTGCGCCCCCGAGAGGGTCCGGGTTTGGCCCTGTTCCACTCATTTGCTCCCCTGCAGCCCAGAGCGCCCCGCACACACTCACAACAACATGCTCCAGGGGAATCAAGAGTCCCGCAAAGGCTGCCCATTGCCCCAATGCCAGCTGTCATCCACCCTGTGTATAAGATGTGCCCGCTTCCAGCATGTCTCCAAGGGATGCGACCAGGACGGATAAGTTCTGTAGGAGGAGGGGAGGAAGCGCCCTGGGTGCATGGTAGCACCCCAGTCCGTGGGAGGATTCCACCCTGGAACGGGGAGGTAGCAGGGGCGTCCCAGGTGAGCACAGGTGTGGACGCCCCGGGGGAGTGTTGGGGCCAAAGGGAGGTGCTGGTCAGTGTTTATCTAGGGAGAGCATAGGCGTGCAGCCAGATGGACAGGATGGAGAACCAGGGATGCCAACCAGCTTGGAGCCCCCGGCTGCCCCATGTCTGTCTACCCCAGAATTCCCTGCTGCCCCATCTGCCCAGGGAAGGCCACCCCACCTGCTCCCTTCCCCACAGACATGCCTCCATGATTTCCCTTCAACATAATTGTTCTGCTCCCAGGATGTAACACACACCTGCCAGGCAGACTCCTGCATGAGGGGGCTTGTGGCTCATCTCAAGTGTATCTGACCATTTCTCTGGGTCCTGATAACTCAGCTCTTGAGAAGAAAGTGAGAGAGAGAGAGAGACAGAGAGAGACAGAGACAGAGAGAGAAGGGGAGGGGAGGGCAAGAGAAGAGAAAGTGAAAAGGTCCCATATTTTGCGAGGATGGTGTTTAGATAATCTGAAAAGACATCATACAGGATGGGAGCATCTTCTCCCCTCTGTGGACCATCCAGCTGTGATTCTGACCTGCCTGCTTGCCCTCCTCCCACCCCAGGCAGGTCAGTTCCTCACTCACCCCCCCACTCTCCTCCTGTCTGTAAACACTTCTTTGTCAAGAGTTTCATTTCCCCAGGGCTCACTTGAGCTGGGCGGGAATGGGTCCATTCATGGACCAATCATTCACTCAAAACGTATTTGTCAAACTTCCACTAGGTTTCTGGCTCTAGTCTAAGCAGCTGGGGAGACAAAGATCAATGGAGCCAAGTCCCCTCCTGCCAGATCTCGGGGTCCAAGATGGGAGACGCCAGGTGTGGATCAGGCTGAAGGAAGGTGGCCCTGAGCACAGGTGCCTGGGCAAGGGGGTCTTGGGTTGAAAGTCGAAGGTGCGGGAGAGTCTTCCATTCTTGAGAATGCCAGCAGGTCTGGGGGCACAGGTGCCGCTCAAGAGCTTAGTTGAACGAGTGAATGAATTGAGAAGGGGACGCAGACTTGCCAGGTGGAGAGAAGAGCTGACGAAAGGTGCAGAGGCAGGTGTGCTAGGTAACAGTATCCAATGGAGCGGGAGAGCCCATGGCAGGGGTCGGACGTAGGGAGCTATGGAGGTTTCGGAGCTGGAGAGGAGGAAAGATCAGAGCACTGTTTAAGGGTGATACAAGAAGTCAGGATACCTGGCCACAGGCTGTTGGTCAGGACAGAGCCAGGGGGACGGCAAATCCGACTGAACGCTCTAATATGCAGCATAGTGACTGCTACATTCACACACTTGGCATCTCTGGTCCAGTCCTGGAGGAAGGGGACTCCAAAATGAATTAATATTTGTCGAACACCTACAAGGTGTGGGTCTCTGGCACCCAAGGGCATCCACATATGTGTTCTTTCAGCCCCTGGGAGTGCAGGCAGGTACCCTTTACATTGTTCAGGCTCACCTCTTGCCCAGGGGCAAAGAGCCCGGAGTCTTATACGTTTCTGAAAGAGAACCAGCTCTGAGACCAGGGGTGGGGTTGTATCTTCTCCAACTTCATAATATTTTAAAATGTGACTTTTTATCCTTTTAAATGTTTATTGCGTACCGTTTTACACCCAGCACTCCACTTAGATTTTGCTGACGAGAGGTGGGAGAAAAATAAATCTCTCCTCTGTTTCAGAAAGACCCAAAGGGCAACCATTTACGTGGCTTTCAACTTTAATCAGGATCTTTCTGGAACTTGGCATCAGCAGTAAAACAGTCCTCAGGAATATCTCCAAGGTGAATTGTTGATATTTATATTTGCACTTAATTGCTGCTAAGGAGGGGGGCATCCTAGGCTGTTAGGGAGAACGTGGGATTCGCCCAAGTGCCCCGGAAACAGCCTTTCCTCATGCTCCAGGGTAACAGGGGTGCCCTGTGCTGCATGTCAGAATTTTACCCATTTGGAAAAATTTGGTAACTCTCAAAATGATAGGGTAAAATCCTCTTACCATGCTGCACTCTGCAAGCACCCACCACGCCTGGATTATTTTGGGCTCCCAAATCGCACGACCAGCCCTCGTGGCATTTTCTTCAGTGTCTGCCAAGTGTAATTAGGCATAATTAGGTGGGGCTCTGGTTTTTGTTTTTTATGGGTAAATCTTATTGAACACCCAATGAAAGGCAGTGAGGAGCCTGGGGTGCGTATGTCCGCTATTGCTGGGATATGAAAATAGCGGTAATAACAACAAATCTAACACATGTGGAATCCTTAAGCACACGCACTGCTGCTGTTACATCGTTAATCTGTGAAAGCAACCGGGAAGTTCAGTCTGGAGGGAGTCCATGGGGAAACTGAGGCTGATCAACTCGGTGCTGTTGGTTGGTACCTCTCCGAGCAATGGAGCTGTATCCTGTCCACAGCACACAGATGGGTGCCCGTGGACCACAGTGGGGCTCCAGTAAGGAAATAATCAGTGTTTTGTAGGAATAAGAAAAATCACAAACTCAACATGCATTTCTGAAGTTACTTTAGAAATAATAATAGCAAATACTTTCAAAACTCTTACTAAGTGCCAGGCGTATTTCTAAGTGCTTGACAGAAAGTAACTGCAGTAGGTGGATCTTGATCCACATCCTCCTGCAAGGTCATCTCCCTCAGGATGTGACCTTATTTGGAAATCTGGCCTTTGCAGATGTCATGAGTTAAGATGGGTCTGTACTGGATTAGGGTGGCCCAAATGCAATGGCTGGTGTCCCTATAAGAAGAGGGAAGAGAAGATGCAGAGGGGAGAGGTGAAGATGGGTGAGGTGCCTTTGCAAGCCAGGGACCCCCGGCAACAACCAGCAGCTGGAAGAGGTGAGGAGGGGTTGCACCCAGACTCTCAGAGAGAACAGGACTCTAAGGCACCTTGATCTCTGACTTCCAGACCTGGGAGAGAATACGTGTCTGCTGTTCAAGCCCCCAGTTTGTGGCATTTTATTACGACAGCCCCAGAAAACTAATAGGGTGACCCGTGAACTTCACAATCACCCTGTAAGGCAGGCACTAGCATTTTCCTCCAACACGCTTTCACATTCTTTGTCAGGTTGGACGTTCGCTGGATTCTGTGTGTGCAGCCAGGCCAGTATTTATTACTTCATCTGAAAATGAGCCTGATGAGGCTCAGAGAGGTTGAGTTGTCAGCTCCAGGTCACACAGCCTCTTGACTCACTCAAGAGGCTGCTTTTGAAGGACCTATTTGGACCCTCTTACCCCACCTGTCCAGACTCACTGAGGGTCGGTTCCCTTGTTGTCAGAGAACACAGGCAAGGCAGCACTTGAGAATGTGTGTGCTTGGGCTTTGCTTTAAATAGAATTACTCACGTCAATCAGATGGCAGGATCATAAATTACAGTTCACGTCGTCGTGGATGCTGATGCAATTTTCCCCAAGGCAGGTGGGAGGAATCTGGGGGGCAGCTCTCCCCTCTTCCGCTCCCCCTAGGAGCATTTAAACCCCCCTCTACTGTAGGTGGGGCCCAGAAGGACTGTGATTATCATTAAAATGGTGTTGTGTGTTTCGTAATTAGACAAGACCCTTGTTCTAGTGGGAATGCTGTAAAGAAAAAAAAAATGCAGCATTTGTGCCCACAAAGTAAGTGGAGAGAGGGAGGCCTCGAGCTTTAATAGCCAGTGAGGCTCCCTCTCCATCTCTGGCTCTTTGTGTTTGTCCAAAGCTGAGCTGAAATGCAAAGGTTTAAAGGAGAGTAAAAACGTTTAATTCTCAGAGTCAGATTCTGTCCTCACAGGCAGCCTAACAGGACAGTGTCACAGTGTGGAGGACTCTCGGGGACAATGGCAGATCTACGGGATTAGGAGGCATCCTGGGGCGTTTGGACAAGGGTGGAAGGGGCTGGGAAGACACCTCTGCACCTACAGACAAGACCCCAAAGGAGAGTTTTCCCACACACCCTCCCAGTGCCTGCCGGGGAGACCTACAGAAAGTGAGGAGAAGGATCTGCAGAATCTCTTCCAGCCCCACTTCTTCCCCGTCCCCGATGTTTGTGCCCCTGTGCTGCCTACATTTCCCACAGCATCAGACCCCTCCCAGTGACCTCCTGCCTGCCTGGAACTTCTGCTGACAGATCTCTGGGTTTGCCAGCCCAGAAGCTCTCTGAGCCCCATCCTTTTGGGTTTTTATGGAGGTTCCATTACACGGGTATGACTGGTTAAATCGCTGGCCATTGGTGATGGATTCTGTCTCCAGCCACACTCTTCTCTGGAGGTCGGGACTGAAAGTTCTAATCCTCTAATCACTGAGTTGGTTCCCCTGGCAACCAGGGGAACCAACCTTAGTTGACCTGGGGGCTCTCCCAAAGTAGCCTCATTAACATAGCAAAAGACACCTTCCTGGCTCTTTTCACTTAGGAAATTCCAAGGGTTTTAGGAGCTCTGTGTTGGGAACTGAAGAAAGACCAAATATATACTTTTTATTACAAATCACACTGTCACACACAGTGACCCCCCACCACAGACGTGTCTGTTCATACAAGTGGTAAGAGACCCATGCCTGGGATCAGAACTGGGGCCCCTGAGATGGAGCTAGTGCTAGCTCCTTTGTTTCAGTTCAGAAACACTGTCCTGGTGGTGTGTCTCTCTTTGCTATGGACTAAATTTTGTCCTCCCCCACCAACCCAGATTCCTTTGTTGAAGCCCTCACCCCTAATGCATTAGGAGATGTATTTGGAGATAGGGCTTATGAGAAGGTAGTTAAGGTTCACTGAAGTCCCAGGGGTGGGGCCTGATCCCATAAGAGGTGTTCTTATAAGAGACACGAGAGAGATGGCTCTCTCTGCAGTGAGAACACACAGCGAGAAGGTAGCCGTCTTCAAGTCGGGAGGAGAGCCCTCTCCAGGAACGGAGCCTGCCGGCACCTTCATCGTGGACTTCCAGCTGTGAGACACCAGATTTCTGTTGGTTAAGCCGTCAGCCGCAAGAATCTATCCTAGGCCCCTTTGCAGACTCTGCTTTGGGAGCTTCATGAGCTATCAGAGATGCTGTATAACAAACAGTCACCTTTCTCTGCTGTCATTGGCCTGCAAGGGGTTTCTGTTCCGAGGTGAATCCCACAGTTGAGTCACATGACACGATCCATCAGAAGCTCCACTGGCACAGGGGGGCGGGTTGGGGGGTCTGCAGAGTCTCTGTGCTGCTGGTCAGAGCAGGCATACCCTTCTGGGACACTCTTGTGATGCTACTTCTCTTTCCTAAATCCATGAGAACTCACCTTGAGCGCTTGCCAGCACACCTTCCTTTTTTCCTCCAGCATATGGTGTTTTAAAGGCGACATGTCCGCCAAAACCTCACGGATCCCTCGGGTGAGGCAGCTTCCCCACAGCTGGGGATGCCACTCTCTGCTGTGGTCTGTTAACAGATGGCCCGGCAGAGCGGGTGCTGGGAACCAGGCTTCCGCATGGAAGCACAGCTGATGCCTCATGTTCCTTTTCACATTGGTGTGATTCACACGCAGCTGGGAGAGTGACTCAGGCCATGGCTGCTGCACACCTCGTTATGGAACAATCCTCCAACCATTGAGGGGTTCTGCAGGGAGGACACTTTGGGTGCCGGGAGAGAGGTGTGAGCATATCCACGTCTCCATGGGAGGGGCCAACATACTCCTCAGGTGAAGTTGGAGTTTGCAAACACGCCTAGAGCAGGGTTTCCACTGTTTCCCCCTCTGAACGTATCACCAGCCCCCGGCTGCTGGCGTGGGAATGCACAGATACCAAGAGGAGAACGTGGCAGATGTATGTCTCATCCCAGGTAGAAGCTGATCGACAATTCTTGGCCACCTGGCACCACGGGCACCCTGAGGCCAACTAGGAACTCAGGCTTTTCGCACCGAGCCAAAGAATGTTGTGGTCCTGGTTCACAGCAACACCAAGAGGCAAGGCCCCTGCCCCAGGTGTGTCAGGGGGTCTGATGGAGTGTGTGCTCTGGCTTTGCCACATTGAGAACGAATCTAAGAAGAATGAAGCCAGGGCCCCTTTGGGCTACGAAGAAAGTCCAGGTGGGAGGTGATGCCATTCTGAGCCAGGTGAGGGTGGAGACAAGGGAGCGAGAGAATTCTTTATGAGGCTTAGCAGCAGGTCCCAGGGTGGATGTGTGGTGGGGAGCAGTGGGGAGGCAAGGGTGGCCCCTGGTTTCTGGCTGAGGTCCCTGGTGTGTGGGGAGGAGGAAAGACAGGACTCAGGAGGCCGGCAGGATCGGCCCTGTCTGTTTCTGCTGCCCAGACCAGGTGAGAACCGGGTGTCAGGGTCCTCCTTCAATCTGGGGTCAGCTAAGAAGGGCTGTTTCCCTCAGGTGGCTTCCCAGGGTGTTATAGGGAGGGCTGTGAGTTGTGAGAAGAGGACCAAGGTGTCAAAGAATTTAACTGTCCTTCTGGTGGTTATTCAGGGATGTTCCAAGGAGCAAAGAGATATTATCAGAGGATATTGTGGAACGCAGGGCAAGCCCCATGAGGGAACAGGAGTAAACAGAGAGATGTACATGGAGGTCATTCAAGGAAGATTTCCTGGAGGAAGTGATCCCCTAGCTCAGTGTCGCTGGGTGTGCAAGAGTTGGAAAGGAGAGAAGCACATTTCTTGCAGGTGGAATATGGTTAGCACAACATGTTCATAAGGGTAGGAAGGCAGTAAGAGGCAGTGACTCTTTCACCCTGCACACAGGGACCTGTGTAAGGAAAAGGGCTTCTGAGTGTACCTCCGAGGCCATCCCCTAGTGGGACCAAGCCATGTCCCCCTACCGGGGTCAAGGACAGATTGCTGGAGCGCTTCCTCTTTGGGCTGAGACATTCCCCATGGCTTGGGGATGAGGGCACTTTCTCTTTATCTGCTGCCAAAAGAAGGTTCTCAACAATATCTGCTTCCATCACTGTAATCAAAAATGAACTTTAGGCAACTTTTACTCCATGTAATTTCTCTAGCTTTGCCGACAAGATAATTTACAGTGGAGCAAATGTCACTGATACATCACGGCCTCCTCAGCTCTATTCTTGGAATGCTGGACTCGGAGGCCGGGAGTTTAAGAGCAGGTGTGTAAGGATCAGCAAGTGGGTGGGAGGAGATGATTAGGATGGTGTTTTGGAGAATGGAGAGGAGGGAGGAGGAATTTCCTCTAAAATGGTAAAAAGAGGCTCAGAAGGGAAAGCAGAGAGATTTTTGAAAGGTCAGAGCTGTAAAAACAATCAGAGCCTAATTCAGGGCTTTTGCCATTTCTAGAACATTTTATAGAAATCGGGAAGGAAAGTCTTCTGTGTCCCTTGGAACAAAGGAGATGGGTGGTCAGACTTGGAGCCCAGTTATCATTCATTCAATCTTTTTTATTTTCCAGCAGACATTTCCTGATCCTGGCAGGAGGCAGCCTTGTGTGGTGGAGTGAGCTATAGGTTAACCACTTACCATATGGTTTTACCATATGAGCAAGGTACTTAAACCCAGTGAGCTGTAGTTTCCCTATTTTCTTTCAACAAGCTGATGACTGGTCAACATTTTCTGAGTACTCACTGCGTGCTGGGCACCATGCTAATTGCTTCCCCCAGACCACCTCTTGGAATCCTTACAATAACTCTGCGAAGTGAGAGCTATTGTTTCTCCCATTTTTTCAGGTAAGAAAACTGACGAGCAGTGAGATTAAATAACTTATCCCTAGCATCACATAGGGATAATATGACAGAGCCAAGCAGCCTGATTCCAGATTTGAGGCACCTAATCACCCAGCTAGTAGGACATTATAAAATTAGGGCAGTGATCCTCCCCTCAGAGAGGTGTGGGGGGATTATGAGAGATGATGTGTGTAAAGTACCCAGCATAGGACCTAGAACAGTCAATACTCAATGGGGAGTGATGACGGTGATGATGACAATGATGGTGGTGGTGATAATGGTGGTGATGATGTTTGTGATGGTGATGATGATGAAAAAGTACCAAATCTTCTGATAGTTGCCTGGGATACAGAGAAGGAAAATACAACCTATAATGACAGGAGAGAACTTCCAGTGAAAAAGAAAGAAAACTCAGTGTCCAAATAATCTGTTGCAAGAACCACATGACAGAGAGTGGAAGTTTGTACCAGGTTGGTGGCCATGGATGTGTGGAGAAGTTGTAATATTGGGATAACTGTTGGAGGCAAAGCCAAAGGTGCATGTTGATGGATTGGATGTAGGACAGGGCTTCTCAAACTGGGTAATATAACATTTGGGGCTAGATCATTCTTAGTTGTCTGGGTGGTGGGGCTATCCTGTATACCATTGGATTTTAGCAGCATTTCTGACATCTATACACTAGATGCCAATAGCACCTTTTCCCTAGTTATGATGACCAAAGTTGTTTTCAGACCTTGCCTGATATCCTCTAGGGTGAAAGGCACCCAGTTGAGAACCACTAATGTAGGAAAAGAATAGAATTTGTGATAGTTCCTGGACCTTTGATTTAAGGAACTGTGTGCATGGTGCTCTCATTAACAGCAAGGTAATTTTTGTCTCTTTTATTCACTGCAGTGTCCCAGAACCTGGAACAGTTCCTGCCCATAGTAGGTACTCAATGGGTATTTGCTGAATGAATGAATGGTTGAATGGGGAAGGCTGGGGGAATAACGGTTCTTGTTGTCTTGTTTTCTATTTTGTGTGTGTGGGGGGTGGGGAGGGAATACATGGCTTTGCTTTAGGCAAAGTAAGTTTGAGATCTCTCAGATATCCCAATGCAAATATTGAGTTGCCAGTTAAATATGGAAGTCTTGAACTCCCAGGAGACATCAGGAGATAAATCCTGGCAGACATCATCATGTCTGCAATGTCTAAACCTCTGGGACTGACTGAGATCTCCTGCAGCAAAAGAAATACAGAGAAGAGAAACGAGGCCAGGAAAGACCTTTGGGGAGTCAGACACTTAGGATTTAGGGAGACAAAGAGCAACATGCTTGGGAGATGCAGGAGGGGTGGTCAGGGAGATGGAGGAAGGCCAAGGTTAGGGAGACGTCCAAGAGTTGAGAAAATGATGTGTTGAAAGGAGGGAGTGGGCACCACATTGAATACTGTGAGAGGAGGAGTTCGATGAAACAGGAACGTGGCCATTGGAGTTGGAGCCATGGAGTCCAGGGGAACTTGGACAGAAGCCAGTCCATCAGGACCAAGAAGATAGAAGCCCCTTTGCCATGAGTTCCAGAGACATGTGACCTGGGGGTAGGAGAGGGCCTGGGAAGCTTTGCTATGAAGAAATGGGGTAGTGAAAGGAAGGAAATGTGGAGTGTGAGAAAACGTACTCTGACACTTGTCAAAGCAGGAAGAAAGACTTGTTCAAGACTATTGCAACAGGGGAGGGAATACAACTCCAGGGACAAGTGGGAATTTATAGCCAGTGGGCAGGGTGAGGGGTCAGTGGGTGGAAAATTACTGAGAGGAAATATTAAGGGTAGCAGGATTCTTGCTAAGCTGACTTAAGTGGATTCTTGCTAAGCTGACTTAAGTGGATTCTTGCTAAAGGCAGACCGAAGTCAAGACCTAGTCGAGAAGAGGGCTCATAGAAGCCAACTAAATTTTGTCGAGAAAGGAGTCTTTGTTGGGTGTCGCAGGCAGGCTTTTGAAGGAGGGAGGCACTGGAACATGTCCTTATACCAGTGAGCACAGCCATGGGGAGCTCTGCCACTTCTGGTGTTGATCCCTAGTGGGCACGGCATTGCAGTAGGTCAGAGACGGAGACAGCAGGTCAGAGGGTGGCCCCAGACTCTGGGCTCTTGCTCTGGCTCTCAGCTCTGCCACAAGGAAGCCACAGATGGGCTCTACTCCCTGCTAATACCCTAATCATAAGTTTGGCTTTTAGCCCAAGCTGCACTAATCACTACCTCACTCTGCCTTGGCTCCCCATGAGTCCAAAGCCGGCTACGGGGGGATCTACTAGTCCGGCCCAGTAAGTGGGCCACGGACATGGTGGCACCAGCCCAAACAAGAAGACAGGAGCTCCTGCGTCTTGAGACCATCCCGGCACCCACCCTCCTTCCAGCATGGTAGTTGTGGATCTGCTTTCTCCTTTAGGGTGGTAACTGGCCCCCAGCCAAGAGACGTCTCTCAATTCACCTTCAGGTAAGGAGGGAAGGGCCTTAGGTGACCATCCTCACAGTCAGCCCCTGACATTTGCAAAATCAATGATCACAAGATCGAATTGACCCAAAGTCTGGGTTGTCCCCTTGACTAAGGTGCCAATAAAAACGTACGTTTGGGTCTTCCCTGGTGGCGCAGTGGTTGAGAGTCCGCCTGCCGATGCAGGGGACACGGGTTCGTGCCCCCGGTCGGGGAGGATCCCGCATGCCGCGGAGCGGCTGGGCCCGTGAGCCATGGCCGCTGAGCCTGTGCTCCGCAACGGGAGAGGCCACGGCAGTGAGAGGCCCGCGTAGCGCAAAACAAAACAAAACAAAATGAAACAAAAACGTGTGTTTGGGGGTTGTCCTTCGTCTGGTGTCTGGGGTGAGAGTGAAGCCCTCAGAGAGGCATCGGCGCATGACTGGCGCTCAACACACACTGGCTGCTGTGGCTATTTTTGTGTTTTTCTTCTGAGAGCCCATCACCTGACTCCAAAGGCATGAGTCACTTCTCAGCACAGCTTCCTAATACTCTGCAGACAATAGCCACAGTCTAAGTGCATCTTTTCCTTGGATTCTAGAGACCACGGTTAAGGGCAGTGGTGGGTGAGGTGGGGGTGGGGGTTGTTGGAAAAGGATCGAATGAGAAGAGGTGTTTAGGGAAGGCTAGTCTGATGGTGGAGGTCAGAATGGCTACCATAGGAAGAGAATGAAGAGGATGAAGCAGGAAGCTCATTGTCCTTTTTCTTTCCGGCCATTTGAGAAAGGATTTGGCTGAGATCTCTCTGTATCTGAGGAGTCCCACTAGAGAGGAGCAGAATCGAGCAAGGGTGTGAGATGAGGAGGAGTCCCACTAGAGAGAGATGAGGATGTCACCATCTCTTCTGTGGCTCATGCACTTAAATTCGGTTCAGTTTCACCACTCCCATTTGTCCATCCGTCTACCCACCCACCTGCCCATCCATCCACCCATCCATCTATCAATCCATGCATCCATCCATCCACCCACTTCTCATCTATCATCTACCCCTTTTATCTATCTATTGATCTATCCACCTACCTGCTTATCCATCCATTCATCCACCCATCTATCCATTCATCCATCCACCTACCCATTCACCTATCCATCCATCCATCCATGCGCCCACTCACTCATCAATCCACCCACCTCCTGTCCAGCCACCCACCTGCTTATCCATTCATCTACCCATCCACCCATCCACCCACCCACCGACCTATGCATCCACCCACCCAACTACCCACCTCCCAACCATCCACCCACTTGCCTACCCAACCATTCATCTATCCAGCTATCCATTCAACACCAGTTATAGAGCCCATCCTGTGTGCTGGGCAAAAGTCGAAATGATGAATCACTTTCATGCTTAATAAGGGCCCACTTCTACTCAAAGGACCCAGAAGTGTACAGAACGTCCAATCAGAAGTACACACAATGCACTGTAGCCCAGAGGGGAGAGTGATTCAATGTGGCAAAGTCAGGAGAGGCTTCTTGGAGATTTAATCTTGAAAGGCGTGTAGCAATTAGCTAAGCAGACACATGGGAAGGAGCACGCTGGCAAAAGGAGGGGCATTTACAAGTATCTCATAGCGAGAGAGCCCAGGGTTACAGGACCTGTAGATGTATGGCTGTTTGGCTGGACCACAGGGCTTTTGTGGATTTGCTGGGTGGTGAGCTGGAAAAACAGCAACCGTCAGATCACAAAGGGCCATGTCACTGTGTCAGGACTCCATCCTGAAGATTGTGGGGGGCACTGGTGGACTTTATGAAGGGGGAGTCATGATGAGCCTTCTGTCATAGAAATGTCACCCTGGATGAGGGCTTTCCCATCCTCGAGACCAGTGCTAGAAGCAGAGGGGTGGGAGACAGGCAGTAACCCAGGTGGGAAGTACAGGTGCTGTGACCACTGTCATCTTTCTTGTGGTCGCTCTCATCATGGCCAGTCTCTGCTTCTTGTGTTTCAGCTTCCTTTCTACAAATTAGGGGTCCTTTCTCTCTCTCTCTCTCTCTCCATCTCTCCGAATTTTCCTAATGCCCCATGAGGTGGGCACTTTTATCATCCTTATTTCACAGCCCCGGAAACAAGACACAAATTGCTTAAGTGACTTGCCCAGGGTCACCCAGTCAGTATGAGGTGAGGCCAATTCAGGCTGGACTCCAAGCCCCTCCCTGAGTCTGGATGGGGTGCAGGGAGATGGGCAGAGTGGAGTGGGGAGTGAGGACGTATCTGAGAACTCAGCCCTGGAGCCGAGGTTTCACTCCTGACGCTTTCTCAGAGGAAGGCATATCTTCGGCATGAGTTTAGTCTTGATTAGAAAATGGACTGAATCCCGAGTGGAGGTGGGAGGTGGAGCCTGAACTCTTGGGTCACCTGTGAGTAAGGATCTGAAGGTGCCCTGGTCTGCCTGTGTCTGTTCCTTGCTCTTTCCTGCAGCACTTTAAGATGACAGGACACTGGGCATTTCAGCCGCTGTGGAACATCCCTAGTGGGATGGTTGCCCAGTATCCCTGTCACCAGGGCTTGTCGGTGCCACACAGGGACCCGTGGGAACTTAAGCAGGAGGTGGAGCAGTGGGAACTCAGAGGCTGCCAGGGCAGAATGCACCACATCTTTGCAAGACCATTCAGAGGTTTGACAAAGCCCAGCGTGAATCTCCTCTGTGACAAAGAACCCCATTCCCAGGCATTTACCCAAGAGGGTGGGAATGACGTCCACCCAGAGGTGCGTGAATGCTCTCAGTAACTTTGTTCACAGTGGTCTCAAACGGGAACAACCCACACGCCCATCAAGATGTGGGGGGACAAACAGATCGGCTACATGCACACGTGTTCGTCCTCAGTGATGACAGGGCAGCCCACAACTCACACTGTGGGGATGACTCGCAAAGCCATGGTGAGTTGAGGAAGCTGACATAGGAGACTGCTCACCATATGAGTTCATGGATACAAAATTCTAGAAGAGAGAAAACCAAGTTATGGTGGCAGAAAGAAGAGCAGTGGTTGCCTGGGGTGGGAGGGGGGTGGTCCTGAGTGGAAAGATCATGTAGGAACTTTCTGGGGAACTGGCGACATTTTACACCTCAGTGGAGATGGTGTTTATGTGGGTGCCTATATTTGTCAAGTTTAATAAAACTGCCCTTAGAAAGCTTTGCATTTCAATTTCACTATGAGTAAAGTATACTTTAAGGAACAATAAATAAAAGGCAAAGAAAACAGAGGGAGGAAAGAAGGAAGGAGGGAGGGAGGATGAAGGAGAGAAGGAAGAAGTGAAGGAGAGAGGTTGGGAGGGAGAGAGGGCAGGAGAAAGGGAGAAAACAGACCCAAGGCAGCTCGAGCCTTGGGGCGGGAGAGCCCAGGCTTACCTTGGGTGGGTGGGTGCCCACAGTAAGACTGCTGGTGTGAGTCTGCCCCCTCCCTATTGCCCTGTGCCTTCCCACACACACCTGGACCAGGGGAGGTGTGAATCCTCAGCAAGCCGTGTCTCTTATCATCAGGAAGCATGAGCCCTTGGCCTGAGAAGCCCAGGGGGACAGTTGCAGGGCTGGTGGTGGCTGGGGGAGTTCACATCTACTAGGCCTACCCTGTGGTGTGATTTTGAGAGCTTTGCATGAGCTAGGTCATTTGTCCCTAAAGGGAAGGTCATCCCCCGATGAGGAAGCTGTGGATTCAAGGCCAACTGACAAGTGGTGAATTAACATAGGTGACACTTCGAGGACACACAGTAGCAGTGTCGGGATGTAGATCCAGGACTCTTTGGGTGTCATGACCACCTTATGATTTTTGGACAAGATGTGGGCGTGAGAAGTCGTGTGTATTGGTGACAGCTCCGGAGGTCTCGGTGGCTCGGGGCCCATGTGAGTGCCCCGTACACCACAGCTGTCCATCTGTCCTTCCTTCCAATGACCAGCGGCTGCCCTGGAGAGGAGCCTGCTCTTCTGGAAGCAATGACTGGCCCGAATGGCATCACACCACAGAGCTGGCTGAGCACAGCTGCTAGTGTCCCTAGCCTCTTCGGATCCAACAGCAGCTCCACGCTCTCCTGAGATGTTTTCTCAGAAGCACGAATGCTGCTCATTGCTGTCGGTGGCATCAGGAGATTGAGATTTGACCCCCACAGTGTGCACAGCGAGGGGACAAGACAGAAGAGGAAACAAGAGCTTTCAGCTGTGCCAGCAAATAGGCTGTGGATTCAGGTGCCCACGGAGCCTGGAAACACCTGGATTCTCCTGATGTTACTGGAAGCAAAGTGTGTTTACATTCAGAGAGTGGAAATAAACCCGTCTTCCTGTAAAGGAGGAAATCAGCAAACATGTTCTCTCTTTCCCTGGAAGACACTTGGAGAGTCTGAAGAGGGAAAAAGAGCTGTGTCCAGATGGGGCTCAAGGGGGAGGCACAGGGGTGACCAGCCAGGAGGAAGACCAGACGGCAGATCCCTTCCCATGACCTGCAGAGGTCATTATGCCCAGCTGAGGTGTAGTGATGAGATTCCTAACATTGGCTCTTTATAACATTACAGATATTAATAATTATTTTAGGAGCTATCGTGAATTAACCAAAACAACGTTTACTTCATTTTGCTCGGGTTTCAGAAATGAGTGCCCTGCATCTCAGCAGGACCGGCCTCCCCTGTGTGGCTGGAGGCAAATCCACTCGCCTTTCTGCTAAGTGATAAGTGATCTGACCCTGAGTCCAGAGTCCCAGACTGTTCATCTCTCAGCGAACCCCATGCTGGGAACTCGCCTGCTGAAACGATCAGAGATGCAAATACAGTTTCGAGCATAAACCCGTGGATGGCACGGTTACATAAAATAAGGAGCAACCTTGATCCTATAAATAGAGGAAACGTTGAGTGTGGCTCATTCACAGTGTGGATCATTGTGTAGCTGCAGACACGGTGTGGGGAGGAATTTTTGTATCAGGATAGAGATTTTTAGTGACAAGAACATACACGAACCATCTCTACTGAATATCACACCCAGACACCACGTTGGTGTCTCCGGTGGGTTATGAGAAGCTTGAGCTCCACCCCTGATGCTCACAGGATTTCCCAAGTTTTCTGAAGTAATTGTCTATTATGTCTATAATCAGAAACATGGTGTCATGAAAGCAGATCGGGTCTGTGTCCCACGATTTCTCTTCTGTATTTTCTCCCTCCTCCCCCACCCCCAGCTCTTTGATGGCGTTGAAAACTGCATCACAAATTAATGTAGTGATATTTGGTGATCAACACTGTAGCCCCTCCACCTCCTGTGTTCCAAACGATTGATGGTCAATCTCTCTTCTTTGTCCCACCCACCCCCCTACCCAGATTGTCTGTAGATTTGGGACATAGAGATTCCATCAGGGCCTTCAGGACCTGGGCTAAGGTGTGTTGCCACATTCAACTCAATTATCAGTTATTAGTCAAAATGCAAACACGTGCTGGTTTGTGGGACTCTGACAAGTGATTCCAAATTTCCTAGACCGACAGGAAGCAAAGCGAACGGCCCTGGGCGGTGCTGTGGGCTCCCAGACGGAGGTGGTGACTAAAGTCCTATTTCCTGCACCCCCTCCCCTCTGTGCTCCCTGTCAGAGCCCCAAGCTCATGGGCACCTCTACCTCTGTGGGGTGTATTCCCTTAACCAGTGTTTTTCCCTTCAGAGTCTTAGAGCCTCTGTCTACACCCTGCTTTAGTCAGCTCAGGAACCAGAGCAAAGCACCAGAGACCAGGAAGCTTAAAAAACAGGATTTACTCTCTCCCAGTCCTGGAGACTGGAATCTGACATCCAGGTGTGGGCAGGGCTGGTTTCTCCTGAGGCCTCTCTCCTAGGCCTGTAGATGGCCATCTTCTCCCTGTGTCTTCACATGTTTGTCCCTCTGTGTGTGTCTGTGGTCTGATCTCTTCTTATAAGGACGCTGGCCCTATTGGGTTTGGACCCACCCTCATGACCTCATTTTACTGTAATCACTTCTCTAAAGGCCCTTTTTCCAAATCATCACATTCTGAGATCCTAGGGTAACCAGGACATCAACATATGAATGTAGGAGGGAACACAATTCAGCCTGAAACACCTGCTGTGTGTGTTTTGAGCAAAGAGTGGCTGTCTCTTTAACCAATTTCCTTTTGGGAGATGAAGGATTTTGCTCTTTGGGTATTTTAAAAAGAAGTTGATTACTCTTTGGAGTTCTTTCAGGAGACTGGGAGTGAGAGGCCCCCTTTTGCAAAGATCTGTGATAAACATGACCACTTAAGCAAAGTGGAGATTCCCAGAGCAGATCTCCAACTTACAAGCTATAGGCACTGAGTAATCAATCATTGGATGAAAACAAATTGTGCTCCTCACTGCTTTTTACTGTTGGAGATAGTTTTAGGCAGAAGCTCCTCTGGAAGAAAAGTGATGTCATTCATGTCCCCATGTTTATGAATGGTCGATAATTTTGCCATCACTCATTTGTTTTACACGTGACCTCAGAAGAACAGAAAATACAGTATAATTTCATGTATTGTATGTTGCATGCGTTTGTATGGGGGCTTCTCTGAAATGCCCCACACTTAGTCTTCATAAATTTAAGTATTCCTTCAAAGGGGATTCCACTCCAGGATCCAGAAGTTAGCATCATCAACATCTGTCTCTTCATAGCACATCCCCCGCTGGGACAGTTGTGTAGTGAGGAATATGGCCCTACCTAGAGAGCTCTGGCTTTCGCCCTGGCTCCTGGGAGGAAACTCCTAACCCCTTGGGATTCCCTGAGGAGTAAGAGCATCTTTGCTCTTCATGGAGGACCCCTTCCCATCTCATCTGATAGCCTCCTAATATCACAGCCCCTGGCAGGCCCCTCTGTGCTAACTGATGACTCAGGTGGGCCTGGCCACACCAGGAATACTCACCACATGGTTAGAGGGTTGGGGCTTGGGACACAAGGGGTCAGCCTGACCTCCCAGGAGCTGGAGACTGAGTCCAAGCACATGGCTGATGACGCAATCCCTCTAGGTAATGAAACCCTAATTAAACTCTGGACACGGACCCTGGGCTGAGTTTCCCAGGTGGTGATACTTGGTGTTCATTGCCACAGGTGACACTGGGAGGGTGAAATCATCCAGAGGACCCAGCAGCTTCATATGGGGGATGCTCTCTGGCCCTATGCATCTCTCTTTGGCCACTTCGGTGGGCATCCTTTCACTGTCTAACGCCTGCACTTTTCTGAGTTCTATGACTTGTTCTAGCAAATTATTTAGCCTGGGAGTCATTGTGGAATCCCTTACATTTTTAGTGGGGTGTCCTGCCATGAGGGTGGCCCCAGAGACCTTGAACTTGCAGTGGTGTCTTCAGTGAAGGTTGTCTTGTGGGGAAAGTTCCCTCAGACTGTGCAGTGTGGCCTCACTCCTTTGTAATAGTTTTCTTTAATTTAAGTTTTTACTTATACACACATTTCACTTGTTACTAATAACTGATACATAGGTTCACAAAATTGAAAACTTGTGATGATAAAACATTAAAAAGAAGCATTTAATTACTACATCATATTGACTTTCCACACACATCCATCCATACATCTATTTAACATTTGTTTTTCAGGACCAGCCTATGACAGAGATATGGGTAGATGAGTGTCCATGCCAAGGGGAAGGAGGCATGGCCCGGTCCCTGCGATTTCAGAGTTTATGAAATAGTTACATATTTCTGTCACCCCATCTAGACTCACAACACACTGTAACAATATATGTTATGGCGCGCTTTATTTTGAATCATGTAACTACAGCCATCTACAGTCATAGGTTTCCAATTTATCGATGTTGAACGTGTGCAAAAGAAACCCAGTTTCTAATTTCTCTCGGAGTGTAGTGGCTTACCTCCCCCATTCTTACCTTGCTGAGTAGTGGGAGTGGGTGTGGGCAGGATGAGGTGATTGGGAAGAAAGGGGAGGGTGGGTTTGTGAGAGAATTTCTCCAGAAGCTGCCCTGGGCCAAAGCAGGAGGAAGTTCTCTGATGGTGAATTTAGGAGAAAGATCATTTTCTTGTCTTTGCTTCTGCATTTGCCTGCTCCACTGGGTGTTGAGTTTTCCTGGAGGGTTTGAGAGGGACACCTTCAATTTGGGGAGCCCATTCTGGGTGTGTTCTGGTGGTGAAAAGCGGGAAGAAGGACCTTGGTTCTTGTCTTCTTTGAAGAAAGAATTCAGCAAAGAGACCAAGACTGTGAAAAAGATAAAAGCATTTATTAGAAGAAAAGTACGTGTGAAAGAACACATGGGTGGACTCAGAGTGAGTTATGTGCCATAGGGGCGGCTTAGGTTGCTTATATAGGGTCAGTTTTCTGGGTTGTTTCTGGCCAAACATTTCCATATTTAGTCCTGGTGTGGGTGCGCATCTCTCAGCCAAGATCGATACCAGTTGGCATCTTCTCCCTCCTTTTGTCCTTCCCCTAGACTGAGGGCCTTCTCTGCACATGTTGCGTTGGGAAATCCACAAGATTTCACCAAACTGGGCCCAAAGCTCCCGCTGGTATTCCATCTCAAAGCATCAGCAGGAGACCAGCTGCAGCTGCTCAGGCTGGGGTGGGGCGGGTGCCTATCTCCTACCTCAGGTGTTGATCTAAGTAAGCAGTGTGCTCTCAATCAGTCTGACCAGCATCCAAGGGCTGCTATTTCGATCTTTATCTGTCTGACACATATATTTTGTTCTCAAACCATTCATTCTTTACTAAGGAGGTGTTATGGGTTGATTAGTGTCCCCTAAAAATAATATGTCATAATCTTAATGCCTCATCCACCCCTGTATCACAGACTGTGACCTTACTTGGAAATAGGGCCTTTGTAGATGTAGTCCAGCTAAGATGAGCTTGTTAGGGTGGGCCCCAATCCAATATGACTGGTGTCCTTATAGAAAAAGGAAATTTGGACACAGACATGCCCACAGGGAGAACGTCATGTGAAGATGAAGGCAGAGATGGAGGCATCTCCAATCAAGGAATGCTAAGGATTACCGGCAACCACCAGAGAGCAAGAGAGGAATGAAAGGGATTCTCCCTCAGAGTCCCCAGAAGGAACCACCTCTGCCAGCAGCTTGATCTTGGACTTTGGAGCTGTAGGATAATAAGTGTCTGCTGTTTCAAGCCACCCAGTTTGTGGTACTTTGTAATAGAAGCCCAGGAAACTGACACAGGAGGGAAAAAAGTGTGTATTGCCTTGGCTCCCTAAAACCTCAAAAACAACTTCTTTAGATAAATCTAGATCTCATTTAGATAAAGAGTTAAGGTTTCAAAAATTCCACTGTTTTTCATGCTCCTGTCCAAGATGGTACCCATGGTGGGGCTGCCATGGCTCCTTCTATCAACTCTCGTCTTTCTGCCAAGTTCCCCAGAACAGAAAGGTCGTCCATGCACTGCACAACCTACATATAGTAGGCAGCAGGGACACCCCTGCAGCTCCAAAGAAGTTCGGTTTTAGGCTTGTAGGCTTAGTCCTGACTTGTTCAAGGAAGAAACAAGAAAAACAACATTCTCTTGGCAACTTCTCAGCTTCCCTTCTCTTGTTTGCTGAAGTGTTCTCATAAACTCCGTTCCTAGATGCAGTGCTGACTGAAGGACTTTGCATTCCTTAGTCCTGGTTCCCTGGAGCAAGACACCTCCTGGCTTCGCCTTGGAGGTGGGACGCTGCAGAACAGGATCTCAGAGGAGATGCAAATGATGTTTACAATGTCTTATCCCCTTAACATCCTTTCTTATGCACACAGCATTCTGAGTACCCTCTCTGAACGTGTGTGGGATCAGGACCATGGACAGCAGCATCTCCCCAGGATGACCAGTCATCCTTTCGTCTATTTGTGGTTTGGGAAATTTGGAAGTTAGGATGTTTTTGACTGAAAGGAATAGAAGGCCCGACCAAGAGAATGTAAGCAATGATATGTTTGTTATCTCATAAAACATGAAGTCGAGGGATGAGTGGCCCCAGAGTCTGCGATTTCAGGGTCACAATGGCATTATCAAAGGTCCAGAAGCTTCTCCTCTTATGCTCTGCCATCAGCTGCAAGCCAGGCACATAGCCCTCCAGGGATGGATACCAGCTGCAGTGATTCTGGCATCACAGGCAGAGCAGGGTCTCTCTGGCCATATTTCTTTTTCTTTCTTAAACTAGGGAGGAAAATGCTCTCCCTAAGCCTGTTGTAAGCATTTCCTAAACCCCACTGGCCACATTGGATCACACTTCGGTGCCTAAACTGGTCCATGGTGATGGGGGAGACTGGCTTAGACCAAACACATTTCCATTCCAGGGGACAGAAAACCTCCCTCTGCCTGAGTGTGTGGCTGCAGAGGGCTCTGCTATAGAAAGAAGGGCATGTGACCACTGGGAAGGAAAATATGTGTCAGCCAAAGAGAAACTGTGGTGTCATGCTTTGGCCCAGAAACGAGGCAGAAACAGGCGAACGGGTAGAGCAAAGCCTTCAGACTCAAGTTTCTCTTTCAGGATTTAGACCTGGGATTGTGATCTGGGTCTTTACGTGTCTGACAGCCAAATGCCCACCCTTTTCAGAAAGCACATGTAGTAACTGGGTTTGTCACTTTCAAACCAAAGAATCCTACTCAGGACAATAGGATCAAAAAGGGCATCTGATGGAGGATATTAGAGTCCAAGGAAGAGTTCCAAGGCTTGTTCCAGGAGTTTGGGGGACTGGAAACTGGGCTTAGTTTCCATCAAGATTCTCTCTTGTTTCCATTTAGCCTGGCTTCTTGGCTTCATTCTCTCCCATGTGAGATGGGATTCCTTGTGGCCCAAGGAACAGAATAACTGGGACCTCTGAGTCCCATTCTTTCGGTGCCTTGGCTCAAGATGCAAAAGGTTCCACTACCACACTGCATGAGTGTCCTGGGGCCATGGTGACAAAATGCAACACACTGAGCAGCTCAGAACAATAAGAATCTATTGTGTCACAGTTCTGGAGGCTGGAAGTCTGAGATCAAGGTGTCCACGTGTAATAGGGAAGAATCTTTGTATTCTATTACAAGTTAGTCACTAAAGGGATATTGCCTATAAGCTTCATTTATACATAATGGCCCATCTCTGGGAACCCTGCCTCCCAGGTAATGAACATTAAGCTAAAATACCTTTGTTTAATTCACAGGAAACATCCTGACCAGACCCACCTGTGAAAGGCTGCAGGAAGGAAGAAATTAACACATCCCCTCCAGAGGCTGATGGGAAACAGGAAATGTTTGACTTTACTCCTTCCCTTTTTAGTATTGATATAACAGAAGCCTGGGGCTTCCCTGGTGGCACAGTGGTTGAGAGTCCGCCTGCCGATGCTGGGGACACAGGTTCGTGCCCCGGTCCGGGAAGATCCCACATGCCATGGAGCCTCTGGGCCCGTGAGCCATGGCTGCTGAGCCTGCGTGTCCGGAGCCTGTGCTCCGCAACAGGAGAGGCCACAACAGTGAGAGGCCTACGTATGGCAAAAAAAAAAAAAAAAAAAAAAAAAAATGAAGCCTGAATTCTAACTCAGGAAAGATGGTTCTTTGGGGCATGAGTCCACCATCTTCTTGGTTTGCTGGCTTTCCGAATAAAGTTGCTATTCATTGCCCCAGCAACTCTTGATGTATTGGTCTGTCTTGTGGCCAGCAGTACAAGCTTGGACTTGGTAACACACATGGTCATTTCCTTCTGAGGGCTCTGAGAGAGAATCTGTTCCAGGACTCTCCTAGCTTTATGGTACTTTGCCAGAAATCTTTGGAATTACTTGGCTTGTAGAAGCATCCCCTGGATCTCTACCCCATCTTCACATGGCATCTCCCTGTGTGTGTCTCTATGTCCAAACTTTCCCCTTTTGTAAGCACACCAGTTGTACTGGATTAAGGGCTCACCCTTCTCCAGTGTGATCGCATCTTACCTTGTTATACCTGCAGTGACCGTACTTCCAAATAAGGTCACATCCTGAAGTGTGGAGGTTAGGACTCCATCACATGAATTTGAGGGGACACAGTTCAGCCCACATCACAAACCAGTAGGCAGATTCCCAGCAACAGCCCTTATGGGCATTGTGTGCTCACTCATGTTACCAGGGGATCAAGGTCTTTTGTCCGGGGGGAGGGGAGGGGGCAGGAAAATAAAAACCTGAAGTTAGTGGGCACCTGGGGGCTATGTTCCCTCGAAGGGAGACTCTTTTCCGACTACTTTTGTGAGAAAAGCCAGAATTCTATGTGGACCATCGCCCTCGACATTTTCATGGCCAATGTGCTGCCGATCACCCCTAGGCCCCTGTTGGAAACACCTGGTTTCTACTGTTTGCTGATTTTCTCACGTATCTCAAGCACTTTACCTCTTCCCAACAATGCTGCAGAGAAGGTACTGGTGACAGGCCGAATGACCTGGTGACTGGAAGAGTGGCCTGGACTCACATTCTGGCTCAGCATGTGACCTCTGGCAGCTTCTGTTAACCTCTGGGCTTCCGTGTTCTCGTCTGTAAATTGGGGACCATAGAGTAGTGCTTGAAACATTGGGTCATTTTGATGTTTAAATACCTATAAATTTCATTTAGGGTGGAGCCTAGGTTAATTTCTACTAGTTTACGTTTATTTGTTCAATGTTTTGTGAGTACTTTCCCTGTACCAAGCATTGTTCCTGGTGCAAAAGATACAGTCATGAACAGGAGACAGAGATTCCCAATTTTATGGAGTTGGCATTCACTTAAGCAAAGACAGAAGATAATCAAAGTATAAAGGGAAGGTATGCAGTGTAAATGTCATGAGTGCTGTGGGAAATCAGGCCTGGAGGGGGTGAGGTGCTCCCATGCAGAGTGGGTCTGGGCTCAGAGCTGTAACCACATGGGGAGATGAGGAAGGGCTGTATCTATCGGCCAGGGCCACCCCCCCGATGTTTCTTATTCATGCCACATGTGTCCACCCATGTTGGTTCTGCTCTGTGTCATCTGCCCTCCAGAACCAGAATCGTGAAGTCATCTGAATCTGGAATATTTCTGGAATTGTGGCCACGAGAAAAGAAAAGAGCCCATCACTGTTAAAGCTCCTTCTCAGGCAAGAAACAAACCACACTGCTCGCATTTCACTGGGCAGACAGACATCACAGTGGCCAGAGACGCTCCTCCTTCCTGGGCAGGGGTAGCCATACCTGTGGGCTGGGATGCAGTCCACCAGGGATGTTTGAAGAAGGATCTAAAGGAGGTGAAGGCATGAATTCTCTCTCACTTGTAGAAATCAAGGCACTGGGAGTATGAATGATTTTCCTGGGGTAACTCAGCCCCGTCAATCTGTAAATTCAGCTGGTCACATGACGGCGATGACTGTGTGGGGCTGGGGTGAGGACATGGTGCACACAGGGCCCTGCATGGGATCCCCTCTCACTTGTCTGATGTGTCCTCTGCAAAGTGGCGCTTTTCTCTGGGAAGGCCAGGCTGGGTTTGCCCAGTTGTCACCATCTCCTGTCCAGCCACCATGCAGGCCACCTAGAAGCCACATCTCCCTCCCTTGCACCCAGGCTGAGTCGCGTTCCCAGCACCCAGGCAAGCTGGTGCACTGGCTTCTGAGGAAGGGCCACCTAGTGCCGATAGTGGGCATTGCCTGAAGCCTGATGGGCGCTGGGCTTCAGGCTCGGGGCATGCAAAATGCAGGAAGGGGAGGAGGTGGCTGTCCTTCCCTTAGTCCCCTCCCCAACACAACGCAGCTACCAGGCATCCTGGGCTGCTGTCCCAGAGCCCTGCTCCTGACCCCTCTCCCCTCTCACCTCTATACCTTTCCCACCCTCCACAATCAAAACTTGTCTGGGCTGGTCAGTGGTGGGGGAGGGATTTTTAACCTCTATGGTGCCTGATGCTCAGTTAGGTTCATCTCCCTGTCCAATCTCTCATGTGAATCCTATGAAAAGCAAGGGGTGGGGATGGGGGTGGACAGGTTGTTAGGAACAGGGAGAAATAAAATGGAAAGCTTTGCGTTCCTAAAACAAACAAAAAGTTAAAAACAGCAAAACTTGCCTGGGAAATGTACATCCCAAATCTGCTTTCCCAGTTCTGTGGTCAGCTAGAGCCAAGGCCTCTAACTGAGGGTGATTCTGTTGCCTCTCTTCTCCCTCCTGCCCCTAAGAGCATCTTTGCGGGGCATGCATCTATTCTAGACAAATGGTAGAAGGTGGGCAGGGCCTACACCTAAGAGTGAAAATCCAAAGAGTTACCTCATGCCGGGTGGGTTCTAATCTCTGCTCTTCACACAGAGAGTTTCATTTAATGCCCGTGTTTCAGAAAGGAGGGACCAATCCTCTAAGTGTATCATTCCCTGCCCGGGAGGTAGGAGTGAAGTGTCCTGTATTTGACCCATGTGCGTGACTCCAGACCATGCTCCTAGCCACTCTTGCTGTGATTCCCAAAGAGGGGCTTTCCAGGGTGCCTCAGGCCATGTTGGCAATTCGTTGGGACCCCATTGTTCGTTTAGCCTATCAATAAAAATCTCATTTTATTGCTCCTAATGGTTGGCTCTGCTGTCACCTCATCCTCCATCTCCCACATTGTCTTGATCCTTGAGAATTCCTCCATTTGGGACACAAGTTCAGTGGTTCCCAGAGAAGGTAGTGCGTGGACACCTTGGCCTGACCCTGGTAACTTGGACGTGTATCCATCTTCTAAGCACTTTTCAGCCAGTAGGCTCTGCACCCTGGCTGCCCCTCTGGCCGAGATCAAGGGTGCTTGTGAGTAGGAACAGAGTCCTCCCTCCTGCTCTCTGCCTGGGTGGATGCACCGAGCCCTGGCCTCCCCTTCCTCTCCCTGAGCATGCTTTTCTGGGTCCACCTCAAAGGTGCCAAAAGTGCTTTGGGACTGAGCCCCCTGGGGTCACAGCAGGAGCGGTTACGTCCAACCCCCTGAGAGCCTAATCGGTTTTGCTTCCTGTCTACCCTACTTAGCACTTCTATGAGCAATAACCAGGAGCCTCTTTCCCCTAAAACCACAAGGTCCAACTTCCACATTTACTAACTGTCCAAAGCAAAGCAGGTGACCGATCCATTGTGTCCCCCAGCACCCTTCTGTGCAGGCCTTGGGCCTGGTGAGTCATGCTGTACGGCCAACATGACTGTCAGGCCATAAGATCCAGTTCTCCTGCACTGCCCCATTGGTTCCCTGAGTGCTGGCATTCTGCAGAAAGGCCTAAATCTAGAATTGTCCCAAGACTGGGAACAAGGCAGGGATGTCCCCTCTCATCACTGCTTTTTAACATTGTACTGGAAGTCCTAGATAATGCAATAAACAAGAAAAGAAAATCAAAGGTATATGAATTGAGAAGGAAGAAATAAAACTGTCTTTGTTCACAAATGACATGATTGTCTATGTAGAAAATCTGAAAGAATCATCCCCCTCCCCCCAAAAACATCCTCCTGGAACTAACAAGTGGTTATACAAGGTTAATATACAAAAGTCAATCATTTTCCCATATACCAGCAGTGAAATTAAAAACATATTTACTATTTCTATTAGCACAAGATCCATAGGAGGAAAGCTACAAAGCTATGATGAAAGATACCAAAGAAGAACAAAATAAATGGAAGGTGTGATAGGGAGGGTGGGAGGGAGGGAGACGCAAGAGGGAAGAGCTATGGGAACATATGTATATGTATAACTGAGTCACTTTGTTATAAGGCAGAAACTAGCACACCACCGTAAAGCAATTATACCCCAATAAAGATGTTAAAAAAAATCATTGTCCAAAGGTCAGTAAGTGAACTGATTTTTCTTTTCATGAGCTATAAAATTGAGTTTAAGCTTTTTGTACACTTCATTGTATTTTTGTTTCATATTTTTGAAAGATGATATTTTCAACAATGTTTAAATAGAAATTTGGTAAATAGATCATTATTTAAAATTAAAATAAATAAATAAATAAATGGAAGGGTACTCCACGTTCATAGATAGAAAGACTCAATACTGTCAAGATGTCTGTTCTTCCTAACTCGATATATAGGTTCAACGCATTATTAAGCAAAAGAGCAGCAAGTTATTTTGTGAATATTAACAAACTGATTCCAAAATTTATACGGAGGGGCAAAAGATCCAGAATAACCAACTCAATATTGAAGGAGAAGAACCAAGTCAGAGGACTGAACCTGTCAGACTCCAAAACTTACTGTAAGACTACAGTAATCGATACACTGTAGTATTGTTGAAAGAATAGACAAATAGATCAACAGAACAGAATAGAGAGCAATAGACCCTAGAAATAGACCCACATACATATAGTCAACTGATCTTTGACAAATGAGCTAAGGCAATGCAAAATGAAGCAATGATAGTCTTATCAACAAATAATGCTGGAACAACTGGACATCCTCACACACACACACACAAAAAGAATCTAGACACAGACCTTATGTTCTTCACAAAAATTAACTCAAAACAGATCATAGACTAAAATGTAAAATGAAAAACTATAAAACTCTTAGAAGGTAACATAAGAGAAAACAGAGATGACTTTGGGTTTGGCGATGACTTTTTATATACAACACCGAATGCACAATCTGTGAAAGAAATAACTGATAACCTGGACTTCATTGAAATTAAAAGCTTCTGCTCTGTGAAGGACAATGTTAAGAAAATTAGAAGACAAGCTCACACTGGGAGAAAATATTTGCAAAAAGCATACCTAATAAAAGGCTATTTTCCAAAGTATACAAAGAACACTTAAAACTCAAGAATAAGAAAATAAGCAATCTGATAAAAAAAAAATAAGCCAAAGACTTGAACAGACACCTCATCAAAGAAGATGTACAGATGGCAAGTAAGCAAATGAAAAGATGCTCCATGTTATAAGTCATCAGGGAAATGCAAATTAACACAACGGGATAACATTACACACCTGTTAGAATGGCCGAAATTTACAACACTGACAATACCAAATATTAGTGAGGATGTGAAGCAATAGGAACTCTCATTCATTACTGGTGAGAATGAAAAATGGAATAGCCACTTTATGACAGTTTGATGGTTTCTTATGAAACTAAACATACTCTTGCCATACGATCCAGCAATCCTGGTTTCTTGGTATTTACCCAAGTGAACTGAAAACTTATGTTCACTGAAAAACCAGCACATGGATGTTAACAGCAGTTTTATTCATAATTGCCAAAACTTAGAAGCAACTGAGATGTGTTTCAGTAGGTGAATGGATAAACTGTGGTCCATCCAGACAATGGAATATTAGTCAGCACTAAAAAGAAATAAGCTCTCAAGTCATGAAAAGACATGGAGAAATCTAAAATGCATCACCAAGTGAAAGAAACCAATCTGAAAAGGCTACAAAGTGTACAATTACAACTACATGGCATTCTTGAAAAGGCAGAACTATGGAAACAGTAAAAAGATTAGTGGTTATTAGGATTTAGGGAGGAGGGTCAGATGAATCTGCAGAGCACAGAGGAGTTTTAGGGCAGTGAAGCTATTCTGTATGATACTACAATTGTGGATACATGCCATTATACATTTGTCAACACTGATAAAATGTACACCACCAGGAATGAATCCTAATGTAAACTATGGACATTGGGTGACAATGATGTGTCAATGTGGGTTAGTCAATCAGAATAAATGTGCTGGGGGCGTCAATAGTGGGGGAGACTGTGCATGTGGGGAGGGGGCACATGGGTGATCTCTGTACTTCCTGCTCAATTATGCTATAGACTTAAAACTGTCCTTTAAAACGTTTTTTTAATAAAAAAAAACGTAGTTAGGACTTTTTGGAGTGATGGAAATATTCTGTCTTGATTGCGATGATGTGTACATTCATCACAGCTCATTGAAATGATGGACTTTAATATAAGTTATATCTCAATAAAGTTGATTAAAAACATAGAATTTTCCCTTGAGTCGGCTTCCCTGCCAAGAGCCAATATTTTATGAGCAATGTGTTGTGTCCTATGGCTTTGGCCCAGCTAGTTTTGGGAAAAGATGACATTTCCCACATTTATGTCTCAGCTCTGAATTTGGAGTCTGTTTATATTTTATCACATCAACCAGTCAGAATGGGAAGGCTCCCAGGCTGACTAGAGTTCATCACACTGGTGGTGTGTGTGTGTGTGTGTGTGTGTGTGTGTGTGCGCGTGCAGCATCCTCCCAGAGACTCAGCCTAGAGTACAGAGAGGAGGGAAGTGGGTACCGATCTTGAGGCAGAGGACCAGGGACCAGGTGGAGGTCACTCCAATTTAGTTCAGCTCTGCCGGGCTTGCTGAGCTTGGCTATGCAGTCCGTGTGCCCAGAGCCTGTGAGGGAAGTGGGGAGGATGAGCACACCTTCCTGAGGGAACAAATACCAGGAACAATGATTTATCCTGGGTGGTGGGGGGAAACAGGGGATCTAGAAATCTCTAGGGGCATTTGGGATGATTTCACGGTGATGATAGAGGCTCTTACCTGTGTCTTGATGTGGGGCAGGTTTCTCTAGGTGATGATGCAGGAAGGGCAACCCAGGAGGTGGGGCGTAGGGGTCTGGGGCGTGGGGGCAACAACACCTCTGATCATGGGCAGCTGCCCCTCTGACTGTAAGGACAACGTGGGTCCAGGACTCACTGAGATGCCCTGACAGGCAGCCAATTTATTCCAATGAGCCCACCCATGGTGTCTGGCTATGACAGTCCCAGAACTGAGCTTTGCCTTAGGAAGACCTCTGGGCTGGTTGCTGCGGCCAGGACACATAGGGAGGGAGGGGCTTTGCACCTGGGCAGCTGGAGGGAGGTTGGAGAGTGCAGCTGGACAGCGACATTGAGAATGGATGAAGGGGACAGACCCACAGGACACGTCAGAGGCAGACTGGTTCTGTAGCACAAATAAGACAGGAAAGCGGAGGGGAGGGTGGATGGAACTTTCTAGAACTCTCAGCCTGGGCGACTTGGTAGAATGGTTAACGAAGATAACTAAATGTATCACTGAATGCCTATATGTGCCAGAGATGTTGGAAACTAAATAACGTTTAGGTTAAGAATTCTAATTTTATCGTCACAGACCCTTCAGGAGGGGAGTGATGAAGAAACAAAGTCTCACAGAGGACAAGTGGCCTGCCCGAGGTGTCCGGCAGGACTGGAGCCCCAAACCGCCCTTGCGTGTCCCCCAGCTCCCAATTCATCAGAGCCAATGCTGCAGGGTGTGGGAGTAATGAGGACGGTGGATCTGGGTGCAGAGACGCTGGGCTTGGTAGCTGTCCCCACTGTCCTGAGAAGGTCGCAGCAGGGAGCTTGGAGAGGGTGTGGAACTCGGGGGGCAGTGGGTGCTGGAGCAGGAGGAATGGGGTCATTATGCCAGCAGTGTGGACCCCGGTGGATGTGCCCCAGCGGGGAACGTGCAAAGAGGCATGGGAAAGAGTTATGCAGGGAACTTCCAGAAGCTGAGCAAACACAGACTGACTCCTGTAAACTGTGACCCCTGTTACCTCCCTGTCCTTCACCTTTGTTTTTACCACATCATCTTCTCCTTTCTCTCCATCTCAACCTACCAACGTCCTTAATTTCCTTAAATAAACCATAGCTGAGATAGATAGAAACTATCGACAAAGGCTGAGCACAAAAACCCCACCTGGGTTTTTTCTTTTAAGAACAAACCAAACCTAAGCAAAATCTGAGCTTTGATTTATAAGATCACTCTTTCCAGCACACTGGGAAGATGCAAGTGACAGCTACTGTTTGGGGTGAGGCACCAAACGAATGGGGACGATGATCCTTAAAAACATGGCGGCCACGGCTCGCTGCCCACGTTCACGTGCCATGAAAGGAAAGACAGGAAGCACACAGCGGCCCACGCTGCGATGGGGTCTGATGACTTCATTCCCTCCCCCAACAAGAAGGCACAGCCTGTGAGCCCAGGGCATCTGGCAGCAGGACCAGGCTGGCCGGGGGTGGGGGTGGAGGGCCCAGGAAGGAGCTGGGACTTGGGGTTTTGTTAATATCAGTTTTTGTTATTCAACTGCTGCATTCGCCAAGCTTGGACCATCTCAATATGCTTTGAGGTCTTGAACTCTCTTGGCTAGTTCATTAAGGAAATATATATGTGCTGAAATTTGGATGGGACAAATGCTTAAAGATGTAAAGAGAAGTCAGATGAGATTCACCAGGTGAGAAGCAGCTAAACGCCCAGATCTCCATGTGATCTGGGTTTCTCCAGTCTCTTGGGAGCTAGACTATTCCTGCCCAAAGAGATGCAGAAGCAATTATGGGAAAAGGCCCCCAGGAGTTGGGAGCATTCCTCACTGGGGGTCTGGAGGAGTGCTCTGCCCGCCCTCTACTCTTATTGTTCCAACTCCAGGGACTCCTCAGGTTTTATTCTACGAGAACCCGGGGCCAGGCTGGGGCAGGTAGAAGCTGACAGGACATCAGGGCCATCCCAGCTGCCCAGGCCTGGATTCGATTTCCGTGCGGCAACTCATCACACTTGACTCGTTGTCACACATACCATTTTGGCTGCTGAGATCAGATGGCTGAGCTGTGATAACAACAAGATGCCTTCTTTTCACACTAACTGAGTCATGGCTATGGATCTGATACAGATATTTTTGGTGTGGGTCAGAATTTTGTTCTGTTTCTAAATGTTCTCTTTCTCCTCCTTTTTAAACCAGAGTGAGGTTTAAATTACAGACACTGAGATCTCCAAGAAAAAGGGTCACGGATCCAGGGCCCTGGATTTCAGGGCCTTCGAGCCCCCGCCCTATCCTCCCCCTGCCAGGGGTGGGGTGAGGTGGGGGAACCTTTCCCCTCTCTTTCCCCTCGTCCAACACAAACTTCCCACAGAACAGATTTCCTGTGCCAAACGTTTCCTGATGCTGATGTGAATCCTGGTTCTGTTAAGTGACATTGATTGAGAAACATGAGATCAGTCACAACATTTATTCAGTATGTAAAATGTTGTACAACACCAGGGTTTCAGCTGGCATGTGGAGGAGTATGCAACATCAAATTATAACTTCTGAGACCTTGGGACCCCAAAGTAGCCAGCAGATAGGCCTCGGGGAAGAGCAGATGAGTCAGTGTGACCAGTTACTTGTCATTTACAATTTAAATAAACCCCGCGTGATAACGTGAACACCTCGTTGGAGGTTGGATAAGCCTCTCCATTGGAGGTGGTGTTATTAGTTATTACCAGGTCAGCCTCCCTTTCGTTCAGGCCTGACCTCTAAAGTCTTCATCCATTACAGGTGACACTTGGTGACACTTCTGCGAGAAGGAAGCCAAGTAAGCGAGGACGCTGGGCCAGGGAGGCTGCTGCTGGGCGGCCCAGCAGAGGAAGCCCTCACCAGGCTGACTTGGCAGAGGTGGGTCCCCGAACTCATTCTCCGGGTGACTGAGCTGCTCAGACTGTTCCGGGCAGGCATTCTGGAAAGCCTTAGGTGCCTTTTTTTAGTCTTATTTTTATAGACCCAGGTTGTTATTGGCAACCATTGAAAAGATGACTAAATAAATCAATGATGCAGGCCTTGAGCTGCTGGGGCTGGAACCAGGAGTTGGTGTGTTTCCATTTCTGTCCTCAGCGTTCCACTCCTGTACACTGGGAACTACCCCCCGCACCTCCAGCTTCAAGGACCGAGGGAGAAGGAGTATTCCCACGGACGGACTCTGGACAGGGCTCCAGCATTGAAATGTTGGCAAAATGTGCCTTTTCTCCCCTCCCCTCTCTCTAGTTAAGGACACAAAATGTCGACTCCTTTGCTGTCTCCCCTGACCTTAAACTTGTTTCAGCAGCAGTGTGTGCTTTGGGTAGAATCTCACACAGAGGACCCTACAAGAGCTTAGTCAGTAGCCCAGGGTTCTCTCAGCGGAGGGAAAAATAGGCAGGTACCACCTGCAGGAGGGCTGGAGCTCAAATTCAGGAGAGGCTTTCTCCCAGGAGGGGCTGTGGGACCTGAAGACCCTCGTTGTCTCTGTTCCAGAGTTGGCAGGAAGGCCCTCATTCACGAGGGACCCCAGGAGCAGCCCCTCCAGGTCTTCTGGCTTTTCCAAAGCCTTAGACTTGCTCTCTGGGGTAAATGAGCACAGCATGTAGAGCCAGAACTTGGATAAACAACTGGGGACTGGCAGCGGGTGAGAAGGATGCTACTTCCCACCCGCCTCCTATCACACTTGCCCCATCGCCTGATCTGGTGGTATCTTGGTCTTCTTTGGGTCTTGAATGGCTTTGAGGAGCTGGTGAAAGGCCTAAACTTCCCCCTGGGGTTCTGCCTCTGGGCAGACCCCAAAGATTTCACTGCCACGTCCATGGCACCTTCTAAGGGCTCCCTTGGACTATTCAGGGCAGTGGCAAGGAATGGAACTTTCCACGTCTACACTGTCCAGCAGCATAGCCACCAGCCACACGTGGTTGTGAGTCCTTGGAATGTGGCCAGTGCAGTCGAGACTCTGACCTTCAAATCCTATTTAATTTTGATTAATTTATAATATTTAATCAGCCACAGGTGGCTCACAGGTATTACCTTGGAGAGCACAGCTCTCGGGGTAAAGACTCCCGGTTTCCATTCAGGGATCTTTGGCAAATAAGAAATGCCAATGGGCCCCTTGGCTTGTGTGTATTTACATATTGACCTTAGCTACTTTCTGCTTAGGGCCTGGGAGCAGGTGGGTCCCGCAAAGGCGTCTGGATAGTGAACGTTAGGGATGGGGTTTGTGACCAAGCTATTATGAAGCTGCCAGGCACCAACTCATCTATCATCCATTTGTGCCACTTGAAGGTGGGCACTGAAGAAAGCTTGACATTCCGGGAAGCCTCACGCGTCCCCTGATAAGAATGCAGCTTCTTTTTGGAGGGAGTCAGGGATGACCCTCATAGACATTTTGGAATGTGCTGGCTTTTTTATTCCCCCAGAAATGCCTTCCCTGTGGCTTCATGGGGGAAAGGAGGGGATTCTCTTGTGAGTTCACTTAGAAGATATGAGTATCATTGATGGAAAAAACATATTTTTTTATGGAAAACATCTCCTGGTCATGCCCTCCTCTAGCAGGCCTGCTCACTCCTTACTGAGGGGCGAAAGCACACTCCATCAAGGGCAGGCGCTCCTCTGTATCGTAGGTGCCATACCTGATGCCTGCCTCCAAGTGTTGGATCCACGCCTGGGTCAACAGAGCTTTCAGCCCCGAATCCCAGCAGACGTTTCAGAGCTGTTTTCCCCACTACAACACTTTTTCAGTCCAGGGAGTTCAGTGTCTCTGCTCTTGAAGGTACAGGGCTCAGAGCTTGATGCAAAGGATCCCGTGATGTGACCTTGACCCCAGGGCCACGTAGCTGGGCCAGAGAGCCAAGGTTTAAGAGCAAGAATTAATTATATAACAATGCAAGATGGCCAATGGTGTGATGATGTGGAAGCCTCTTTCCCAGCCCGAGGGGGGCCCCCATCACTGGGACATCCATGCACGGTGGGGTCATGGCAGTCAGGGATGGTCCAGACGGCATGACACCCCGCCCCAGAACAGCCAGTGACAGCTCAGCTCTGGTCGCAGGGCCAGGGACCCAACCAGTAGTTCTGGTTCTCGGGGATGCTGCACACTTTCCAAGATTCTGGGCCCTATACTGACCTTTCTCTCACTTTGAGACTTAGTGCAGAGTTCAGTGTTGCATGGTATGAATGGGTTACGAAAGTCTCCCCCAACTCAGCAGTCTAAGAAACAGAAGAAGGAAAGAAAATTAAATCTCTCTTCAAAAAGGGGGGTATAACTCCCCACCTCTTAAGTACGGGCTTCACAGAGTGACTTCCTTCCAGAAAGGACAGTGTGGAAAAGGGAGAAAAAAGGACCTTCACAGTGGAAAAGCCTGACAAACCCTCCTCAGTGGGTGGTCAAGGTCAACATCAACATGATAAATCATGTTGATAGCAGGTACCCTTGATATGTGATGAAAATAACACCTTATTTCTGTGATCTTCCTCCCCAAAACCCATCACCCCAGTCTAACCGTGAGGAAAACATCAAACAAATCCCAGTAGAGGGTCATCCTACAAACTACCTGACCAGCCCTCCTCAAAACAGTCAAGGTCGGGCTTCCCTGGTGGCGCGGTGGTTGAGAGTCTGCCTGCCAATGCAGGGGACACGGGTTCGTGCCCCGGTCTGGGAAGATCCCCCATGCCGTGGAGTGGCTGGGCCCGTGAGACATGGCCGCTGAGCCTGCGCGTCCGGAGCCTGTGCTCCGCAACGGGAGAGGCCACAACAGTGAGAGGCCCGCGTACCGCAAAAAAAAAAAACAGTCAAGGTCATCAAAACAAGGCAAGTCTGAGCAACCGTCACAGCCAATAGGATCCTGAGGAGATGTGATGACTAATGTTATATGGTGTCCTGAAGCAGAAAAAGACATTAAGGAAAAGCTAAGGACATTTCAAATAAAGTGTGGACTTTAGTTAATGATAATGTATCAACATGAGTTCATTACTTGTTACAAATGCATTGCTAATGTAAGATGCCAATAATAGGGGAAACTAGATACGGTCTTTTTTTTAATTGCTGTAAGTTTGTACCCTTTTACCAATATCTGCCCATTTCTCCTACCTCCAGTCCCTGGCAACCACTTTTCTACTATTTCTATGAGTTTGACTTAAAAAAAAAAACTTATGTATTCATTTATTTATTTTTAGATTTCACATATCAGTGATACCATGCAGTATTTGTCTTTCTCTGGCTTATTTCACTTAGCGTAATGCCCTCCAGTTTCCTCCATATTGTTGAAAATGAAAGGATTTCCTCCTTCTTTAAGGCTGATCAATATTAAATTTTAAAAATTCCCTCCTTCCTCTTGCCCCTAGCTCACCAAAGTGTGTGTTAGGGAGTGTCCCGGACATCTACTTACATCTGCCCTCCAAACTTTGGGCTCCTGGCAGGTGGTCCCACTCATGACTATACGCAACATCAGCTGTGTCAGGACACCCTATTACGGAGGCCTCACCTTGCCTTCTGGGTACTCTGCACACCCTGCATTTTCAAGCTGCATTTTCACAGGTAGACCCCGAGTCTCCTAAGCGTGTCTGGTAGTCCAGTGAGTGAGTGTGGGGCTGTGTCTGTGGCCTGAAGCATCCTCTTTTAACACAGTGGGCAGGATGGCTCTAATGCCTTTGAAAACATTCATGATTCCTCCACGAATGTCTGGTAATGGGATGGGCACGTGATGGCTGATTCACCCCAGGAGCTGGGCACTGCCGCCTGGACCAGAGGACGCACATATGCTTTCACGCGCTGCCCTTCACCACTTCCTCCCAGTGACCTATTTCCACCCGGAGGTGTCCCCCTGGCTGCCTTTTCTTCCGGCTGACAGCTATCCACTGTGTTTTGTGGCAGATTTCCTCTGTGCATGATAAGTAGTCCTCATTTTCTCTCCGGCAGTCCCACAGCCAATAAAAAGCAATAAAAAGCAAAATGACACACAAATTGTATCCCCGAAGAGCTGTAAAGGCCTAAGACATTCCTGCATGTGATCATCAGATGAGGTCCTTTGCCTTTGAACAAATAACCCCCTTAACAAAGAAGACTATTCGAATGCGGGAGGGGCGGGGCTGCAGGGGAGGGCAGGGACTAGGGGCGTTTCTGGCTCCCCCAGGGGCTGGGGTCTCTGAATGCATTTGGAGTGGGTCAGAAAGCGTCCCTTAGCTCGATGGCAAGTGACATGGTGACACATCCGGCATTTTGTGCTGCAGGACAAACGTCATTGCTCTGGATTTAGGTTAGTTGGGACGAGTTTTCTGCCTTTTTAGAAGCCTTGAGACACACTCATCTCTGGTTTGTGAACCCCCATGTTTTTCGGAGGTGTCCGCCCCCAGACTCTCCTATGGAGGGTCCCCATGCACTGATGCCCAGACCCCAGGCCCAGAGATCCCGGTTTGATTAGTTTGGGGGATCTCAGTGTGTGTGCTTTTGGAAGCAGGTGCCTCCATCGCGCAGCTAGGGGGAGCTCCAGAGTCTGCACCCGCACGGAAGTGGAAAGTTCTCGAAGATGCAGCCTACTGGCTCCTCTGTACCCTGGGACCCTCTCCTCCATCATGGTTCCCCCAGCAGGGAAACATGTGACCTGTTCTACTTGACCAGAGAGAAGGACAGGGGAGGGGCAAGCGGTGAGTTCTGCCCAGTGGGAAGTCCTGCACTGGTTTAATTTCTTTCTACTACTGTACACCAGGAACCTCCTCAGCCCATCCTCACACCTGCCCGCTGTGCTGATATACCCTTGGGACAAGGGAGGAATCAGGTGGCAGCATGAACCCAGGTCTCCCTCAACCCTGCAGACCATGCCTGGTTTGGAGTTGGGGTCCACGATCGAGCACAAGTAGGTGCTGGAGGGAGAGAAAGGAACAGTCAATGGAGCTGATGTTTGCAGGGGGAGTAGTTGAGAAGGCTTCAAGTGAGGGGCTTGGAGGGGGTCTGGCTGTGCCCCCAGAAGTGGGCTGGGTGGTGGGAACGACAAGGTAAAAGGTGTGCTGCTCAAGAGAACAGGGGGACTGTGGAGGTTGGGAAATCCTGAGTGGGATCTCCATGGTTCACTTTAAATGTGAACAATATTTTGCATTTGACTATTCCCCCAATGCTTTTCTACAGTGACATTGTGCATTCATGCTAGAAGAGTCACCTCCCATCTCTCGGTGGGAAAACAGTCAGGGGAGACTTTCAAGCTGGGCACGATATCTGCCCCAAATGATCAGGTGTTACTGCTGGTGCCTATGCTCCCCCCACTCCCCGGAACCTCATTTTCCGTGGGCTGCAGGCCGCATCCACCATCCCCAGGTGTGGCGACCTGTCACATGTGCACCATCAAGGTGACCTTGTCCCGAGCCCATCGCTCACGCCCTCGCTGACATTTACGGCTGCATCTCATCCATCAGGGCTGCAGTCAGTCCCAAGGAGCCTCTGAATGATCGCTTACTTCCACCTGGGGCGGCCCCTGGAGGCACAGGGCCGGTAGGAGGGAATCCAGTGGGTGTCTTTGGGAGGAAAGGCAAATCCTGAATCGAACCCCAGAGAGAATCACCAGTGGCAACTCGTCAGGGAATCACAGCTGCAGGTTCGGCACCTCCTGCACTTCTGTCTCCTTTCTGTCCATGCGTGTGGTGGACTGTGCTGTGAGCCCAGCATCGCAGGAGCGCACTCCATCCAGGCCCATCCACATAACCTCCTAAGTCGGCACAGGGACCCGGAGCATTTAAAATTCTGACCCGGGTTGAAACATAAAGATGTTTCTGGATATTTCAGCCATTAGGAACCCACTTCACCATGGCTCCTGAAACCCCAGCGTTCTGGTCCTTCATGGATTTACTTCACACTGCCCCAGAGATAAGCCAGGAAAAACTGGGCAAAAGTCACCGGTGTGTCGAAAACTTGGCCATCTCTACTATTTCTACCTTTATCTCAGAAGATGGACTTTTAGACATGTCAAGCCACCTACAGCATCCTAGCCCAAAGTGTCAAGCCCAAGGTGATTCTAGCCCAGAATGTGACAATTGTGAGCAGAAAACGAGCATAAAGCAGTGAAAAGAGCTGACAGCAGTAGGTGCTGTAGTCAAGCCACACTCTGTCATCTGGGTGATCTTTCAGTCTCCGTGTGACCATGGGGCACAGAGATTCCACTGTGCCGAGCACGGATGTGCCAGGATCCAGGTGCAAATGGGCTGTTCGCAACGGGCTGTCATTTCCGGGACACCGGCTGGTTCTCCCGGACTGTTCTCTGATATGCGCTCTGCTACCTTCCTTTCCTTATATTCATTCATTCATTCATTCACTCATTCATTCATTGGATAAATGTGCGTGTGTCTTGGTAATATGTCCTGATTTGATTTAAATGACTGGATACTTTTGTAAACACTGGTGGGTGTGTAAGGAGATTAAGACAGTCGGGGTCCCCTTTTACCGCTGTCAGGCAGGAAGGGAGGAGGTCATCAGGCCACAGAGGGGAAGGAGTCGACAGTTTATTGAGGATTTATTATGTGCCCTGCACTCTCGCAGGCCCGTGGCACCTGGTTTTGGATGTTAGCCCTCACTCTGTAGAGTAGGTGTTATCTGTTCCTGTTTACAGCTTAGGGACACCAAGATCTGAGAGCTTGAGTGATACGCCCACTGTCAGGGCTGGAACCCCAGGCTGTCTGACTTCAGCCCTCACTTTCCTGTTACTTGTGAAGCAAGGCAAGCAGCAAAGCTGGGATCCAGACATGGTCAGGGCTGGAAGAGCTCACCTAGAGCTGGAAACAGGCTCCCTGACACCTTCCTGTGCAGGTAGGGCATGAGCAGGGGCAGAGAGGATGGGGAGATTTCACAGGAGGAAATCGAGTGGGATGTGAATTGCCGGGGGATAGAATGGCAAGGACCAAAGAGCAGAGGTGGGAGAAGTGTTGGCTGTCATTGTCATGGAATAGCAAGTGGTCTGGAGCCACCGCACGTGAGGGAAGAGCAGAGAACAAGGGCCAGTGGGGATTGAGATGCCCTTTGGGGAGTGGCTAGAGTTCAGCAGACAGCAGATCATGCCCGCCCTTCTTTGTTACGAATGGTTATAAGACCCAGGGTCAGGGTTGCAGAGAGAACGAGATGATGGCGGAGATCCTGGCAGTGGCCGAGCCCTGGGGCCCAGTCCCACTGCCCTGCCCTCTCTCACCAGGAGACTCACACACGGGGCTTCCCATGGAGCCCAGAGTTCTTCTGGACCCAGGACTGAGCACTTGCTGTCCCCCTGCCTGGAATGTTCTTTCCTTGACTCTTACCTGGCCCCATCTTTCAGGTCTCAACTAAGGACTTCCCTGCTCAACCCAAGCTAAGGTGTCATCTTCCTGTTGCTCTATCCCAGTAGGATTTCTATATCATCTGTGTCTGATCTAATGGCTTGTCTGTTGACAGCTTTTGCCCATTTAACTATTGGTTTGTCTTCTTCTTATGATTTGTAGCAATTTTTCATTTATTATGAAGACGATCACTTTGTCCTATAATCACCAGTGTCATCTCCCAATAGCTGCTTCTTTTATTTGTGATGTCTTTTGCCTGTGGTCACCTGGGACAGAAGTTATAATTTGATACAGTCAAATGTGTTTAATTTCCTCAAATAATTTCCTTTTCGGTCTTGTTTAAGAGAGCCTCTCCCATGCTGCTATGCTCAAGGTAGCCTGTAAGTTCTTCAACTTGTCTTCCATTTTATTTTCATGTTGGTTTTCTAATCCATCTGCAGTTTCTTTCTATACATGATGTGAGCATCTAATTGCATCTTCTTTTCATATATGGGTAGACAATGCATGAGGTGGTCCCACTGATGAGTAATGCCTTTTATATCAGTGCAAAGAAGATCTACTGTTAGAACCACAAGGCCCCAAAATAATGGAAATGTATTTCTCTGTCGTGTAAAAGTCCAGAGGTAGCCTTTCCTGAGATGGTTTGGTGCTTCTGCTCCAGGAACTCAGGCTCCTCCGTCCCTGGGGCATGGCCCTGTTACCAAAAGTGGGGTCTAACTGCTCACCACTATAAAGCCAATACTCAAGAGGCACGGTTGGTGGAAAGGAAACTGGCCTCTCCCCTAGTTGGAGGCCGGCAACTAGGGGAGAGGGCGGATTCCTATCTAAAGGCCGACTCCCCACTGACAATCAGTGGGCAAGAGTTTTTATAGGTGGAGGGAGGGGCTCCATGCAGAACAGCACAGGCAGCTCTGACGGTCACCTTGAAATGAATCATCAGGTGGTCTGCCCAGCATCATCTCGATTGTTTCAAGCACAGTTAGCCTTCAGTTCCAGGGTTGGTTTTTTCCCATTTCTTTGAGACCAGTTCTGAGAATTGTGGCAGCTTATGTCATGGCTACAGTCTGGTCATCATGTAGTTAACTACTTCTACCTAGTCAGATGTTTGTTTCCTTCTGTTCTGGATTTGCTAGGAGGATTCTGGTTCATGGTTGTTCTGTCAAGTTCTGTTTTGTTTTGTTCGGTTTTATACATGCCTTGGATGTTGAGAGCTGCAAGGTGGGAGCAGGAGAGGGAGACGCTGGCCATCCATCTCCCTGTGGAAGCAGATCCACCCATGACAGTCCTAGACTCTTACCTGAACTTCCTCTTACTTCCCAGGATAAATAAACCCACTTGACTACAAGGTACTATTTGTTAACACATTGTAAGATTCAATTTTCAAATATTTAATGTAGGATTTTTTGCTTTTATGGTCTTTGTGAGGCTGGCCTGTAATTTTCTTTTCTTGTGACATCCTTGTCTAGTTTTGACATCAAATTGTACTGGCATTAAAAAAAGAGTCAGGTATTTTATTTGCTTCATCTATTCTCTGGAACAATTTTTATAATAAAAGAATTTTCTCTTCCTTGAAGCTTTTGTGAAGCTCTTTGTTAAAAACCACCAGAACCTCTGTCTGAATGTTTTTTTTTATAATTTTTACCTAGAAAATTGTCCATCTCTTTTAAGTTTTCAAATTTATTGGTAAAAAATTATTCATAATATTTTTATGATTTTAAACTCGTAGGTTTCTAATCCTATGTATTCATGCCTTCTTTTTTCACCATGATCATTCCACTCAGTTGACTATTTTAGTTTCTTTCCAAAGAACCAGATTCTGGTTTTATGGATCCTTCATATTTTTTTTTTTTTTAAACATCTTTATTGGGGTATAATTGCTTTACAATGGTGTGTCAGCTTCTGCTTTATAACAAAGTGAATCAGCGATACATATACATATGTTCCCATATGTCTTCCCTCTTGCGTCTCCCTCCCTCCCACTCTCCCTATACCACCCTTCCAGGCTGTCACAAAGCACCCAGCTAATATCCCTGTGCCTTGCGGCTGCTTCCCCCCAGCTATCTACCTTACTACATTTGTTAGTGTGTATATGTCCATGACTCTCTCTCGCCCTGTCAAAACTCACCCTTCCCCCTCCCCATATCCTCAAGTCCGTTCTCCAGTAGGTCTGCGTCTCTATTCCTGTCTTACCCCTAGGTTCTTCATGACATTTTTTCCCCTTAAATTCCATATATATGTGTTAGCATACGGTATTTGTCTTTTTCTTTCAGACTTACTTCACTCTGTATGACAGACTCTAGGTCTATCCATCTCATTACAAATAGCTCAATTTCATTTCTTTTTAAGGCTGAGTAATATTCCATTGTGTATATGTGCCACATCTTCTTTATCCATTCATCCGATGATGGGCGCTTAGGTTGTTTCCATCTCCGGGCTATTGTAAATAGAGCTGCAATGAACATTTTGGTACATGACTCTTTTTGAATTTTGGTTTTCTCAGGGTATATGCCCAGTAGTGGGATTGCTGGGTCATATGGTAATTCTATTTGTAGTTTTTTAAGGAACCTCCATACTGTTCTCCATAGTGGCTGAACCATTTCACATTCCCACCAGCAGTGCAAGAGTGTCCCCTTTTCTCCACACCCTCTCCAGCATTTATTGTTTATAGATTTTTTGATGATGGCCATTCTGACTGGTGTGAGATGATATCTCATTGCAGTTTTGATTTGCATTTCTCTAATGATTAATGATGTTGAGCATTCTTTCATGTGTTTGTTGGCATTCTGTATATCTTCTTTGGAGAAATGCCTATTTAGGTCTTCTGCCCATTTTTGGATTGGGTTGTTTGTTTTTTTGTTATTGAGCTGCATGAGCTGCTTGTAAATTTTGGAGATTAATCCTTTGTCAGTTGCTTCATTTGCAAATGTTTTCTCCCATTCTGAGGGTTGTCTTTTGGTCTTGGTTATGGTTTCCTTTGCTGTGCAAAAGCTTTGAAGTTTCATTAGGTCCCATTTGTTTATTTTTATTTTTATTTCCATTACTCTAGGAGGTGGGTCAGAAAGGATCTTGCTGTGATTTATGTCATAGAGTGTTCTTCCTATGTTTTCTTCTAAGAGTTTGATAGTTTCTGGCCTTACATTTAGGTCTTTAATCCATTTTGAGCTTATTTTTGTGTATGGTGTTAGGGAGTGATCTAACCTCATACTTCTACATGTACCTGTCCAGTTTTCCCAGCACCATTTATTGAAGAGGCTGTCCTTTCTCCACTGTACATTCCTGCCTCCTTTATCAAAGATAAGGTGTCCATATGTGCGTGGGTTTATCTCTGGGCTTTCTATCCTGTTCCACTGATCTATCTATCTTTCTGTTTTTGTGCCAGTACCATACTGTCTTGATTACTGTTGCTTTGTAATATAGTCTGAAGTCAGGGAGCCTGATTCCTCCAGCTCCTTTTTTCGTTCTCAAGATTGCTTTGGCTATTCGGGGTCTTTTGTGTTTCCATACAAATTGCGAAATTTTTTGTTCTAGTTCTGTGAAAAATGCCACTGGTAGTTTGATAGGGATTGCATTGAATCTGTAGATTGCTTTGGGTAGTAGAGTCATTTTCACAATGTTGATTCTTCCCATACAAGAACATGGTATATCTCTCCATCTATTTGTATCATCTTTAATTTCTTTCATCAGTGTCTTATAATTTTCTGCATACAGGTCTTTCGTCTCCTTAGGTAGGTTTATTCCTAGATATTTTATTCTTTTTGTTGCAATGGTAAATGGGAGTGTTTTCTTGATTTCACTTTCAGATTTTTCATTAGTATATAGGAATGCCAGAGATTTCTGTGCATTAATTTTGTATCCTGCTACTTTACCAAATTCATTGATTAGCTCTAGTAGTTTTCTGGTAGCATCTTTAGGATTCTCTATGTATAGTATCATGTCATCTGCAAACAGTGACAGCTTTACTTCTTCTTTTCCGATTTGGATTCCTTTTATTTCCTTTTCTTCTCTGATTGCTGTGGCTAAAACTTCCAAAACTATGTTGAATAAGAGTGGTGAGAGTGGGCAACCTTGTCTTGTTCCTGATCTTAGTGGAAATGCTTTCAGTTTTTCACCATTGAGGATGATGTTTGCTGTGGGCTTGTCATATATGGCCTTTATTATGTTGAGGAAAGTTCCCTCTATGCCTACTTTCTGGAGGGTTTTTATCATAAATGGGTGTTGAATTTTGTCGAAAGCTTTCCCTGCATCTATTGAGATGATCATATGGTTTTTCTCCTTCAATTTGTTAATATGGTTTATCACATTGATAGATTTGCATATATTGAAGAATCCTTGCATTCCTGGAATAAACCCCACTTGATCATGGTGTATGATCCTTTTAATGTGCTGTTGGATTCTGTTTGCTAGTATTTTGTTGATGGATCCTCCATATTTTGTTTGTATTTTGTGTTTGTTATTTTTTGCTTTTGTCTGTTATTTCTTTTCTCCTTTCTCTCCTTTCTTCTTATTTTAGTGGGTTCTTGAATTGAATGATTATAAGAAATAATAACTTATTTCTTATAAGTTATTATAAGTTTCTTATAAGTTATTATAAGTTATAAGTTATTATAATATATAAGTTAAACTTATATATAAAATATATATATATAATTTATATATATATTATATATATATTTATTTATATGGGACCATATATATTTATATGGGATATATATATAAATTACATATATATAAATTATATATAATATATATAAATTTATATATATATATATATAAACTTACATATATTATAAGTTTAACTATATAAACTTATATATAAACTTATATAAGTTAAACTTATATATAAGTTAAACTTATAAGTTATTATAAGTTTCTTATAAGTAAGAAAAAAAAAACTTATTTTTCTAACAGTCTATAAAGTTATTTGATGTTTCTGTACATCTCAAGCTGCTCCCATCTTACATTGTTGTCTGAAATTTTAATTCAGTATTCTTGAATTAAAATTTTAATTAGTTACATAAATTTATCAGAATACTTTTATCAGTTTCTTTGCTCAGAATTGTCTCTGGCAGGTTGTTCTTTCTCTTCTTGCTGAAATACATCCTGTAGTAGTTTTCTCTGAAATGATTGGAGGATGGTAAAACGTGTAAATATCTCATCCTCTTTTGCCCTTGCTCTTGAATCACAGTCTCACAGGGTACATTGAATGCTACAGTCACAATTTCCTTAGCACTTAGATGCTACTTATTCATTGTCTTCTGGTGCTATTGTTGCTGGGGAGACATTCGTTGTCAGTTTGTCATTCCTTTGTAATAATAAGGTTTCATTTTAGTGGCTTTAAATATATTCTTTCTCCTTTCTGTTCTGTAACAGTTTCACCATGATTTATTTATATTTATCCTGATCTGCACTCAATGTAGCTCATTAGCTGAAAGCATTTGATGATTTTTCAACAAATCTTAAAAATTTCTAACCATGCTTTCTTCAAATATTGTTTCTCCCCCACTTCCTGTATTCTTTTCTTCATGCATGTTGGAGTCTCAGTTTCTCTTCTATCACTTTTACACATCTTTCACCTGTATCAACAATACTGTCTTCTAGTTCGCACATCTTTCTGTGACCAGGTTCACATACATTTATGATTAAAAAAGAAAAAAATCCAATGACTATATTTTTCACTTCTAAGAACTTTAATTGGGATTTAAAAAAATGATCTGCTTTTAAGTTGTATCTGATTTATAATCTTTTGTTACTTTTTCGGATATTATTTCTTTCTTTACCTCTTTGAGGCTCTCAAAGGTATTCTAGAGTAATTTGGGAGGTTTTTCTAATCTTTGCCTCTCATCAGTGGTGAACACCTTAAGCTAAAGATGTGATATGCTCGCTGCCACTGTTAGCTACATCTCCCTTATGGTCTCCAGAACCTTGTGCTGAGTTGGGGGTCTCTATTCTCTCTCTCATTCTCTCCACCTTGCACCTGACCTTGTTTAGTTGTTTGACAGTTATTTTTCTTCTGCCCCTGAGAATCCTGGTCCAGACCAGTGTTGCATTGAAGGCACCCATCCCCCAGCCCATAGTGATGGCTGTCAGGGATGGAGTCAGGAGGCTGATGGGCAGCTCAGCCCACATCCAATGATGAGGTTGCTCTGCTCTCAGCTCTTCCTAGTCTCCTTCCACATGCTTCTGGTTTCATCCATGAACTTGGCTGAGGTTTCCCACAACATAGGGGTGCCAGGGTCCGTGCCAGCCTCAGGAGTCAAACTTTGACCACTTCTGATAGACTCTTGGCCCTAGAGCCCATCATGCCCATAGCTTCGGTCCCTTTCCCACCACTCTTTTATGTCAAGTCCATGGAGAGCTCTATTTCCTTTTTGAGCATTGGTAAGTACCTAAACTATTGATATATATGTAATTGACCTTTGCTGTGTTAGAGCAGAGAGAGTAGTTCAAGTTGCAAAATTGAGATGCAAAGTTGCCTGGAAGTTCAGCCCCAGGTCCCCCACACACCTGGCTCAGTATGGGGCTGATCCAGGGAGTGAAAGCAGAAGAGAGTCCATTTCTCCAATCTCATGTATTTCAGGGGGTTACAAGTCCCCTCCCTTCCTTTGAGGGTACAGAAAGGGAGCTCCCCAGTGCTGGAAGGAGTAAGAGTGCAGTCCATTTCTCAGCTGAAGGCCACTGGTGGCTCCTTATTGGGGTTTTGGAGAGGAGGCTGCAGGAGAAGGGGACACAGAGCCAGCAGAACAGCCTAATGCAAATTGGGCCCCCAGTCAGCCAGTGTGTGAGGCAATCGCTATAGTGGAAGATAGTTAGGCCATTCCTGGATGGGCTGGTGGCACCACCTTTCCTAAAGAGATGTTAAATGAAGTTATGGCAGATGCAGGTCCACTGACTTGGCAAGAGAAGGTGGGCACATTCCCATCTCCAGTTCCACTTATTAGCTCCTGCCTGACATGATAAACAAATGAAATTGGAGCTGATGTTAGTAACTGTCATAACCCTACTCCATCTGACTGTATACACGTGTGTGTGTGTGCGTGTGTGTGAGTTTGTGCATATCCTCAGCTGATCCATGTTGGAACACAGCCTATTTGACATTTCTGGCTCTCACCACAAGTCTATCTGCATCTCCTTTATGAGGTCCTGGAGCTCACTAAGGCTTCTGACCCCACACTTGGAATTGTACTGACTTTTCACAACTAACAGCCAACACATTGTCAAGAAGGGATTGTTGACGGTATCGTGCCTTGCAGGGAAAGAGAGAAGACATCCTGAAATCCTGGAGTATTGCAAGTAATTGTTGAAGCAAGTTTACAGATCTATTGCTCCATATACTCAAGTCCAAAGAGACTGGGTCCTCAACTGCATTGAAATCTCTGAAAATATTTGTGTTCAAAGCCCCTTGGTAAACACTCCCTGCAGTGCTGTTGGAGTACAAGCAATAAGAGATGTTTTGTTTCAGTACACTCTTCCTATGATTTAAAAAGGAAATGGGAGAAAGACACAGTGACAGTGTCATCTGGCATCCACAGAATCTGCTCAGCCACGACAGAACATCTATTCTGTGCACGAAGGGGATTGTGAAGACTGTAACGTGCTACACAATTTGTGTTGGAGCGATGAGCGGTAAAGTTTTCTCCTAAAAATTTGGTCAATCCATCTCATTTTTAATGTAGCACAAACCCGGTCCCATAAAAACAGCATGAAAAATTGGATGACATTAGACTGCACTGAGGAGATGGTGTTGATTTGAAAAGAAGGGAGATGCTGCTATTAGCCAGAGGCTGACCAAGCAACTACAGCCACCAATAGGCATCACTGTCCACATGTCTCTAAAAATTCTTACTTCTTTGTGTGTATGGCCTCTATTGAGTGTAAAGACCTACTGTAAAGACCTATCTCATCATTCACTCTTTTGTCCATTTAGCAAATCATTTTAAACACAGATAAAGGGTTCTTAACTAAGTTGGAAGTAAGGATACAATAGAGAACAAGTGGGGGGAACTATCTGCCCTCATTTTATTTACAGGAAACACAGAAGACAGATGGACACATGAAATTACCATCCACAAAACCCAGGGAAACTGGAGGATAAATGACCTGGTTTCTTCAATAAATATATTAGAAGGGAGGGAAAGAGAGAGAACATCAGAGGGACATCTTGTAGGTTATTAGACTTAAGACATAATCACTTGCAATGTATAAACCTTAGTATGAAGACAATTGGAAATTTCACATTGACTTGATATTTGAAAGAAATTATTGCTAATTTTTAAAGTTGGGATAACAGCATTATGGAAATACACTTTAAAAAATTCCCTATCTTTTAGAAATACATATGGAAATATTTACAGAGGAGAGATCTTGGATTTGCTTCAGACAACACAGTAGACGGAAGACTGGTGGGTGTAGGTGAAATAAGAGAGTCATGAATTGATCATGGAGGGAGCAAAGATGTGGGTACATGGGGATTCATTAGATTGTTCTGTCTACTTAAGTTTACGTCTGAAATTTTCCATTGAGAAGATGAGGGTAAAAAGTAGCATTGCTTAAACATTAAGAAAGAATTCAACAAATGAAATAATTTCAGATCATGTAATTGCTAGGAAAGAATACAAAAGGGCAGTGAGGCGACTGTGTTTGTGTGGGAGGCGGTCGCCACTGTAGGTTCACCCTGTCCTTTTCTTTCCTGGTCCCTCCTGTTCTTTCTGTTCGCTATGCTCTTGACAATTTTGTGTTTCCTTGTGCTCTGTGAAGGCAGGAATCCTATCCCTCTCATTTCCTGGGTCATCCCTGAGACCAACATCAAGCCTGGTGTAGCAGTAAATATATCTGAATGAATACATTTTTATATCAGTGGAAATTTTTGCTAACTGGCCTTGTCTCATGATAACTTGGGAGTTATGTTAATCGCATTCTTTTCCCCTATTCCCACCATCCGGCTGTATGTAGTTTAGGTCACAATTGCACACTGGTAAATGAGTCATTAATTGTCTCTACTCAGTTCATGGATCACTAGGAACTTTTTTCTTTCCCAACTAAATTATTTCTCAAGGGCAGGCATCCGTCTCCAGTTTCTTTATGACTTTTCACAATCCAGGCATTTGAACACCGAATGTCTGGGTCGAGCACTGTGTTCCATCCGTACCTGCCCTCGTGTTAGAATTGCATTATCCCCTCCTTGGTTAGTGACAGTGGGGCTCTGTTGTTGGAAGGGAAAGGAAGCCTGGATAATTGGAAATTCCCCACCTCAGACATTACTAACTAAGGTTAGGTACACGTAGGTCAGTTTATTTCTTGGGGTTTTATACCCTGCTGTTCCTTATGAATGTTCTTTCAGAAAAATGTGAAAAAGGAGAAGTCAGGGCTGCAGAGAAAACAAGGAGTTGAAGAAAGATTCGCAAAGGCATTTCTTTGGGAGTCAAGAGCTTGGTCTAATCAGTCACAGGAAAAGCCAACCTCAGATCCCAAGGACCCTGAAGAATGTGTCCCGGCCCCTTGCCCTTTCCCTCCCCTGCCTCCTTCTTTTCTCCCTCTTCCCTCTCACTCTCCTGCTCTTGGAGGTGATCATATCCAAAAGGAATAAACCAGGAAAATGGTGTTATGGTCAGTTCCACAATCGCTGCTGTGGCTTCACCACACACCTGTCACCACATGGGTGCTGGGAATTCAGAAGAACCAGGCCTCTAGTTCATACTGGACTTCTCAAGTAAAAGGGCCAGGTCTCAGAGACTGGACAATGTTAGTAGATGGAGAAATCTGCTCCCTCCCTTAATGCTTCAGCCCCACCATTGTCTTCATGCTTCTTCCCCACCTTGGTCTTCATGCTTCTGTCCATCTCACCTCAGTCTTCATGCTTCTGCCCCACCTTGGTCTTCATGCTTCTGTCCCACGGTGGTCTTCATGTTTCAATCCCACCTCCTTGGTCTTCATGCTTCAGTCTTACCTTTGTCTTCATCCTTCTGCCTCACTGTGGACCTTTCTCTATGCCTGGACATTGCTGGTCTTACTTTCAGCCTTTTTGGTCTATACTACACAACCAAAAATTGGTATTTTATCTCCTATTTGTTCAGTGAGGAAAATGTTGTGGAATGGGGTGGGCTTGCATTGTGGATTCAGAAGACGTGGCCCTGGCATTTACTGGCTATTAGATCTTGACCAAGTTACTCAATTTCTTTTTTTTAAATAAATTTATTTATTTTATTTTATTTTATTTATTTTTTGCTGTGTTGGGTCTTTGTTGCTGTGCATTGGCTTTCTCTAGTTGTGGTGAGTGGGGGCTACTCTTTGTTGCAGTGTACGGGTTTCTCACTGTGGTGGCTTCTCTTGTTGCGGAGCATGGGCTTTAGGCACATGGGCTTCAGTAGTTGTGACACTCAAACTCAGTAGTTGTGGCTCACGGGCTCTAGAGAACAGGCTCAGTAGTTGTGGCACATGGGTTTAGTTGCTCTGTGGCACATGGGATCTTCCCGGACCAGGGCTCGAACCCATGTCCCCAGCATTGGCAGGTGGATTCTTAACCACTGCGCCACCAGGGAAGCCCTACTCAATTTTTTTGAACTTGTATTTCTCCTACAAAATGGAACTAGTCATTGCCACCTGCACAGTGGGGATAAAGATCCAGTGGGATAAGATTTGTGAAAGACTGTGGATTTGAAAGTGCTCTCTGAATGTTAGCTAGTTGTGATTGCTGTGTGTTGGCTACTATCACCAAGGAGTCCAAATTTAATTATAGAGGTGCAGTTTTGGCCTGTGCTTCTTTTCTAGTCTGATGACTCTTTGTGCTATTAGCAGCACAGAACAGGTGGTCATTTCCTGATAGGTGGGTGAAGGATATGAATCTATTCCACAAACATTTCTTAATGAAACATCTACAGTATATTCTCTCTGCTTGGCCCTTTGGACAACACAAAAATGAACCAAACACCATCTTGATATAGTCTCCTCCTTTTTTCTTCCAGAAGGTTCTATTTTTGTTTGATGGTATTTGTGGTAGGTAGCATAATGGCCCCTACCAAAGATGATCATGTCCTAATGCATAGCACCTGTGAACGTGTTACCTTACACAGAAAAGGAGAATGAAGGCTGCAGATGGAATTATGGCTGCTCATCATCTGACCCTAAGATGGGGAGAGTGTCCTAGATGACCTGGGTGGGACTAACATCATCACAAGCATCCTTAAAAGTGGACGAGGGAGGTAGGAGAGAAGGTCAGAGAGAGAACAGTGTGAGGCAGGCTTGACCGGATGTTGCTGGATTTGAAGATGGAGGACAGGGCCACGAGTCAAGGAATGCAGAAAGCTTCTAGAAGGTGGAAAACACAAAGAAGTAGATTCTCCCTGGAGCCTCCAGAAAGGAGTGCAATCCTGTCCACACCTTGATTTTCGCCCACCGAGATCCACTTCATATTGCTGATTTTTGGAACAGTGAGAGAAGAAATCTGTTGTTTTACACCACCATCTTGCATAATTTTCATGGTAGCAATAGAAAACTCACCAAATATTAATTATTATTCTCTTCTTCTTAAACAGTCATTGTATTCCACACATATTTATTGAGTTCTTATTATGTGCCAGCCTCTGACTAGTGATAAATATAAAATGATGGGGGGAAACCCAGCATGATCAGTCCTTGCCCTCATGGAGTTTACAGTCTGGCTGGGGAGACGATGCCAGTAAAATATATGTGGAATTACAACTGTGCTGAGGGCCAAACAGAACAGGTGTGTGATGTGTATCTTCTGTGGTCCCAGCAATTGTCAGAAAATTACCCTGAGACCACCTGTTGGCCCCACCCTGGTACTTCCTCCCCCAAGGATAACAGAAAGTCAGGGCCAGAGCTGGGGGTCGTAGGCCACCTGTCCCAGGTGTGGGGCAGCTGAGCCAGGAGGCTGCTCCTTTAGAGTGGACCACTGGACCTACATCCTCAGAGGCCAGAGCAGCCCGATGCCCTGTCGTCTCTCTCCTCACCATCGATCAATGGAAAAGACATCAGAGGCATTTACAGTGCATAGCTCATCAGTCAGGCAATCAATTAATTAGGCAATCATTTTTGTACTTGATTTTCATTACAGTGAGTTTATTTTCATTTCTTGTGTGGGAAAAACAGGTGCTCACATGTAGCTTCATCAGCTTCCTGTGCTGTTTGAGTCACATAGTATCTTTAAAATAGGTTTATTTTGGGGGGGAATGTGACCTGAAAACCCCACTCATATTTACTCACTCCTATTGCTGTTTTTGTTATGGTGGGGTTTTTTTGAATTTTATTTTATTTATTTTTTATACAGCAGGTTCTTATTAGTTATCCATTTTATACATATTAGTGTATATATGTCAATCCTAATATCTCAATTTCCAGCCTTGGTGTCCAAACGCTTATTCTTTACATCTGTGTCTCTATTTCTGCCCTGCAACTGGTTCATCTGTACCGTTCTTCTAGGTTCCACATATATGCGTTAATATACGATATTGGTTTTTCTCTTTCTGACTTACTGCACTCTGTATGACAGTCTCTAGATCCATCCATGTCCCTACAAATGATAGTGCTGCAAAGAACATTGGGGTTCATGTGTCTTTTTGAATTATGTTTTTTTCTGGGTATATGCCCAGTAGTGGGGTTGCTGGGTCATATGGCAATTCTATTTTTAGTTTTATAAGGAACCTCCATACTGTTCTCCATAGTGGCTGTATCAATTTACATTCCCACCAACAGTGCAAGAGGGTTCCCTTTTCTCCACACCCTCTCCAGCATTTGTTGTTTGTAGCTTTTCTGATGGTGCCCATTCTAACTGGTGTGAGGTGATACCTCATTGTAGTTTTGATTTGCATTTCTCTAATAATTAGTGATGGTGAGCAGCTTTACATGTGCTTCTTGGCCATCTGTATGTCTTCTTTGGAGAAATGTTTATTTAGGTCTTCTGCCCATTTTTGGATTGGGTTGTTTGTTTCTTTAATATTGAGCTGAATGAGCTGTTTATATATTTTGGAGATTAATCCTTTGTCCGTTGATTTGTTGGCAAATATTTTCTCCTATTCTGAGAGTTGTCTTTTCGTCTTGTTTGTAGTTTCCTTTGCTTTGCAAAAGCTTTTAAGTTTCATCAGGTCCCATTTGTTTATTTTTGTTTTTATTTCCTTTACTCTAGGAGGTAGATCAAAAAAGATCTTGCTGTGATTTTTGTCATAGAGTGTTCTTCCTCTAAGGGGTTTTGGGCTTTTTTGTTTTTGTTTTTGTTTTGAGGTACATGGGCCTCTCACTGTTGTGGCCTCTCCTGTTGCAGAGCACAGGCTCCGGACGTGCAGGCTCAGCGGCCATGGCTCACAGGCCCAGCCACTCCGCGGCATGTGGGATCTTCCCAGACCAGGGCACGAACCTGTGTCCCCTGCATCAGCAGGCGGACTCTCAACCACTGTGCCACCAGGGGAGCCCTCCTCTAGGGGTTTTATAGTGTCCAGTCTTACATTTGGGTCTCGAATCCATTTTGAGTTTATTTTTGTGTATGGTGTTAGGGAGTGTTCTAATTTCATTATTTTACATGTAGCTGTCCAGTTTTCCCAGCACCACTTATTGAAGAGACTGTCTTTTTTTTCCCACCAACATTGGGAGAGTTTAGAAATATCCGCGAAGCCGTATCACATCACACCCACTGTTAGTGAGGTCTGTTTCTTCCCATAAGTTATGACTTTTCCTTTTTGCACAAGAAAGGAGCTTAAATTTAAATTACTGGGAGTCTGTGAAACAGGTCAGGCACCCATGTATTGCAATAGACTGAGGCTCACATTATTTCCTAAAAGGCGATTTCTTGTCCACATTCCAATGGCTTCGAGGCACTTCCCAGTGCGTTCAGAGCTGCTGTGAAACGAGACCTAGGGGCATTGGGCCAGAAATGAGCCAGAGTGTAGACCCAGAATAACAACCACTTACCCACACTTCTCACTGCTTCCGGGATCAAATCCCTCAGCCCAGGGCTGGCCGATCTCAGACTGAAAAGGCATCTTTGTGTATCTGAGTCCACAGTCAGGTACAAATGTAAGCAGACTGAGTGAGTGGTATTTATGTTAATTACTTTTCCCCATTGCGTCCCTGAATCTAGAGGGACTGCATACACAGTGAGCTTTCTGCTTTCAGGTAAACGTGCTCTTCCTCGGTCTTGAAATGAGATTCAAGGATCTGTAAACCGCCTCCTCCTCACCACACCCTCCCCTCTAGTTTTCCTTTGTTTGTGATATGAAGGGTTAATATAAAAATAGAAGTTGTCAAGGCATTATGGAGTGCTTCTTTAGTTCCCATGGAAACCAAGCAGTGCAAATATGTGAGAATTTTTTAACTTGGCCAAAAATTTCATCCTCCAAAGATTTAGGGTCATTCTGCCTTATGGTTTGGAGGGAAATTTTTTTTAAAGATTTTTCAAGAAATTAATAAATCGTTTCATGTGTCCCCCCATCTCCCCCCACAAATTCAAACCACAGATTATTATTTTTTACGTATTCAATTAAAAGGATCTTTTTGTGCTGTTTCCAGTACAAACCCTTGAGGGTTTAAAAAAATCCTTTCGAAACAAAGTTTTCCTCCCCAATCTCAGAAGGCGGGAAAAAGGGTTATTTCTTTCCTTCAGTTTAAAACAATTTGGAACAAGCTTGGTCACCACCCCTGAGCTGACAACAGTAACATCCCAAAGGAACATCAGAAACAAATAAATATTTTGAGGGAGCAGAGTTAGGGCTGCCTTTTCCTGCTCCTTTGGTTGGTCTGATAACTTGCACTTGGTCAACAGAAACCTCTTCAGGGCATCACTGCTGCAGCTGGAGAATAGAAAAGACACAAAATTAGGGCTTTTGTCACTGTCACTTAGTTTCATTAAAGGGCATTAGTTCTCGGCAATTTGTATCAAGTGGCTCAGGCGGGTTGGAGATTGCAGGAAGGCTGGCAGCTCCCAGTTGGTGGTGAGGCTGGCAGGGACTGAGCCTCTGAGCATCTCTTCTCTTGCTGTCTCCTGCACTGCCCTGCCTGGTCCCCCTGCACTCTTCTGCCTGCTCTCTCTGTGCTGCCCTGCCTGGTCCCCATTGCCAGTCCAAGGACCAGCCCCCATCTGTGTTATGGCTCCTGGGGTTTCTCAGCCAACCCCTCCCCAGGAGAATGGGTCTCAGTCACAGGATGCCACATAATGGGGGAGGTTACACCCTCTCCAGGACTGACTCATACAGAGACAAGAGTGGACCCTGGTTCAGGGCCAGGCCACGCTTGGCCTGGGACCCCTTCCTGCTCAGCACTTTCTGTCCTGTGTCACCTCCTTCCCCCATCTCAAGCTCCTCCTGACAGCACCATCCCTCCGCCCCAACCCCCTAAGTCACCAACCCCTGTCTCAGGCTCTGCATCTAGGGAACCTGAGTTGTGGACAACCCTCCTCAGTGGATTTTTTTAAGGTCAGGGATGAAGAATGCCTTCTGTTGTGGGTTGAATTGCACTCCCCGCCCACCCCACCCCCCACCAGAGAAAGATGCTGAAGTCCTAAACCTGAGCACCTGTGAATGTGCCCTTATTTGGAAGTAGGGCCTTGGCAGGTCATCAAGTTAATATGAGATTGTTGATGGGGGCCTAGTCCAATATGGCTGGTGTCCTCTACCTACACTTTAGTCAGGATCCTATGACCCCTTCTTGACTAGGCAGGCCTCCATCTTGGTCCCCATCCTGTCCTTGGCTCACCTGACCCAGCTGTGGCAAGAATCCTGATGAGTGAATTTCGCCAGAATTCCTACCCTTGATGTCCCCTCTTATTCATTTTCCATCCACTGACCCCCTAACTCTGCCTGTTGGCTATACATCCCCTGCTGATATGCTGTATTGAGCGCTGAGCTCAATCTCTCTCCCCTGTTGCAATAGTCTTGGAAAATGTCTTCCTTGCCATTTTAAGAAGAGTCAGAGTAATTTTTTCTTTAACACCTTATAAAAGTGGAAATTTGGATACAGACAGGCACACGGGGAGAACGTCATGTGAAGATGGAGTCAGGGATGGGGTGATGCTTCCACAAGCCAAACGTTCCAAATACCAGCAAACCGTCAGAAGCAGGGAAACAGGCAAGGAGCAGATTCTCCCTCTGAGCCTCCAGAAAGAACCAGCCCTGCAGACAGTTCGATCTCAGAATTCCAGTTTCCAGAACCTAGACATGACGAATTTCTGTTGTTTAAGCCACCCAGTCCTTGGCGCTTTGTTACCGTCACCCCAAGAAACCAATACACTTTCCCTTTGCATCCTTGGAATCCCCCCTCCCAAAGCACCTTGCCCATCCTCTGTAAATCCAGCGTGCTCCCAGGAAGCTGAGTCACAGGGAATTTGTTGCAAGGGCTGAGTTTACTCACAGGACGTGGGTGTGGTGGCTAGCACAGGTGCTCAGGAGAGGTGGGGTTAGATGCATGGGGAGGAGGGCTGCTATCTGATCCAGGAAGAAGCCAGGGGGAGTCCTGTCTCAGGCTGGGTTCTCTGGATTGCTGCCCCTCCCCTCTGAGCTGTCAGAAGCCTGCATCTTGTGAGCTCCCGGGATGGCCGAGCCCATCTCTGTCTGAGAGGAGGTTCTCTGCTAGTCTCTACATTAACATTCTTCCCACCGGAAAAGGCAGTGCTCTGTGTGGTAAATTATCTCTGGGGCTTTTTAATGCACTTTTCCACATGAACAACAATGTTCACTGGATGTCAGTCATCAGGCAAACATAATTAGATCTGGCTGGAAAATGTTACATTGTGAATTAAGTTGACTGATGGGGAAATGTCAGTTTTATTAACATTCTCCCTTCAGATGATAATTTTATATCTATAAGGAAGAATGACAAAGGAGTTACTGAAGGCATCAGTTTGGAATGATGGAGCCCTTTTTTAAATTATTAATTTATTTATTTATTATTTATTTTTGGTTGCATTGGGTTGGTTGCTGTGCGCCGGCCTTCTCTAGTTGTGGTGAACGGGGGCTACTCTTCTTTACGGTGTGTAGGCTTCTCATTGTTGTGGCCTCTCTCGCTGTGGATCACAGGCTCCAGGCATGCGGGCTTCAGCAGTTGTGGCTTGCAGGCTCTAGAGCACAGGCTCAGTAGTTGTGGCTCATGGGCTTAGTTGCTCCGTGGCATGCAGGATCTTCCCTGACTAGGGCTCGAACCCGTGTCCCCTGCATTGGCAGGTGGGTTCTTAACCACTGCGCCACCAGGGAAACCCTGATGGAGCCCTTTTAATAAACCCTGCCTTTTGTTTCCATTCCTTGCTTTTAAATATTTCATCTCTGTATGGGTAATCATTTCCGTGTTGTTGGCCTGTGATTGGGCAAAAAGTCAAGAGAGCAGGCTGTTTGGCCGAAAGCCAATTCAGTGTAAAATCTCAGGGTGATGTAGTCGTGGGCTGCATGGCAGCAGTTAAGTAGGGACGGTCTTAAAGGGAAGTTGAAGAAGATCCTGAAAAGATGGTTCAGTGGTGTGCAGATCGGCACCTGGGCTGACGGCACTCAATCCCACCCCTCACCAACTTCATCTTCCCAGGAAAGCGTCCTCTTCAGCTGGAAGGTTTCAACATTTGCTTGCAGTTGTCCTTTGCAGTTTGTATGACACCCAGGAACAGGTCCGTTTGGCCCCTCTCACCTGGCCCCTTGAAACGTCTCTTTACTGAGTAATTCCCCACCTGCATGTGCATCTTGGAAATACCTTCTCTTTGAAGCAGTTTGAGCCTTGTTTTTCAGGTAAGTCGGATAACGACATTCCTCAGCTTCTGTGGTTTCCAGATTCTCCCAGAGTAACACATTGGCCTTCCCCCTGGCCTGCCAGACCTGCCCACTTCACACCTGCCTTCCTGTGCTGTGGCTCCTCCTACGGTCCAGCCTCTGAGCCTTTGCCCTTTCTGTTCCCTCCTCCTAGAGCTCTGGTCCTAGAGCTCCAGGAAGGTTCTCGGCTCCTTCCTTTGTTTTGTGGGTCAGTGTCCAAATGTCACCTATGGACAGACTACGCCCCCCCCCACCAAAATCTGCTCCCAGCTCCCTCTCTTCACCTTACTCTTTCTTTTTACCTGCACCTAATCACCTCTGAGATATTTGGTACCCCCAGTACGGGCTCTGGAGGTTTCTACGGAGAAACGGCCAAAGCCACACGCCGAGACAACGACACCCGTGCACTCAGCTGAGATGGCTGAGGGGCTCAACACACTTTTCTGAGTCTGAAATATTTATGGAGTGTCACACACCCTATAAAGAAGCTGTCACAGTCCGTGGCATATGTGTTGGCATGTTGGCAGGACAGAATGATCAGAAACCAAGCTTAGAAACAACCCCATCCCCTGGCTTTCTTCCTGGCAAGTTCCTGGGGCTTGTCCAATCCTGCATCTCTTAGTTCAGACATCTGTGTGCCTCATCCCTCACGGTGATCACAGACACGTCCCCATCCCTCTCCGGTCCCCAGGAAACCCTCACCTGTCATCTATCCCCATTCTCACCTTCCTCGCAGGTCGGAGGATGGCTCCCATCCCCCTTTCAGACAGAAGAGAGTGGAAATGAAGGAGGGCAAGAGGCTTCTCCCCCCTGGAGTTGGTGGGGCTCTGATGGTACTGGGCTCGCTGCTTAGAAATCACACGTTATTTACATTATTACATTATTGTATGTTCGCAATGTGTGTTCTGTGGAAAACTACTTACACAGATTAGAAAGCATGTTCTCTGAATACAGGACATAAGTTTTGAAATATGGGGGACACTGGGCTCCATGAAACAGACTTTTGTCATGCCTGGGCATCTCAGAGCAGCACATGCTTTTGTGAGTCTCCAAGGCGAGGCTGAGATACTGTAACCGGCTGACGCTGGGCCCCAGCGGTTCACACCCTGCCGTAGTGTCCTCTGTCCACCAGCACGTCCCTTCTGCCCATGCTGCCGGGGCCACGGGCTTGCTTTGGCAGATGAGATTTTCAAGGACATGAAGAAGGAGGGCTTGAAATGTGTTGTGGGGTTGGCTGCACCCCTTTTCACCATAAGAAAAACCTCTCAGGCAGCCACTGCTCCCAGCAGGATGACGGACATGTGGCTCATACCGACTAGCGTGGAACCCAGCCCAGCTGAGACCAGCCTGGACCGGCCAGGTCCAGCTGTCCTGCAGACACGGGCCAGTGGGTGCCACTGAGCCTGAGTCCCAGGTGGTGGTCTATGCAGCATCCTTGTGGCCATGGTCGACAAACTATGCAAAGCTCCTCTCTTTTTTGACCATGGAACCCTTTGTTCGTTGAGCTGTTTCAGAACAGGCCAGGGGGGACTCTTGCAATCCACCCTGGGGCTTTGCTGGAAAACGCGTTCAGAGCACCGTGGAGGCATCTGCAGTTACCGATGGCAGGGCTGGGGGACACTTGCTGTGTATCCCCTGCTCAATCATGTCTTAAAAACCCATCTCTGTTGTTTTTGCCAAAAAGAAGAGAGACCTAGAGGTTAGAGGAGGCCATTCAGGACGCTTTCTCTGTCCAAGGGCAAGGGTGACCCTTGACGGCCAAGGTATCCGTGCTCTGGGTTGTAGCCTATCAGAGAAAGAGGTGGGCATGGTCCTTCCACCAAGAGGAGTCCCTCAGGGTCACTGGCCCCAGAGCTACAGTGCATGGCCCTCACCGTGGGGCATGGGTAGCATTTAGAAAACCCCCGTCCATTTGGAATGCCGCCCCTGTGAAGGTATGGTCACAATGGTCCTTCTCCATCAGGACTCAGAGTGATCCATCCATTTTGGGGGTGGCCTTTTGGCCTGTTCTTTGGGACACAGATGCCCATACATGAATGGCTGCCCTCTGCCTCTGTAGGCCCCTCTTTGTTAACGTAAGACCCTCCCAAGTGACAAGGTGTAGCAGGAACCCAAGTTGTGAAGGAACCCAAGTTGTCTCCAGGGCTTTGGAACTTTTGCCCAGATTCTTTTTTTTTTTTTTTTTTTTTTTGCGGTACGCGGGCCTCTCACTGCTGTGGCCTCTCCCGTTGCGGAGCACAGGCTCTGGACGTGCAGGATCAGCGGCCATGGCTCATGGGCCCAGCCGCTTCACGGCATGTGGGATCTTCCCGGACCGGGGCACGAACCCGCGTCCCCTGCATCGGCAGGCGGACTCTCAACCACTGCGCCACCAGGGAAGCCCCAGATTCTTGATTTGAATGAGAAAAACCAAAAAGACCCATTTTAAGTTTGGTGTAACCTGAAGTTCCATGAGGCAGAGGTAACTGGCTTGTTCCACATGGGAGCTGCTGGGGTCAGCACCAAAGTTCTGAGGACTCTTAGCCTAACGGCATCCTGATGGCTCGGGCTCCGGGGACGAGGTGTCCACAGGCACTGATGTTCATTTCTGGAAACTTGGAGAACCGGGTCGTCTCCTGCCACCACTCCCAGGGCTCCACACGTCTTCCCACTGCAAAACTGCCAGTGGTGGGTCTCCCTGACGTCGGGACTGCCAGCAGGGAGCAGGACCTCCTGGTCCTAGAGTGATCGAACCAAATTTATGGATACGTCCTCATCCAGGAAAAGGCAAGTATGGCCTTACTTTTTGCCAGGGTAAGAAATCATGGAAGAGGCCTAGATAACTCAGAGAAGATGAAGAGTGACCCATCTAAAATGTGTGATCCATCAGCACTACCCCTCCTCCGGCTATTTCCTTCCTTCTGGCTCATAAGGAGGTAGTTTTTCAACCCTCTGAAGCACCACCAGGCTTACTGAGTCCCTGGCTTTGGAGAATGGCAGGTCAGGTTAAAAGACCGAGGAGGAAGTGGGATGAGCTGGTTGCCTTTCTGCCCTTGTCCTTAAAGAGGCAGGGGAGGGGCCCCAGCACTTGGCATTGATTTCTTTCTTCACGTCGATGGTAGCGAGGGTATTGGAAAGACGGCAGGAAGATCGGTCCCTCATCTTGAAAACAACCCAGAGATGTGAGCACAGCCGGCCACTCCTCAGCCTTACCCCCTTTTCAGAAGTGTCCTAATGGACTCAGAGAGAGTAAGAAAATGGGTGTGAAAGGGCTTTGATGGGACGTAGCCTCAGGCAGAATCGAGGGAGACCTTTGTGAACTAAGAGGCTTAAGAAGACTTATTTGTATTTTGCTTTTCCCCTTCAAAGTGAATTCTTTCTGTCTTAAGAAGAATCCCCTAAGGTGAGTCTAACCTTTTCTCGATTCATTTCCTGGGTAGGACCTGAAATAAACAAGAGCAAGTGGGTTACTCACCACCAACGTAGGTAGCAGTGCATGGAACTTGAGAAAACTAAACTGAGGAAAATCAAAGGTGTGGAGCAGAGAAATGTCAGGCCCTCACTAGCCTGCAAGGGAGTGTGTGATAGATACATAAACCAGAGGCTGGCGACTGTGGCCTGCAGGACAAATCTGGCCCTTGCCTTGCTTTTGTAAATAAAGTTTTATTGAAACACAACCCTGTCCACTCATTTCTGTATTGCCTGTGGCTGCTTTCACACTCCAATAGCAGAGTTGATGAGTTGCCACAGAGACCACTTGGTCCACCAAGCTTAAAATATTTACCATCTTGACCTTTCCAGAAAAAGTTGTCAACCCCTGACATAAACAGATTCCTAAACAGAATTTCTGGATCTGAAGTGGACTTGTAAGACACCCTAGGTATCAGAGAGGCATATTAAGAAAGTAAGCTGACCAAAGTTTTCACCATCAGCCCTCCCAGAGTGGGTGCTAGCATGTGAATATTTAGTATTTTATTTTTTGTTTCAGCATTTTCACCCTGTAAACATCTCTCAGGGGCAGCCAGGTAACAGCCAGTGGTGGGGACAGACATGGGTTTGTTGAGTGTGTTTGAACATGCATGTTTATTTACAATAAGAAAATAAATCATGAACAATTACACATTTTAAAAAGCTGACAAATACAGGAAACATCACAAATCTAGGCCAATTAGGTCATTATCTTATTTAACCTCCGGATACAGCTCTGGCCTGGTGCCCCTATATCACAATGCCACATGGGGTGAATTGGCCCAGTGGGCAGTTGGAGGATTCTGGGAACCATTTCTCTATAGGGACACTAACTCTCATGGGTTAAATTGTGCCCCCAACCCAAATTCATATGTTGATGTTATTTGGAAATAGGTTCTTTACAGAGGTGACTAAGGTCATATGGATGGGGGAAATCTAATATGATCGGTGTCCTTATAAGAGGGAGATTAAGACACAGACACACACAGAGGGATGAGCCTGTGAGGACTCAGCGAGAAGACAGCTGTCTACACACGGAGGAGAGAGGCCTCAGGAGGAACCAGCCCTGCCCACACCTTAAATGTTCAACCTCCAGGACTGGAAGAAAATAATTGTCTGTTGTTTAAGCCACTCAGTCTGTGGTACTTTGTTACGGCAACCTTAGCAAACTAATATATTAGCAATAATTAAACTACGGAATCTGTTCCACTAACATGAACCAAAGGTCTCCCCAAACCAATTTCCCCTTGGCAGGATCCCCAACGCCATGGCTGCTCCATCAATATCTGAGCCAGGGGTCAAGGGTGAGTGCGACAGGGAACTTGAGTGGAAAGGGGCAGCCCAGAGGGACCCCAAAGCTTTATGTTCATTGGCTTTCTGGCAAATCCATCAGCCATTCCAGCCCAGAGGCAACCACTTTTTTAGGAGGCCCTTGTCCCTAGAAGGAACTAGTCCCAAGGAGATCATCACCATGGGATTCCTTGCTTCCTTCAAAGGCATCCAGACAGAGGCCAAAAGTAACACAGCTGAGCTTCTCAACTCTGCTGACACTATTTCAGATCCAACCAGCTCTGAAAACACACTTGCTTAAAATCCTCAGGGGTCCCCTAGAGAACCCTTTAATCTTGTCTGACATTCTCACAATTTATGTAATCCCCAAAAGATGCTACAGAGCTCTGGTGGAATGATAGAAGTGTGGACACTGTTGTCTCTATAATATGAAGAAAGGAGAAAAAAGTTAGAAAATACAGAGCAAAAGAAAGGTCAGAAATCCAGGAGTGAAAAAATAAAACAGGGATAAAAATAACAACAGCTCACATATTTGCATTCTACAAAGCATCTTCCCAGGCTAAGGGCATAAACACGTTTCAGACAGCTTTGCTTAAGTTCACTGGGCTTGGGGAACTACCGTAATAACCTTACAACGTAATCTCCATTTTACAGGCTCGTATACATCGGATACCTGCTCACCACTGGGCAGGGCTCCTCCAGAGACAGAGCATTTTCCTCCAAATGTTCTTCTTACATTTCCACTGCAGGCTCAGCGGTGGGTCCATGAGACAAGTGAGCAAAGGGGAGAGGCAGGCAGGACAGATGTCCAGAAACAAACCATAGTGAGCTTGACTCCTGGGAGGATGTCCGGAATGTGGAGGTTTAGGGAAACACATTGAACGGGAGCCCCAGGGTGTGACCCAGATAGGGATTCTTCAGTGAGCCAGTTGTCAAATATCACTTGGATTAGGGAACTTAGTTCCATTGGTCCTCCATGTCAACTGCCTGATGACAGACTCATTCCACACCCCTCCCTGGACAATCTCCACCACCTAAAAGCCTACCACTTCCAAATCCAATCTTCAGCCCAGACAACCCTGCCCAGCTTAGAACACCAGTGTCATCAATGGCCCATTTGAAGTTTCCATGTGGATAACTCACAGGCACCACGACCTCTCAACACGTCACCAAGTCCAAAACGGAAGTCTCATTTCCCACCAATCCCCCCAGGCTGCCCACCCCCTTCTTTTCCAGTGGATTCCATATTGGGGAAGGACAAGGTCACTCGACCAGCAGCTCATTCAGAACCCTGGGGGTTACCCTTGACCACTCTGTCTCCCTTCTCCCATGCGCCTGACTAATCTTCAGATCTTACTGATTTTACCTCTGATTCTATCTCTATCATGTTTAAATTTCTCTCTACTTTCACAGCCACCCACAGCAATGAGCTTGGTATTTGTCATTAAATAGTCATAAACCCTTGCAAACTGCATTCACATCATTGATCCTGCGCTATAAACTTCCTTTCGTTCCTCACTTATTTTTCTCTAGATTGTCGGGGTTCAAGATCTCCCCTTCTCGTGTGCATGCCATGTCCATTGCCTGTGGCTGGGGATGTTCCTCACCCTTTCACAATTAGCTCAAACAATTACTGCAGACAGGTTCTCAACGAGAGGCTTCCTACACACCCATGGGTAGATCTGTGGTTGGGTCTGAGATCTCACCCCTCGTGTGGAACAGCTGCGTCATGGGAGCCCCCTTTTCCATTGGGTGGTTTGTCTTCCTTCTTGATTTGTAGAGTTTCTACATAGTCTGACATTCATTGTAGGATGGTTACATGTGTTATAAATGGTCATAATCCATTCGGGCTGCTTGACAGAATACCATAGGCTTGGGTGACTTGCAAACAACAGACATTTATTTCTCACTGCTCCGGAGTCTGGGAAGTCCAAGATCAAGATGCTGGTAGACATGCTGTCTGGTGAGGGGTTTATAAATGACCATTTAGTCTCTGTGTCTTTACATAGTGGAAGGCGTGACGGGTTGTCTCTGAAATTCTTTATAAGGCACTAATCCCATTCATGAAGGCTCTGTCCTCATGACCTAATCACCTCCCAAAGGCCCCATCTCCAAGTGCCATCATATGGTGAGGTTACGTTTTAACATATGAATCCTGGGTGGACACAAATATTCAGTCTACAACATGGACTAAATATTACACCAAATTCATATGTTGAAGCCGTAATCACTGGTTTGTCTGTATTTGGAGATGGGGTCGCTGAGGAAGTAATGGAGGTTAAATGAGGTCCTAAAGGTGGAGCCTGACCCCGTGGAATAGTCTCCTTATAAAAGGAGACACCAGGGACCTTGCTCTCTGTCTCCCTGCACGTTCACTCACCAAGGAAAGACCATGTGCAGACATATTTTGAAGACAGCCGTCTGTACGCCAGAAAGAGAGCTTCACCAGAAACTGACCATGCTGGAATCTTGATCTTGGACTTCCAGCCTCTGGAAATGTGAGAAAATAAATCTCTGTTGTTGAAGCCCCACAGTCTATGCTATTTTGTTATGATAGCCCAAGCTGACTAAGACACATGGATTATAAACCTAATAAACATATTCTCACTTTTATTATCATGTCTCTCATAAGATTATTTTATAAGATAATCTTATAAGAAATCTCTTTCTCTAAGGTAGTCAAATGTATCAACCTCATACATTATGGTCTGTCTTTTGCATCTTGTTTAAAAAAATCCTTTCTCCTCTGATGCTTTCTAGATAGCCCCTCATGCTTTCTTTGAAAAGAACTTGTGTTATTGGTTTTTCACACTTAGGTGTTGAATCCATCTGAATGCTTATTTTTGTGTACATTACACAGAGGGGTGATTCTCCTTCCCCAAGACCCCCTGGGGAGAACCCCGTTTGGGTGACCTTCAGCCTCTTCCCATCACAGGGAAGGGGAAGGGCATATCTGATTGGCATATTGGGGAAGAAGCCTCATTCAGGACCCTTCCTTCAGGCTGTCATGAGCCAGTTCCCAGACTCTGCTCCTCCCATGCACCCCCATCCCTGAGCCGAGAGGCTCCCTGTCCCCTGTTCTCTGCACCTGGGCGGGAGGCCTGGCCTCTCGTATGCAGAAGAAGAGCTGCCTGCTCCTACTCTAAACTGCATCCTCCATCATAGCCCTTATCCGTCACAAAGGCGCTATTTTAGCCTTTTTAAAAAGGTATGTTCTACAGTTTAATGAATATTTCAGTGTGTTCAGAAGCCAGCAGGAAAAAAGAGATGTTGTTTATTGCATCTTCTCAAAGATCCCGATGGAAGGAGTGAAGTAGCAACATGTTGTTCTAATGCTCTGTTGGTACCCAGTGGCCCTGGCATCATGATGGGAGGACCATTCTTACCCCGCTGGTCTGTAATGTTTCCAAGGGGCAGGCAGGTCTGTGCTGAGTGTTGCCTTATGTGCCCCGTCAGGGCTTTTCCCACATTTCTAGGACTGGGGCTTCTGTCTTCACATCTAGAAAGAGGCACCTCCAACCTCACCTTCTCTCTCATCTTCAAAACATTCTATTCCCAACTCTTCATTCTTCCATATAAGTTTCAAAATAGGTTTGTTAGGTTCTATAAAAAATCCTGGATTTTTATTGAAATTTCATTGACTTTATAATTTGGGAAGGATTGACAATTTTTATGACATTACATTTTTCTTCTCTATTGATGTAGGTTTGCTTTCTTTCTTTTTTCTTTTTCTTTAACCAACAAAATTTAGTTATCTTTGTGAGCGTCTTCCACATCTTTTGTGGACTTTATTCTCAGTACCTTGTATTTTTTCCTATTGTAAATGATATTTTTAAAAAGTATTATATTTTGTTATTGTTTGTTCCTGAACTAAAGGCACTCTGCCAATTTTGAGGGTTGGACCAGGTAACCAGAATCTGTGCAGAGCTCTCTTATTTATATTGCAAGCTGATCTCTGTTCTCTGGGGCTTTCTGTGTGCTGGTCACAATGGCTGTGAATAACAATGATTTTTGTTTCTCCTTTTCAATCCTTGTAACATTCATTTCTTTTTCGTGTCTTACTGTGCTGGTCAGGACCTCAAGCACAATGTTGAATACAAATGCACATCTTGTTCCTGATTGTAAAGTGACTGGCTGGCTTGTCTACATCAAGTATAACATTTGCGATATGTGCTCTGATGAATATACTTGATCCCAGAGGCTTCATGACCCACAGCAAATACACACACACACACACACACACACACACACACACACACACACCTTGATTCTGTGAGTACTACCCATATGCATGTATAAATGCACATACACCTGAAACAGATACTGCCCCAGACTTTACTTATCCTGATTACATGTGACTCCTGACATTTTCTCTTCTGTTCAGTTCTGCTCTCTTCTGTCCAGTTCATCTCATCCCACCTTGTTCTGTTATGATCTATTCCATTCTCTTCATTCAGTGTGCTAAATTTAATAATTTAATATCTATGAGGTTTTCTTCTCACCAAAAATGATTTTACACCCTAAAATTCATAGCAATACTCAGTTGGAAAGCAAAGGTGGCATTTACCTTCTACTTGCAGGAAATCGATTTCATTTTGTTGTTTAATCATGAATGGGGTGAGGTGTGAAGTGTGTGAGAGAGAGAAAGGTTGAGGTCAACTCCAGGGATCTGGTCCCATGTCCCTGGAAAGATGACCTTGTCCCCTTCTGAAGTGGGATGAGGCAGCAGTCAGCAAACCCCCAAGTGGAGATGCAGCTGGATGGAGGTGCCTGGCTGGGGTTTGGGATCACAAGTCCTGGACTTCCCTGGGGCTTTGCTCCTTTGCAAGTCCCTCATCATGTTAACCACGCATGTGTTTCCCTGAAGGTTGTCAGCCCCTCCTGGTAACTCTAGTGTGTTCTGACCCCTCGTGGAAGGAGCCGTCCTCACGGGTCCTAGGTTGTTGACTGGACACTTGTCTTCATCACAGGTTTGCATTCCCTTGTGAGGGTCCTCAGGATGGTGGGAGAGGGTCTCTCCAGAGTGGGTTGGGGTTTGCGTCCGTCGAACGTTCCAGAGGAATCACTAGACCACATTGATAAGCCTGCACACCTGCATACACAGCTCCACGTTATTTTATGCTCAGACAGATTTTGGTTTGGGTTTTTTTCATCCTGAATCCAGGCAGAGACATCTGAACTTCCTCATCTCTCCTCATACAAGTAGGGGTTCATACCATGACTGAGGTTGCAACAGTTACAGGTTGCATTTTTATTCTGGGGTCGGTCTTGCTTCTGACTCCCCAGGTTGGTTGAGTTCTCAGCTTCCTCTGCTATTGACACCTGGTATTAAAGATCAAGCTCATATTGATAAGCCCACCTGCCCCCTCACCTCTCCCCTCACCTGTTCCCTCACTTATTCCCTTACCTGTCCCCTTACTTTCCCACCTCACCTGTCCCCTCGCCTTCCCACCTTACCTGTCCCCTCACCTGTCCCCTCACTTGCACCCCTCACCAGTCCCCTCAGCTGTCCACCTCACCTGCTCCCTCACTTGTCCATATTACCTGCCACCTCACCTGCACCTCTCACCTACCCCCTCACCTGCTAACTTCATTCAGGAGCAGCAGCCTTAGCTAGGGAATTGTCACTCTGGCTTCTCATTCTCTTACCATGCCTGAGACAAGGCATGGTCTTTCTTGGAAGCTCAGATATGCACTTAAAATACATTTTGTTGTGTTTTACCCGGCATATCTGAGGCTAACATTTGGGTTATTTTACGATGGTCTGAATGTTTTTGTCCCTTTAAAGTTCATATGTTGAAGCCTAACTCCACCCCCTGAGGGTGATGATGTAAGGAGGTGGGGCCTCTGTGAGGTGCTTAGGTCATGAGGGTGGAACCTTCATGAATGGAGTTAGTGCCCTTATAAAATCGACCCCTAAAGAACTCCCTCACCCTTTCCACCATGTGAGGACACAGAGAGAAGACAGACATCTATGAACTGGGGAGCAAGTCTCATCAGATGCCAATCTGCCTGTGCCTTGATCTTGGACTTCCAGCCTCCAGAACCATGAGCAGTAAAACTCTGTGGTTTATAAGCCCTCCAGTCTAAGGCATTTTGTTACAACAGCCTGAACAGACTAAGAACATTTTGTCTGCCACCTTGCCAGAATTGCAAGTCCTCCAGAATAACCTTTCTAAACACAAATATGACTACATCATTCCCTTGTTTAAAATTTTTCTGAGTTTTCCCTTTGCCCTTAGGATAAAGTCCCAAATCTTCACTTGGGCCCCCAGTGGCCTCTGCAGTCCAGCCCTTGACTCCCCACCCATGTGCAACCTCCTGGTTCTCTCTCCCAGGACCTCCAAGTCTTTAAATGCCCCACCAAATGTCCTTCTTACCTCTTGCTCCTCAGAACTGCTCTTCCCTCCATATCCAGCTCTTGCCTAACCTCTGCTCCTGTCCCTTCACCTGGCTGAGCCTGTTCCTTTCTCAGATCTCATCCGAGGCCCATTTCCTCAGGAAAACCACACACATCCCCCAGATTGCATGGTTCCTGTGTTTCCTGCTACATACTTACATCACACCCTGTACTTTTTCCAGAGCACTTTATACAAATTACTATTTAATAGTCGTGTATAGGTGTAGTGATTAGTGTTTCAACATCTGTCTCTGAACGGTCTGATAATTAGTGGTTTGAAGTCTGTCTCACCCAGGCAGACTCCAAACTGCAGAAGGGCAGGGGCATCTCACTTTTCCCAGGATCCCCACGCCTGGTGCCGTGGCTGCTACTTCACAGGGTGGCAACACATGGGTTGTATGTGTATGTACACAAAAGAATGAAAGAAAAGCAAAGCTGAACATGTATTTTTCCTGCATAACCTCTTTCTCTGCAAGAGTGGGGTGGGGTGTAGATCAAAGCTTTATTGAGATAGAAGTCACATACTCTAAAACACTCCCCTTTTTATATGCTTTTTTTAAAAAAAACTGAGGTAAGTTGATTTACAATATTGTGTCAGTTTCAGGTGTACAGAAGAATCATTCAGTTATATATATATATATATATATATATATATATATATATATACACATATATATTTCAGATTATTATTATATATTTTTTCAGATTATTACTATTTCCATTACAGGTTATTACCGATATTGAATATTGTTCCCTGGGTTATACAGTAAATCTTTGTTGCAAACGCTCCCTTTTAAAGTATTTAAAAGTATATTTACAGAGTTGTGCAACCATCACCACTATTTAATTTCATAATAGTTTCCACCCCAAAAGGAGCCCAGTACACACTAACAACCATTCCCTATTCTCCTGGCAAATGTAAATGTACTTTCTATTCCTATGAACCTTGCAGTTCTGGACTCTTCATATAAATGGAATTATGCTATGTATGGATTTTTTGTGTCCGATTTTTTTTCACTTAGCATAATGTTTTCACACTTCATCCATGAAGCATGAGTCAGAATTCCATTCCTTTTTATGGATGAATAATAGTCCACTGAATGGCTTTACTGCAGTTATCAGCTGTTGGACCTTTGGGTGGTCTCCACTTTGGGGCCATTGTGAATAGCACTGCTGTGGGTGTTGGAAGCCTGTGAATTTGAGTCTGGTCCAGGCCCCTTGTTCACTTGCCTCACGCTTTACCTTCTTTCAGAGATATTTTTGCAGGGAATGTCTCTGGTAAATTCCCTTTTAGAATAATGTCTGGCATTCTGGATTCTAGTTTTTAACAGATGTCAGTCATGGTCACAAGAAAGCACACATTCAGAAAGTTAATGTTCAGATTGAGTAGTAAAATCATGATAAGTAGATAAGTGAACATCCCTCCCCCTCCCTCATAGTCCAGGGAATCATATTTTTGTCTTGTGCTTTTTCTTAAATTTTAGTTCCATTTCTCATGGGACTAGCACGAGGTCCATCCTTTTCATGGCTGATGTTACTGCATGTCTGTATATTATGTATATGTGTGTGTACATAGAGGGGTAGGAATAACTCTAAAGAAGTTCCCCCCAGATTCCCACTCCCTGCTAATTCAAACACTAATCTAGATACCACTGTGAAGGAACTTGGCAGGTGGAATGAAGGTTACTCATGAAGGTTACTTTAAAACAGGAAGTTTATCCTGGGTTAACTAGGTGGGTCCAGTGTAACTATCTGAGCAGAAGAGAGATTCAGATAGATTCAAAGCATGAGAGAGACTCAACCTTCCATTGCTGCAGGGAGCCTGTACAAGGGAAGCATGAGAAGGAATTTGGGCTGCCTCTGGGCACAAAGGCCAGCCCCAGCTGACAGTCAGCAAGGAAACGGGTCCTCAGTCCTACAACCACAAGGACTCAATTTGGCCAACAATCTGAAGGCACTGGGAGGCAGAATGTCACCCAAAGAATCTTATTCTTGTTTTCTGGTCAAGAGCCCAAGCCATCAGACCCTTTGATTTCAGCAGAGCGTAGATTTAAAATACATGGTGCTTGGGCTGCTGACCTTGGGACTCTAGGAGGGTGAAAGGGTGTAGTGTTAAGCCTTTAAGAGTGTGATAACTTGTTACAGCAGCAATAGAACACTAAGACATGCATGCAGATGTTGTGAGTTTTCTATTATAATTATGTCATATGTTATGCATTAGCAGTAAAATGTATATAATGTATTATACAGCATTTACCATATAATGAATTTTACACACACACACACACACATTTGTCCTGCTAAAATGTTATCTCAACCATCCAGCTCCCCTCCACTTCTTTGGAGTTATCTCAGGTCTGGCTGGAGGGTGGTGGGGATGAGCAGTGAGGAGGTGCAGCCACAGGGGTTGCAAATAGGGTTTGTTTGTAATGCGTCAGACAATTCCAATCAAAGGTCTCTTCACATAGTACAAATAAACAGATTCCCATGAGAAGGTGTTGCAGAGCATGCAGTTTTGTTTTGTGAGGTTGTTTGTAGACGCTGTGTCAGTAAATTAAATGTCTTCACCTGCTCAGCAACAGGGTGAGCCGTATTCACTGCAAGATGAAGAGTTAGAGGTTTTTAATTAGATATTAAACCACTAGCAAATTACATGTGAATTATGAGGCCAATTATTAATAAAGAGGAATCCAGGATAGCATGAAAGAATTGTTTTTATTGTAGATAGGTAGATGTCAATAGGTATGTAGATAGATATTTTACTTTTTTATGGAAAGATCTCTATTTCCCAGCGACACTAGAATATGGTAGTACTTTCCACAAACAAGCTGTTTCTCATCTCTGTAACCTCGATATGACTGTCCCCACTGTTGGCAAGTCACATTCTGAATTCTTCCTTTCCTTGACTATCTCCTCTGCAGCTTCTAAGATCCTGTCCAGATGCTCCTTCCTCCTAGAAGCCTCCTCTGCTTGCTCTAATGACACGAACCACCCTGCCGTGGTGCTGGTGTCCTCCTCCGCCTCCCCGACTAGGCCGGGGCTACTTGATGGAAGGGTCATGCATATATATTTTGGTATATGCTGGTATATACATGCGCTAAGAGGTCATTGCAATAAATATATTGTGTATACATTGAGTGTGTATATAAATATTATATATATATACTGTGTATATAAACTGTATATACATTGTGTGTATAATATTGTATATATACTGTGTATATATATAAAATATTGTATACACATTGTGTGTGTGTATATATATATATATATACAATCTTGTATATACATTGTGTGCACATATATATACACACAATGCTGTACATACATTGAGTGTATATATACACAATATTGTATATACATTGTATGTGTATGTATAAAATATTATGTATATATATTGTGTGTGTATATATATATACACAATATTGTATATACATTGTATGTATATGTATAAAATATTATCTATATATCTTGTGTGTGTATATATATACACAATATTGTATATACATTGTATGTGTATGTATAAAATATTATCTATATATCTTGTGTGTGTATATATATACACAATATTGTATATACATTATAAAATATTGTGTATATATATAGCATATGCTTGTATATACACACACAATGTATATATACACACAGTATTGTGTATGCATTGTGTTTATATATACATAATATTGTATATACCTTGTGTGTGTGTATGTATATAATATTTTATATACATTGTACATAGACAGACACACATATACATTGTTTATACATTTATCTTCTTGATCTTTGTCCTTGCAAAGTCTGTACTGTACCCAGCACACAGAAGGCATCACTGAACATGTGCTAAGTGTTGCATCTTGATGGAATAAATATGTCAGTCATCGTCCCAGCCAGGCCTGTTGAGAGTACTTAGGGTGTTATCAATGGCCCTGCTGGGAGCACGGGTCTGCCCAGATGCTGTCCCAGGCAAGCTGAGACCTACGGCCACCCTGCATAATGCTGAGAGGCCCAGAGGAGGGAAACTGAGTTGCTGGTTTGTGGCCTCCCGCGGTGGTGCTGGCTGGTGGGAGTCAGATAGAGATGGAGGTCAGCTGGCCATTGTGCAGCCGTCCCGGCAGAAGATGACCATGACTCTGTGTAGAATTAGAGCAATAGTATTTTGGGGAAAGCAAACCTTTGGGAAACTTTTTAATGATTTATTCTTACTCATGGGAATGGGAATGCATGGTTTTACCATACTGTTTACTCACAATTTGCTGGGACCCATTGGATGCCCATGTCAGCCTATAGACCTACCACCTATGGGCCAAATCCGTCATCTTTGGCCCCACTGCCCGCTTTGTAAATAAAGTTTTATTGGAACACGGCCACCCTTGTTCATTTGCGTATTATCTATGGCTGTTTCAAGTTACGAGGGCAGAGTTGAGTTGTGGTGACAGGGACCCATATGGTCCACCAACCGAAAATATTTAGTGTCTGACCCTTTACAGGAAAGAGTTACGAATAGTACAAACCTATGAAATGCAAGAAGCACTCATTTCATATAATACCAGCCTAGAGCAGCTGATCCAAGATGATGGGGGCTGGGAGATGGTGCCATGGTCAGGTCCTTGTAGGGAAGGAAACACTTTTCCTCCCCGCTCTTAGTTTCTGTGACTGGGGCCCATGAATTAAACTGATAAGACAGATGAACAGGAGAAAAGGTTTATTACATATGCACATAAGGGCCTCCAGGAAAAGGAAGTGAGGACACAAGGAGGTGGCTAGACCCTGGGGCTTCCACACCATTTTAACAATGAGGGGTGAATTGTGAGCAGGGGCAAGGCAAAGGCAAAGGGGTAGGGAGCTGGGGTGAAACTGAGCAGAACCCTGGCTCCTGGCACAAAAGCCTGTGTCCCCTATTCTGAGTTCCAAAGGGCAGGTTCAAATAGTTGCTAATCAGGGAAGGGAGGGGACGCAGAGATGAGGGAGAGGCCAACAAGAAAAAATAGTGCAGCCTTGGGGCAGAGTCCTGGTTCCCCCTCAAGGGATGCACATACCAATATCTTTGAGTTTTTCTGCAGAACTAAAACCCCTACCAAATGGAAGATGTTAACTACTTGATGAAGTATTCTTCATTCCAGAGAGAAGGTTGCAGTTCACCCACCACCACCTGATGCCAGACGATACCTGGATTGAAGGAATGTGGACCCTGATCCTTATCAGCAGCCCTGCTCCTTGACTATAAAACTTCTCACACACCCCCACCCCCTGCCCCAGTGTGGGACACAGTTTCCAGGGCGTTAGCCCACTGTGGCCCCCTTTGCCTGGCAAAGCAATAAAGCTATTATTTTCTACTTCACCCAAAACTCTGTCATTGAAATTTAATTCAGTGTCGGGGTACAGAGGCCAGATTTGGCTTCAGGGTCAGGTCAGCATCAGGGGGACTAGTGGAGAGAAGGGTGATGTTACTGAGGTTTCTTGCAGCCCCATCTCCCCCTCTGATCGTGAAGTTTGTCCCTTCCTTCCTGGGAGAGAGGTGGACATCTTCCAAGGGACATTTGCACACTGCTTTTGGGCAGATCGGGAGGGCAGAGAGTTCATCCCAAGTCTGCTGTTTCTCAATTGCCTTTGGCTCAAGATAATCTTTTTGCCAAAGTGGCATATTTTTGGGTGGCATATTCTGATCCCCTTGAAACCAAGCAGGACCCTGTGGGGCTCCTGGCCACAAAAGCTTTTCTGTGTTCCCCATTTCTTGATTATAGGAAATAGGTTTCATTCAGCCTCCATAAACTTCCCTGAGTTCCAACAGGCACGTTCAAACAGTTAAGCAGGGGAGGGAGGGGATGCAGAGACTAGGGAGGAACAGTCAAGAAACAATAGTGCAGCTTTGGGGCAGGGTCCTGGTTCTCCATCAAGGGATACACATAACAATATCTTTGAGATGTTTTGCAGATACTGAAACCCCCAGCAGGTGAGAGAAGTTAACTGCATGTTAGACAGGTTAGAAGGCGAAGGTTGATGATGTTGGCTCCCATTTACCTCACCACCAACCAATCAGAGGAATGTCCATGAGCTGACCACGCCCTCTTTGAACCATTACTATAAACTCCTCACTACCCTCTCCGGATCGGGACACACAGTTTTGAAGGCATTAGCCCACTATGACTCCCTTTTCTTGGCAATGCAATAAAGCTATTCTTTTCTACTTCACCCAAAACTCAGTCTCTGAGAAACAATTCTGTGTCAGGGTACAGAGTCCAGAATCAGCATCACCCTTCATCCTACAACTTACCAGCTACACGAGGTACTAATGGCCATTTATGACCTAAGCAATTACCTGAGCATTCCTGCCTCAGTTTCCTCATCTGCAAATTCAGATACCAATGCCCACCTCCCACCCCCCACCATCTACCAGGAAGCTGCTGTGCCAGTCATCAGGAGAGATGATGCCAAAAACCACTTTGTGGTTTAAAAATGTGACACTCCATACAAATGCAGTGGAATGCTGGCTCTGAGTGGGCCCCAGGGAGGGGGCACTGATGGGCCTCGGAGAGTTCAGTCCAAATGGAAGCCGCTCACTGCACTTAAGAGCCACTCTGTTCCAACTGCCGCTAAAAGGAAAGTGTTTAGGGATCCTTTGTTCCAGCAGAGGGTTTGAATTTACCAAAGCCAGAATTTCCCTGCGGGAAACAAGGCCAATTGTGAAATGGCTTTGGAGTTAACTGTTCAGTTATTCTCAAAGAATGAGGCAGGATTTTCATTTGAAATGCATCGCCCTGCCCGTGACTGTGAATGCTTGGAGGGGTTGGTTTGAAGCCTTCTGGGCTCTTAGTACTGTCTCCAGTAATTTTCCATCCCGAGATGCTCCTCGCCCACTGAGGCTGGGAAGAAAGTGTCTCCAGCAGGCTGGACGCACTGGTGGGTCTAAAGAGAATTCTGGATTCAGAAACTGGAGGAAGAAAGCCAGACAAAAAATAAAGCTGCTTCGTTATGCGCACACGAACTATTTGTGAAGAATTCCGAGTCTTTTGAGGTAAAAATCAATTTATGGAGAAAAATAAAGTCCACCCACAATCAAGTTGCTTGCTCTATTCACTCTGTGGTCATATTTGCCTGGAAAGCAGGCTCCCCGATAGTGCTCTATGAAGAGTGCAAATTACTGTTGGATTTGCATGCTTTTTGTGCATTCCATTTCACAATATAAATTGCTTGATTAAGCCTTAGTCAATTTGTTTTTTAATTTCTTTGAATTTTTTAAGCCACTAACTTTTTAAGGGGACAAACACCTAAACCATGGAATGGAATAGTAGATGGTATTGGCATTTGATCCGTTGCCTGTGACCACGGGTGCCAATTTCCCCTACAAAAGGAAATTTAAAATGGTGTTTATAGATGTTTTGAATCTATGCATGAGAAAACGTTTGCAAATCATATATCTGATAAGGGGTTAATATCCAAAATGTATAAAGAACTCGTACAACTCAATAGCAAAACTGCAACAATCCAATTAAAAAGTGGGCAGAGGATCTGAATAGACGTTTTTCCAAAGAAGACATACAACACGCCAACAGGTGCCCACAGGTACATGAAAAGGCGCTCAACATCACTGATCATTATAATCACAAATGCAAATCAAAACCGCAATAAGATATCACCTCAGACCTGTCAGAATGGCTACATCAAAAAGAAAGGAAATAGGTGTTGGTGAGGATGTAAAAAGAAGGAAACAGTCGTGCACTGTTGGTACAGCCACTATGGAGCATAGTATGGCGGTTCCTCAAAAAATTGAAAATAGTACTACTGTACAATCCGGCAATTCCGCTCCTGGGTGTAAATCTGGAAGAATTGAAATCAGGACCTTGTAGAGATATCTGCACTCCCATGTTTATTGCAGCTTTAATCACAATAGCCACAAAATGGAAACAAGCTAAGCGTCTGTCAACAGATGAATGGATAAAGAAGATGTAATATATATATATTTTTAAATATATATATATGTGATGGAATATTATTCTGCCATGAGAAGGAAGGACATTCTGATATTTGAGACAATGTGGACGGACCTTGAGGGTATTAAATAAAATATGTCAGGCAGAGGAAGAAAAACACTGTATGATCTCACTTACATGTAAAATCTAAAAAAGCTAAATCCATAGAAACAGAGAATAGAGTAGTGGTTGCCAGGGTTTGAAGGTGCAGGGTGGGGGGAAATGGGGAGATATTGGTCTGGTGCAAACTTCCAGTTATAAGATAAATAAGATCTGGTGATCTAATGTACAGATGGCAATTATAGTTAATAATACTGCATTATATACTTGAAAGCTGCTAAGTAGTAGAGTTTAAATGTTCTCCCAAAAGGGAAATTGCAATTATGGGATGTGATGCAGGTGTTAGCTGATGCTACGGTGGTAATCGTTTCGCTATATATAAGTGTATCAAACCAACAAGTTGTACACCTTAAACTTACACAATGTTATTTGTCCATTGTATTTTAATAAAGCTGGGAAAACCCTCCCAAATTATGTATGATTACACTTTATCTCTTGAAGCCTGGCCCACTGAGATGTTGGCTGGTCCCAGAGCACAGCAGAGTCAACAGGCTGGGTGCCAACTATGGGGTGCAATGCACGGATTTGAATCCACGTCCTGCAGTGGGACCGCTATAGACTCAAAATATGTGTCCCCACCAAAATCCATATGCTAGAATCCTAACCCCCAATGTGATGGTGTTAGGAGGTGGGGTCTCTGGGAGGTGATTAAGTCATGAGGGTGGAGGCTTCATGATGGGATTAGTGCCCTTATACAAGGGACCTTAGAGAGCCCCTCACCCCTTCCACCACGCGAGGACACAGTGAGAAGACGGCCATCAATGAACGAGGAAGATGGTCCTCACCAGACACCAAATCTGCCAGCACCTTGACCTTGGACTTGCAGCCTCCAGACCTTGAGCAGTAAACACTGTCATTTACAAGCTGCCCTGTCCAGGATATTCTGTTACAGCCACCTGAACAGACTACAATTCAACCCCAATCTGCACGTTACCGACCCATCTGTGCCTGAGCTTCTCTTGGGTCGTGACAGATGCACTTACCTCATAAGCTGTGAGGATTGAACAGGGAGGTCCATCCATATAAGTGCGAAGCAAGAGACCTACTACACCCCAGGCGCTGTGCTGAGCTCGTCTTTGTGACTCATCCAGATTCCATTTTACACCCCACCCATGATGAAGCCTGAGGAAGGGTCCGTGCTCTGTTGATCCTTGTCTCCATATAGCCGGGTGCACAAGAGGCCTTCAGTAACCTCAGTGCCATCTGAGTGTGTAGGGCGGGTCATCTCACTCCAGATTCACTCAGGACCTCTGTGTCCAGCTCACCTAAGTCTCGTCGGGGCCCAAGCTCATTCAAGGGAGGCGTTGGTCGACTCCTGGAACGGGCTTAGAAATCGTAAATCGGGGTCCCTAGGGCTTGCTTCCTCGAGTCCACAGCTGGTCTAATTAATGCTGCCCATCGTAGGGGCTGAGAGCCTTTGCAGACAGTGGGGCTGTGAGCGCCTTGAAGGAATGACTTGGCCTTCTCACCTTGTGTTTGTGTGGGTTTGCTGCCCCTAGAACCTTCCAGCAGGAGGCTCGGACACAGCACATGCTGGCAACACGATTATTAATTAGATTGAGTTTCATCCACAGGTGGGAGGAGAGGGTATGAGGGCGTAGGGACAGCACAAGCAGGGTGGCGGCCTCCCAGGGTCACGTCAGAGCTGCAGGCAGACCCCAGAGTTCCCACTCACCTCTGCTACCTGCTGTGATGCCAGGAGGAGGCCACAGCGAGAGGTGCGGGCTGTGCGAGTTGATCTCTGCATACAGCCTCTGTCCTGCCTCCGCAGCTAAGCCTGAACCCACAGGCTGGTGGTACTCATGGCATCCCTCTGGCCAGTCTTCCTTCTCCTCCCTTACTGCCCAGTGAATGCCCAGGTCCCTCAAGATTCAGGCCTTAGGCTCTACTCTTCTCGTGGGACATGCTGCCCCCAGTAACACCCTGAACCCAGGCTTCAGTTACACAACGAACACTGACCACTAGGCCTCCAGATAGTAAGGAGCAAAGGCTCTTTACTTAGGGCCTGTCACAGCAAGGGGGCAGCCGGCACCCCCTGTGTTTGGCAGAGACTCAAAGGCAGATGTGGAGTAGGGGAGTTTCGGGGAGGAAAAAGGGAAGGTTGTGGGTGTGTCCTGATGGGGGCTGTCAGCCTGGGAAAGCTGGAGGTGGCCAAGGAAACAAGAGCTTCCCATGTGGTGGGTGAGAGAAGAGTTGGCTTTCTCTGTCTGGTTCTGAGCTGGAAGGAGGAGCAAAGATTAGGCAAATGATCGATCAAGTCCTGGCCGTTTGGGGCTGATTGCCACAGAGGTTGTGGTGGGCTTCCTGGGCTGGTTGCTGCAGGTTTTGGGTCAGAGATCAGAGTTCTGTTTCACACATGGTCTGGCCATTGGCTGTTTGTATATATTCAGTCTCACTTCCCACAGATTTGGATGTCTGCACGCGTGGGCTCCCAAGCTTCTATTGCCCCTCAGACAGCTCTGCTTGGATGCCCTCCAGGTGCCTTACACTGAGAACTCTCCACCAGCTTTCCCAACTCTACCCCCTTACCCCTTGTCCCAATCTCAGTAAAAGGTCCTCTGTCCATCACTGCCCAAGGCAGACATTCTGCTCTCCCATCCCTCCCCCTTTTCCCAGCCAAGCCCTTTAACCCCAGACCCTGCTGAGCCACCCTCCCACATTCTCCCAACTCCACCCAAGCTCAGCGCCTTCACCATTACCCAGGAAACTCACATCACCTCCCTCCTGGACCTCCCTGCCCCAGTCTGGCTTCCCCAAGCCTGATCTCCAAGGGCAGGTAGGGCATCACCCAAAGTACAAACCTGACCATGTTATTGCCCTGCCCCTCCCCCACTTAGTACAGCAGCACCTCCCACCGGCCCCTCACTCTGGGCTCAGGAACCAGGAACTTCACCCGCATGAGGAGGGATGTAGGCGTGGGAGAGGGAGAAGGGGTTCCCTGACGTTCTCCTTCCCCACCTGTCTAGATGTGGGCGACGCGGACACAGACTCCTGCTTCTCCAATTAGAAAGTCACCCTCTGGGATCCCTCCCTCCACCACGAGGGCCCCCACCCCCTGCTCTGCTCTCAGGTTACTTAGGAGGCTGCATTACAGTGGCCTCGTTGGAAGCCTGTCTCCCGAGTTAGGCTGTGAACTCCCTGCTCTGGGACCCCAGGGACGTTCTGTTCACCGTGGAAGCCTAGGCACCCAGCATGGAGTCTGCCCAGGTATCCATAGTGGGTGCTTAATAGTCATTTGTTGAAGGAATGAAGCCGGTTCCCACCCCTAAACACCTGTTAGCATTACACCCAGCACTGGGTGAAGTGCATTTAGTGCACTGGGCACGTAGCCATCAACTGGTGAGGGCCTGGCACCATGAACACGACTCCCTATGTTGTGAGCGGCCCACCTAGCCATGGCCACATGCCTGTTGTCCTTAAACAGAGCCAGGAGCAGCCACTGGTGAGCCAACGAGGGATGTGTCCCAGAGGAAGGAAGGGCAGCTGCCTGGCGGAGAGGAGAGCACCACATTAGGCGCCTGACACCTGCCGTCTGGTCCTGGCAGATCAACTCCAAAGAGAGGGCGGCGTTTGCCCTACAGATGGGTGGGGAGGCCGGAACAAGTGTTGCAGAATGTCAAACGCTCTGCTGACCCTTATGTGTGGGTTGGGTGCACATCATCCCCCTTCTGGGTTTAGATGTTACCATTGTTTCGGTGTGTTTATTGCACTGAAATTCACATAAAGTGGAATTAACCATTTTTGAGTGAACAATTCTAGTTTCAGTGGAACAGTTTCACTTAGGGCTTTCATGAGGTTGTGCAACCACCACCCCTATCCAGTCTCCAAACCTTTCATCCCCCCAAAGAAACCTGTTCCTGTTAGTGATCTCTCCCCATTCCCCTCTCCCCCAGCCTCTGGCAACCACTAATCTCACTTCTGTCTCTAAGACTTCATGGAAATGGAGTCATTCAATGCATGGCCTTTTGTGACTGGTGTCCGTTCTTGCGGAGACCCTACTGTCCCTATGTGAGCAAGTGAAAGAGAGCGGGGTGATCGGTGTCCCATCCTCCCTTCCCTTGGCTACAGTGTCTTCCCTCATTTTTTGGCACCTTGGGCATCAGACAGCATTTAAATAAAAGGCCACCCTGCCTTAAAAGGATGCTCATGACCCCTCCTTCTCCCATCTCTCCTTCCTCAGGCAAGGAAGCTGAAACTGTGAGTGTAGTGATTTGCCCAAGGTCACCTGATTCTCTAACAGCAGAACTGGGGCTGATTTTCTGAGCATGTCTTGATCTCCAACTTGATGTCAGACACTGCATTTGGTGTTTTCATCAATTATCTCTTCTGGAACCTGCTCTTGGGGTTCTGTGCAGGTCCCTTTCCACAGCTAGCCTGCTCCATAGTCTGTCTTTAAGCCCTGACAATGGAACCAAGGGTGATTTTTTGCCAGCGTGTCAGTCCTGGGCTAGTCTACAGATGGCTCCAGGAAATTAGCATAAATTTCCTGGGGTTCCAAGAAAGAAACTGAACCCCTGTAACAACTGCAGTTATCCATCAATTGTCTACCACTCTTTTATTGGTAATGATTGTGGGAACACAAGTCCCAGTTTTGAGAACACAAGTTTGAAGATAGGTTCCATCCATTTAATGTGTAATTTGCTGTTAGAGTTATTGCTGTAATGGACATTATTGGGAGGTGGTGACAGCCCCATTCACTGGAGGCATCCAAATAGAGATTGAAGGGCCACCTGCCAGGTATGCTGTACTGGAGGAAGAAAAGGGGTTTTACCTGGATGCCCTCTGAGGAGGGCATTGTTATAATCCATGTTTTGCAAGTGAGGAAACTGAGCACGAAGGTTCAGGGACTTACCCAAGGTCCTATATTTTGTACAGGGCAGAACGGAGATTCAAATCTTTCAGTTTCCAGAACCTGCGTCCTTCACTGATTGCTGTATTTCCACCAAAGATCGAAATTATAATTTCACATACTGTTTTGAAATCTGCTTTTTCATTTAATAAATATATCATGAATATTTTTCCATGTATTTGAATATTCTTCAACAGCATAATTTTTAAAAGCTACATAGCATTCCATCATATGGGTGGAGTATAATTTATTTTACCCGGCCCATATTCTTCAACATTTAGGTTGTTTTCAATTTTTGAGAAGTTGTAAATATTACTTGGATAGGTGTCCCGGGAGATAAATCTCTCTGCTTTCCCGTGGTTATTTCCTTCTCATAAAATCTCGGAAGCAAAGTTCCTGGGTCAAAGAGTATATCATTTTAAACTATACATATATTTATTAGGCTTACTCTGAATTTCTTATGATTAAGACTGTTTTTAAAACCTGCAAGAATTAATGTGTCAAACTAGCATTTACTGAGCCTGATGGAATGACAAATCAGGCTTCTGTTTGCACTTGACTTCTGAAAGCAAATGGAGTCAGCAGTGATTAGGAGAATGTACCAGTGGCTAAGGGACAAGAATGTCAATACAAGCCCAATTATTGTCATTGCTGATGGTTGATTGTTATTATCTGAGATGGAGAATAAGATTATGATGATGGTGGTGATGATGGTGATGATGGTGATGATGGTGGTGGTGGTGATGGTGATGATATTCATGGTGATAAAAATAATAATAATAAAACCACGTCAAGAGGTTTTAGCAAATGCCAACCTTTTATACTCAAAGCTTTATATGCATGACTCATTTAATCCTCCCAGAAAACCTATGGGGTCCAGGATTGTCACCTTTGGCAGAGGTAGCTAGTTTTCCCTCAGCATCTATTTCCCCGTTTTCCTTTTAGCAGTAGAACTCTGCTGTGATATTGTGATTTGTAATAAGAAATATATACTTAGTCTTCATCCCAGTCCCTGGCACAGAGCCCTTGAAATCCTGGGAATTTCCTAAATCATAAGCCCAATAAAGGTGTCTTTTGTTATGTTAATGAGGTGACTTTTGGACTGCCCCTAAGGAAGGGGGCTGGTTACCGGGGAAACCAATCTTAAGTAGAGAGATGGAATTTTCAGTCCCACCCCTGACCTCCCGGGAGGGGTGAGAGACTGGAGGTCGAATTGATTGTCAATAGTCAGTAATGTAATCAATCATGCTTGCATAATGAAGTCTCCATAAAAACCCAGAGGCCTGGTTTAAGGAGCCTTTGTGTTGGTGAGCCAGGAGGGTGGTGCCTCCCAGTTCCACGGGGACAGAAGCTCCTGTTTTAGGGACTGTTCTCGACCCCTGCCCTACATGCTTCCATGTGGCTGTTCATCTGTATTCTTTTTTTTTTTTTTTTTTTTTTTTTTTGTGGTAGGCGGGCCTCTCACTGCTGTGGCCTCTCCCGTTGCGGAGCACAGGCTCCGGACGCGCAGGCTCAGTGGCCGTGGCTCACGGGCCCAGCCGCTCCGCGGCATGTGGGATCTTCCCGGACCGGGGCACGAACCCGTGTCCCCTGCATCGACAGGCGGACTCTCAACCACTGCGCCACCAGGGAAGCCCCATCTGTATTCTTTATAATAAACTTGTACATGTATGTAAATATTTCTTGGAGTTCTGTGAGCTACCCAAACAAATTAATTGAACCCCAAGAAGGGTCATGGGGACCTCCAGCTTATAGCCAGTTGGTCAACTTGGACATATGATTGGCATCTGCAGTGGGGGGCATCTTGGGGGACTGTGCCCATCATCTGTGGGATCTGATGCCATCTCCAGGTGGATAATGTCAGAACTGAATTAAATTTGTAGGACACCCAGTTGGTGTCTGCTGAAAATGGAGATTTGCTTGGGGACACACACTGGAGCAGCATACCCTGAGTTTTAACAGGATGCCCTACTGCCTGGCAAGAGGCTGTATTCCCAGCCTCCCTTACAGCTAGACTTGGCCACTGGACAAAACTGTCACCGTGGGAAAATGACCAGAAGTCAGGAAGGCAAATCCACGGCATTTGCTTTAAAGGAAGTTGCTTGCCCTCTTCTTGCTTCCCTTCCTCTTTCCATTGGCTGGATCATGATGAATGGATGGTGGGCAAGCTTCAGCCACGCAGGGGACAATTCCCAAGGGATTATTGAGAACGAGGATGAAGAGACCCCAATCCCTGAATAAGCTTCTGGAACAAGGCTGCCTAACTATGATGGCTATGTGAGAAAAAAGCAGAGATTTATTTTGTTGAAGCCATTGCAGTTTGGGGTCTGCTTGTTGGAATAGCTGAACCCATTTTAAAGATGAAATAACTTAGGCTTGGCCAAGAACCCACAGCTAATAAGGTTTGGGACAGGGATTAAGCCAAAACAGTCAGACTCCAGAGTCTGCCCTCTTGGGGTTTCCTTAAACGAAGGCCCTAAACCCTCTAATATAAACGAGTCATGCCTCCCAGAGAAATTAGTGAAAGAATGGGTCAGAGTATAACCATTTTAGAACAGTTATTCTGGAAATATCAGTGAAACCTCCTTGGGAGATAGAAGCACAGTCAGATGGTTTGACAGAAAGAAAAAGGACAAGACTTGTAGTCAGTGTGAGTTCTGGTGGCACTACCTACTTGGGGACATTATTGAGTTCCTCAGAACATCCTGAGTTTTCTCTTCTTTAAAAAAGGTGACAATGACACCATTTCATAACTCTGAAGAGTAAGTAAAATAATGTGGCTAAAAGGTTTACAACAAAAGCTGACCTAGAGAAATAATTCAATAAATGGTGCTTTTCTTTTCACAAGTAGGACTTTTCCATCAAACGAGCTGCCCGTCCCTGGGTGCTCCCCAGGAAACAAACCCACTTCCTGCACCTACCAAGGGCGGGTCTTGGAGACTGGTGCCCTGACCCCAAAAGCCCTGCACTTGAGAAGGGTTGAGGTCCTAGCTGGCCAAGAGGCATGATTCTCAGGGTGGGAATCACGGAGCTCCTGCTCGAGGTTCTTTCTCCAAGCCCTGGACACAGCTGGTCAGAGATGGGCAGAGCTCATGAACCAGGGCTGTGTTGCCTGCCTGCAGCTTTCACCCTCTGAGAGAGGTTCCACTGCCCTTGAATTCCCATCTCATCCCACCAGTCCTCAGGCCCAGCAGGAAATAAAGAGGGTGCACTGTCAAGGCCCCACCAGCCAGCCTGGTCCAGACTCATCCTTGGGTCCTATGCCCTCAGGATACTCAGACACACTCAGGAATTAGATGCAGAGTGATGAGGGGTGAGGGGGAGAGGAGAAGGCCAGGGAGGAGGCCATCCTTTTGCCTTGTCACTATTTATTATCTGGTATAAAACAGGAAATGTACACTCTGTTAGCAGTTCGATTTAATTAAATGCTTAAGAAAAATGAAACTGAGGACAGGACAGTTTAAAGAACAATTTTGGAGATGACTCGGTGGCAGGAATTACCTTTAGCCATTCATCAGGCAACCTGGATGCAGGGGCAGGGGCTGCATGGCCCGGGGGGTGATGGGGGGCAGGCAAAGCTGACCCAGCTGAGCCCAGGCCAGGTGGCTCTCAGGATGTGTAGGAGGGGAACCAGACATCGGTAAGCTCAAAGGTGTGTTCCCAGGGAGGGCAGAACATTCCAGAGGGCAGGGACAGATGCCAGACAGTTCTTTGCTGAGAGCTAACCCCGAGTCAGCTGCCCCGAAGGAGGAAGGACCTGGTGGGAGGGGGCTGTGAGTGCGGGGCCCAGGGCAGTGGGTGCAGCTGGGCGGCCTGACCCACAAGGGTTTGCGAAGTTGCTTGAGACCTGGAAAAAGGTGAATGGCTCCAAAATGTGCCAAGAAAACTGTACAGTCCATATGAATGATACTTTAAAAGCCAAATTTGAATATTTTGCCCCCAGAAAATGTGCAAAGCAAACTGTGGCAGGGATGAATCGGGAGGCGACTGGGGACCGTACACCTGATGTCTCACATTGGACCTGGAGGGAGAAGGAGGGCTCCAGGCTGGAAGCGGCTCTGGGCTCCAGTCAAGAGATTTGCCTCCTGACGTTTGCTCAGTAAGAGTCGCAGTGAAATAATTCAATATTTTGGACCCACAGCATATCCTCACCTGCAGGATGAGGGTGGTGAAGATGGCGAGGATATTTACGAGCTGAAATGGGCAGACTTGAATTCTGTGTAAGGTCCATGGGGCCCCAGAGCCCTCAGAGCTGCACCCAGGCATCTCTGCCCACAGGGACTTTCCAGTTTCCCTCCCATCTCCTCCTGGACGCCTTCTGAAAATGATGTCCTTTGATGGTTGGGGCACCCCCAAACCCAAATGTAAAAGGACAGATGGTCCACTAGGGGCTTCATCAAGTACCTTCCATGGCCACGACATGAAAATAAAATATCAGCTGGAGAGAAAGTCTGGTTCTTGTTCCATTAGGAAGGTGAAACCCAAGAAACAGCTACTGAAGGGCCGCAGAAAGAAAGCAGAGGTGGCCGCTCCAGGGAGGGGTGTGGGGGCCACTGGTCAGGCTGCAGGCGAGGGCAGGACAGCGCCTGGAGCCTGGAGGGGCTCCCGACTAAACAAACATTGTCAGGTCAGCCTAGGACAGCCTTGCATGAATCTGGGAGAAAGAAAGTTCCTCCAGCCCCCGTGAGTTGGCTTCATTATCCTCACGTCATCATCCGTTGACCCCTTCCTGATGAGGGCTGATGGCGAAGCTGTTGCCCCCGCTCCCAGGACAGCCCACAGTCCAGGGATTAGTGTCCAGGGCCCCAGGGACCTGACAGTGCAGCTCCCCGCTCTCACTGGATGTGCCCCCTCCCCACCCGCTAGTCCCCTATCAGGTGGACCAGCCTCACCCCACTCACTCCTCAACCTAGAAGATTTCACTTCCCCATCAGCTCACAAAATTATTTAAATAAGCCACTCACACCCTGAGGGTTCCCTCTGCTCCCGACTGCATCCCCGAGGGTCCCCGTGTAAGGCAGGGTCCTCTCTCTCAGGCCACAAGGACCTGTGACTAACAGGTTGCTGCCCATCTCATCTGTCCAGTGTCCGGCATCTCTTACTCTTTTGGGAAGGGAATCCTTCCCTCATCAATGGGGTGAACAGGAGGTGATCAGAACAAGTGCTTGGGAGGAAAGTCTGCAGAGGGAAATTAAAAGAAACTGATAGTGAGATCACTCCCCTGCCCTGCTTTCTCTAAGGACAGGGAACAAGAAAGGTGGAGGGAACCGAGGTTTCCCCACTGAGTGAGTCCAGGATCCCTCACCCCCTGCATTGTCAAGGTCTGGTCTGGCTTCTCTTTCCCTGAGGTTTTGAGGGCAGAGACTGGGTTCTGCATCCTCATTCCTAGCACGGGGTCTGGTCAGGACTGTTTGCTGAATTAGCAAAATAATGTGACTGGGGAGGAGTTGTCTGACCCCAATCCAAGTGCCGGTGGATTACACCCATGACTCTGGTCTCTGGGAGAAGTTTGACATCACTGAAAAAAAATAACAACAATAGAAAAGGCCAGAAGGGTTTTTTCCCCCAGCTCATTGTTATGTTTTGCAAGCACACACACACACACACACACACACACAGTAAAAATAACTGAATATACTCTATGCCCCTCGGAGCACAGCCTACACAGAGGAAGGGGAGACGGGAGTTTGGTTACTTAAGTGCTGTGGGCTCCAAGGCGAGGAGACAGGTTGGTCACGAGAGCAGGGAAGAGGGTCTCCATGCCTCAGTCCTTGGACTCAGGCTGCCTGAAACAACAGCTGAGGTGGGGGCAGGAGGCATCTTTCAGGAGAGCAGGCTTAGGTTTCATGCTCATCAACAGCCTTACAGTTCCCTTCTAAAAACAAGGATCATACGGAAGGAAAATAGGGAAAAATACCTGAGCTTCATTGTTCTCACCTTCGGAGCAAAGGAAAGATGCAGGGTGGCTCATGACCTAACACAGCCTGGGAATTTCATGTGAATCTCTTGCTTGGTTGTTGACGAGGCAGCATTACCAACATGGACTATTTTGATGATATAAACTAAACAGTGCCTGTCTTTGAGCACATTCAGAATAAAATCAATGAGCAATTCCGCTCATATGGATCTGCCCAAGAGAAATGAAGACGTACCGCCATGCAGAAACGTGTGTGAATGTTCACAGCAGTGCTATTCACGATCGCCCAAAGGAGAAAACAGACCAAATGTCCATCAGCGAGGGAATGGATAAACAAAGTGTGATATATATATACCGTGGAATAATATTCAGACAAAGAAAGGAATTTTGATACATGCTGCAACAGGGATGGACCTTAAAAACATTATGCTGAGCGCAAGAAACCAGGCACAAAGACCACACGGTACAGGATTCCATTTACGCAAAACGTCAAAAACAGGAAAATCTATGCCGATCGAACAGAGATGAGTGGTTGTCCATGGCTAGATGGGGTGTGGAGCATTGGGGAGTGAGAGTTCAGGGGTGCAGTGTTTCTTTAGGAGGTGATGAAAATGTTCTAAAATGGATGATGGTGATGGTTGCCCAGCTCTGTGAATGTACTAAGCATCATTGATTGTGCATTGTAAATGGTAAATTGTGTGGCGTGGGAGCATTAGTTCAAGAAAATGCTTAACATTTAAAAAGAGAGAAGGAAATCAAGGTCTCCCAAATTCCCTGTTGTGGCTCCATATCCCCAGTCATGTGATGGGAAGGACAGGGGCCCTGCTTTTCCGAGGTGGCTGGTGCCCCGTATATGGCCACTTCCCCCCACCCCGCTGCCTGCTCGATGTCCATCTTCCCGTCCTCGCTGATTGACAGCCCGTGATCTGCCCGGGGTGGTCACATACCCAGGCATGCGCAGTCCTGTGCTACAGACCCTCTGGCAGACCTTGGTCCAGGTGACTCCTTCTGGCTGATGAGCTGCAGAAGGAAGCTGCTGGTGTGCAGGTGGGTCCTTTCCCAAGTGAGAAGACCCCAATACGCAGAAGGGCACGGCTCTTCTGCTTTTAAAAAAATTACTATTATTATTTATTTTATTGAAGTACAATTGATTTACAATGTTGTGTTAATTTCTGCTGTACAGCAAAGTGATTAAGCTATACATATATACGTTGTTTTTCATATTCTTTTCCATCATAGTTTATCACAGGATATTGAATGTAGTTCCCTGTGATATACAGTAGGATCTTGTTGTTTATCCATATATATATATAATGTTTTGCATCTGCTAATCCCAAACTCCCATTCCATCCCTCCCCCAGCCTCTCTCTCCCTTGGCAACCACAAGTCTATTCTCTATGTCTGTGAGTCTGTTTCTGTTTTGTAGATGAGTTCATTTATGTTATATTTTAGATTCCACATATAAGTGATGTGGCATAGTATTTATCTTTTTCTTTCTGACTTACTTCACTTAGTATGACAATATCTAGGTCCATCCATGTTGCTGCAAATGACATTATTTCATCCTTTTTATGGCTGAGTACTAGTCCATTGTATACATGTACCATATCTTTATCTATTTCTCTGTCAATGGACATTTAGATTGCTTCCATATCTTGGCTATTGTAAATAGTGCTGCAATGAACATTGGGGTGCATGTATATTTTCAAATTATAGTTTGGTCTGGATATATGCCCAGGAGTGGGATTGCAGGATTATATGGCAACTCTATTTTTAATTTTTTGAGGAAACTCCATACTGTTTTCCATAGCAACTGCACCAATTTACATTTCCACCAACAGTGTAGGAGGGTTCCCTGTTCTCCACACACTCTCCAGCACTTATTATTTGTAGACTTTTTAATGATGGTCATTCTGATTGGTGTGAGGTGGTACCTCATTGTAGTTTTGATTAGCATTTCTCTAATAATTAACAATGATGAGCATCTTTTCAGGTGCCTATTGGCCATCTGTATGTCTTCTTCGGAGAAATGTCTTAAAATTATTTTTAATTGAATCAATTTGGCATGTAACATTGTGTAAGGTGCACGACATGTTATTTTACTATGTTTATGTATTGTAATATGATTGCCAATATAGCAAGACTTATCATGCTACATGATTACAGTACAATATTATTGTTTGTAGCCATTATACTGTGTGCTAGATCTCTATGGAGTTTTTTTAATTACACATTACAAGTTTGTGCCCTTAAACATCATGAATCTTATCGACCACCCTCCCGTATCCCCCATCCTGTGGTGATCACCATTGCACTCTCTGTTTTTTTGTTTTTTTTTACAGGTTTGCCTTTTTTAGATTCCACATATAAGTGATATCATATGTGTTTGTCTTTCCTTGTCTGACTAATCTCATTCAGCATAATGTGCTCAAGTCCATCCACATTGTGGAAAGATTTGCTCCTTTCTAATGGCTGAATAATATTCCATTGTGTATACATACTACATCATCTTTTTTATCCATTCATCCATTGATGTGCATTTGTGTTGTTTCTATACCTTGGCTATTGTGAATAAACATGGGAGTACAGATAGGTCATCAAAATCCTGTTTTCATTTCTTTGAGTATATAGTGGGAAATGGGATTGCTGGATTAGATAGTGGATCTATTTCTAATTTTTTGAGGAACCTCCATACTGTTCTACATAGTGGTTGGACCAATGTACATTCCCACCAACAGTGCAGGAGGGTTCCCTTTTCTCCACATCCTAGCCAGCACCTGCTCTCTCTTGTCTTCTTGACAATGGTCATCCTGACAGGTGTGAGGTAATAACTCACTGTGGTTTGGATTTGCATTCCCTTGATGGTTGATGATGTTGAGCATCTTGTCGTGTGCCTCTTGGCCATTTTGATGTGCTCTTCTGCTTTTTTTTTCTGCACAAAATGTGGACCCAATGCTGACTTTCTTCCCACTGCCCATGACTGAAATAATTCAAATGCTAACCCATCCACTCTGTGTTTGTAGAGGTGGGTTCCTCATGGTGAGTTGAAGGGAGGTTTCTGGAAACCAGGAACACTGGTTCTCTGCTCAGACCCCAACACCCCTCCACACAGGGTCCTTGATGAGGAGACAAGCATTTGTGAGGACAATGGCCTAGGACAGCACAGAGGATGGGTACCATCTGTCACTCTGCACGCCTAGGCCTGGCCTTAGAGAGCCCCTCCCCTACTCCTCTCAACACCCCCCTAACCTGCTCTGTCTGTGGTGCCAAATAGAGGGAAGCAGCAGAGGAGTGCTGGTTAACAGACCACAGAGCCGCTGGGGAAAGAACGTGAGGGGCATGGCCGGTGTCCTGCTTTGGCTGCCCAGGGGCAGTGAGCAGAGAAAGACAGACTGGCCCAGCTCCTGACTCCCAGGGGAAGGGGGAGATAAGAGAGCCCAACCAGAGGACTCCCTTTCAATGCTGAGTCCATCTCCAGGAACGGCCCTTCCCCGGAAACCCTGGCCAGGGACCCCCATCTGGGAGGGTTTTGGAGGAAGGCACCTCAGCTTCCTTCCCAATTCCCTCCCTGGAGGAGATGCTGCAGAGACCTCAATGCTGGCATCCCTCCTGGACCTGTCTCATCACTGTGAAAGGAGACTTGAAGATGGGGAGTCTTAAATCCCAGCCCCTTCTGGGCTGCATCCCTGCCCTAGGGTCTTGGGTAGCATCAGGGCCCAGAGTGAATGACTCAAACCGAAGTGACAGGCATTCTCCCTGGGGCAGAGATCTAAGGTTGCAGCTCATGGTCCTTCCTCTGTGTCAATATCTGCAGCTCACCTGGCCTTGGTGGTCTCAGGTGATGCCCAGGATGTGGTCAAGAGTAGAGAGGTGTGTCTTTGGGAGTTGGGGCTTTGCTTGAATTTGCAATGACATTAGAAACCCATAGGAGGAAGATTCCTTTTCCCCCTACATTGATGTCCTAACCCCCAGAAGCTTAGAATTGTGCTGTATTTGGGGATAGGGCTTTTAAAGATGGAATTAAGTTTAAAAAAGGTCATGAGGGTGGGTCCTAATCCAATAAGATGTTGTATCTTTATAAGAAGGGGACATCAGTACACAGACACACACACAGGGATGACCACGTGAGGACACAAGGAGAAGATGGCCGTCTACACCTCTCTACACTGAGGAGAGAGGCCTCAGGAGAAACCAGCCCTGCAGACACCCTGATCTCGGATCCCAGCCTCCAGGACTGGGAGAGAATAAATACTGTTGTTTAAGCTGCCTGGTCTCTGGTGCTTTGCTCTGGTTCCCGAGCTGATTAATGCAGGGTGTAGACAGAGGCTCTAAGACTCTGAAGGTAAAGTGAATACACCCCACAGAGGTAGAGGTGCCCATGAACTGACAGGGAACTCAGAGGGGAGGGGGTGCAGAGAAATAGGACTCGAGTCACCACCTCCGTCTGGGAGCACACAGCACCATCCAGGGCCATTTGCTTTGCTTCCTGTAGGTCTAGGAAATTTGGAATAATTTGTCAGAGTCCCACAAACAAGCCCCAGTGTTTGCATTTTGATTGATATCTGAGGATTGAGATGAATGTGGCAGCACATCTGAGCCCAGATCCTGGAGGCCCCGATGGAATTGTTGAATCCCAAATCTATGGACAATCTAGGGGAGGGGGAGGGGCAAAGTAGAGAGATTGACCATCAATCGTTTGGGGCACAGGGGGTGGAGGGGTTACAGTATTGATCTACAAATATCATTACATTAATTTGTGACACGGTTTTCAACCCCATCAAAGAGCTGGCGGAAGGAGGGGAGAAAATAAAGAAGAGAAATTGTGGGGCACAGACCAAATCTGCTTTCATGACACCATGTTTCTGATTATAGACATGATAGACAATTACTTCAGAAAACTTGGGAAATCCTGTGGGCATCAGGGGTGGAGCTCAAGCTTCTCATAACCCACCGGAGACACCAACGTGGTGTCTGGGTGTGATATTCAGTAGAGATGTTTTGTGTACATTCTTGTCACTAAGAATCTCTATCCTGATACAAAAATTCCTCCCCACACCCTGTCTGCAGCTACACAATGATCCACACTGTGAATGAGCCACACTCAACGTTTCCTCTATTTATAGGATCAAGGTTGCTCCTTATTTTATGTAACCGTGCCATCCACGGGTTTATGCTCGAAACTGTATTTGCATCTCTGATCGTTTCAGCAGGCGAGTTCCCAGCATGGGGTTCGCTGAGAGATGAACAGTCTGGGACTCTGGACTCAGGGTCAGATCACTTATCACTTAGCAGAAAGGCGAGTGGATTTGCCTCCAGCCACACAGGGGAGGCCGGTCCTGCTGAGATGCAGGGCACTCATTTCTAAAACCCGAGCAAAATGAAGTAAACGTTGTTTTGGTTAATTCACGATAGCTCCTAAAACAATTATTAATATCTGTAATGTTATAAAGATCCAGTGTTAGGAATCTCATCACTACACCTCAGCTGGGCATAATGACCTCTCCAGGTCATGGGAAGGAAGCGATCTGCCGTCTGGTCTTCCTCCTGGCTGGTCACCCCTATGCCTGCCATTTGAGCCCCCTCAGCTCCCACCTGGACACAGCTCCTTTACCCACCGGTCCCTGATTTGCTTGAGCAAAGGTGTAGTATAGGGTCCTCCACTGCACAGTGTGTCCACGGCCCCACAGTGGGTCACATAGTGGCATCACGTGTGTGTCACCAATCGCTGCAGGCACCTCTGCTGGCTGTCCTGCTCTCGGCCATTCGTGACTTGGGCACATGAGAAGGGAACAGAGCACCTGATTTCTGGTGAACTTCAGTATGAGTTTTCTAGGGATGCTGTAACAAAGTACCATAAACTGAGAGCTTAAAGGACAGGAATTTATTCTCTCACAGTTCTGGAGGTCAGAAGACTGAAATCCAGGTGTGGGCAGGGTTGTGCTCCCTCCAAAGGCTCTAGGTGAGGACCCTTCCTGTCTCCTCCAGCTTCTGATGGCTGCAGGCATTTCCAGTGCTCCTCGGTTTGTAGATGTCACTCCAATTTCTGCCTCTGTCATCACATGGGCATCTTCCCGGTGTGTGTGTCTTGTCTCTTCGTAGAAGGATCAGACGTTGAATTTGGGCTCACCCTAATCCTGTATGACCTCATCCTAACTTGACTGCATCTGCAAAGATCCCTATATCCAAATCAGGTCACATTCACAGGTACTGGGAGTTAGGATTGTAAGCAGCCCCCAAACCTAACAGGTAATAGATTTCACCAAGCTATATTTTAATTTCACCTTTACACCAGGTGCCCCATGCTTCACTAACCTCCAGCCCTTGCATACCTTTCAAATCTTTTGATCACTCAATGCCTTGCCTAACCTGTTGATTCTTTTCTTAGATGAAAGAATTATGGTTGAAGAATAAGTAATTAATGGACAGCTAGACCTTTTCCCCAGCCTCCCCTTCAGTAATCCTACGAGCAAATGGCATGAACAAGATAGCATCTAAAGAAAGATCACAAGGAGTCGGCAAGACTGTCCGCAGTGAAAGATGATGAAGACTCTGACCCCCTCCCCAGATAATTAACCGTAACTAGCTTCCCCTTTCTCCCTTTAAAAGCTCTCATGGTCAAGCAGAATCTTCGGAGTTTGCTCTTGGACACAAGTCCACCTTCTCCCCAGGTTGCTGGCTTCCTGATTAAAGCGAACTTTCCCTTTCCAACCAACACTTGTCTCTTGAGTATTGGCTTTTGGGCAGTGAGCAGCCAAACCTGAGTTCAGTAACAGAACTTCACCATAGCTTCTGGGGGACACAAGTCAACCCATAAAACCTGCCAGGTGACCTCACCAGCACTCTGGAGTAAGAACTCACCTTGCTCCACAGCCTAGATGTCCACTCAGCTCATATATTCTGGCTAGAAAATCACACCACCGGTGTCTGGAGCACGGGAGCACGGCAGGAATTGAGGAAAACCATATTATTACTTTGCCAGACAGGCATGAGGCTCTGCCTATATTTGAATACAATACCAGTTAGGCTACCACATGTCTTCGGGAAGGTCTCCTTGGGGAAGGTCCGTTCTAATGAGTAGATAAGAATGATGTGTAATAAACATATGAATTATGAGAATGTAATTGATGCTCTGGAAGGAAAGGGACTTCTTCCCCTTAATGTGGAGCTACATAAATCTTGTTCAGCACATTCACTGGTTTGGAGGGAGTTTGTCTTAGGCTATGCAAGGGAGCTCTCAGCCTTGGCCCTGCACGCGCGAGCAGACACTACCAATCCGGCAGGTCCAGACTCCTACATCGCAACAATTCCGGCCTAAAAGCTCCACTCCGTACATCCTCCCTCCCACCAAATCCACCCACAGAATTAATGAGGGGGCATTTATCAGAGTAAGGATGGATGCCAGTCACCAGCCTCGGCACAGAGAGAAGGAAGCTCTCAGGCTGTCCCCCACCTGTCCCCAAATAAGAACAAACCTCACAGAGGATCCCCGTTTTACTTGGACTTCACTGTGGGCTGTTATCATCAGCAGCCTCACTTACACTGACTGTGCGTTTGGGGAATCGAAGGCGTTACCTGCATGGGCCGTTGCCTTTTGTGAAACCAAGGATGCTCGGGCAGGCAGGCAGGTGGGCGTGGGGATGAGAATGGATGGTCCCAGGCCTGTCATTTCTCCTCGAACAGCCTCAGTTCCAGGTTGAGTGCAAGTTACCAAACACGCATTGCTGTGGATGCTGGAGATTGAAGCCATTTGCAGCATGTTTAATTTACCTCCAGAGAGGCCAGTTTATAATTCAAATATTGCTGCCCTAAATTACACACATGCTTTGAGCTGAGTGGAGATGGAGAGATTTGGGTCCTTTAAAGAAAACCCATAAAGCCCCCATTTCTCTCCCATTCTAGGGAGTTCTGCTCTCTTGAGCAACTTTTCAGCTCCCTGAGAATAGCATGTTTTGAGCAAAAACAGACAGTAAAACTGAAAGAAGAAAATTAAATATGAAAATTTAATTAAATCCCCCTTTGATCATTCTCTCTAGAACCAGCGCAGGGGCTGTTGTCATTCAGACACAAATAAGATAACCTCTTGGGCTAATTAGGATAAGGGACGGGCTTGGAGCAGGAGGGATGCCAGTCTCGTGGCCACACACCTGTTCAGGTGGGCCGCGGTGAGGAGAGTGACGCCACAGACTTTAGTTGGGTGCCATTTCTCTATCGTCCAGCGTCGTCCATCTATAAAGGGTCCTTTGTGCTTCCTGGAAGGTCTCCCAGTTCTTGGGCAGCTCCCCAGAGTGGGCCGTGGGCTGTCTATGGGGCAAAAGGCCCAGAAGCTACACTGAGAGTTTTGGTCCTTATTTTCCAGGTCTGTGGGGGGAATGTTACCTTTTAAACCAGCTCCATACATCCCACTCTAGGCCCCTGCGTTCCTGCATTGTGACAAAAACACAAGTGAAAGAACAACGAGCGAGTCACATGGGACCCAGGAGCCTCATTGTTTGCTTAGGGACAAGGACATGGCCCCTGCCTTCTACCCCAAGACTCAGCCACTATCTCAGTTAGATGGAGCTCAGGCCAGTTTAGAGGGTGGATACATGTGCACACACGTGTGCACACAGACACACATGCACACATGCACACACACACATGTATATGGAACACATGTACACACACAGACACACAAACACACAGCCACATATGCACACAGATACACATATGTATATGGAAACACATGCGTGATCAAACAGATGTGTACACATGTATCCACAGAGACATACACGGACACACAACCACACATGCATACGTACATACACACATATGTACACAGACACATACATAAAGACACACACACACACACACACACACACACACACACACACACACGGAGGGATTCAGTGCCCACAGGGTATCTTTAGAAAAGTGCTACCCACCTTTCTGGTTTGTGAGCTGCGGTGAACTTAGAAGTCTGAAGTGAGCCCTACATTTTGGGAAATATGCTAACTTAACAAACTTTGCTTAGGAGTAAAAAGGCCCCCAAGGGGGAGATACAGGAGAACAAGAAAGCTGGGTTCAGGTTTAAGTGCAGGAGAACATCCCCGACTCAGGGTGCAGTGGTGCAGAATTGGTGATGGTATAATTTATGGGGTGATCAGAGTCTTCCCTGGAACGATTTAGGAGGAAGTGTTTTGCTAAGCAAACTATGTTGCAAAGGATTTCAGGGACCTTGTTTAAAATATTAAGAGAATCAGTTGTTTCCCAGCGTTTCGGAAGCGTCATTTGCATACAATTAATATAATATTACAACTTATTTTCAATGATTGCTTCAGGGCCTTGTGTCCCCTAGCAATTTTATTGGACAACATTTTTGTTAGATTGGTTTATAAGAAATTATGTAACTCGTTTTTTTAAAAAAAATCTTGAAAATCTACTTTTTATCTAATCCCAATTGGCCTTCTTGCTTCGTGGACCCAAGGGAAGAGAAGTGGTCCAGTTTTCCCTCCCTGCTCCAAACCGCCCTGGAATCCATGGCTTAAACATCAAAAATGTAACCCTCCTCCTGATTCTCTGAGCAGACTCAGCAGTTTGTTGGCTGGTTTGCCTGGGATCCTTGTGAGGGCGGGGCTCACTCCTGGGTCCCCTGGGGCCAGGCTCAGCTGGGACAGGACTGCATGTGTCCTTTCACCCCAGCCTTCTTCCTGGCAAGTTGTGCTCGGGTGACGGTGGAAGCTGCAAAGCTCTCGAGTGTCAAGGCCTCCATTACCAGTCCACTTGGCTGGGTCACAGAGTGTCCAGAGAGCTGGTAAAACACTATTCCTGGTTGTGTCTGGGAGGGTGTTTCTGGGTGAGGCCAGCATTTGGATTAGTGAACTGAGTAGAGCAGACGGCCCTCGCAGAGGGGCCTCGTCTGATCCACTGAGGACTTGAATAGAACAAAAGTGGAGGGAGTTTGATTCTGTCTCTCTGCATGACGGCTGAGCTGGGACCTGGCTCTCCAGCCCTTGGACTGGGACAACTGCACTGGGGCTCCCGCGTCTCAGGCCTCCAGGCTCAGACTAGAACTTGCACTGTTGGTTCTCCTGATTCTCTGGTTTTCAGACGCGGACTGGACTTAAGCGTCAGCTCTCTGGTTCTTGGGCTTCTGAATTTGGACTGGAAATACACCACCGGCTTTTTTAGGTCTCCAGCTTGTAGATGACAGAACTTAGGACTTCTCAGCCTCCACAATCATGTAAGCCAATTCCTCATAACACATCTCTTTGTGTCTATCTCTCTACCCACCTACCTGTCTCCTGTTGCTTCTGTTTCTTTGGAGAACTCTGGCTAATATGGTTCCTAGACTCATGCCTGTTATTTCCACCGCATTCCATTGGGTAAAGAAAGTCACAAGCCCCCTCCTCCCACTGGCCTCCAACCCAATTCAAGGGCAGGGAAAATAGACTCCAACTTTTTTTTTTTAATTAAAAGTTTATTTTATTCTACTTTTTGGTTATTTATCATTTTTTAAAACTATTTATTTTAGTCAAGTACAGTTGATTTACAATGTTGAGTTAATTTCTGTCGTACAGCAAAGTGATTCAGTTATACATATATACACACATTCTTTTTCATGTTCTTTTCCATTATGGTTTATCACAGGTTATTGAATATAGTTCCCTGCGCTATACAGTAGGACCTTGTTGTTTATTCCTCCTGCATATAATAGTTTGCATGTGCTGATCCCAAACTCCCAGTCCGTCCCTCTCCCACCCCCTGCCCCCTTGGCAATAAGTCTGTTCTTCATGAAATAGAGTCCAGCTCTTGGAGGAGTGGCAAAGAATTTGTGGTCTTATTTCATCTACTACAAAATATTACTAAAGATTGTTGATTTCTGGGGGGCAGGGAGTGTAAGAGAATTAAGTGTTCATTTCCTTTCTCTGGAAGGTAGAAAAGATATTAAAGGAACTTTCCCGGGTATATCTTCAAGAGCGGCACAGAGAAGAGAGTCTGGATAAGTTCCCCTAATAAGCCAGAATGTGGAGATTTGAAACAGATTCAAATGAAATCATTTAAAGGAAAACATTAGGCCTTTCTGCATGAAAGCACCCTACATGTCAGTTCTTACCCCAAATTCCCTCTCTGAATAGTGTCAAGTGAGCACAGAGGATGGATACTCTGAGTATTTTGTGACATTATTCTTAGCCACGCACTTGGAACTGTCCCCCTGACATTCCTTCCTGAGTCACTGATCGCAGTGAAAGTTTGCTAAGACCCTAAGTGGGCTCGGACACTGTATTAGTTTGCCGCAACGAAGTGCCACATACGGGTGTGGCTTAAACAGTCGGAATTTATTTTCTCACAGTCACAGAGGCTGGAACTCCTAGATCCAGGTGTGGGCAGAGTTGGTTCCTCCTGAGGCCTCTCTGCTTGGCGTGTGGATGGCTGCCTTCTCCCTGTATCCTCAAATAGTAGTCCCTTTGGGTGTGACTGTGTCCTGATCTCCTCTTCCTATAAGGACACGGGTCAGATTGGATTAGGGCCCAACTACATGACCTCACTTGAGCTTAATCATCTCTGTAAAGATCCTATCTCTAAATACGGCCACATTGTGAGGTCCTGGGGCTTCACCATATGAATTTGGGGGGAAGGGCGGGACACCATTTAGCTCACAACAGACACCACCGTCACCTTTGCTGGAAATAATAAATTAGTAAACATGGCATTTTTTCTTTCCTTAGAATAGAAAGTATACTCCCAGTCAGGCCTGTAGGCACGAGGCAGGTGGATTCACACCACACCTAGTGTTGCCAATGTAGGGGCTGTAACCACAGCTAGGTTTCTGGTTGACAAGCAAAGGACTCCTACCTGCAATTTTTGGTTTACAAAAGTTGTTCTTTTTAAAATTTTAACTTCGGGTGGCTTCATCAAAGGAACAACATTGACATGCATGCACTTAACTTGGAAAAACTTAAAAGAACTTTGTTAAATGTCAAAACGGCATGTATGAGCACCAAAGCTAACAAATGGAGGATTGTTTTCTCTTTTTCCCTCTTGAATCTGGTGCTCGGCGCCTTCACTCACACACTTTCTTCCTCCATATCAAAGACACCCCAGAACGGCAGAACCCTTTACAAACATTAATTAATTCTCCCGATCCTCCTGTGAAGTGTGTGTGGGGGTCACTCATTCCCCTCTTTTAAAGAAGAGACTTGAAGCCAAGAGGTTAAATGACTCACCCGGATGGAAGTCACCGGAGAGAGTTAGGAAATTGAGTTGGGTTCAAAATTGGGTCTGGAAAATTCATTATATGTTCTAAGAAGCACAGGTCCTAGTCCAAAGTGAACTGTTCATTGAAGCAGTCAGGTAGAACAAACAGAGCTTATGAGATTTGGAGATAAAATGGATTTGGGGTCTGAATAATGGGAAGGAATCGAAAAGACAATCTAGTCAACAACCAGCCCTCACCTCTAAGGGCCATCTGGCTGGAAAACACACAAACTTATTCCACTCATGATTTAGACACTCAGTTCAAGGTGGTGATGCTGTCTGTGGTGTTGAAATGGAAAGAGGGGTGGGCAGATTTTTGAGGGTTCAGTGTAGGTTTGGTTCACACCCCAGGTTCTCTGTGGATGAAGGGGGAGGATCTCACAAGAAGCACAGCTGCTTCCCCCATGCGGCTATGTGTCACGTGACAACTGTAAAACCTCTGCTTACTGTCCAAGCAGACTCCACCTCCACCTGAGGACCAGCCACGCCACATCCTCCTCCAGACAGAAGCCCTTCTGAGGGGCACCTGGATTCTCACACGGGAGCAAAAGCCTAACTCAAAGTGGCTTAAGGGAAAAAAAGTCAATCCCAGCAGTGCTGGCTTCGAGGCATGGTGATGGCACCAGAACACTGGTCTAGCTCAGTTCAGCTTCATTCTGTCCTGGCTCTCCTCTCAGACAAACTTTTCCCTTGTAGATGTCCAATGTCTGCTGCTTCTCCAGAGCTTTGTAGCCTTCTGCAGAGGCATTTTAGTACAAGGGTGAAGAGCAGGGCTACTGGCCCCAAACTGAAAACTGTGTGACTGTGGACAAGTCAGTTGACCTCTCTGTGCCTCAGTTTCCTCATCAGTACCAGGGGATGATGAGAGACTCTTCCTCATAGCATGGTTGGGAGGATTAAATGAGTTCATGTCCATACTTAGTGTGGTGGTTAGCTCTACTCTAGAGAGTACTCAGTTATCATCAGCTATTGTTGTCACTGTTGATGCCACTGGTTGATTCAACAGAACTAGAAGTGCACTGGCCAATAAGAGATGGCAGGGATCAAAGGTGAAGTTCAAGTATTGTTCTGGCACGGAATGAACAGTATCAGCTTGAAAGGGCTGAGGATGTGGGTCCCGAGGCAGGCTGTCTACCATCGGAGTGGTCCACATCTTCCTTTGCCTCAGTGTCTCCATCTGCTAAATGAAAATAATCAAACCTACTTTGTTAGCAGACTGAGAAGATTTAGCAACTTACCCCATCTGGAAAGTTTAGAATTTCATCTACGATAAAATTCCAACAGTTTTCCTGATGGCAATTTTCAAGCTTTTTGTATGTGCACATTTGTGTGCGACTGGAAGAAACTGGTCATACTGCTCTTGTTACGTTCATCTTCACATTCCTGGCTGTGGACCTCCTAGGAGCCCAGTCCTGTGCTGAATGCTGAGTCCACGAGGAAGGAGGTAAAAGGCACTCTCCGTGACCTCCAGAATGAACACAGTTACAAAGGCTGAGCGCGTACTGCATGCCAGGCACCATCCTAAGTTCTTTATGTCAATGACTTTTCATCTCTTGGATCATGGCTTTTATTTCCAGCAATTCCATTTGCATCTTTCTTACAGTCTTCCTCTCTCTGCTGAAATTCCCCATCTGTTCATGCATCTTGTCTATTTCTCCATTAGGTCTTTCAATATATTAACTATAGTTATTTTAAAGGTCCTGTCTGACAGTCCCAAAACACAGGTCATCTTTGGTTATGGTTCTGTTGACTCCTTTATCTCTTGACAATGGGGTGTTCTCTTCTTCCTTTTTTTGTGTCTCATAATTTTTAAATTAAATGTCAGACATGCTGTGTACAGGAACAGTAGAGACTGAAATGAATATTATTTTATTCCCAGAAGTAGGATTTTTTTCTGTCAGGTCATTAGTATGAGGGATTGAGGCAACCCTGTCAGGAGTTGAGCTGGGTTTGGGTTTTGTTGTTGTTAGGATTACCTTCAGTGAACCAGAGACCTCAAACGCCTCCGTCATGTGCTACTCTTACCTTGTGCTCCATCTCAGCCTCCTAGCAGTCCCTGCTTGCCTGTATTATAGAGAGATGTCCCTTCCCCTGTTCTGGATCCTCCTCCATGCTGTTGCTTTTTATTTATGTAATTGATGATGTGAGCTTGGGGTGTTCTTTCTTCTGCAGCTCCAGCCTTGGTCTTAAGCAGGCACTGTGAGCCTGGGGTGGGGGCTCCCATGGGTCCTGTTCCTCCTGACTCCATAGCATATCCTCTGCCTTCTATCTTTGGGGGGTCTTGGATGGGAGAGCATCTCCCATCTCTCCTCCAGAGATAGCAGAGCTCTGCTTTAGATGAGTTCAGGATCCTGTGTCCAGCCCAGTGTCTCTCCTGCCTCTCCCCCATGGATGGATGGCTTTGTTTCTCCTCTACCTTCTGCACTGGTCTACTTTTGCCTGGGACTGGGGTGGAGGTTTCTGCCCCTCCCCTGGAAGGTCAGGGCTTTGCCTCATAGTGGATGTGAAGTGAAGTGGATGCCTGGGTACCACCAAGAGAGGTGGCTCTCCAGGTTTCTCACCCTGACCCAGCTGTTTTCTTGTGACTTCCCCAGTGGAAAACCATGGAGAAGAGCTTGTGAGTGATTATGGACACCCCCTGTATCTGGGGTCCCTGAGATTCTACACTGTCATCCTAACTCATACTCAGTTTTAAGAATTTATTCAAACTTTAGGTATTTTCCTCCCACTCACTTATATGCTGCCCATTTTGTCCTTCTATATGTTGCCAAGATAAAACACTTCGTGGATCCCATTTCTCCTTGGAGGGGCTTGTTACGCTTTGCTATTCAGTTCACCTGGATGCCTTGGCACCTCAGCTGTCTCATGAGCTCAAGAAAGGTTATGGTTTTATTAGATTATCCAGCTCTTCCTGCTTTTTAGGGTGAAGACAAAGCTTTCATGCAGCTTTCTCTTTCCTGATCTAAAGCATGGCTTTTCACAGGTGAATACTTGTAATCCTCTAAACAAGTCTATGAGGTAGGGATTCTTATTACCCCCATTTTACAGATGGAGAAACTGAGGCACAGACAAGTTCAATCACTTGCCCAAGGTAGCCAGGGTCTGATGAGGGAGAACTCAGGCAGGCTGCTTCCAGGAGGAACAAACACATTGCTAACCATCATGTCACACTGCCTCTTCAGAGCCATGAAAACCAGCCGGGGAGCTTAACTACAAAAACTGTTTAAGGGTCAAGTCTAAAATGTGGTTATAGACATGGTACTAATGCAGCTCAAGGGAAGGGTCAACTCATTCACCAAAACGCATGTGTTCATGTTGATATGGATTTGAGCTGGGCAAGGGGTTAAGATACCAGCCTTGGAGCCCATCAGCCCTGTGTTGGAGTCCCATCGCCACGTTTTCATAGCTGTGTAACTCTGGGCAAGTGTCACTTCTCAGACAAACCTGGAGAACAAGAAGGACTCAACAGGTGGTATGGTTATGCTTGTTGTAACTGTCATTCGTGTCTGCCTCTGCATGTGCACAATAGGTTCTCATCCTCTAAGCCATAAATATAATGTGCTTAAATACTCTCCAGATGTAACAGATCCACTCCAATATGCCTAAATCTGTTTTGCTGATAGCCACGGATGACTGTGCTGAACTCTTCACTCAATTATTATTTTTTAAGCACCTGCGATGCACCTAGAACTACAGAGGCCTGGGGATATAACAGTGAAAAAGGCAGAAGGAAATAGACAATAAACAGATCAACACATAGCTGAGACAACTTATAAAATAACAAAAGTTACTAAGAATATAGAAGAGAGTACCATAGATTGAATGTTTGTATTCCCCCAAAATTTATATGTTAAATTCTAACCCTCATTTTGATGGCATTAGGAGATAGTGCCTTTGGGAGGTGATTAGGTCATGAGGGTGGAGCCCTCATGGATGGAATTAGTGCCCTTACAAAAAAGACCCCAGAGAGCTCCCTGGCCCCTTCCACCACGTGAAGACACGGGAGAAGACAGTCATCTATGAACCAGGAAGCTGGGCCTCACCAGACATCACATCTGCCAGTATGTTCATCTCAGCCTTGCAGCCTCCAGACAAATGTCTGTTGCTTACACCAAGCCACCCAGTCTCCAGTACCTGTTAAAGCAGCCTGAATGGACAAATGCAGAGTGTAAGGTGATGAAGAGGGCCTGAGGTTGCTGCTGGGGAGGAGGCACCTCTTTGCATGGGGAAGTCAGAGAAGCCCATCTAAGCTCAGATGGGCACCTCCACTCTCCCAGCCACACTGACTTTATGCTATTTCTCAAACACCCCAGGTTCATTCTTGCCTCATGACCTTTACACTTCTGTTCCCTCTGTGTGGGTTTCTGGGTCCCAGCACTGCTGCATGGTCGCCCCCTTTTTGTCACTCAGGGCTTGGCGTTGCCTCCTCAGGAAGCCTTCCCTGACCTCCCAATCCGATCATCTTTCTCCACATCCCGGTGCCCTCGTCACCTCTTCTGTTTTATTTCTTTACAGCACTTCTCACTACCTGCATCTGTATTGCTTGTGGATTGTTTTACTTATTTTCCATCTGTCCCCCTAGAATTTGTCACATGAGAGAAGAATCTCCTCTGTCCTTTTACCACTGGATGCAGAGTTGAGCTTGGCTGGTCCCACACTGGAGATGCTCCATAGATCCCGTGTGTACAACACCCCACACGTGCAGGATTGCTGGTGGGCATTGCTCACAGAGGCTTAACCCAAGAGGATCTGTTTCTAGGCTTAGGGCGGGGGCAGCAATTGGACAGGTGGGGGAACATCAGACCGTCAGTCACGTTCTTCCTCTGCTGTGGGTGACCTCGAGCTCAATGTGAGCTGGCAGAGATAATGCTCTGAGGAGCTGCCATGAAAATGGACACAAAGCCAAAATCACAAGGATGAGCAGGAAGCCAGACCTCAAAGGGTGTGCTACTCAACCTTCCAGCCAGGCAGGAGCAAACGTGCCCCAGTTCCCCTGTGAGATGCCGAGTCACACTGGCTGGAACAGAGGCTGCCTGCTGGTGTGTATGATGACATGAGATTATATTTGCTTGGATTGAAAATGACAGTCAAGACCTCCTGGCTTGGCGGTTCTCTTAGACAAGCCTGCTCTAGAATAAAGCCTGCCAGTGGTTCCAGGGGTGGCATGTGACTGAGTAGATAGTGTGCCCTTCGGCTTCTAGAGGCTGTGATGAAAACGGCCCACGCTTGCTAAGGGGCAGAAGGAGAGCTACCCTGGATGAGCAACAACCATAGGAGTGCGTGTCTGATTTGGGCAAGTTCTGGGGTTCACAGCATGAGACCCATTAATGGGATCCTCAACCCAGGATATGGACACATCTCAGGTCTATAGCATGACTCGGTTTAGCAAAGGAGCGATTTAATCATTTGCACAACCGATACTAAGGAGAGCCACCAGACGCACTCACCAAAAAAATCAACTAAGTATCCCCATTAGAGTCTTGTTCCAATTTCACATCGCAATAAAATGTCAAAGGAAGAAAAGCTGATTTCTGATATTATTAGTTTGAACTTAGTGATACTCCCTGGAAGCGTGACATTTACGGGAAAAAAAGAATAGAAGGAGGTGGTGACCCAGAGTGTGCTGTTCATCTTTAGATCTGGGATTTTTGCTTTAATTCTCCTGAGCCCCCTTGCATACTTGGAGTCCAGGCTCCCTTCTGGTTGTCTTTTGCTGGGTAACAAACTGGCTGAAGCTCTAAACAACCAGGCTGTTTTGCTCATGATTTTGTTGGCCAGACATTTGGGCAGGGCTCAGCTGGGGTTTGTCTCTGGTGGCTGGGGAGTCACTGGGGCTCTTCAGTCTGTACCCAGGGCCCCAGCTGCATACCTGACGCTCCCTCTGCGTGGCCACTGCACCCTCCACGCGGCTGGGGCTCCTCACTGCATGACAAGGCCAGGGTAATCAGCTTGATTGCAGGGTGGCTGGCTTCCCTCCAAGCTGGAGTCCCAGTGGAGGGTCTGGAATCCCTTCCGGGCTTTGCACATCAGTTTGCAGAGCTGAGTCCTCAGAACCGTGTCCGCCCACCCGTCTGGTGTGCTCTGGGGAGGATCGGACAAGATGGAGTACGAAAAGGTGCTGTGAAATGGTCCAAGGCCAGGATGGAGGCTGGTATCAGGTCTTTCCCTGCTTGTCCCCTGAGCCAACCCCCTCCTCATTTTGTGCTCATTTTTCAGCTCCTTCCCCAAACATCAGGAAACGCGTAACAAGAGCATCAGAAACCGCACCGACCTTTGACCCTGGGTTTATATTTCTCAGGTCCCCTTTCCTTTCCATCTTCAAGTCTTCAAATCTAGATCCCGGGAAGAAGCCACTCCTTCCCTGGCTCTAGTCGGGCTGTTTCCCATCAGCTGGGCTGCCACCGTTTGATCCCTATAAGTGAACCCAATTTAACTGATTCACCTTGTGTTTAAGTTTTATGTTAACATAACAAGGTTATAGAGCTGAACATGAGAGGCCAGGGAAAGAATTTATAATTTATAAGTGACAGTTCTGGTTTAAGACCAGGTTTCTGAAGGAAGTAGGTGGGAAAGGCACGTCCTCAGACAGAGGTTTTCTCTTCTGAGCTTGGAAAGCGTTCAGCCTGATTTAAATATAAAATCAAAGCTGTTGGCATTTAACAACCTCTGTTTAAAAGTCAGAGTTGACTTATAAATAAGACCCCAGGTTGGGCGATGGGATTTGCCGGCATCAATATATCATCCAGGCTTTATCAACGGAGAGAAAGAAAGGTGTGTATCTAGTAGAAGCTGGGAGGGCACGGAGATTCCTTGTTGGTGGTTTTTCCAGAATTAACCACTCTGTTCGTGTGCCTCTCCCAGGGAAGCCCCTTTGCTTTGCTCTCTGATGCTTTAGGTGTTGGCATTTGTGGGTTTTCTCAGACTCCAACTGGCATCCTCTTCTGAGTCTCTCGCATGAGCCCAAGGATGGTGCAAACATGGGGAAATACAGTCTTTTCCTCACTGAGCCTGACCCTTGGGTCCTTTGGAAGCAGGTCAGGTTTGGGACAGCTCCTGGAGGGTCTATGCCGGAGGTGTGAAGAGGCAGCAAAAATGCAGGCCCTGGATGGGACAGCACACTTAAAAATGTCACTCTCCCTTGGGGCGTCGGCTTTCCCAAAGGGAAAGTAGCCCTACACTACTTTCCCATTCTTTCATAATTTCTTTCCTTTCTGTAGGATGGAACAATGCCAAGCTGACTATGGAAGGACCCAGAAATCTTAAGTTCTGGCGGGGAGACCGGCTGATTGATTCCTCAGAGTGGCTCTCATGCTGGCCTGGGAAGGCGAGCCTGGCCCTTCTCCCAGGACCTTATTAGGCCCTCGACATCCTGAGAATAAGAGGACAAGGACCCGCCACCCCTTCTCCCTCGCTGAAGCCACTTTGCAGAGTATCCTGAGAAGAGCCAGGCTGAAGAAAGCTGGTATTTAAACGTTCTGGAGTGGGAGAGAGGGTTGTTATGGAAACAAATTGCTCTGAGTCCCTAAAGAGGCTCAGCCCTGGCGAAACAAGAGGTGCGGGTGCCGGAGATGTAGAGGATAATATTTCAGAAAAGCTCTAACCAGACAGAAATCGCACATTTGCATTTTGGCTGGAATGTCTGATGGGTGTAGAAAGAGGGATGTGGGTATTTACAGCTCCCCTCTCAGGGTGTCGGAGTTGGGGGACCCTGGTCTCACACACTTGATCCTGGAGCATCCTGCCCTCCTGGACAGCACTGTGCCCTCCAAGTTCTCGGGATTGAGAGATGCTGGGATGCAGGAGGCTGTGCCAGGCAGTGGTTAGTTCCGGGGCTCATCTTCCACCCGGAATCCATGTGTCTCTGTGCCTTCCCAGTTGCCTGGCACCTAAGAAAACGCAAAGAAGAGTGAGGGACCAGCCCTCTGTCCCTGTGGTGTGAGTGAGAACACAGGGTGAATACAGGGCTGGCTTTGGATCATGAAAACACGTCGGAACTTGACAGAGTTGGTGGTTGCACGTCATTGTGAGTGTGCTAAACACCACCGAATTTGTGCACTTTAAAAATGGCTCATTTTATGTTGTGCGACCTGCAGCTCAATATGAAAAGGAAAACTAAAAGCCCTGGCGATGCTGACAAGCTGGGCGGTGGGGCATGCGGGCCCCGACCTCCTGGTCTTTCTACCCTCTCCCCTGGGCCCACATCTGGGCATGTCCTCAAGTCCCCTGAGAATCAGCCCCTGGATCTTAAACGGCGCCCCCTCTGCCCCGGCCTCAGCGTGATGGATGGAATTGGTGGCCCTCCCACCGCCTCGTCTCTCGGGCGCGAGTGGGTTAAGGGACATGGAGAGCTTACACGTGGGGAAGGAGCTGACTCCAGAGTGTTGCCCGCACGACACCGGTGAAGGGCTGGCTCGTCCACCGTGCCGTCCTTCCCAGCCGAGCAGACTGCACGCTCTGGCTAAAGACTTTGCTTGCCGGCCTGGTCTGGCCTCGGCTGTGGCCAGGCCTGGGATAGGCGGGCCTATCACCCTGAATAAGGGCTTTGCGTCCTTAAACCAGGAAAGCCACTTCTGCCATCAAGCTGGCCCGGGACCTTCTCCCTTCATCTCCCCACAAAGATCCATTCATGCTCATGGATCAAAAGAAACACAGCAGCGAGTTAGAAAAATCCAGTAACTGGAGTGTAGCAGCTACAAATGAATCCTGGTCCACTTTCCTTCTCTGGTGCCTGCGGCATAATTAGGTTGTTCCCAAGAGATGGGGCTTCCGAGGAAAGTACATGGGGTCTGAAGCCCACTCTGTGTGCCTTGGACGTGCCTGCCTGGCTCTGCCTGGTCGTTCTCCAAAAGGCTCCAGGCTGGGTTGGCACCCCAGCTTTGGGTTCAGGGACCTTGGCTGCCCCTGTCTCCTCCCCAGGTGCAGCCCCCTGAGGTGGTGCTACAGAGTCCTCTGGGGACACATTCCTGGCCGCCTACCAGTGGGCCACTGGGGGGACCTGGTACCAGGGTGGGCAGTCCTGTCGCCTCAGGAGCAGGGTGGAGCATGAAAGATGTGGACTGGAGGTGGAGGGAGGGCCCTGGTCTGGGGAGGGGGAGGAGCAAGCAGCTGTCACGCCAACTGACAGTGACTTGGGAAGTGGAGCTGTGACCCGGACTCGTGGCTGCTCTTAGAGAACTCAGGGCAGGTCCCTGCATCTGTTACGGCCGATGACATCCGTGTTGCATAAGAATCATGAGGCAGGCTGAAGGAAGGATGCCCCCCTTCCGAGTCGGGCACCAAACGGCCCCTCTAATGCCACAGCTGAGTTCCTGTGCCCTGGAGATCATTCAAAAGCTCAGAGAGGCCCTTGGGATACGCTGGGAGCAAGTTGCAGCTGCAATCTTCACTCTCCGTCTGCAAACCCATCAGCACCCACAGGCTTCTTCCCTCACCCCAAGACTTTTACTCCTTTTACTGTCACTTGTTGTTTTCCAGCTTTGCTGAGATACGATTGACTAGTAAAACTGTATAGATTTCAGGTGTACAACTTGATATGTGTATATATTGTGAACTGATCACCACGGTCAAGGTAACTGACACATCCCTCTCCTCACATAGTGACCATTTGTGTGTGTGTGTGGTGAGATCACTTAAGAAATTTCAAGTAGACAATAAGGTATTATTAACTGCAGTCACTGTGGTGTACGTTCGGTCCCCAGAACTTGTCCCTCTGATACGGAAGACTTGTACCTTTTGACCTGCATCTCTCCATGCCCCCCACCCCAGCCCCCAGTAACCACCACTGTACTCTCTGCTTCTGTCAGTTCAACTGTTTAAATTCTACACATAAGTGAGATCGTGCAGTATTTGTCTTTCTCTGTCTGGCTTATTTCACTTGCCATAATGACCTCCAGGTTCACCCATGTCCTTGAAAATGGCAGGGCTTCCTTCTTTTCTGTGGCTGAATGGTATTCCATTGTCGTTTATACCACGTTTTCCTTATCCTTCCATTGACGGACACTTCGGTTGTTTCCGTACCTTGGTGATGGTGAACGAAGCTGCATTGAACATGGTGGGAGTGCAGGCGTCTCTTTGAGATCCTGATTCCATTTCCTTTGGAGACACTCTTGACTTCCCTTAACCTGCTTTAATTTTCCACATTTGTTTGCGTGTTCGTTATCTAACTCCCATGCTGGAAAGTAAACGCCATTCAAGCAGGGGCTTTGCTGCTCTGGCTGTCTCCCCAGATCAGGGCCCCTGGCACATAGCAGGCGCATACTGAATATCAGCTGGATGAATGTCTGATGGAAGAAACACTTGCCTCCCACACGGGCAAACTCTGAACGTGATGAGGTTGCTAGGTTGAACACAGAACCCCCAGGTACATTTGGGTTCTGAACAAACAATGAGTAATACTTTAGCGTAAGTGTACCCCAAGTATTGCACAGGACATACTTATGCTAAAAAGTAATTTGTTTGTTTCTGTATAATTCAGACATAACTGGGCTTCCTGTATTTCTGTTTGCTGGATCACCCCCAGGATGGCTTTGTCTCTGTGTTGTTCTCTTTCTTTCTCCGATGTGTCAGTTGCATAATCACTCCATCATGTTTTGGGGCCGCCTGACACCCCTTGGACCCACACTCCCTTCCAGGTCTCCCCTTCTCTCTGCTTCGGAGCACAGCCGGCCTCCTCCCCTCCCACTTTTCCCAGCATCGCTTCCCCAGTGGGTGAGGGGGAATGGGATCCCGCAGGGCCCGACCACGCGTCCTGCTTCCATTCTCACCTTACAGGACGTGCGGCAGCATCCATGCTGTTGCTGCTTTCTCCCTCTGGCCCCAGGGTGGTCAGGCCCCTGCTCTCCTCCCACCTCTCTGGCTGGTTCTCCTCCATCTCTGATCTCACTCTGATCCTAAATGCGGGACAGTCAAGGCTGGTCCTGGGGCCTCCTCTCTATGCATGTTCTTACCTCTGTTTCCATGGATTAAACACCAGCCCAGATTTACTCCAAACGTCCAGATCAGTCCCTCCAACCAGCTACAGGACACCCGCCTTGAAAGTCTTCCAAGTCCCTCAAATTTACCAGATTGAGAACTGAACGTTCCCAGTTAAATGGCCCCACTGTCCCCATTACAGGTAGGGACATCAGGGTCCCCAGGTGCTCTGGTCAAAAGCTGAGTCATGCCTCACGAGGCCTCTTCCTCACACATCAACCCTTCCCACCCTTGTGCAGGAAAGAACCACCCCAGCAGGCCTGGTGTGTCCACACCCCACACATTGCAAACTCCTCCAGGTCACCTCCAAGCCCTAGGAATGCCCTGCCTAATATGTGTCTGTCCGCCTGACACCTCACCCTGATAGACTGTCTGTGCAGAGTGATTTATGGTGGGGCCTTGGGCCGTGCGGCGTCCGTGTGACCTCTCAAGGGGAAGCAGGTTTATGTACCTGAGCACTTCATGGCTGCGTCACCTGGATAGCAAGGCTCAGGTGAGATTCCCTGGTTGGCAGGACTCTGCATGTTGTCACACATCTTTGTCAGGAGAGGGAAAGCCTGTCCGAATGGCTCCACTGGGAGAAGACGACAGGGAGCTTGTGCTTGGTCCTCCCAGACTCTGCCTCTGAGCCTCTTCCTCGGGTGAATTTTAATCTGCCTCTTTGTAATAAACTGTAATCTTGAGGATAACGGGTTTTAGTGAGTTTTGTGAGTCCTCCTAGTGAATCACTGAACCTGAGGGTGGCCTTGGGGACCCCTGACAACAACCTCCAAAACAAAGCTCGGGTCTGCCTGAATCCCCCACCCCCTCCCTGTGTCCACGCCAGCCCCGCCCCTCGTCTGCACCTTCCCCTCGGCACAGACCGTGGCTTCCTGTATACAGCCATGCACCATCTTATCACGTCACCTCCTGCCTAAACACTTTGATGGCTTTCCATTGCTCCCTAGATTAAACACCAAGTCCTGCCCACATGGACTACTGTCCCCTTCCTCAGCATGGCCCGGCCACTGTGCTTTCTTTCCATCTGTATCAGTTTCCTGGGAGCTTCTCTAACAAATCACCACAAACTGGGGGGCTTCAACAGCAGACATTTATTATTCTCTCAGTTGTGCAGCCCAGAAGTCTGAAACCAAGGTGTCGGCAGGACTGCCTTCTCTTCTCCGCCTTCTCTAGGGGAGGGTCCTTCCCGCCTTGTCCAGCTCTGGGGGCTCCAGGTGTTCCTTGGCTTGTGGCCGCCTCCCTCCCATCTCTGCATCATCTCCACGTGGCCTCTCTTCTCTGTGCATCCCTCTTCTTCCAAGGACTCTAGTCACTGGAGTTAGCCACCCCCTCCCCCAATCAGGTTAACATCATCTTATCTAACTACATCTGCAAAGACCCTATTTCCAAATAAGGTCACATTCTGAGGTTCCAAGTGGACATGAATTTGGGGGGACACGATTCAACCCCCTACATCATCTATGAATACATCAAGTTGCTTTCCAGACCAGGGATTTTGCCCCTGTTGTTCTCTCTGCCTGGGACCCCCACGTCCTACCTTCCTTTCTGTACGTGGCTGTGTCTTCTTTGTTCTAGGATTCTGGCCTAGATGTCACGTCCTCTGAGAGTCCTCCATGGCTACCCCAAGGTGGTCGCCTCTGATCTGTACTCTGTTTCCTTCAAGTGCTGCACCCAGTTTACTCGTTGAAATGCTCTCTGCTCCCCCATCAGACGGTCGGCTCAGTGAGGAACTTCTTCGAGTGAAGCCTGGACCCAAACAGCTCGGGTCTGAAGCACAGATCTGCCCCTGGTCCCCTTGAGCCCTGGGTGCCTCTGTTCCAAGAGCCTCTTTGCCCATGCCCACTTGCAAGTGCGTTTATACACAGAAGCCCGTCACAGGGTATCTGGAACGTGGTAAGTAAGTACAGCACAGATGTCAGCTCTTCCCGTGCTGACCCACGCATGGACAGCCGGGCACACAGCAGACACTTTCACAGGTATGTGAAGCCTGCCCACCTGCCCACACTGCCCCTTCCTTACCCTCCGCCTGTCCTGACGACGCATGCAGCAGGCTTCTCTCCTTCCCACAGCCCCTGAACTCTCCCCCAAGCCTGAGCAAGCACGGAAAAGAGGCACATTCCCCTGGGAATCAGTGTACCACAGCGGGATGCTCTCTGGGGAACCTCTGTCCATTTCCCCTCGCTTGTGCAGAGGGTCAGGGACATCCTTCACAGGCTTGTTCAGATGGCCAATAAGTGACGTTTTCTGTGATTTGTCCCTTCTGCACCACAGCGGCTGACCTGCCACAAGAGACAGTCGTGAAAAACACCGGCACCAAGACAGATGTGCATGTGGCTGAGCCCAAGGGCACAGTCAGCCCCCAGCAACTGTAACGTGAAGTTGGAGCACGCGGGCTGGGATCTGATGCCAGGACGCCCAAGGGTAGGTGGGTGGGGCACGTGGGCAAAGCTGAGGTCAGAGTCCAGTGGCCGCACCCACGACCCAGCCTCCTGCAGCCCCTGCGTTGGGTGGCCCCTCCTCCTTCGCTCCTCTGCTCAGGCCCATAACTCGGTGTTCAGGGCCTGAAATCCCAGAGGCCAGAGCTCTTGTTTGCCTTCCTCTTTTAGGCCCCAAGAATTCACATCTTAGCCCAAAGCCAGGGGAGCATTCCCTGAATTTCTCTTTGCTGGTCTGTCCCTGTAGCTGGGCAGAGCCTCCAGCTCCCTGATCCACATCCCTCCCTGCCGCCACACCTTGTGGCCCTTCGGAGCTTAGGGAGGTGACTAATATGACACCAAGACCAATGATTCCATTGTTTGTTTTCCCTCCATCGCCTCCAGCTGGTAGGATTATTTTAGTTCCAAGGATGGAAGCTGGGGCGGGGTGGGGGAAGCTGGTGGGGGGGTCAGAGTGGGGGGCATGCCACGTCTTTCTTTCAGCTCTTTCTGCATCTCAAATTTCCATCTGGTCTCCCCCACTCTGGGCAGCCTCCTCTTTGCCCGTCGTGATCCGTCTCAGCCTTCCAGGAGAGGTTAGAACGAGTCTTTCTTGCCTCCCCAAGTGAGAATGGACGCTCCTTTCCCCATGTTTCTGCAGATTTTTAAGAATGAACCACTGTCCTTGTACAGATCAGACAGACACCCCTGCCTTTCCCACAAGAACTTAGGGTCCCTTGAGGGCAGGGTGACACTGGGCCTTAGTCACCTATGCCTCCGTCCAGCTGTTAGCCAAATGCTTGGGGTGGGGCGGGGAAGGGGGGCCTTGTGATGGTGGATATGGGAGAAACAAAACAACAAGCAATGCATTAAACAAAAACAAAAACAAACAACCCAGCAATGCATTAATCAACAGACATGCACAAAACTAGCCAACACGGGCCTATTATTTGTGTGTGTGTGTGTGTGTGTGTGTGTGTATCTACATAGAGATACATAAAAATATATTCTATATATTTTCTATTATAAGATAGGGAATACAGGGACTTCCCTGGCGGTCCAGTGGTTAAGATACCACACTTACGCTGCAGGGGGCATGGGTTCAATCCCTGGTCAGGGAAATAAGATCCTGCATACATTGCAGTGAGCCAAAAATAAATAAATAAATAAATGATAGGGAATATAATAAAGGGATGCTGTATATCGTAATAAATGCATCCAAATTATAGTGTTTATTTGTAGGAGACTCAGTAAGTCCCACAGGGGACAAGTGAATAAAAGTGGGTATTGATATTGGGACCGCTTGCTGGGAAGTTGTTAAAACATACACTGTGGGCACACAGTGAGATTGCCGTTATTCTGTTGATTTCCTGTCGCTGATGAGTTACTCTGGAGGCTGCAGAACTCGTGATAAAGCGCTGGCAGTGTCACTCACCAGTCCAGGAGAACATATAACCTTGCAAAGTCATCTTGACCCATGAGCAGGGAGAGGTTCTTCTTAAGTGAGGTTCCCACTGTCCCCCATGGGGGGCTGCTGCCTATCAGCCCCCTTCACCAGCAAAATTGAAAAGTTGAGGGCAAAGTCTTCTTGGATGTGGAAGAGTTCCCCCACCTTCAGATGGCAGGCTTTCACCCATCGCTCGGAACCAGTTTTCACCTTCAGTCATTTGGAACGGATGTTCTAAAAAGTACCATGGGGGCAGACATCCCCTGTGTGTCCTGGGCGTCCCTTAGTGTGTGTGGCATCTTAGGGATGAGTGAAGGCAGGGCTGTCCTGGTTTGAGTGAAGCCAGTGCACACGCACACACACACAGACACACGCTCCCTCTGGAGATGTGGTGACAGGTGCTCAAAAGATAAGACTTACAGAATGAAGAGGGACCAGCAGAGAAACAGCTCTGCTGGCGGATCGGTTGGCCTCCTCATCCAAGTGATTTCCTGTGTTCCAGAGTGAGGAGGAGAAATGCTGACGCCAGAGAAATGTGAGTTCATCCTCAGCAAAGCTTCCTAAAACCCAAGGGATTTGGGGGCTCCCTCCCCCAACCAAGATTGTTTTCCCTTCCACGGCCAGTGAACGTGACTCACCAAATGTGTCCCATTTTTACCCTGGAAAGTTGTCACCTGCTGTAAGTGCCCTTTTCCATCTCGGTTGTTGTGATGACAAGATGAATTGCTTCTGATTTGGAGGTCATTGCCCTAATTTGTGCACCCACTCCCATATCATTTCTTTATCATGGGTTCTGGAGTCTGTCCAGCCATTGTGATTAATTTGGGACGATGAATCACAACCCACACCCAGTAGGGACAGGCACCCAGTGGGGACACTCATGAATGTTAAATCATCTCGGCTCTGTTTCCACCCCGGCTGGTGTGCTGCAGTCCAGTCTGGCACTAACCACACGCAGTTAGTGCAGACCCCACAGGTTGGGCTCATTGCTCCATAAGAATGTTCCAACTTCAGACCAGCCCTACTGCAGACCAGCTGCACTTCGGGGGTCCCCAGGCTGCCCACACCGCTGGCTGACTGCCTATAAATTTGGGGGTTCCCGTGACTCTCCTAATTTACTATGATGACTCACAGAACTCAGAAAGCACAAGAATTTTCCCACCATCAGACTAGGTTTTCACCCATCACTCTGAATCACTTGTGATCATTTTACCATAAAGACCACAACTCAGGAACAGCCAAATGAAGAGACGCAGAGGGTGAGACCTGGGGAAGTCCTAAACACAGAGTTTCTGTGTGTTGCCCCCATGGAATCAGAGTGTGTCACCCTCCTGGCACATCCATGAGTTCAGCAAACATGAAGCTCCATCAAGCCTTGGTGTCGAGAATTTTTACTGAGGTTTCATTACATAGGCCAGTTGATTGAATCATTGACCACATAACAAAACTCAGTTTCTAGTCCCCATCCCCTCCCTGGATGTCAGGCTGATATCACCCACTCAAAGCCCCAATCCTCTAATCTCATGGTTGGTCTTCCTGGTCTTCCTGAACCATCTCATTTCTTTTTATTTTTTCAACTTTATTTTATTTAAATTTTTTTTTAAGTTTTAGATTTTTAATTTAATTTTTATTTTACATTAGAGTATAGCTGATTTACAGCCATCTGATTTCTTAGTATAAACTCAGGTGTTGTGACCCCAGAGGCTCACAAATAACAGACAGTCCAATTCCTGGGGAAATTCCAAGAATTAATCTTCCACCCAGGAACCAGGGATAAAGACCAATCAAATTCTTTATTATTCAACATTTTGTTAGAAATGTGACCATAGAACTAAATCATTGAATGTGGATATACAGCTTCTGGAAATAGCACTGGAACGTAGATCTTGGCTAAATGGAATCAGACCAATTTTGTATCCAGCCTAATATCCTGTTTCTAACAGCAGAACTAAACATACTTTGCAAGACATCCAGTTATTCTCCCTAAGTCAACCTCAAATGGCGGTATGACTCCAAACTCCCTTTACATCCTGGTAGGACTCTGGGGCCCATTCATTGATCAAAACTCCTCTGGGGCCATTTAATTCTCAGTGCCTCCTCTCCTGCTAATTAATGGTCTGAGGTTAACTGGGAACTCATTTTTCAAGATAATCTCAAGGTTTGGTGAATACCTGCAAGACTTGATACAAAGGAATATTTCAGCAAGCCCATAGTTACCACTACTGCAGGAAAGACACTGAGAAAGAGTGTGCTGGGGGAAGGGATAAATTAGGAGTTTGGGATTAACATGTACACACTACTACATATAAAACAGATAATCAACAAGGACCTACTGTAGAGCACAGGGAGCTCTACTCAAAAATCTGTACTAACCTATATGGGAAAAGACACTTTACTGTACTCCTTCAACTAACACAACATTGTAAATCAACTATAATATAAAATTTTAAGAAAGAGTGCGCTGAAAACACTTGTACTGCACAGCCTCCTCTTCAAATATTTACATCATCCCCTGGAAGCGACCCCCCATCCAATTTGCTATTTGCTGTTCATGCTCTTTGACCTTTCCCCACATCTCTGATGGTTTTCTCAAAGAGTTAACCAGAACTACTACAAAAAGGAGACCTCAGAAGAAGCCACAACTTTCCAGGAATTTAGAAGCAGGTGAAAATCATCCACAAAATACAGATGAACCCAAGAAGCATATTCAACAATCAGAATTAACTTAAAATGAAGTCTTACTGTTCCTCAGAATAGTCGCTCTGTCCCTGGAGAGTTGTGTGTGTCCGCCCTTAAGTCTTTGAGTTCAAACACCATCTCATCAGATCCCCCATCTGAACACGCCACATACGCATCACCCATGCCGTACTCTGCCGTCCTTGCTCCAAAGCACTCTGCTTCAAAGCACTCATCACCACTCGGTGTCTATCTTTTATGTATTTCCAGCTCCCTCTTATGAAGGCATAAGGTCACACGAGCTTAGCTCTGCTTGTTTTATTTATCCCTGTGTCTCCTGCTGCTAATGTAGACATGTGCCTGTCAAGGAAAATAAATAAAAAGAAAACCCACTCAGTTTTTTCCTTTCCTATGTGAAAAACTCAGTTCTTCCTTACTATGGGTTTCTTCCCTGTGAGTCTTTCTTTACCCTCATTTAGAACAGTTCTGACATTCTATGTATGGGGGATTTTGCCCATATTAAGCAATTCTCTGTGACACAACTGAGGGTCCTACAATTTAACTCAATTCTGAAACTAGCTGTCAGGAGACTGTGTCAAATCCCAGAGTTTTAGGGCTCAGTCCTACAGGATTGCCCCCAGCACCTCCAATCACAAGCCAAGATTGTCACCTGTGCTTTTGATCAACTAGCTATAGACTGAAGGTTCCAAAGACTCCTCCTTGGGTTTGAGAGGGGCTCACGTAACCAGAAACACTTATGATTACCAGTTAATCCAAAGATATGATAAAGAATACTGATAAACAGCCAGATGAAGAGATACGTAGGGTGAGGTCTGGGAGGGTACTGAGCACAGGGGCTTCTGTCCCCTTGGAGTTGGGGTGTTTCCCCTTGGAATAGATGAGTTTTCCCACCTGGAAGCTCTCCAAACCTGGTCCTTTTGGGTTCTTATGGCAGATTCTTTGTATAGGCAAGATTGATAAACCTACTGGCCATTGGTGATTGATTCAACATCCAACCCCTCTCCCCTCCCTGGAGGTTGGGGGATGGGACTGAAAGTTCCGATCTTCTAATCACACGGTTGGCTGCACTGGTAACTAACCTCCATTCTTAGGTTTGGTGCAAAAGTCTCCTCATTAACATGACAAACCGCCCTTATGATTTTCATCACTTAGACAATTCCAAGCGTTTTGGAAACCCTGTGCCAGAAACAGGGACAAAGACCAACTATTTCTTACGAACCACAGTGTTGCAGCGCTGCTCAGAAAGCGCTTGTGTATTGACATCAGACGAATATGCTGTTTCTCCAGGGCAGACCGTGTGCAGAGGCAGGAAGACGACTTTCTGTGATGTCCTGGAAAAAATTCTCAGCTCAGGTCCAGCTTAGGAAACCTGGTGTGTGAGCTCCCTTCCATGTTTGAGGTGCTGAGACTCCTTGCTAAGAGCCTTGAGCTTAATTTTAACACTGCTGGAAGTACAGATGATGTGGGTTAGGGCCCTAAAATATAAGTTTGATTACTTTATTAGACTCTTTGAAAGGCATACCCAGACTGGGAAAAATCAAAGATGTCACCCTCTGAGACAAGGAGAAGAACTTAGAAAAGATTCTGTATCTGAAAAACACGCCAGGTAAGAGTCCCCAGGTATTGATGCTAAGACATGTTTTATTTCCCACCTTTATAATTGACCTGGAGGAGAAAGTCACCATTTACATTTCCAAGGTTATAAATGAACTTGAGCTGTACCAGGCAGTGAGGGGCAGAGACAGGGGAGGGGACAGTGGGGAGATCTTGTAAGGGCATCCCTGTGCCCAATCCCAGCACAGCCGTCAGGCACTTGCTGTTTTGAGAAGTGAAGTTGTGTCAAGGTGAGAGCCCAGACTCTGCAGCCGGAATCTGAACCTGGGTTCAAACTTGAGTTCTACCATCACTAGGTGTGTAGTCGTGGGTAAGCTGCTTCACCAACTTGTGCCATGGGTTCTCCATCTGGAAATAGTAATTGTGCTTAACTGATATAGTTTAATCTCTCTTTCTTTCTTTCTTCTTTCTTTCATCCTTCCTTCCTTCCTTCCTTTCTTTCTTTCTTTCTATCTTTCTTTCTATCTTTCCTTCCTTTCTTGCAGTGCAGCTTATAGGATCTCAGTTCCCTGACCAGGGGCTGAACCTGGGCCCATGGCTGTGAAAGCCCAGAATCCTAAACACTAGGCCACCAGGGAACTCCCCATCTTTCTTTCTTTCTACCATTTGTCTATCTATCTATCCATCTTTTTCTTTCTTCCTTTCTTTCTTTCTTTCTTTCTTTCTCTCTCTCTTTCTTTCTTTCTTTTTTTCTTTCTTTCCTTCTCTCTCTTTCTCTCTCTCTCTCTCCATCTCTCTATCTACCCACCTTTCTATCATAAGCATTTGTAGTTTTATAAGTTAATTTATGCAAAGTACTTAGCACATACTCAGCACTCAGTTGAGTTGTGGGGTAGAATAATTCTTTGTTAGGAGACAGAGGAGGACCCAGCTCCTCCCTCAATCCTACACCTTTACCTGAAACATCTGTCAGGGAAAATACACACAAAGAACAAAGTAAGACAAAGTGCCTGTGATGCAGTTTGGGGTCCAAGCCCTCACAGGTTACAGTGATCGGGCTGAATTCCAAGAAGAACTTTTCTCTTTAAACAAAGTTGTTCTAATGGGTCTGAGCCAAGCAGAAAAGACATCCATGGGCCCTTGGATGTGTCCCATTGTCACCTCCTCTGGGACAGTTCTCACTTCCAGGATGACCTCACTCTCAATCTTTATTTATCCAAAACCCTTCTCAACCCCTGAATTCACTTTAATTCAACGCACATACACTGATCATCCCTGTGCCAGTGCTGGGGTGGAGGAGAGGGTGCCAGGATGAGGAAGGAGGTTCTGCCATCTCAGTGTCTCCCTTATAGGGCAGTTCAGACTCCACGTGTGCAAATCCAAGCTCAGGATCTTTCCTTGCCTCCAAAACAGAACTCACCACCGGAGGTCGTGTCACTTGCTGTCTGTGTGTTTGTTTTCTTCCTGCCCACCCCCAAGAACGTGGCTGCTTGAACTTGTTTGTCACTGTATCCTGGCTTTGAGAACCATTCCAGGACAAGGTAGACACACCAGACAATTGTCGATAAAGGGAGGAGGGACTCCAACCAAACCTTGCGGGGTTACCCTCCCCAGTGCCTTCTTACCTGCGTCCAGAAGCCTAGGGTTAGACTGAGAATTTCTTCTCCCTGACCCACCACTAAAAGCACCAACTTCTTTCTGTTGCTTTCCTGAATACCCCTCTGATCCATCTAAACACTATTCCACTCCCACTGCCACCTCAACTCCACTTCCCCATCCGTCATCCGGACAACTCCCAGACCCTCCTAATTATAATATTTTCTTAACATCTGTGCTGGCGTCCTCCACAAAACAAACAAGGGGGTCTTTTTTTTTTTTTTTTTTTTTGCGGTATGCAGGCCTCTCAGTATTGTGGCCTCTCCCGTTGCAGAGCACAGGCTCCAGAAGCTCAGGCTCAGCGACCATGGCTCACAGGCCCAGCCGCTCCGCGGCATGTGGGATCCTCCTGGACCGGGGCACAAACCCGTGTCCCCTGCATCGGCAGGCAGACTCTCAACCACTGCACCACCAGGGAAGCCTCAAGGGTGTCTTTTTTGCAAATTTAGTCATGTCTGCCACCCACATTGGGAAGAGAGAGGACTCATACATTGCACTCCTTTCTCCAGAATTTAGAAGCAATTCTGAGATAAACAAAGAGTTAGGCAAAGGGATACCAAAATGTCAGCTTTATCACACATGGGCGTGATGGAGACCACAGCTTAAGGGAGAGACAACAGTGGCCTCCCTGCTAGTGGACCCCAGAATCAGATGGTTTACCCACCCAGTCACGTGACCTGAACAATTACACACCTTCAGTCTTGGGGCAGAGCCTGCCCTCTCCCAACTTAAGGTGTAGAGAAGCAGATCAGACTCAGAATAGTGAGCTGCTGAATGGGGGTCAGGAGATATCACAGTCAGCTCAGCCTATTAGAGCAAACACTGTAGACCGGACGGCTTAAACAACAGACTTCTATTTCTCACATTTCTGGAGGTTAGAACAACCAAGATCAAGGTGAGCCAGCTTTGGTTCCTGGTGAGGCTCCCGGATGGCCACCTTATTGCTATGTCCTTTCATGGCAGAGAGAGAGAGGGAGAGAGGTCCGTTCATTTTCTTATTAGGACAGTAATCCCATCAGAGGGCCCCACCCTCATGACCTCATCTCTCCCTAATCACCTCCCAAAGGCCCCATCACCTAATACCATCATCACATTGGGGTTTAGGGCTTCAACATAGGAATTTGGGGAGGACATCATTCAGTCCACAGCGGGAGGCCACGGCATTTTGAGAAATGGAGTAGACACAGGAGGTGGGGAATATGTCCACCCAACACCTTCCAGCCCCTTCTTAAAGCCACCTGAGCAAAACCAGCCCCTGCTTCCTCTTGAGTATCATTTCCCCCCACTCTCTCTGCTGTCGCTGTGTGGCCTCCTTCTGTCTCTGACTCTTTATGCTCCTCCTTCCCCTCAACTCAGGGCCTCAGCATGTGCTGCTGTCCTGCCTGGGGCACCCTCTGTCCCCACTTGACCCAGTCCTGTTCATCCCTCAGACCTCAGCATAACCAACTTCTTCCTGCACCCACCCCTTGGACCAATGACCATCAGCTTGTGCTGCCCTGTGAAGCTCGTTTTCCATCACACCTGCATTCTCAGCCATGAGGCCTTTATTTGCTGTGGTCCTTGGGGCTCTGCTTCCATCGCTGACTCTAAACACCATGGAGACAGGGCTGGGCTGGTTGTGTCGGCTTATTGTGGTGTTTTTCTTCACTGTGTCTCCAGGCTGGCACACAGGAGATGCTTAATAAACAGCCTTCCAAGAATGCACAGTCCAATGAACAAAACTGATGCGTACACAGCCTGACCTCAGTGCTACCGGTCAGAGCCCAGGGAATCCAGAGGGGGTGGATCACCCTGCCTGGAAACTGTTGAGAAGACCACCCCAGGATGACTCCACCAGTTCTGCTGATGGTAAGACCTCCTTCTGGGACTGTAACCGGTGGCTCAGAACCTATCGCTTTAAATGTAGGGTTGTTTGTTTTCTTTCCCCCCAAAGTGTTGCTTTGTTCTTCTTTTGCTAAAGTTCCCATGCCACCTTCCTGCCCCACCAAATCACCTTGTGAACCTACCTGCCCCCCACTCCATACTGTGGACTTGGAGTTTCTACCTGAGATAAAGTTCAGCGTCACATGCAAATGTGAAGAAATAACTGTGCAGTGACTCTTTCAGAAAACTGATGAACATTTTAAACATGTTTAGTCTCAGCACTCATTCCTGGGAGACCCCGCCCTTGTTATTTTTCTTTTGCCTTTAATACAGGTCTATATGCGTGACAAAATGTTGCCTCAAGGACATTTTAACTCTTTTTGTAACAGTCTTATTATAAAACTGAAACGTCTAAATGGTGTCCATGATTTCCTCAAAAACATGTGGTCCTGAAAGGTCTAAGAAGAAAAGAACAGCCAAGTGCCCAGATTTTGGTTTCTAAATCTTGTTTCCCACTGAAAGGAGCCAGGGCTCCTTGGAGACATGACTGATTGCAAATCTGAGGCATGGAGGGAACAGTTGTCCCCCTCATCTTGCTGTACCAGAGAGCAAGGAAGTGAGGGTGTGTTGGAAGGACATGGGGACCAGCTTGCAGGGGTTCCTCTGGCCAAATGTAGGCCAATTGGAACATCAGAAAGAGTAGTGATGGTGATGGATTATAGGATACTGAGATTTAAAAAAAGGTCTATGAGTCCACAGTGATTCTCAAATAAGGTTGGAGAAGGAGATGACGGAAAAACAGTTTTTTACAGAAAAAGACAGCTAGTAGGCATTAGAAGAATGCTAGGGTTAGAACATTATTGTTTTCCAATCACTATTGCAATCATTGATGGGAGCAAGGGCTCTCCACTGACGCTAAAGCCTCGGGTAGACACTGCTGCCGAACAGGGTATTTGTGCTCTCATGAAGCATCCTCACAGGTTGACTGTGATCTCCATTATGATGGAGGGATCTGGTGGCGCCATTTAACCACTAATGAGACAAATCAACCTTCTGTGCCCTGAGGTGTACTCAGTATCTGGACCCAAAATGCTTAACCTGAATTTAACTGGGAGGAACCAGCCAGAAAAAAATCCCAGTTGTGGGGCATTCTCCAAACCAACTGCCCTGAAGGCTTCAAAAATGTCAGTCACAAAAAAATAAATATCACAACGAGATGCAATCCTACATCCATTAGGGTAGCTATTTAAAAAAAAAAAAGAAAATAAGCATTGGAAAGGATGTGGGAAAATGGGAACACTTTACACAGCTTGTGGGAATGAAAATAGAGCAGCCACTGTGGAAAACAGTGTGGTTTCCTCAAAAAATTAAACATAGAATTACCATAGGACCCAGCAATTCCGCTCCTGGGCCTAGACGCAAAAGATTTAAAAGCAGGGACTTGAACAAACATTTGTACATCCATGTTCATAGTGTTATTCACAATTGCCAAAATGTGGAAGAAATTCAAGTGTCCATCAACAGACGGATGAATAAACAAAACATGGTTTATCCACACAATGGAATATTATTCAGCCTTGAAAAGGAAGGAAATTCTGACATAAGCTACAACACGGGTGAAGCTTGAGGACAATATGCTAAGTGAAAAAAAAGATAAACATTGCCTGATCTGATTTAGATGCGATAACTACAGTAGTCAGAGTCACAGAGACAGGAAGTAGAATGGTGGGTGCCAGAGGCTGGGGCAGGGATGGGGAGTTAGTTTTTAATGGGAGCCGAGTTTCAGTTTGGGATGACGAAAAGAGTGCTATAGATGGGGGGTGGTGATGGTTGCACAATCATGTAATTGTATTTAATGCCAACGGTAATTTTTATATTATGTATGTGTAGCTAGAATAAAAGTAAATAAGCAGATAATAAAGCTAGGGAACTATCCTAGACTAAATTAGAAAAAACAGACATGTCAAAGAAACAGATAATAAAGCTAGGGAACTGTTCTAAATTAGAAAGAAGAGACACATCAGCTAAAGGCAATGAGTGATATTTGATCAGACCAGGTATACTAGGGAACCACCAAGAAAGATCTAAATTAGACCTGTATATAAGATTAGTATTTTTATATTCATGTCAAAAATGAAAATAACAAATTAAAACACTGCCGTTCTGGAGTGGACCCGGCTATTCTGGGCGGAAACCTATCCCTTACGTTCTGAGCAGGTAACATTTGCATATGTGTTAAAGACTTTGCCAATTATTTTAGGTCCTATAGACCTGCAGTTACAGAGGTGAGACCTACCTCTGTGTATTTCCCACAGTCTCCTTGGGAGTGGAAGCCAGGGGTACACCGCCGGGAGGGTGATGGCATCCTCTCGCTCAGGGGCCCCTCAGTTTCTCCCTCAGGGTCTTGCAGAGCTAAAGGCAATGCTGCTGAAGTGAATTACCAACCTCCTCCCTCCCTGCCTGGAATGGGCCCTCTGTGTCCTTCTGAAGCCGTGGAGGGTCTTCCTTTCACATCCATGATGGAGCCCAGGGTCTGTAACTAGGACCAATGCCCTCATTTGCAGGGCCCAGTGCAAAAAAGCAGGCCCCTTTTTCAAAAACTATGAAGAATGTCAAGATGGTGACAGCAGAGGGTGAAACCAAGCTCAGGTCCAGCCCTTCCGAGCACTGGACCCCATTGACCACACGTCTACAATGCTGGCCAGGCCTCTGATGAATTCCTCCGCCCCAATTCCCTAGCCCCGGGCTCCTGTCATTTTCGCGCGTCTCCGCATGAGGTGTGTCAAACAGACAGACAAAGAGGAGAAGGATCAGCTCCGGGGTCCCCGCACCCTTCTGATTTTCAGGATTTGAATTGAGATAAACACACTAAATGACAAACGGCAAGCGAGAGGGAAGCCGCTCCTCCCCTAGCAGCTGCTGCCTGGGGACCCTCAGAATCTCTGGAAGGAAATACCAGCTAACCCCCTCCCCCTTGAACGTGGTGCTAGCTACGGTGCCTGCCCCCCAGGGAAATAAGGGATGCCTTGACGGCCGCTCTTCCTGAGTGCCTTGTCACATCTAGAGCTAGTCCTGTAACAGTGTCAACCGTGGGGAAGGTACATCCCATGGGGAGGGAAGGTCTGGTATGGGGTGGCGCCAGCGAGAGGAGAGGGAGCACAGGTGAGTAGCTGATAATTTCCAGTCCCGTGATTTGCATGTCATGAATATTCAGAGCCCTCTCCACACCACCCCAGCCAGAACTTCAATGTAGACCAGAGGAAGTGCTGGGCACGCTCCCCAGTGCTCAGGGCTCCCCAGGTGAGCTGAAGTCCCCAGGCGTGGTGCCCCCAGGCAGGTGCTCGGGGCTGGACGAGTGCCACCTGATTACAGAGACATCACCCTCCCTGACAAGTGGCGCTTCATTTCTGTCAGTAATGGAACATTTTCTTAAGTGACCCTGGATATAGTGGCTCAGCTAGTGACTAAGTGAACATGGACCCCCGAGAGTGAGGTGTTTCTTTCTTAACAGATTTCCTCAGTGTCTTAAGACGGTAAGTCAAGGGGGCCAGGCCAAATGATCCAGACTTGGAATTAAAGAGGGGATGTTTGTGAAAATCTGAGCTTTCAGTACTGGTTAGAAGTTAACACACAGGCTTGAGGCTCAAGGCAGTGGATCCCCACGTAGGAAAGAGGATGGTCCTCAAGGCTTTCCTGCTGGGAGCTGGAGGAATCTGCAGCTTTTTTCTTCTATTCATTTTAATTTTTTTTATTATACTGAGAACATTTAACCTGAGACCTGTCCTCTGACAGATAAAGTGCACAGTACCTTATTAACCACAGGCTCCATGACACACCGAGATCTCAAGAACTTACTCGTCTTGTGTAACTGAAACTTGACACCCTTTGAACTGCGGCTCCCCACTCCCTTCCCTCCAGCCCCTGAAAGTCCACTGTTCTATTCTTTGCTTCAATGAATTGGACTATTTTAGATACCTCCTATCACGATAGTCAAGACGTGGGAACAACCTGTATGTCCACCCACAGATGCATGGATTTTAAAAAGTGCTAGATCCATACACTGGAACATTATTCAGCCTGAAAACAAGAAGGCGATCCTGCCATATGCACACCATATATGAGGCTTGAGGACGTTATGCTGAGGGAAATGAGCCAGCCACAGCAGGACAGATGTTGCATGATTCCACACCTGTGGAGGAATCTATCTGTAGCCTCTGATTGTGAAATACTAGAAAAAAAATAGCGTGTGTATATGTGTGTGTCTGCCACCAGTTTCTGGCACAGATTTTCTAAATTTCTTGGAATTTCCTCTTGGTGACCAGAGCATCTTTTGTTCTAATGAGGTGACTCTGGGTGGGCTCCTGGATGGGGGAGCTGGTCGGGAGAAAGACCAAGCCATGATTAGAAGCTTGGAATTGGAGCCCTGCCTCCTATCCTCCAGAGAGAGGAGAGGGACTACAAGGTGAGTTACTAATAGATCTTGTCTGCGTGATGAAGCCTCTCTAAAAATCCCTAAAGTATGGGGTTTGGGGAAGTTCTGTGTTGGGGAACGCACCCATGTGCCCGGAGGGTACCACCCTCCAACTCCATGGGGACAGAAGCTCTCGCACTTGGCACCCTCCCAGACCTCGCCCTTTGTAGCTCTTCATCTGTTTGTTCATCTGTGTCCTTTATCACATCCTTTATAATAAACGCTAAACCTAAGTGTTTCCCTGAGTTCTGAGCTGCTCTAGCAAATTATCGAACCTGAGGAATGGGTGGTGGGGACCTCTGATTCAGAAGTACAGGTGACAACCTCGGACCTGGGACTGGCATCTGAAGTGGGGGCAGCCTCCTGGGACTGAGCCCTTTGCCCGCAGGGTCTGATGCTGACCCCAAGTAGAGTTGGAACTGCATTGGAGTGTGGGACACCCAGCTGGTGTCGCTGAATTTCTCGGTGTGGACAACCTGCACGTCTGGTGTCAGAAGTGCCCCGTGAGCCGTGAGCAGATGGAACTCAGAGAAGAGTTTCCCTGTAGGCTGCATGGATGCTGGGAAGGCTGGTTTGGTTTATCTCCCTGCTGGTGACGGAAAGGAAAGCTTAGCTTATGGAGAAGGAAGGGAGCTCAGGGAGTCAAACTGTCTAGGACACAGGGTGATGGACTGTCCACCAAAGTCTCCAGAAGACTCTTTGACATCCTGCAAACTCTTCTCAGACGCTGCTCCAGCGGTGATGCCCTCGGAGGTGTCTGTGAGTCTTTGCCCACTGGCCGCTGCTCAGCCCGAGTCCGTGTTGGCAGGGCCACCCTGCTCCGGGTGAGGGGACAGCAGCCTCGCTGCAGGCGGTGGGGTAGAGCAGGAAGCTCTGGAGGCAGCACCAGAAGAGGCTATTTTGACTCTTGCTTTATTTCCTTGGCACCTCGCAGGACTGAGGACACCATCTTTCCGGGGAGGATGCAGAGATCCCGGCAGCATCATCACCCCAGCAGGATGTGGCAGAGAGATTTACATTCCAGGTAGGGAGCAGCCCTGAAGGTGACAACAGGGCACCGCGCTCTTTCTGGTGATGTGGCTGAAATGAAAGTCACCTTAAACAGTGGCAACGGTGTCAGGACATTTTCCCCCAGACCAAAAAAAAAAAAATGAGGGCGAAAACCATTGTTCAGCAAACTTTCTGTTTCTTACTCTGTGCTGATGCCGGCACAGCCAGCAAGGGGTGGTGGATTGATTCGAGGTGAGTTATCAGTGGAGACACGGAGACTGGACTCAGGATGATAAGAACACACATTCTTTTAGAAAACTCACGTCCGCTCCCAATCATCACGTCATCAGAGCTCCTCGCCGAGCAGGAAGTGAGAATGTGATTATCACCCACTTCGCAGGGGAGCAGGCCGAGGGACCACAGCCTGGTTCTTCCAAGTCTTAAAACTAGCATTGGACCTACCTACGAAACAGAAACAGACTCACAGACATAGAGAACAGATTCGTGGTTGCCAAGGGGGAGGGGAAGTGGGGGAGGGAAGGGTTGGGAGTTTGGGATGAGCAGATGCAAACTATTATGTAGAGAATGGATAAAAACAAGGTCCTACTGTATCGCACAGGGGACTATATTGAATACCCTGTGATAAACCACAATGTAAAAGAATATTTTAAAACTGTATATATATGTATAACTGAATCACTTTGCTGTACAACAGAAATTAACACAACATTGTAAATCAATGATACGTCAGTTAAAAAAAAAGAAAAAGAAAAAATAAAGCTACCTTTGGGTCCCTCCCACCGAGGTCAAAGTCGGGGCTTTGGGATCTGCCGTGCCCCAAACATTCCCCACGAGTTGGGGCTGCAGGCAGCAGAAAACCAACCTAAAGTAGCTCTGGCCCAAAAGGATATTTGCTGGGAGAGTTTTGGAGTGAGGGGAGCTCATGACACCAGAGGCATCAGTGTGGGACCCAGGGATGCTTGGGGATCCCTCACCACCAGGACTCCCTCCTTCCGTTGGGCCTCCTCGTCTGGCTCCCCTACCCCGTGCCCAGCTTTCTCAGGCCACCTCAAAGTCTCATCCTCCTGTGTCCAGGCCCCTCAAGTGCATGAACAATTCCCTTGTTTCTCGACTCCCCCGATGGAGCAAGCGTGTGAAATCCGGTGGCAGACTTCTCTGCACGTCAGACACTGCGCTCAGCATCTTACTGATTATGGGGGATGGCTCTGAGGCTCAGAGAGGTGAAGGCACCGCCTCCAGGTCACACAGCACCGGGGAGGCAGGGTTGGCTGGGACCCGGGTCTGCAGGACTCTCTACTTTCAATCATGCTGGCTGCGCTCCCCTAGCCCAGGACACGTGTAATTACTGAGAAGGAAGCCGAGCAGCTGCCTGTCTGGGTGAGAGCTGGGCCTGGTGAGTCAGCTCTGGACAGGACACATGACTTCAAATTTCTATCAGCTGCAAGGAAAAGAAACTCCCTGGACCTGACTCACACTGGGGAGGTTACGGTCAGGATTTGGAGATCACCTGTACAGCCTGGAGTGGAGAGGCCTGAAACTGGGGACCAGGAGCTGTCAGGGACACAGGGTGTTTGCCTATCTAAGGGCTGCCTGGCTCTCCTCCAGGGTCCCTGGCCCCCCTCTCTGTGTCCACCAGATACTGATCCTTCTCCCCTCCACTTCCTCTGCACTGCTCGGCCTGCAGCTTTGGGCCAATGAAACTGGCCTTTTGTTTCAGCTACTTGCAGCCAATTAGCTGCCACTTCTGTATCCCTGAGCTGGGACTCTTGGCAGAGAAACATACTGGTCACTGGCCTCTCCACAGGGCCACCTGCATGGTGCTACAGACTGAATGTTTGTGTCTCCCAGAATTCATGGTGGAATTCTAACGCCCAGTTGACGGTATTGGGAGGGGTCTTGGGTTGATGAAGTCATGAGGGTGGAGCTCTCGTGATGGAATTAGTGCCCTTATAAAAGAGATCCCAGAGAGCTCCCTTGCCCCTTCCACCTGTTGTAACAGGGTAGAGCCAGATCTGACTACATGTTCCATCTGTTTTGTTTACTTTAACCTTTGCTTCCCGTTACTTTTGTTAACTAAAAGGATACTGTCTATACACAATGGCCTGCCTCGGGGAACCCTGCCCCTCTGCCTGATGTTAAACCAAAGTGCCTTTGTTCCAGGAAACATCCTGACCCTGTCCACCTGTGGATGACTGCAAGAAAGAAGAAATGAACACATCCCCTCCCCGACGCTGGCCATTCCAGGGGACATTTGCAAAACTCATGGCCTTTTTACTTTACTTCCTCATCTCCTCCCCTTCTCTGTTCTATAAAAGAAACTGGCATCTAGACCCTGAGAAGCTGGTCTATCGGAGACACTAATCTGCTATCTTCTCGGTCTGCTGGCTTTCCCAATAAAGTTGGATTCCTTGCTTCGACATCTCATCTCTGATTCATTGGCCTCGGTAACACCGTGACACAAAGCAAGAAGACACTGTCTATGAACCAGGAAGCAGGTCCTCATCAGACACTGAATCTGCCAGCACCTTGATCTTGGACTTCCAAACTTTGATATTCATTTTATTGGTTTCAAAGAGGAGAGCCTTGAATTCTCAAACATCCCCTCATGTGACTTTCGGGAAGAAAGTAACGAGTCCTTGGCATTAACGGGGTCGTTCTGGTGTTCTCATGGCACTGGGCCCAGAGGAGCATGAGAAAAACTGCATCATTAGTTGACAGGCCCTCCGCATGGCACGCAGACAGCTCTTGCTGGAGGGTCCTGTCCCTCGTGCTTTTGGGGAGAGAGCAGAGTGCGTGGGTCGCAAAGGAAACACGGCATCCCCGACAGTCACAGGTGGGCAAGATGGAGCAGAGGCCTGTCAGGGTTAGTGGTTCCGGCTCCGCCCTCTTCTCTCCTAGGGGTGTGGCCAGGACCCACTGGCGCAAAGAGATAAACATCCCTGAAGACAAGCGAGATGCAGCCACGGGACCCACTGAGTTCCACAGGAGTGAGGCCCAAGGGGGACCCTGTAGGGAGCCTCACCGGGGTCAAAGGTCAGGGAGGGCTGGAGGCGAGTGGAAGTAAGGGTGGTGACACCAGGGGTGTGGAGGGTGAGACCCCTCATAGCGCCCTGTTTAAGGCGGGGTCACCTGCTGGTCAGACGCAGAACCTCCTCCCTTATTTTTGTAGGGCCTGCCATCTATGAGTGGTTTTCACGTTGTTTGATGGTCGAAAAAAATAAAAATAAAAATGCTCTTTTATGACACATGAAAATTATCTGAAATTTCCATTTCAGAGCCCATGAATGCAGTTTCACTGGAACACAGTGTTGGTCATGCCCTCAAGGGGGTTCAGGAAGCCTTCACCTGCAAGGGCGGCGCCGGGTGGGTGCTGCAGAGGTGTTTGCTCTCTGGTGCTTCACAGACACGGTTGCCGCCTGTGGTTTAAGGCAAATTCTGGGGCCGGGTGGAGGGTTGGTGAGGGGCGGGCAGGGGACACATGGAGTTGGCCGTGGAGCCCAGTTGGATGGCCTTGGATGCTGGCCCAGGGGTCACCCTGCAGTGGGACCCCTGCAGCTTGTGATCTAGGAGGGGGCTGGGAATGAATGAAGTGTTTGGAATAAACAGATGTCTAATGGGAGCTGAGAGATGGGTGATGGGAAACCGCGTAGGAGGATCTGCCTTCCCTGTGAGCATAGCCCACTGCCCTTCGCAGAAAGCATCCCTGCCAGCTACTAACGGACACGGGACACGGGCAGCTCGGCCTCCCAGCACCTGGCGCCTGCCCGGTTCACCTTGGCTGAACGAATGGGTGATCAAGTAAGTTTGGGGGCAGGGAGCTACCTGAGCACATGACCCGTTTATCCTGAGACCCCCACGGATTCCGTTCTCCAGGGGCGGGCTTGTCACCCCTCATAGCCAGTCCTGCCGAGGCAGCAGTGCTACTTCTGTGACCTTAGGTGAAGGTCAGCGTGCCTGGCTGGAGGGAAGTTCCTGTCTCCACTGGCCGAGCCCCAGGCCGCATCTTCCTGCTCTCAGTCTCTCTCCCCAAACCCGGGCAGTTCCACGACCCACTAACCTGGTTCATTTACATCAGATAAATTAGGTTTCAGGGCCAGGAGGGGTGGGGCTGCATTGTGGGACCATGTCTCACTGCCGAATTCTCATTCCTGCGATTTCCCGCTTTGTCTCTAACCCTTCTGATAGGTTCCCGGGCAGGAAGCTCAGTAAAGGCCAACACTGTTGCAGGTCTGCTGTGAAAGTCTGCTCCACCCCCTTCTCTGCCCCTTCCTGGGGGCCTGGATGCCTCCAAGAAGAAAGGGCTGAAATCTGATGCCTGGAGGGAGACTGGGGGGCACGTTGGCCTCCTCCTGTCTTTTCCAGACATGCAGAGGGAGGGTCAGCCAGGAGGACAGTCACGGGGCGGAGAGAGGGAAGACCAGACGCTCCTCTGACAACACCTCCTTGACACCCCAGCGACTCCCACCTGAGGCCCCATCTGCAAACTCACCTTCGGTCCCATCCCGGTGGACAGCTGCCCAGGAGACATGGCTGGATGGATGAACCAACACAGGCAGGGATGGAGGTTCCCAGGCCTTTGAGGTGGATGGGAGCGTAAACATCTACTTGCCCCAATCTTTCCTTTAAAGATGAGAAGTGAACCAACAGGATGTGCATAGATAGACATGAGGGGAGGCTTACCATGTGGAACTGGCTCATGTGAGAGGGGGGCTGAGAAGCCCTACAATCTGCAGACTACAAGCAGGAGACCCCAGAAAGCTGGGGTGGGTAGGTCCAGCCCAAGTCTGAAGGCCCAAGAACAGATGTCCAAGGGCAGGAGAGGATGGACATCCCATGTCGAGCAGAGCTAGCAAATCCACCCTTCCTCCACATTCTGGTTCTGTTCAGGCCCTCGGTGGATTGGACAAGGCCCACCCCACGGTGAGGGTGGTCTTCTCTGAACCTACCCATTCAAATGCTCATCTCTTCCAGACATGTCCTCCAGACACTCCCAGAAATCGTGTTTGATCAGCTATTGGGTGCACTTGGCACAGTCAAGTTGACACATAAGATTAACCAACATCCTCAGCATCTCACTCCCGCCTTGCCTTTATAAGGATGCTCCCTGAGGCCCTGCCCTTCCCCCCACACAGCTCTCCCCTCGTCCCCTCAGCCTTGGGCACTGTGTGTGGAGGTTCAACAAGCAGCACCCTCCCCAGACTCAGGGCTTCCACCCTCACCATCTAAGTACAAGGACCCAAGAACCTGCAGGATGGTCCTCCCTCCCCGCTCCAATCTCCTGTTTTGTTTGTGAGTGTTAATTGAACTGATTTCTATTCATGCTTGACTAAGAGGGAAGCAGGATTAACTATCAAGATGCAACTTGCATATAAAGCTACATAGTGAAGCAGGCACAGTTTCTATTACCCAGTCGGTAAAATGAGCTCCGTCTTAGCAAAATGGCTTTTGGGGGGAAAGGGATCACCCACATGGGGAGTGAGGCTGGCTCCGCACCAGCCAGGATTTTGAAGGGCCTCTCCACGCTGGGCGCTGCCGTCTGATGTCAGGAGCTGGCCTCATGGGTGGGGAGAGGTGGCCGTTCTCGCAGAGGTGACAAAGCAGGGCCATCTCCCTGCTTGCCCCTGGGGCTCTGTCCTGAAGCCTGTGGTCTCCTCTTCGGGTGTCCAGAGCTGAAGGGCACAAGCATCCATCCTGGGTGGTCATTGCCTCAGGGAGTGTGTTTGAAGCCAGGAGCTCCATGATGGTGCAGGTCAAACCTTCTGCTCTCCAGACAAGGGGTTAATGGGGTTCTCAAGGTCACATGGGGGAAGTTCCAGGTCCTGGGAGGCAGCACAGGCCTCCAGAATCTTGTCAACTTCCTCCAGGTCTACATGTCCCTCCAGTGGCCTCTGCAGCCCCAGAAAAGCTGCAGGTGAAATTTGCTGCAGGTGGACATTGGACTTGAAATAGCTGTTTAGCTTCTAGAAAGGCCAGCCTTTCCATGTTACTGGTGAGGAGACACCACCCCAGGACGCTCTGAGTGAATTGTTTATCTGTGAGTGTCTTACCTTGAAGGGCTATGGGCTCTCCAGACATGAGCCATCACTGCTGGCTTTGTTTATCACGTTACAGGTGCCTGGACCTTGGAGGACATGTGCCCCAAGGGTGCCAGCCACAGCAGGTGACCCCACAGTGGAGAACGGCCCCCAGGATGGGAAACAATGGGGAAGATCACTGAGCGGCCCAAGCACAGAGTCCTGGGGAGAGAGCGGTGACCAGACCATGGGGTTAAAAGACAGAGTTTTCTCCATGGACCCAGAGTGGAACCAAGCTTTCCACCCTCAGCCTCATGGTCTGCAAAAGCTCTGTTCACGACCTAACCCAGAACCCGTGAAGGCGACTTTATCCAGAAAAAGGGACTTTGCAGATGTAAGTGAGGTAAGGATCTTGACGTGAGGTCATCCTGGATTTCCAGTGGGTCCTAAGTCCAATGACAACTGTCCTTATAAGGAGAGGAAAAGACAAAGAGACGCAAGGACGCCACCTGACCATGGGGACGGAGGTTGGAGGGAGGTGACCACAAACCAAGGAACCCCTGGAGCCCCTGGAGGCTGGAAGGGGCAGGAAGGATTTTCCCCCAGAGGCTCCAGGGGGAACCAGCCCTGCTAACACCTTGGTTTTAGACTTCTGGCCTCCAGACTGCTCAAGAATAAGTGATGTTTTAAGCCCCACCCCACCCCCCAGTTTGTGGTGCTTTTTTACAGAAGATGCGGGAAACTCATACATATCATATACACAGACCTGTACTCAATGGACAGGTGCCTGAACCTGCCGCAGTCACTAGCCACGGTCGGCAGAGGGACGTTACTCCCCTGGGCTGAGCCGGTTTTCACAGGTGTGAGAGTTATTACTGCTGTTCTCAGAACCATCGTTTCCTCCTGGACACCAGCCAGAGTCCCCCATCCTGATCTCCACGGTCTTCTGTGTATGTCTTCCCTCTACCCCTTAATCCCTGTCTCAGTACTTTGGGGCTGCTATAACAAAGTCCCAAAGATGGGGAGCTTATAAACCACAGACATTTATTTCTTAGTCTGGAGGCTGGAAGCCCAAAATCAAGGCAACCACAGGTTCAGTGTCTGGTGCGGCCCGGCTTCCTGGTTCATAGACAGTGTCTTCTCGCTGTGTCCTCACGTGGAGGAAGGGAACTCTCTGAAGGCCCTTTTTATAAGGCACTCTTCCCATTCATGAAGGCTCCACCCTCGTGACCTAATCATCTCCCAAAAGCCCTGCCACCTAACACCATCACATAGGGGCTTAGGCTTCACCATGTATATTCTGGGGGGACACAAACATTCAGTCCATAACCGTCCCCAAACCCTTATCCAGCCAAACAACTAAAGACCTCTAAACACCTCCATCCTCTTCCTTCCACGATCTCTATTTATCTGCAGTAGAGGTTGACACACTTTTTCTGTAAATGGCCCAATAGAAAATATTTATTAGTAGATATAGTAAATATTTCAGGTTGTGTAGGCTGTGTGGTCTGTCCCATCTGCTCTGCAGTCGCGGGGAAAATGGCCAGAGACTCTGGGTACGTGAATGCGCGTGGCTGAGCACCAGTAAAACTGTGTTAGGGACGCTGAAATGCGTACCTCGTGTCATTTTCACATGTCACAAAATAGTATCCTTCTTTTAATTTTTCCCCACGCATCTGAAAATGTAAAAGCCATTCTTGACTCACAGGCTGTACGGACACGGGCAGGGGTTGGATTTGGTGGCAGCCGTGGTTTGCAGACCCCTGAGCCACGGAAATCGGAAGAGGAGCTTGACCGCAGAGGAGGGGACAGTGTGTGACCTTGGGCAGAGCTCAGGTGTGACACCTCATGTTACCCCCTTGGCTGGGCACAGTACCAGGCACCCGTGGCCGAAGCCAGCTGCCCTTCCTGAGAAAACTCGGCTGTTTCTGGTGGGTGAGCTCAGAGTACCCCAGCCCCACCGGTGCTCACACATGCCTCAACCTTAAACACGGAACATTTTTAGCTTTAAAGAGCTTAGTAAGAAACAGCTTGAGACAGATTTGAAAGAGCTTTGGATGGAAAAATTGTGCATATTAATTGCCACCTCTGGTACGCTGCTTTTTTTCTCTCCATTCAGTCAAAAGCCTTGCTGTGTTGAAATGCTGTGTTTCTCCCACGCAAGGCTGTGGATACCTTCCCTGGCTCAGCACGCGGTCTGATGGCTGGGAGTCAAGTGCAGGCTGGTTGATCAAGATGCCCCGGGGCTCCCGCACTGCCTGCCCCATGCAGGTCTGGGGTGACGGGGAGGGCAGTGGTTCACCAGGCCAGTCTGGAGGAAGCCAGCCCTCTGCTGCCCCTGACCCAGGTGAGGGCAGAGGGCAGGATGCTGGGGCAGTGGTGCCTGTGGGTACATGAGATGCTGGCACAATGCTGCAGGGGCTGGGTTTGGTGACCAGAGGGAGGGTGTTCCATGGAACAGCCCTCAGCAAACGCATCACTTCTCCCTCAAGGCGCAAGACCATCGGAGGCCGAGGCCTGAATCTACTGAGGCTTTTTATTTGCAAACAGCCAGTTCACAGTGACACTAAATTGCCAAAATGAGGCATTACAGTCAGCCCTCTCCAGACAGGCTGCGAGTACCTGTCCATCTGCCCTAAGCGAGATGGTCAGACAGAGCCCGACATACAAGGAGGGCAGATGTTAAGAAAGACATCTAACAGAATGGGGTGGATCTGAGGAGCAAGAAAGACCAGGGTAGATATTCTAAAGCCTTTAGCCAACAAGGCATTGATCATTCATCCTGAGAACAACAGTGATTCCGTCAAGGCGAAGTGCGTGTCTGCCTAAAATGCATTAATGCATCAGACCCCCGACCCCTACCAAGGGTGGGCGACAGGCAGCACCGCTGTGAACAGTTTGATATGTTTACATAAGTCCTCAACTCAGGGGAGATGATTGATCAAGCATGCATGAAGCGGAGGGTTGATTCCTGCAGGCTGCCCACTTGTGATTCCCTTAAATCATCGTCACTTTGCACTGTTTAACCCCGATGCTGACCCTGCTGTGGCAGCTATGTGAAGGAGCCAGTGCTGGACGGAGGACGGTGGCCCTGCCTGGGTCCCCTGGGAAATCCAAGGCCCGTCCCTGACAGCTGGAGCTGGGCAGCTGGAAGGAGCACGGCTGCTCACCGCCCACACAGCCGACAGGTCCCTGAAGCTCTGCAAATGCTCAGGTCACAGGTGACCCTCCCGGAGCACAGTGTCTTGGCTTGCAAGGGTTCTCTGACATCCGAGGGGACAGGCCACCGGGATAAATCATCACCAGGAGGGGTGCATCTGACTGCTCCCTCACATCAGGTGGCTCTCACAGGCTGATCTTGTCTTCTGAGGCCAAGATCACCCAGATCACCAGAGTTGGAAGCCCTCAAAGAATCCTCCTGGGAAAAGCAGTGGGAAGAGAAGGGGTAACATGTGACAAATTCCACCAACGTCAGCTGCAAGGGGCACTGTCTCCCCAGCCTGGGCCTGCCCTCTCTGGCTGGAATCACCTCACACGCAATCCCAAGCTTGTCCCACAAATTCTGACTCTCTTTCTCAGCCCAGCTCCCCTAGAGCTTCAGAAACACCCTCAACTTCCTGTCCAGGCTTGTGTCTGAATTCTTTCCCTGAGGGGCCCAGAGTCTGCGCTGTTCCCTTCACATAGCTCTCTTTGCCCTCAAAGGTTCCTTCAGGTCTGTGTGTGGGTCTTCCAGGAAGGCTTTCTGACCCTGCGTCAAAGGCACGATCAGCCCCGCTCACACTGAGGAAGGCACTCAGTCACCAAGGCACTTCAGTCCCATGGGGCGAGCAGTGTCCTCCCGGTGTGGGTCTCCAGGCTCTGGGGGATACGGGACAGCTGATTCTAATTGTTTGAACTCCCCACCCTACTAGCTTGCTGATAACTCTTCTCCTGGGTCATCATTGTGGGATGTGAACAGCCTATTCTAGGCTGAAAGAAAGTGAAGTCTTTGGGAAATAGAGAAATAGAAGATCCAGGAAACCTTTTTTTCAATGTTTTCTTTTTGGAGGAAAGAAAGGTTGCAAGGCAAAACACAAAATTAATTTGGAAGGAGTTTCCAATTCGGGGAATGAAAATGAGGCATCAACTGCAAAGTACCAGGTTATTTTAGGGGGGCAATCAGCATGGTTTCCCACCACAACCCCAGTGCTCTGGCCGGGGGAACACCCCTGAGGCTCTCTGCACGAGGCCCTCAGACCAGGCAGCTCTGGGGGTAGGTGGTCTGGCCCTGCGGCGTCAGCACAGGGCTGGGGTTAGGTGGACAGACAAGGCTTGTCCAAGAGGCTGGTCACAGCCTTCCCAACCTGGTCTGCCCAAGGAAGGCCACAGGTGCAAGTGGTGGGGTCATGGACAGACCATCAGCCCCAAGCTTCCCATCACACAATCCGATCTGCACAGGAATTCGGGGGCTGCCGAGTGTCTGGCTGGCCTTGGGGTTGTTCTCCACCTAGCTGAAATTTACTGAGCAGAACACATCTTTGTGGGACTGGAAGGGGATTGTGTCCCCCCAAAAAGATATATGGAAGTCCTGGGTATCTCACAACGTGACCCTATTTGGAGATAAGGTCTTTACAGAGGTTATCACATTAACTGGGGTCACTAGACTGTACCCTAATCCAATATGATGGCGTCTGTATGAAAAGGGGAAATTTGGACACAGACGTGCGCAGAGGGAAGACAGTGTGAAGACACAGGTAGAAGATGGACGTGACTCGAATGAGGCAGCTACAAGTCGAGGGATGCTGAGGGTCACCGCTAACACCTGGAGGAGTCAGGAAGGATCTTCCCCAAGAGCCTGCAGACAGAGTGGCCCTGTCCACACCTTGATTTCAGACTTCCAGCCTCTGGAAGCCACAAGAGAATAAACCTCTGTTGTTTGAAGCCACTCAGCTTGTGGTATTTCGTTCCTACAGCTTAAGGAAACGAATACAGGTTAGGTTACAGGGATGGATCAGACTCTGGTCCCAAACAAACAGCTGGTGTCTGGGAGCGGGTGAAGATCCAGAGAGCCTAGAAGGGAGGGTCTCTGAGGAGGACCTGGGGAAGGGATGGCTCTGAGGATGAGCCCAAGCGCTGAGATTGCCGTGCAGAGCAGAGTGACCTTTTCCTGTTGAGCCCCTGGGGCTGCTCCAGAGAGGGCAGAGTACGGGGCGTGTGCCTGTACCAGGACCACCGATGAACCTCAGGCTGACACCCCCGGAGTCACAGGATGCTTGTCCTAACTAACCTTCCCCGAGGCCTCGAATGGCCACACCGCCTCCAGTTCTAACTCGCTGTGGATCTTGACAACACCCCAAAGGGTGACCTGCTCCAAATTAGAGATTAACTTTCTGTAAGTCACAATGAAAAGTGAAATCACCAACACGTATTAAATTTAAAGCTGGCACATTTCACTCTCCTCCCCCTGCTGCTTCTCCTCCACCATATGCTTTCCTGTGAAGCGATCTCAGTCAGATGACAACGGACAGGTCCTTTTGAAAAAGGTCATCATTTCCTGTGAAGGCAACTTTCATCAGCTGATTTTATGGGTGTTTTCCTCTTGCTGGAGCAGGTCAGCTTTAGGGTGGGCTTGTCCCACGTGGGGAGAGGGGAAGGAGGTTTGTGTGTGCCCTGGACCGAGGACTCCATCAGGTATGAGCCCAGGGTTCATGGCTGGAACTGTCTCAGTTCTAGCACTGAAAGTCCTGCCTCCCAGGTAACCCTCAGAACTCAGCACGTAGGGACAGTTGGTCCCCCAGGTGAGGATCACCTCTGCCTCCCACGTGCACACAGCCCACTCCATTCCCACCATGCACATGAGCCCTTGCTCACCCATCATTCTCAAAGTTTGGTGACTCAGCCCTCAAGCCATCTCCTGCCAATGAATTCTGCAGCTTGTCAGACATGAAGGAACTCTGATTCTTTGTGCCAGCACAACACAAGAGAATTCTGAAACCCATTTGTGACAAGAATTTTAAATTCATTTGTGAATCTTTTGATCAAAACCTACACGTCAGATGGCTTTGTATTGATGAGCTCCTGGAGGTCCAAGCAAAGGCCATCTTACTCTGAAGCATCAGTATTCAGTCAGGCCTCTTTTGTTGGCAACTGATTTGCATTGAAAAATTGGCAGGTTTTTGGAAGGACACGCTTCAGGAGTATATCAGTGTCACTTATGGCGGGAGAAAAAAGCTCCAGACTTGTTTTTGCTAATCAGCTTATTTTGAGTGAACTAAGCTATGACCTGGATCAAAAACTAGAGTTGCCTTTGGGTTGTAAGATGCCACAAGTCTTGCTAGATAGCACGGTCCACTGTCCCAGGCTGTGGTGAGGTTCCTATAGGCTGTGCTAATTGGGCTTTTTTGTCTATGAGGGACAGACATCCAACTGGCTTATGAAAGGGGCATCATTGGTTCATTCATTCGTTCACTTGACATGTAATCACTGAGGTCCTACTATACGCCAGGCAAAGTTATTGCACAGCAGATGGATATAAACCAACTCAAGGCCTGCCTTCCTGGAGTTCACATGTGCATTTACAGTCTCATTATGGAAAATCCAGACCCAGTGGGTCAGGGCTTGAAATAGTATCAGAACACTGAAGTTTTCCTTTTCTCCCAATGGTTCACACAAAATCACTGGACTGGGGTGTCATGGGGCTACTTGGGTTTCAGGCCAACCCTGTATCCATCATCGTGGCCGGGAGGTGGGTAAGAGGGAAAAGCTCTCTGATTGGCCAACTTGGATGATGTTTCCACCCCAAAACCAATCCCCATGGCTTGCAGGCAGTGAGGGAGGAAGATGGCAAAGGAATAAACCAAATGGTCGGGACTGGCTCAATTGTCTATGCCTGAAACTCAAGGTTGAACCTATCTACTTAAGCCCATGGATCAAAGGATTGAATGGAGGTGAGTAGGCTTCCCAAGAAAAATACGGGTGAGTTACCAGCAAAAGGAGGTTAGGATGTCGGCAGAAAAATCAGCAGACCACCTGTTGTAATGCTTACTTTTACACGTCAACTTGGCTAGGACATGGTGCCCTGTTGCTTAGTCAAAACCAGTCTGGGGCTTCCCTGGGGGCGCAGTGGTTGGGAATCCTCCTGCCAGTGCAGTGGACGTGGGTTTGATCCCTCATCCGAGAAGATCCCACATGCCGCGAAGCAACTAAGCCTGTGCGCCACAACTACTGAGCCTGGGCTCTAGAGCCCGTGAGCCACAACTACCGAGCCTGCATGCCACAACTACTGAAGCCCATGCGGCTAGAGCCCGTTCTCTGCAACAAGAGAAGCCACCACAGTAAGAAGCCTGCGCACTACAGTGAAGAGTGGCCCCTGCTTGCCGCAACTAGAGAAAGCCCGCACGCAGCAATGAAGACCCAATGCAGCAAAAAACAAACAAATACATAAATAGATTTATAAAAATAAACAGTCTGGATGTGGTTATGAAGATATCTTTTAGATGAACTTAACATTTATATCTGTAGACATTGAGTAAAGCAGACTATCGCCACTGGGTGTGTCTCACCCAGTCAGAGGAAGGCTTTAAGAGGGAAAACTGAGATTCCCCCAAAGAGGAAGGGTTCTGCAAACCCACTGCCTTTGGACTCAAGTCTGCAACAAGAACTCTTCCCTGGGTCTCTATCCCTGCAGACTTGCCAGCCCCTCAATAAGGTTAGTTAGTTCCTTAAAATAAATCTCTCTCTCTGTGATAGATGATAGTTGATGGATAGATAGAAACATAGATAGATAGATAGATAATAGGTAGAAACATAGATAGATGGATGATAGATAGATGAGAGGTAGATAGATGATAGATAGATGATAAGTAGATCTCTATCTCGATCTCGATCTATCTATCCTTTTTGATATCTGCACACACCCTCTTGGTTCTGTTTCTCTGGAGAACTCTGACACCCCTACAAGGGTCATGGGGGGAATGAAGGAACATACCATGTCACACACATTCTGGTCTTTGACTGGACACAACATTTGGTGAATCTTAAATACCTGGTGGCAGGGCCACCATATCAGGCCACTCAGGGCATAGGCTGCCCAATTACACTTAGATTACGATATTAACAATGCCCCCTGCAGCTGTGCCGTGTAAAAACCCCATCTGCTTCTGACATCAGAGATACAACTTTGTGGGTTCATACAACCCCACACATCCTTCCAGGGTAATCTTGCTACAGGCCCTTAGCTTGTGCTATATCTTATTCAATCTTGCTGCTATGACAAATTAGAATGGAAACAATTTGCTGCTTAAATAATTTATCCAGATTCCACGCAGGAAGTCTTTTGCAGAGATACACCAGCTAATAAAGAACATTGATTTGAGAAGCCAAAGTCAATATGAGGTTAGGGAAACGTTCGCCTATTTACATGTTCCCGTCTCCTGAGAATTTCTGTCGCTTTATGCGCTGAGAAAATTAGCCAGGCAACTTGATTGCAAAGTCTTCTTTCATTTGTTATTCTTTGGGTGTCGTTGCAACTGTACTTCTGAGATTGGAAGGGGTAAAGGTGTGGGAATTTTGTTAGCAATTTATCAATAAAAATGAAGATTTCTTTCCTCGGGTGCTCATTCTAGGAGATTACTTGCTAGTTTGAGGGTGAGATGGCCTGAATAAGTGAGGGTCTAAATAGGAGGCTCTTTGCCTGGATCACATTCAGGCCTGAGTAACGAGCTGATTTGAGTATTCAGACTGTGTGTCAGTGTATCTGCTTCATAATGAAGACTCATTTGTAATTGGAAGCTATGATTTTCACACAGACAATTAATGTAATAAGGTATCCCCAAACAATTTTTTCCCTTTGAATATCTCCCTCGTAATTTGGTTCATCTAGTTCATTTCCTTACTAAACCCTTTTTTCACAGATAATGAAAAGGTGAATTTCAGCCCATCCAGGAGGAATTCACAATGCTTTGGTGATGGAGGCTTCCCCGTGTTGAGGTCCACCCGACTCTGGAAAGCCTAACAGGCGTCAGGGGTAAAGGGACTCAACCATTGCATCATCCGGAACAGAGGTTCCCAACTTTAGCGTAAAGCAGGGTCACCTGGAGGCTTGTTCAAGCAGATTGCCAGTGTCCTATCCCAGAGCATCAGGGTCAGCAGTTGGGGTGGAGCCTGATGAGAATTTGCATTTCCGACAAGTTCCCAGGTGATCTGGAGGCTGCTGGCCCCAGACCCCACTCTGAGAACCACTGGTCTGGAACTCACAAATTCTTCAAAGACGAACTGATGAAAAGTCATTACCTGAATGGGTCCATGTTAACCAATCACAGTGACTGACTGAGGTCTGTCAGTACGTAACCCCACACAGGTGGAAGACAGTTTAGAAAATTGCCCTGAGCTTTACTATGTGTTATTTCATCCCTTTTCTTCCTCTTCCACGTCCTGTTCAGAAAAGTTGATAAGTGGTTCCTTTTGCCCTGGTCCTTCATCAAGATGGAGACACTGAATTGGTGAAATGAACACGATGTTTACCCTTCAGACCATTTCCCTTTCTCCTCTGCATCGAGCTCCCATCCAGCCACTGTCAACATCCTGGAAGAGAAAGCTCACAGAGAGCAGCTGTCAGGGCCATGGTGGCCTCAGGGACCCTAAAGCGGGGGCAGGGAGTACTTTCACGGTGGGCAGAGGACCGCACACCAGTTTAGGTTGGTGATGATCGTGACAAGGGTGATAATGACGATGATGGTGGTAATGACAGCACAAGTTAAAATAGATTGGCACAGCCATCGGGGGCTCTGAGGACTGGGTTATAATGCTTATTCTGATTGGTCCTGAACCCAAGGGGCAGAGCATTGCCAAATGTTCTCACAGAGAAAATGATGAATTTCAAAACGAGCCCCCGTGTTTATCTGACTCTTGTTCACACAAGTGGTGACTGTCTATGCAGTGAAGCATAGGAACCTCATCCGATGACGGGGCTGCACCCCGACTCTCAGGGGAGCGACTTTGAGGTGTGTGAGTCCAAGGAGCTCCCCCTGGCTTCAGCGAGAATGGAGCCAGGAAGAAGGTGGGCTCCAGGTGGGTGCCATTCAAAGGGCCACCCGGGCCTCTGCCTGGGACTCTGCTCAGGCATGGAGAGGGCAGAGCCAAGGACGTTCTCGCTGTTGATTCATGGTCTCTCTGCCCACATTCCTGACCGTGGGGCCAGGTGTGTTTCAACTTTCTGGGCCACGATGTCATCATCCCCAAAGTGGGACGGGCTTTGTGCTCTCCACCCCTGGCCTGCCCCGCCGCCATGAGAACATGGTGAGAAATGAAGAGAACTCAGTTCGACCAGGGGAGTGCGGTGTAAATCTAGCCGGGTTGGGGGCAAAGTGAGCTGGAGGTGATGAAGACAAAGAGGATGCAATACAGGCCTGAGGAAATGGGCAGATCACCGGGACCATGGCAGGCCATGCTGAACTCTGGCTGTGACGCTGCTCTAGTCCCTTGCTACTCAGCTGGGCCTTGGGCCAGCAGCACCACAGCACCTGGAATTTGGTTAGAAATGCTGATTAGGAGATCAGGACCACCCCAGATCTCCCTACTCAGAATCAGCATTTTCGCTGGATCCCCGTGATTCCAAGGCACGTGGAAGTTTGCGAAGCTCCCAGTAGGAGCTGTAACTTCACCCCAACTGAGTTGGGTGGACTAAGTGGTTGGACTGATTGGCTGGTGGCCACCCTAACGGTCTCTCGTCGAGTGTTGCTTGGTGTCAAGCACCCTCCCATCACGTGGGATTCCAACTCACGTTGAGACGGGTGTGAGCTAAAATACTGCTACCATATCAGTAAACAAAGGATGTTGCAGCCATCAAGCCACCACATTACCTCCTCCACGACGGTACACCCTGAGGAGACTCAGAATGGGAAAACACAGGACACTGGCCCCGGAGAGCTGAGGTGCACATCAAAGGAACGATTTCAGTGAGCCCTGACTCTTGCGTCTTCCCATACAGAGAAAAGCGCTAAATGCCTTAACTTGAGATGTCTGGTTTTCTTTTATTAACAGTAATGTTTTCTTGTTCTGACTACCTGGTCTTTGTTGCAAAAACCCCTATATATCCTGGCTCCCCCCTTGCCTCTTCAGAACAGTTTCTCCGTGTTATCTGAGTTGTTGTATCTCAGGCTTGAAGTCCTCAGAATGTCCGCTGAATAAAACACAACTCTCAACTTTTAGGTTGTGCATTTTTTTTTTTTCAATCGACACAGGGCAGGTGCCAAAAACACGGAGCCTGCATTCTGGGCTTGGTTGGGCATAAAACTGGTGAGTGGACCAATACACCCACAAATTTCAGAGTCTAATAAGTGCCAGGAAGTGAGCACAGTGACTGTTGACGTGGAGAGCAACTCGGAGGGGCTGGGGGAGGCTGCTTTGGATAGGGTGGTCTCAGGGCAGCTACTGATTGGATGCTCCCTGCTGTTGAGTATTGCTACCCATCAATGCCCAGAGCATCAGCTCCTGCATCTCTAGCCCCTTGTGCTCTCATGCTCAGCCGTATTCTGCCTGCAGTGCCTTCCCTCCCCACCCAAGCTAACAGAATAACACGCATCCTCTAAGAACTGGCTCAGACCCACCTCCTTTAGGAAGTCTCTCTGGAACTGCTCCAGGGACTCTCAAATTGATTCCAATTAGTTTCTTAGGCCAGGGGTTCAGAAAACCATGACCCACAGACCAGCTGTCTGGTTTTGTAGATAACATTTTATTGGAACACAGCCACAGCCATCCACATACATATCACCTGTGCTGTTTGCACATGGCAACAGAGTGGAGTGAGGGTGACAGAGACGGTCTGGCTGATGAAGATGTAAATATTTACTATGTGGCCTATCAAAGAAAAAAAATATTGCTGCCATATCAGTAAACAAAGGATGTTGCATCCACTAAGCCATCACATTACAGCTGCCTGATGGTGAGCGCTGAGGGAACTCAGGATAGAAACAAGATGCCAGCCATCAAGTCGTCAGCCAAAACAGCCTCCCCTGCTCCTGAGGGCGCTCCCTCAGGAGAAAGCACAGGATACTGTCCCCATGTGGCTGAGGTGCACGTCAAAGGAACAATTTCAGTGAGCCCAGACACTTGCATCTTCCCATACAGAGAAAAGCGCTAAATGCCTTAACTTGAGATGTCTGGTTTTCTTCAATTAACAGTAATCTTTTGATGCTCTGACTACCTGGTCTTTGTTGCAAAAACTCCTATAGATCCTGGCTCCTTCCTTACCTCTTCACAGTAGTCCCTTTGAGCTGTCTGAGATGCTGTGTCCCAGGCTTAAGTCCTCAGTTTTGGCTGCCAAATAAAACATAATTCTCAACTTTAAGTTGTGCATTTTTTTCAGTCAGCAGGCCCTTTACAGAGAAAGTGTGCTGCCCCGTCCCAGACACCTCCATCCCCTAGCACACAGGACAAGTGTTATGAGCGGGCTGTTGTGATTCCTGGCCCCACTGTCTCCTCCGTGCAGATCTGTGCTCCTTGGAGCAGGGAGCATGTCTTCTTATCCCTGAGGGCCCATGCTGTGTGGGGCATCCAAGGGACCTGATAAAATGTTTGCTGATCTCAAGCTTGGTGCACAGACAGGTAACCCATGCCCAGTGTCCCACAGCACCAGGAAAGGCTGTTCTCTTCCTGATGAATTGTCTGACACTACAGAAGGCTGTGCAGAGACAGCCCTAATGTGTGGCCACTATATGGGGGATTCAGCCCTATTTAGTGATGGAATCTGAACGAGGCCAGCACCCTGAAGCCAGGGTGATCGCTAGCACTGGGGTGAATGTAGAATCTGTCAATCCAAAGCCCATCCATTTACCTAAGAATATGGCGACACGTGATATGCTGGGCGCGCCTCGGGAATTGGCAAAGAAACCAAAGATGTTGAAAATACTGATTGATCTTACAGCCAGCTTTCTTTATTCACAGTAGTTATTAAAAAAGTCACCATGAATAACGAATTGGTGAATACAGACCATGGCTCCTAGGAGAAATGCAAGGTTAGGTTCCTAAGAGTCTCTGGTCCCAACATTTTAATCAACCAGTCGATACATAGCCCTGTGTGGGGCATCCAAGGGACCTGATAAAATGTTTGCTGATCTCAAGCTTGGTGCACAGACAGGTAACCCATGCCAGTATATGTGCCTCGGTCTAAAGCTACTTCATTGAATGCATATTGTTGGTTCGCTGTCACAGATGACAGTGCCATAACCCGTGCCTGATGAAGCTCATCTCACACACGTGATTTCTCCCTGAGGTACATCACAGCCTCCTTGTGCTTAGGACACTGGGCAGCACTTCAGCGCTACAGGCAGGGGCCACTTTAAATAGCAGCACCACCAATGAAGGTTCAAAAATGCAGAAAACGGTACACTGAATAGAACGCAAAAGGGATACTTAGAGTCTGAGAGCTGAAGCCAGAAGGCAGAGCAGCCGGGCCCACCTCCACTGGACACGGGCATGGATCTAGGTTCAAAAATGTCTGCCTCGACATGGAAACAACCTAGGTGCCCATCGACAGAAGAATGGATAAAGAAGATGTGACATATACACACACACATATATATATATATATATATATAGTGGAATATTACTCAGCCGTAAAAAGAATGAAATTTTTCCATTTGCAGCAACATGGATGGACTTGGAGGGCATTATGCTTAGTGAAATGTCAGACAGAGAAAGACAAATATCATATGATATCACTTGTATGTGGAATCTAAAACAAATGATACAAATGAACTTATTTACAGAACAGAAACAGACTCACAGACTTAGAAAACAAACTTATGGTTACCAAAGGGGAAAGGTGGGGAGGGATAAATTAGGAGGTGGGAATTAACATATACACACTACTATATACAAAATAGATAATAACAAGGACCTACTGTAGAGCACAGGGAACTCTACTCAACACTCTGTAATGACCTATAAGGGAAAAGAATCTGAAAAAGTATAGATATATGTATGTATAACTGAATCACTTTGCTCTACACCTGAAACTAACACAATATTGTAAATCAACTCTACTTCAATATAAAATAAAAAAATTAAAAACACAACAAACTAGTGAATATAACAAAAAAAGGAGCAGACGCACAGATACAGAGAACAAACTAGTGGTTACCAGGGGAGGGGCAATATAGGGGTGGGGCAGTAGGAGGTATGAACTCTTAGGTGTAGGATAGGCTCAGGGATGTAATCTACAACACGGGAAATAGAGTCGATATTTTGCAATAACAGTAAATGGAAAGTAACCTTTAAAATTGTATAAAAATAAAAATGAAAAAAAAAAAAAAAAGTCTGCCCAATGCCTTTGGGGGAAACTTCCAGGCTGTCCATTAAAGCACATCCCATCCTATAAAATGGGGGTGAAGCAAGGTTACTGATCACTGCAGCTTATTTACCAGTGACAGTTTTTAGAAACAATGAATTAAAAAACAGTGATGGCAAAGTTATTGCAAAGTAAAGGTCACAGTGCATCACAGACTGTGTTGTTAGCACCGCAGTTCTGGGAGCTTGGAAGGTTGCCAAACCCCTGAATTTCAGGAGAGCAGTCACTGAGTCTTAGTTCTTGCTCTGAGGTTTTTCCGTAATTCGGTTGTTTGATTTTGCTCACATTGTAGCCTCGGATCTGCCACCTGAGACCAGCTTTAGCCGCAGAATAAATCCATGACAAAGTGGCTTATCCCCTCTACAAGGGAATTCAGCAGTTCCTACCAAAACCACATGGGTGGTTTCCCTTTGAACCAGGAGTCCCTGTCCTAGAAACTTATCCTGACTATGCATTCAGCAATGTCAAATAAACGTGCACAAGGTTCTCGGTGATGGCCCTGGCTAGGACTGCAAAGTGTTGGAAAAAACCTGAACGCTCACCTGTAGGACATAAACTATGAGGCATCCACAGGATGGAGGGGAGGCAGCTGTGAAGAGGATAAATAAGGTGCCTGTGAGTGAATATGGGGTGGGTTTCCGGGATGTACTCCTTAGTGTAAAAGAACCAAATGAGAGTCTATTGTACTCTTCTCATCTGCATCGAGTCAGTTAAAGGAGGGGGTGTAACCAGAAATAATAAAGCCGTGCCCAGGTGTCGGTGGTTCCGTCTAGGAGGACTATGCTCTCCCTGGGGTCTCAGGGGGGCTGCCCCTGAGATAGTGGATTCTTCCAGGCACGATTGGTCCACCAGGGCTGTGAACCCGGGAAAGGAGTTGAGGCTGCAGGTGAGAAAAGTGGGGCCAGGGTCTTCCCTCCCTAGAGCCTCTGGGGAAAGTTTTCCGGGCACACCTGGGGCACCCTGAGAGCATCTGACTCCAGGAGAGCATGAAAGGTGAGTTCAGACGTGACCACAGGCTGGGATGCAGTCCTCTCTGGCTTAGACTCTGAAAAAGGCTTACGGCCAAGACAGAAAGTTGAGAAATTAATCAAAACTCCTGTGCCCTTTTGGCTGCCACCTCAGAGAGCAAAGAGCCTCGTTTCTCTTGTTTAATAAGCAAGTGTCTGTGTTTACTGCCGCCGGCCAGCCCTTTGCAAACACCACCTCTTATTATTTCCCAAGTCTGGAGCCAGCTCTCCCCTGATTGATATGTCTGCACAGAAATGCAGTGACAGACACCTCTCCCCCGTGAGCCCCTCCTTGCCAAAGGGGCCTTTAGAGGTTGCGGCATCCCCCAGCCCCCCAGCCAGGGGGGTCTCTGCACTTCTTCCACCTCCAGTGGTGTCACACACTTAGAGCCTCGCTCTCTGCCCACATACCTTGCTCTCTGTTAACACCCGAGCTCTGGTCTCCACAGCCAGCTCTGCCTCGTGCGTTGATCAGAAATGACTCTGAGGCAGAGGGGGGCCAGCAGCTGGAAGACAGTTCCTGCCGTTTTCCTTCCTGTTCTAAAGCCGTCTCGAAATGGAAGAAATAAGCCCTTTTGGAGGTGTAGGGTAGGGAACAGGGTGCAGGGGGTGGTGGAGAATCTGGAGTCGACACGAGCTTCCTCTTCCTTAAGTGGAGTAAGGTTGTGTGAGTGAAATATGATTAAATTGTTGGCAGCCAAGGCCAGCGTCAGGCAAGCAGTGAGGCAGAAGATCTGGGCCAGGCCAAGTTCAAGGGTCTGGGGTCTGGGGAATGAGGGGATGCTGCCCGAGGGCACGATGGATAGAACAGATGCCAATTTTCCCAACAGCAGAGGGGGGTCCTCAGGAGGGTCCCAGGGACAAAAGCCCTCACCCGCGTCTCTGAGGTGGTGGATCCATTCCTACCAGAGGTCTTTGAGGAAGGTTCTGCTATGATTCACTTTTCCTCTTAGTAAAGTAGTGGAATGCCGTGGGTCTGGAAATGACCTCTACCCTTGCACACAAGCCTGACGTATGCATTGGCCCGCTTGTTCCTGGCAGCTTCTGGCATCCCCATTCCACCCAGCCCCTCCAGGGTTTGTGCCCCCAGCACTTCCAGGGTTCATTCTCATTTGGGACCTCATTTCCTGGCCTCTGGAAATGCCCAAAGGAATATTAACAATCCCTGAGTCTCAGCAAGGTTTCCTGGATAAAGGGGTGCCCCAGGGTCTTTTGGCTGGGAAGACCAGGAGAAGAGCACAGGATAAAAAGACTCTTGGAAAAATAAGAAACTTGGAAAGACACGCCCACAAAAGAGAGCGGAAGAGTGGAAGTCTCCTCTAAGCTTGTGGGTGGATGTCCTCTGCAGTCGAGCTGGGGATCTGGAAACTGGTATCACCCTCCTGTGTTCTGTCCCTCCTGGAACGTGGTCCATGGTTCTGATTTGCTTAAAGACACAGGGATTACATATGCAGATCACCCAAGGTACCCCGAGGCTCTGATGCCCATAGGACCCCTTGACACCCACTGCTGTGTGGTTTGCATGGTGTTTGGGCACAGGGCACAGGTTGGCCTTCCCTCCTCGGGCCAGGACATCACACCTGTTGCATCCTGCAGCCCAGCAGCATTGGACCTGAAGCTCCGGGCTCCTGAGCCATCCTTAAGGGCACAGTCAAGAACTCAGGATGGATCAGAAAGAACGTCTGCAGAACTCCTAGCTACAGTTCAGTCTTGTTAGGGTTGCCCTTGTTAGGTTTTTAAGGAACACCCACATAATTCTTCTGCCGTGGGCAAACACGCTTCTTAGAGAGGCGCGGGAAATCTCTGCATGACGTGCAGCCTTGTTGAGACCCGTGCAAGCGTCTGTCCTCCCGGTGGTTTGCAGACCAGCAGGTAATCGCCTCTGCTGTTGATTTCTCCCCACAAGGGCTGCCTTGGAGAGTCACAGGCGCACAGCGAGAGCCATCAGAGGTAGGTGAGAAGATTGAGGATTTAAATCCCGCGTACGGCACTAAAGGCAGCTTCCGAGCAATCGCTGTGAAATTCGTAAGCAACAGTTGAAAACGGGCATCTGTAAGTGTTTTTCAGAAAAGGGCTGTGGGGTACCGCTGAATAGAAACCACCCAGCTCCACCAGACGTTCTCATGCTTTTATTAGCACACTGCATATCTGGAAGTGGTTTTTTAAAAAATAACCTAAGAGTTCATAAGTTTGTTGGCTAGCAGAAGCCAGTCCTCGGTCCAAAGGTTATGATCAATCCAACATTCAGTAGGAAGTTTGTAAAATACCCTCCACGTGGAGTTAATATTTCATCTTGACTGGCTAAGTCGGGGGGAACTATTATGCTGATGAATTGGAAGGAGTCTTGTGTGTCTTATTACTGGATCTCTTCACTAAAAACAGATGTGTGCAAGGAAACAGGATGACATTTAAAACAATACTACAATCTTGTAGACTTCTAGCATCCTGATGGCATCTCCATAGGACAGAAAACACTAGAGCCACTCCTGGGGTCCCCTGGCCAAAATCCCAGCAGAAGGTAAATGTTCGGAAGCAGAAACTGGCTACAAGTCACAGCTCCAAGAAGTTGCAAGAGGTCTGATGTGACCACCCAACAGTATGGCAAGGCCAATATCAAGTTGATAATATGTTATTGATCTGAGATGCATCAATTGGAGACCAACGTTTGTTGGACCGGGCATGGGGCAGCCCTGTGGTCTTACACAAGGTCGCTCAAGGATGCTGCATGAGCCTTCTTGTCCATGCCTCCAGGAATCACGTGTCTCGATAGGTTGAGGGTAATAATAGTGATGGAGAAAGTCCCTGTGATGGTTAATTTCATGTGTCAGCTTGGCTCAACCACAGTACACAGATATTTGGTCAAAGAATATTCTAGATGTTTTGGGGGTGAGATTAACCTTCAATCAATAGACATTAAGTGAAGCAGATTACACTCCATAATGTGGGTGGGTCTCATCTAATCAGTTGAAGGCCTTAAGAAAAAGACTGAGATCGCCTGAGGGAGAGGGAATTCGACCTCCAGGTAGCTCTTGGACTTGAACTGCAACCTTTCCTGGGTCTCCAGCACATTGGCCTGCTTTATAGATTCTGGGCTTGCCAGCCCCCACAATGCTGTGAGCCAATTCCTTAAAATAAGACTCTTCTCTCTGTCTCTCTCCATCTCTCCGTCTCTGTCTGTCTCTCTGTCTGTCTCTATATAAAAGTATATTACACACACACACACACACACACACATCCTATACGCTTTGTATTTATGGAGAGCCCTGATAAACACTCTCCTAAGGTTTATAGGGGGTTGAGCTGTGAAAACAAATCATCTGCTCTCTCAAGAGAACACAGGTCCTGCAGTGCCCTCCTTCCTGGGGATCACATATAAGTGGACATTTTGAAGGCTGTCATCAAGGTCTCTTCTGTGATTTCCTTGAGGGGCCCCATCGATGCGCTTCATCTCTGCACAAGGACTTGGGGGTCCGCAATGGGACTTCCCACCAGATGGTGTGACAGCAGCCTCCCCACTAGCTGGATGTTCTCAGGCAAGGGGCTTGACCTCCCTCAGCCTTCATCTCTTTGTTTGTGGGACAGAAATGATGAGGTTTCCTTCACGGGGCTCCTGTGATGTTCGCCCAAGATACCGAGCACAGAAAGCACTCTGTAACCCATGATGGTGGTGACATTGTTGTTTCTGTTGGGTATTATTAAATTATCTGGCCAACGTCTAATCAAGTTGATTGCAATGTATCATTTCAGAGTTTCCTTGTTTAAAATAAAAATGAGGGCCCTTTAGGGTAACTCTTCTGCAAGGTGTATCTGGGGGCTGCCTGGCTATCGAGGATGCCAGAGGGGCTGGCTGTTTGTGCCCAGATGATGGGTGCTAAGTAAGCCCGGCCCCTGAAGAAGGCACTCGTTTAAAAACATCCTCTTCGTAAGCTTCCCGGTCGCTGTCATGGAGATGCCAAAGGCATCCACAGTAGAAACCAAACTGGGAAAGTAAAATGAATGTGAGAAAAGAAGGTGGAGGAGCTTAGAGACAGCTATGAATGGTCCAATCTTTAAGTGCAAAATCAAATCCACAGCTTTCAACTCCAGCATGTCACAGCCAGAGCAGTCACGGGAGGGGCTGCAGAAAGAAACCCATAGAAGTTGCTGCAAATTGTATTCGCGCCTTCTTTAGCCAGAAGAGTCTCATCTGTGAAGACAACAAACTCATTCAAGGAGTGATGAGCAGGGCTTGAAATGCAGGGTGTGTTCGAACTCTTTAATTCCTCATCTTGGACTGAAGCAGCGAGACAGACGGCAGAATGCTGCACCTCTTCACTTCTGCTCAACTGACTGTGGAGAAAAGGAAGGGACAAGAAAACACAGGCTGGGGCACTGCGGAGAGCACTCCTGGGGAGAGAGTGTGCATGTCAGCCAGAGGCTGCCCAGAATAAGAGACCAGGCACAAGGGCAATGTTTAAAGGACAGTTAAGTAGATTTGGGGTTCAAAAGGCAACATCCCAAACAAGGTGTTATGGACTGAATGTTTGTGCCCCAAATCAATATGTTGGAATCCTAACCCCCAATGTGATGGTGTTAGGAGATGGGGCTTCTGGGAGTTGATAAGGTCATGAGGGTAGAACCTCATGAATGGGATTAGTGCGCTTATAAAGGGACCCCAGAGAGCTCCCTTACCCTCTTCACCACGTGAGGACACAGCAAGAAGACGGCCATCTATGAACAAGGAGGCAGGTCCTCACCAGACACAGAATCTGCCAGTGCCTTCATTTTGGACTTCCAGCCTCCAGACTGTGAACAATAAGTGTCTGTTGTTCATATGCTGCCCCGTCTATGGCACTATTATTATAGCAGCCTGAGCTAAGACACAAAGATAGATACCTCTAACACTGGTTTCATCCACTAGCTCAAGAATAATGTTCTCAAGAGTTAGAAAACCTTGAGATTAAAACTTGGTGCATCCAGACACCAGTTGTAGGCACATCACTTAGCTTCTCTGAGCCTCAGTTTCTTCTTCTGGAAAAAAAAATCAGCAGATGATTTCTTACCCCAACCCATTGCATATTAACACCAACCTTACTGATGATCTAATTATCAAATCCGGTGATTTTGAGCCTTGCTATGTGCTACCCTGAGGTCTATTCAGGGATTGCCTGAAGAAGGGGGGAGTTGAAGCCCCACCTCCCCCCACCATGATTTGGATCTCCAAGGGCTATTTATCTGTCATCTGTCTTTCATGTAAGGTTTTGTTTCAGGACACCTCTTGTACCTACTTGACAGCCTCTCAGCTCACATAGGTGTTACCAGCTTTGCACAGGTGCTACCCTCCCCCAGAAGATTGACAGAAATATAAAACTTTGGCAAAACACTTTGTGTGTTTGGCTGTGGAGAAACATTGCTGGTGGAAATTCAAAATAGTACAACCCCTATGAGAAAGAATTTGGCAGAATCTAGCAAAATCTTATATGCTTGTACCTTTGTCCGAGGAGTCTACTTCTAGGAGCTATTTCCAGAGTTGCCCTGGGAAAAACATGGAAAGACACGTGCTTTGGTCCTTTTCATTACAACACTACTCAAAAGAGAAGACGGTCGCAGTCCAAATGCCCATCACTAGGGAATGGCCGAGGAAACCAGGGTGCACCTATGCAATGGATTATTTTGCAGCTGTAAGAAAGAATGAAGAATATTTCTTTGGGCTGGTTTGAAGCAATTCTAAGGTTCAGAAATAAGTGAAAACATCAAGATGGTAAGTGTAAACAAAACAGTATGTTTTTCTTGTATTAAAAAATATATATTTGCTCATCAAAAGGAGGTGGAACTAACCTGAAAAATGGCAAAGCTAATACCATCTGAGCAACAAAATAATAATAATATTATATTATAACATAAAGAATAAAACATTGGTGTTATGAAACTTGGGATGCTGATTCAAACAAACAATTTCTAAAAAAGGAAAAAAATGGAGACAACTGGGTAATTTGAACAATGATGGGATATTTGATGATATTATGGAATTATTGTTAAATTTTAGGTACGATGATGATATGATACTGCGGTTGTGTGTAACTTAAAGGAGCCCTTATCTTTTAGAGAAAACAAGGTAAAATAATTACAGAAGAAGCAATATAATGCTTGAGATTTGCCCCAAAATAACCCGAGGGAGGCAGGGATCATTGTGGCTGGATGACGGGGACGCAGTGTTCATTATACTAGTCTTCCTCATTTTGTATAAGCTCGCCACTTTCCATAATAAAAGGATTTTATGTACCAATCTACCTTACTGATTACATACATTGAAGCCACATTCGAGGCATGGGGGCTTGTTCTACACATCCTGAAGTGTTGGCTTCTGAAACAAACTATGGAAACTTTCAATTATGTTGTAAAGCAAAGTTGGCAATGGGGACACTTTTGCAGGTCCCCTTGCCCCACCACCATGTGGCTGACAGCACTGATGGGTAAAAACGTGGCCAGGGTGGATGTGTGAGCCCAGGGTGTGGTGGGCTCAGTCAGGAGGGGAAGGGAGAGCTTGTGCTCAGCTGTGGGTGGGTTTGTTCATGACTATTGTTAATGAGCACATAAAGTTCCAGGGGCTGAGCAAGCAACAGGGCAGGAACCTGCTTTCAAGGAGCTTACACAGCAGAGACGACAAAGGCTCTGCACACGATGCAAATAAACAAGACTCCAGCTAGCGATGTGTGGGCCAAGATAAAAGATCAGACACAGTCACAGAGGTGTCTGTGGTCCCGAAAGGCCTCGCTGAGGAAGGGATTCTTGAACTCAGAACAAACACAGGAAGGGACCAGCCCTGCAAAGATCTGGGGAAGAGGCTCTACCTCAACGGGTCCAGCTCCCCCAGGTTCCTCCGTGTTCACTGGGCTCCAGCCATGCTGGCTGCCTTCCAGATGGCCCATAAACACTCCTGCCCCGAGCGGGGTTCCAGACTCTGCACCTGCTGCTCTCCTTCCCTGCAGTGCCTTTGCCATGTGCCTGGAGGACTCATCCCCTCCTTCCTGAAGTTCTCCTCAACGGCCGCATCATCATAGCAGCCTTCCTGCTGGAATTCCTTGAGGTCTCACTTCCTCTTCCCCTTGCTTGGATTTATTTTCTCCACAGTATTTCCCATCATTTGAAATATCATACATTTACTTTTTGGCTTATTGTTCCCTTCTGGCCAGGAGAATATCAGCTCCAGGAGGACAAGGATTGAGTCTGTTTTGGACACTTGTGCAGTCCCAGCCCCTGGAATGGTATGGCATATAGTGGGTACTCAATACTTGTTTCTTGGACAAATAAACAAATATAAGAATACTGTAGGAAAAACTATTTCAATTCCATATATCAGCACTGAAAATGAAATACAAATTACACTTTTGTGGCTTTTGTAAGTGGAAACTGAAAGAAAACCCCAATAAGAACACATCTAATAGAAGATATGAAGGAATTTTGTAGAGAAAATTACAATAGATTTATTTTAAAACGCTATAAAAGCATAATCAATGCACCATGTTCTATAAAAATAAAAATTATCTTCAAATTAATCCATGATGTCACACAATTCCAATAAAAATCCCAATCTTTTGTACTGAGTAAATTGATGAGCTGATTCGACAACATAAACATAAAAGCACAATGATAAAAATGGCCAAGAAAATTCTGAAGAAATGAAATAAGGTGCTAGGGAATGTGTTGGGGGAGATGGCCATATCAGAGACCAGAGCACATCACAAAGTTATGGTGGGTAAAGCAGTGTGATATTAGTAAAAGGCCAACAGAATGGAATATAGTGCCCAGAAACAGAGCCATGCATGTATAGAAAATTAAAATATGAGAAGGATGCTCTTGTAGGCCAGTGGCAAACAATAGAATATCCAATAAACAGTTCTGGGGCAATCAACTATCCCCATGGGGAATAAAATAAAATTAGCTCCCTATCTCATTATCCCATGCGGCAGCCAATATTCAACCTCAGCTGCATAAAGGTCAACTTAGCAGAGCAAAATAATTTAAGTTTAGAAAAGAATATGAGAATATCTTCAAAATTTCAGAATATGGATGTATTCTTAATTAAGATGAACATGTAAAAACTACTGCTAATAATTGCTAATGATAAAAAATAATCGCCAAATTCAAATACATTAACTTGAAAAAACCTATCGGTCATCAGGAGATACAATTTTAGAAATGCAAGAATAAGCCACAGGTCAGGGCAATTAGAAAAGAAAAAAGGAAAAAGAAAAAAAGGAAGGAAGGAAGGAAGGAAGGAAGGAAGGGAGGAAGGGAGGAAGGAAGGAAGGAGAAGCAAAACTATATTTACAGATGACATGATCTTGTACATAGAATATCCTAAGGAATCCACACACACACACACACACACACACACACACACGTATTAGAGCTAATAAATGAGTTCAACAAATTTCCAGAATACAAAATAATTGTAGATCCATTGTATTTATATACATTTGCAATGAGCAATCCAGAAACAAAATTAAGAAAACAGCTTGATTTACAATAGTAAAAAAGAATAAAAGACTTAGGAATAAATTAACAAAAGACATGTAGGTCTTATACAATGAAAACTAGAAAACCAGGCCTGGACAGATGCTCCCTCACAGCCCTCATAAGGAACCAACACTACTGACACCTTGATCTTTGACTTCCGACCTCGAACTTTGAGAGAATAAATTTCTGTTGTTTAAGCCAGAGGTTCCCAACCCCCAGGCCACGGACAGGTCATGGTCTGCAGCCTGTTAGGTGCTGGATCACACAGCAGGAGGTGAGTGACAGGTGAGTGAGTGAAGCTTCATCTGTCGCTCCCCATTGCTTGCATTACAGCTTGAACAATCCCCCCGCCCCCGTCCGTGGAAAAACTGTCTTCCACGAAACTTGTCCCTGGTGCCAAAAATGTTGGGGACCACAGGTTAAGCCACCCAGTTGGTCGTATCTTGGCTACGGCAGCCCTAGAAAACCAATATACTATTCCTATATACACCTGTATCTACACCAGCATCTATGTACATGAATACCTACACCTGCACCTGCACCACTATCTACAACTTGATCTAAATCTTTGTCATCTATCTACTTATCCATCTACAAAGCTATCTGTGGACTGAAGGACCTCAAGACAAATTGTTGAGGGATAAAAGGCAGTTGCAGCATGATATATACTGCATAATACAGTTCATATAAAGTTAATAATTAATTAAATTGATAGAAACATCACGCTTCTAGCTCCTTAGGCCCAAAGAACATGGTACCAGTTCCAACTCTTCTCTTTATTACACATCCTTTATCTGTCCTGTAAGGGCAGCCCATCACCTGTACCTTGAAAACACATGACCTTTGGCCACCCTCACCACCTTCACTTCTCACCAGCCAGGTCCAGGGCACAGTCATCTCTGGCCTGAATGTTTACTGGAATCGCTGGTTCAAGCTTGCCCACGTTGGTCTTTGATTAAAACAGAAGCCAGAGAAATCTTGTTAAAGCTAGGCTCATACCCCTTCAGTTCGTAATCCAAGAAGAAAAAGATACACAGCCTCCTTATTTGGGGCAGTCAACTGATAGTATAGAAACCGAGAGCTATCTGGTCCTGCTTCCTCTACCTCTTCTTAATCCCACCCGCATCCCCGTAGAGGAAACCGTTCTACACAAGGAGAGAAAGCAGGAGACAGAGAGGGAGGGAGGGAATATGTGAAAACCTAGACACCTGACCACAGGATGGGAGTCCTTGAAGCCAGCTCCACCCTTGACTTCTCAACTACAGGAACCAATAAATCCTGTAAAAGCTCAAACTATTCTCAGTTGGGTTTCTGCCACTTTTATCCGAGAGCTCCCTGTCTGTAGCTTTTCTTGGACCATAGTCAATACTTGAAAATGTAGAATTGCTGTTTCCAGAGGCAATGAAAATGAAGTGACACAGAACTGTGACACCATGTGTGTCTTGCCTTATCATTGTCTCCAAAGCATCTTGAAGACTTTTGCTGGTTTCCTGGCCGTTTTGGAATTCTCACACATAGAACAGGGCTGTGCAATATTTTGCAATCCCAGAAACGCTCTGAAATTGAAGCAATTTGGATTGTCTGGGAATAGATGTGTTTCTCATTCATCTTTCCTCATATTCCTCAGGGGGTTGTAACTCAGCAAAACACAGAATAAACAAGTAGGCACAGGATGCTAAGGGTGAGCAGGCCTTGGGGAGAAGGTTCCAGACGGGAAAGCAGTGAGCACGGGTGGCTGAGGCAGGACTGGCCCATATGCCTGAGTCATCCGTGTCCTTCCGGATACCCTCTGGGCACGGAGACTGGCCTTTCACCCAAGTTGAATGTGAGCAGTCAATCAAGGGAAGTCCAAGCCCACTATCTATCCTGGAATCCTCTCTTCTGTCCAACGGACATGTAACCTTATCTCTCGAGTCCTTGTTACATGGATTTCCCCACTCAATCAAAGCAAGACCACTATGCGCTCCTTCTCAGATGCCTCTTCCGTTGTTGCCCTTGTCTCTGCAGTGGCCACGGAGAAGCAGCCAGAGCTATGCCCTCCTGCTGTCTTCAGCCCAGTCAATCGAGTTTCCCCGTGCTTTTGCTGGCTGGTGATTACATCCTGCCCAGTTCAGTCCGTGGGTGAGTAGCAGCTCCCAGTTTTGCAGGAACAAACCACAGTCATTGAAAAGCATGTTCCAGGTGGGGATCCGAGCAGTGGAGAAGGTCCACACATTTCTCCAAACAGAAAAGACAGATTCTCTGGCCACTTGACACACACAGAACAGTGAGCCACTGTGCTCAGAGGCCAGGCAAAGGAAGCCAGGACTGCTATCAGGCTCAGTCTATAGGGAGCTCACTTGTGCATGTGACAAAGAATGGAAGTAATTTCTTGCTCTCTACAACTCAGAAAAAGGGGATAGTCAATCCTTGTGGTTCAAGGGTGATAGGGGGAGCAGGGAGAGGGTAGAATGTATCCTTTTTGTCTTGAATGTCAGGGACTAAATAGGCTACAAAGAGGCCAGCTCTGGAGGAAGGGAGGGGAGTCAGGTGAAGGGCAAACATTTTGTACATTAGTTCGAAGGTGGAAGGAAAAGAGTGAGGAAGGAGGGCAGAACTGAGTGTCAAACTCTTGGATGGGGTTATGGTGGATTAGAGCTAAATCATGCACTGCTGTCATATAAATTTCCCTTCCTCTAAAGGAGAAGGTAGGAGGGGGTTATTAATTGTTCTGACAAATCAGGACAGATGCCATAAAAATCAGGTGGATAACAACTTCATTATATTAAAGCAACTAATTGCAGGGCCCATATTATGTTGCCTCCAAATATTTTGCATGCACATCTCATCTTTTATCATAGATTCCTTATGGATAATGACTGTTATAAAAATGATGAGTTGCTTAGGTGAGTTCCTTTTTTAAAAAAAATAAAGGAGCAATCATTTTCAGACATTATTTCCTTGGGGAACACCACAGCAGAAAATGAGAACTGGCTTTTCCAATTTTGCCAGCTGCTTTATTTTGTTTTCTGTTTGGTTTTGTTGTGTTTCTGAAGGAAAACATTCGCAAGCACCAATATCTCTAGATTTGCAGAAAATTAATTCTGTAGATGATGTGGAAATGATAGCCTATAAAGTTAATGAGATATTACCAAAGGCTGGATAAACAATTAGCAGTATTAGCTGCGAAGATAAACCAAGACCTGTTACCATCTAACAGAACTGCAACTAATTAAATCGAAAATTACAGCACAAGCGTGTGAAAACAAAAGTGAATGGAATGGGGGTGAGAATTAACAGGAGCTCATATTGCGAAGGCAACAATGTTATTAAAAATGAGAAGGAGGGTAGTGTATTAAAACCATCAATCTCCCCCTCCCCCATCCTTCACTGGATTTTGTTTTAATCATTGCATTTCCCCATTGTCCCTGTCTTTCTAGTGTCTGCTTCTGGCCACTCTGCAGGTCTCCAGAGATGCTACATTTGCAATTTCTCCTGTTCAAAACCTGCAGAGCAGCTATGCCCACATTAGTGAAGGAGTCTTCTCCTGACCCCACAGACCATCCGCCAATCCCCTGAAGCATGAAATTGGCTTCCTTGTTTCTGAACATGAGGAGCTATAGAACTTCCTGGGGAAAATTGGATATGCTGCAAATCTCAGCTTTTTACGTTAGATTTGGGAACCCCATGGTCCATGTTCTCTATGCTCTCAGGGACATGGAGCTGTATTTCTCCCCTTTTTAAAGAAAAATTACAGTCTTCCTATTTCATAGCTTTGCCTCATTTCCTCCTTGTCTTGGAGAGCCTGGAGCTTCCCAGGGAGCCTGGTGGAAATGGAGACTGAGGTGGTGGGTGCCACAGGTAGAGTCTTCCATCAGGTGGAGGCCTGGGCAGGGTGAACAAGCTGGATACTGCTCTGCCTCCATCTCCCAGCTGTGGCGCAGAATATGTAGGAGAACCAGGTGTCTCTTTGTGAGACAAGGTTGGCTGTAGCCAAGACAGGAGAGTATGTCCAGGCATTCTGAAGATGCTGGAATCAACTACATCTGGGTTTCCTTATATGAGACCTTGCCTTTACTGAGGGGCCACAGGGTCCCCTCACTTCCGTGAGAACCAGGGAATCTGCTGCATGACCCCAAATCTCAAGGGTTTCTCTCTAAAGCTGCATAGGCTGCTCTACCGCTAGACAAGAAAGCTGCCTTGGTGGGGAACAGGCATTGCACAGCTCCACCTTGGCCCCCAGAAGAGCGACAGGATGACAGACATCTCCCGAGAAGATCTTGAAAGGTTAGAAATGGGAGGGCTGTGTGTTGTCAGCATCCTTCCTCTGATGACAGCATCCAGAGAGAACTAAAGGACACTTTGTCCCAACAAAGGTCTAACCTGAACAAGCCACACTGCCTAAGGGTCTGAGAAGAGCCACTCCGTGGTTACGAGCATCTCGGCTTCCCACACAATTTACTGGACCTGGAACTTTAGACACTAACTCTCAGTGGAAGTGCTGCCCCAATATTCCATATTTCCTCCTCTCATTGTCGTTAACAGGATTGATTCCTTCCCTTGGGGCTCCCAGAGTCCTTTCCATGTTACTGCAAAAGGAGAGCGTGAGATGAAGACTTTCTCTGGATCATAATGCCCTGAGTGTGGACCACTTAGCTTTGCCTTTACTTATATTCTGTCTTATGTTCCTTTCTAGTTTACGATGGATGCAAATTTTGTTTCCTCAAGTAGTACACTTCAGGGATTCAGGAACTATACCCTACACTTTCACACAAACCCACATCCACATCTACACCACCACCACCATCACCACTACCATGGCTAGTCCCGGTTGGACATACCACAGTGGCTCAAGGATGCTCACCATGAAATCAACACTTATTTATTCTGTGACATTTAACTTTCTTTAGACCAATCCAGCTCTGCCTCCCATAAGCTGTTCTGTTCAAGAAGAGAGCAAACCCAGCATCTCCTCAGAGCCTCTGTGTCTCCCCACAGTTGTCCCTGCTGCTCATGGCAACTCTCTGACTTGCTCTATCTTTAGATAAAAGTAAGTTATTGACAACCTGGCTGGAGAAGAAGCATTATCAAAGAGCCCAGTGGATGGGGGCTGCCATGTTTGATGCATACAGTCTCTTTGATAGATCACAACACGAACACCTTTGCTCCAGGCAAACTGCTCTAAACTGTCTGGGTTTCCTGCAGGAAAGTAGAGCTTGTCTGGGAGAAAGTTGGAGGAGTATTCACTGCTTAGCAGTGACATAGATGGGCAGCTTTCTCAGCCCACACCAAGACTGAATGACTGAGTAAAACCACATCAAAGGACGCTCGACCAGACTACGCTGTGCTCTCCAGCAAGGACTCAAAGGGCAGTAGGGCTCTCTGCTGTGAAGGTCCAGCTCCTAATGGGGCTCTTACTGGATCCACAAAGAGCTGGGAGTTGGTGTTAATTGAGACTCACCCTAGGTTACCCGCCAGAGGAAGGGAGCTGGGGACTAAGCTTTCAAGACTCATTTTGATCCACCTCAACTTCACGGCACATAGGGGTGGTGATCAATTAGCCCCCATTAGTAACTTTTCTATCATCACAAACATAGGTTCCAAAGATGCCCATCACTTGAGAGCCAATGACTCCATTTGTTTAAAAAATTTCATTAATTTGGGCAAAAATAATGATCCAGATATCAGAAGGGGCTAGACTTGGAAACCCTTCAGCGATGTATCACACATGAGAATAGAGCTGCGGAAAAGACTTCAGTGTAAATACTGTAATTCTGCCAGTAATTAAATAACCTTAAACTGACTCATTATCTTCAGGGTTACATGTTAATAATTTTACTGGCAAGCATTTCATAAGTTAATTCTGAAAAGACTTAAGCATAGATAGATTTAATTAATTCCATATTTATACTAGCTTTTGCACTTTTAACTTCAAGTGATTTTTTTGAAAAGTCAAGGAGTGTACAGATATGTTGCATAAGTGATGAAATGACAACATCATCCTGAAATTGTTTGGAAGAGGAGTTCCGTGTTAGGGAATGAGGCTGAAGAAAGACAGAGCTCTCTACCCACGATTCTGGCAATAGCGTGCCACACTCAGACAAGGGAGGGGCCCCAGGATGGGAAAACTTATTACCAATGATTTTCCTACCCTTTTAGTTCATTTAAAACATTGGGAAATGCATCATTCTATAAGATGTCTCCTGATGTTTTTTCTATATGACCATATCCTAGATGTGCTGTATACTGTAAGGTGGAGCTGGTGGCCAAACATTGATTCATGGTATTCATGGTAAAAAGTTAAACTGAAACCTTAGTCCTTTTCTCAGAAAGACATTCAATATATAGTCTCAAACTATCTGCTCTTCAAAGTGGCTGACTCTGGGCCCTGAAGAAAGAACAAGTGCAGTGTGACAGGTATTTCAAAATGTACCTGGTATCATTTCACCGAATACTTTCAGCACTGTGACCTTTGGACAGCTCTCCAGGTGCACAAATGCTCCTCTCTGGGAATAGGTAACACCTATCTCCAAAAGTTGATTCCACGTCCGGCAGGGAACTAATTGTGGGGTGCGTGTCTTTCTTCTCCTGGTTTCATCAGAGAAAAATCCAATCTGCAGGATGAACACTCACACCCTCCTTTCTGCGAAGAAATCCTGTGACCCCCAGCTCGTTGCTCTTATCTCTTGTCTTCATTTGCTATTGGCTCCTAATTAACCCACCTAACCCTGCAGTTTAAATATCTTTGCTTTTGTGAAATTCTGGGTTAAGGTTAATGACTCGACACTGCTTCTAAGCATGTTCTTTCAGAAGGTAATTCATGCATACTAGAGGAAGCGTACCAGGGCATACCATGCCTGTGCTCAGGGTCAAGGCAATTTGAAGCAACTTTTCTTAAGGCAACAGGGAGAGGGTTGAAGGTTGGGTCAGATTCTCAGCTAATGACAGGGACTTTATTCTGGGACTGATTAACATTCAGAGTCAGGGCCAAAGCTGGAGGGGAGAAAGCATGTGGTAGGAAGAAGTGTTTGAACTAAACCCGCAAATTTCTACTATGTAGAAGGAAGCCTTATGCTTGGGATGAGTTTAGCTGTGACTCTGTGTCTCTTTTTTGAATTTAGGAATTAACGTCTTTATTTAGAGTCCAAAAGTGAGCCCCTTTGAAGGAGAAGAACACCACTGAGCAGTGAGTGGAGGTGAAGATGGCCCAGGAATGTGGTTTGGCTGCTTTCTCTGAGAGGCTGAGGAGGTGGTTGACCCCAGACCCAAACTCCCTATGGTTCTCAACAATATTGAACTCCGTTATAGATAGATGAGGGCATAATTTCTTGGCTGCATTAACTTTTAATAAGCTGGTTGCATCAGATCTAATTATGCCACGGAGGGCAGTTTTTATATTTTATAAGCACAAATAAATCCCTTCCCAATCTGCAAGCTCCTTATTGGCAATTTACAAAGGCCTTTGGGTAGCATGCTTTAAACCTTCATCTCCTGTAGTCATCCCTGACTTGTAAGTACCTCTGGAAGATTCACCGTTGCTTAAATAATTGAATCTATTTAAAGAAATGAAGCCAATTAACTTTTCCGTTTATGACCAAGAAATAATTTCACCATGTGTGGTCAGATTCTGCTAAGTATCTAGGGATTCAATTACTGTTTAGAGCTGGGAAAAATCCAAATAGGATCTTAACTTATGTCAGATTGCCTTTTCCATGGCATTTAGGGTGACTTCTGAGTCCAGACTTGATGGTGACACCAAGTAACCAAAACTCTGTCTAATATCTGTAAATCCTATTTGGTTCTTCTACCTAAATCCTCAGACAAGATTTGTAAATTGAGGCTCCGTGCCTCCATGCTCTAGTTTTGGTGTCATTTTTTTTTTTTTTTCCTTACCTGGTGCCCCTTTCTTCTTTTCGTAAGAAACACACTGTCCTCCTAGGTCTCTCTCTGATTGTAATTTTTTTTTCCTTTGGCTCTCTATGCACATTAAGGTGTATGAGAAGTTTAAAAAAAGGGTAAACTTGTCTTTTTTTTTTTTTTGCGGTACGCGGGCCTCTCACTGCTGTGGCCTCTCCCGTTGCGGAGCCCAGGCTCCGGACGCGCAGGCTCAGCGGCCGTGGCTCACGGGCCCCGCCGCTCTGCGGCATGTGGGATCTTCCCGGACCGGGGCACGAACCCGCGTCCCCTGCATCGGCAGGCGGACTCTCAACCACTGCACCACCAGGGAAGCCCAAGGGTAAACTTTTCTTGTGGGAATTTGCATTTTTAATAGGAAATGCCATCTGATAATAAAGAGAAGAAAATGTGAACAATTGGAATATTAGACCTTACCACAGGCTGAGAACCCAGAGAACGTCTTGGTCCTCCAGGGGCTGCCAGCCTTGTGCTACGTGGGATGAGCTCGCTGCATTCCCCCCCTCCCCCACGTGGCCCACAGCACAGAGCCACAGCCCCTGAACAAACAGGAGAACCGAGATCTCGATACTTTCTCCAACTGCTACCCAGGTGATCAATCTCCTTCACCTCTGAGGTTTATTCTTTGATTTCACTCTCAGTTCTAGACCATATCTGTAGCTCTGGTCCAACCATTCTCTCAAACTTCAGTCATGTTTCTAGAACTTCTTAATACATGTCTCCACTTGCACATCCTGCTCCCTTCACAAACTAAACATGCCCAACTCAACCCAAAAACTCAATGAATATACGGCCACTGTTTACCCAGCTGTACAAATCAGAAACCTGGGTGTCACCCATGTCTTCTTCTTCTCACTCATCCTGCATACCCAATCAGTAACAAAGGAGACCGTATTTATGCCCTGGGTCTTTCTTACATTTGGTTCCTTCCATTCTTACTCCCCCTGGGGATTACTGCAAACTCTTACCTTTGCTCTCCGTCCCCTGCCTGTTGTTACATTGCTCATCTCTCCTAAGTCATTCAATACCCTTCAAAGATGGCACCTCCTCCATGAAGTCTTCCCTGAGTCTTCACCCGCAAACCCTCCCCATCACCATAATCATTCCTTCCTCTAAACCTGTCACCTCCTTCTGTCTTGTGGCACATATCCTTGGCTGCCTTATATAAGGGTTATTTGGGCACCTGTGTTGACCCATCTACTATTTTCTTGAGAAGGACCAGGGCTTTTCATCTCTATACTCCCTTCACCTAGAATGATCCCTTGCCCATGACTGTTATCTGAACAAAAAGCAACACTCAGCTAAAACCAGAATTTGAAGACAATTTGGAGGAGGGTATCTGCGCCAGCTGCCTCATTGTTCTCAAGAGAGACTGGGCATTTCTAGGAAGTTCCTTTTTGCTGCTACAACCAACCCTACAAACCAGGATTAGAGAGTGCAAGGAAAGCTGAGGTCTCAGGTCCCAAGTCTCTCCAGCCCATCTTAACTCTGGAAGATTCATCATCAGGGAGAGATTACCTTGCAGTATGATGGGATTTGATGTCACCTGGGATCATCCCATAATTTGCCTCAGCCCCTACCAAGGCAAATGCATTTAACTCTGGCTGGGGGCCGACCAGGTGAGAGCAAGACTCTAAGGAATGAGCCCTCAGGCAGGTGGCTCTGGGGGTAAGGCTTGTACTGAAGGACAGGAAGGCTGCAGCCAGGAGTATTAGAGCCATAACGGCAAAACATGGTCCACGTTGGGGCTGCTTTCCTGACTCTTGGCTCTTCAGGAATCTGTGGCCCATGTTGTCCACATGGAATAGAACTATCCCAAATGGGTATTTCCAATATCTCCTCTCCTGCAAGGTGAACTTGGGGAGGTGTCCTGCACCAGAAAGGGTTTTTGGAACGGTATGTGAACGGTGGATGCTTTGGGGATTGGGGGTTGTCAAGCACCGGGTTTATGTCAGTGCTATTGAAGAAGAGATCTGAAGGGTTCCCAGGAAGAACCCACACACAGAAACCAGCGTAACGTCCCCCTGTTCCTGGGATCCCTGCAATGTGAGTCTCCAAAAGCAGAGTCTGACCACATGGTGAAATCTTTTCTTGGTCGTAAACTGGAAATTAATTGGCTCCATTTCATTAAGGGGATCTAATTATTTAAGCCCCAGCAAAAGTTCTGGTGAGACTTACTAATGAGGGTACTCTTAGCTGTCTCCTGACTTGGGAATCTGGTCAGCACCCTTGTGGCCTGAATAAGTTAATGTAGCAATGACTAAGGGGCTCTGGGGGCTAGGGAGGAAAAGGTTCCACAGAGCGTGGGCCTTGGGAGCCAACTGCCCAGATTAAGAACTTCAAATATCCCCCATGCCTGAATTGGAAATGAGTTTGGAACTTTATCCAACAGCATAAACGAATGTAAAGTGTTCTTAGAGACAGGGGAAGGCAAAGGGCTACTGTTCTAGAAATGAGGCCATCGAACACTGGCAGTGCATGGATGGCAGTTTCAGGATTTTAGTCCAGAACCAAGCTTTCCAGGCATTTGTAAGGTTGGCTGCGCTCCAGGGCGGGGTACTGAGCCGTGCCATCACGATTATTTTCCTTTCAGCTGTGCTACAGAAGAACCACCCGTTATCCTTTAAACGAACGCAATGACCACACAACAGGAAGAAGAGAAGTGCTGAGAATCAAGCAGTTGTTCTCAAATGTCTCATGTACGGAAAAGAATTCATTTCTTTCTAGGTGCGGCTGCCATACCACCCTCTGAAATAATGAATTAATTTCTCATTTTTGTAATTAGTTATTAAAATCCTAAATTTCGATGTATTCTTAATCCCTTAATCCTGAGTCCAGTTGATGAGGCCTAGATCATGAAAGCATTTTCAAGTATTTTATTTTTTGTGTAATTTGAAACAGACTTAAAAGCCTGTTATGTAGATATTAGGGGATGATATGTGTGTGTGTGTGTGTACATGTTTCTCAATGACCACAGTAACTATTTTTACAAAATTAAATGGCTTGAATAATGATGATGGTGATGGTGATGGTGATGATGGTGATGGTGATGGTGATGGTGATGATGGTGATGGTGATGGTGATGATGGTGATGATGGTGATGGTGATGGTGATGGTGATGATGGTGATGATGGTGATGATGATGATAGATGTTGGGATCTTTGGATACCCTACTATGACTCCATTTATCACCCCTGCCACCTAGGTTCTGACCAAATTGAGAAATAAAACAAATAAGAAGTAGCTGATGGAGCTCACCTATGAACCCTCTTATTAGGAGGTGTCAGATTGGATGATGCAGCTCTAGCTGTTAATGTTGCAAGCTGAGAGTGTTGGGCAAAGCTGTCCACCCAGCTCAGGGTGCCCCGCACTGGACCCAGGAGGAGCAGAGGCAAACGTTCTCTTTCAGGAGCATCCTCAGTTTTTCCTCCCCAAATCTACCAATCAGATAAGTCACCCCTCTTCCTGGTATGAATGAAAAATGTTGCTGCCATATCAGTTAACAAAGGAGGTTGCAGCCATCAAGCCGTTACATTACAGCCACCTGGATGGTGAGCCCAGAGGGAACTCAGGATGGAGACAAACAGGCTGCCCACTGCCAAACCCTCATCCACTGCAGCCACCCCCAACTATGCACCCTGGATGGAGAAAAGCAGGATACTGTCCCGTGATAGTTAAGGTGCATATCAAAGGAATGCTTTCAATGAGCCCAGACTCTTGCATCTTCCCATATTTAGAAAAGCACTAAATTCCTTAATTTGAGATGTCTGGTCTTCTTTAATTGACAGTAACTTTTGATGTTCCGATGCCCTGATCTTTGTTGCAAAACTCCTGTATATCCTGGCTCCCTGCTTGCCTCTTTGTAGCAGCCCCTCAGAACTACCTGAGAGGCTGCCTCCAGGCTTGAAATCTTCAGAATGTCCACCGAATAAAACACAGCTCTCAACTTTTAGGTTGTGCATATTTTTTCAGTGGATATTGGGGAAGAGAGTAAGGGGGTGGGTAATGAAAATCCCTGCATGTGGGAGGAAGCAACCTGGCAGAGAGTTTATGGAAGCCAGGCATGAGCCAGGTGTTATCGCTATACCTACCGTATGTCTAATCTTCATAGAAACCTAATATAGGCATTACCAGTCCCATTGTAGAGATGAAGAGATTGATTTGGTCAGAAAGTTAGATGACTTGCCCAAGGTCAACTACTTAGTAATAGGACAGGGATTTAAACTCAGGATTTTAAGCCTTAACCGTTTCCGAAGCTCAAGTGTTTATACCTGAAAATTGTGCAGAACCACGATCCTCAGAAAATGGTCCATGGACTCCTGGGAATTCCTCAGACCCTTCCACGGTGTGTTCAGGGTCAAAATGATTTTCATCAGGACGCTAAGATATCATTTTCTGTCTTCACTCTCATATTCTCATGGGTGAACTGCAGAGTTTGCCAGGAGCTATGTGACACGTAGCATCACAATTGATTGGAGAAGCAGCTAGGGGAGTTCAGCTGTTAACCAGAGATTAAACAGAATCACAAAAATTGTGAAGTAATGCCACTCTTCTCACTAACTTTTTTGTATTATGAAATATATTTCACTTTATTAAAATATTTATGTTAATACATGGTAAGCTTCTTATTTTAATGAAATAATAAATATTTTAATTTTTTCTCAGTTTTAATTTCTAATATGATAAATCCAAATGTAAATAAAAGCTCTTTGGGGTCCTCAATGTTTTTAAGAACATAAAGTGTTCCAGAGACAAAGAAGTTTGAGAACCACTGGTGTAGAGCCTCATTTAACTGGATAAAGTGTGTGTCCCCTTTGGGCTTCCATTTCTGTTCAGCCCAGAGGACTAGCTCAGCTACCAGCCAACCAAAAGCAAATTTTGAACCTGGGGTCACAGGGAGGCAAAGAGATGAATCCGGTCTTTCATGTGGCTTGTGTGTCTCAGAACTCAGGAAAATCTTAACAAGTACCAACCTCTTCTTTTTTTTCTCTTAAAAAATGTTTGTGAACCCTTGTGAAGACACACCCAAGACCAGAAAATCCTAGCATAGAACGGAAACACATATTTGGAAAGTTTCCTTTTTGTTTTCTCCATGATTGACTTGGTAAGTAGTCAGGACTCAGCATTTGCTCTGTTTATTCTGGCCTGAAAGAATCAAGTCATCAATTTGTGAACTTCTGGTGAAAACCAGCACCTTTGGGGGCAAAGGCCACGTGTCTCACAGAAACAAGGTAGTGGTTTGACTTTGGCAAAGATACAGCCATATGGCCCCTTTTTACCAGCCGCTCCCTTGATTCTCAGGGGGCTGTGGGGATTACTGCAATTGTACTGGTGGTGAGATTTTAAGCAGCTCAAAAAAACCAAAATAAGACTCTACCTATGGTCAAGCCTATTGCCTTTTGAAGTATTTCAGTGCCAACAGAAGGTTAGAGCCTGTAGAGCCCTTGGATATTAGCTTGGTCCAACCCCTTCATTTTACTGGGGAATAAACAGGACCCACAGGAGGAGAGCACTCACCCCAAAGTCAACACCCACCACTGCTTAGGGTGGGTGCCTGTGAACATGATGGAAGTGGTGAGTTCTCAGAATGCCTTGGGGTTCCAAGCCTGCATAGACAAGTGTCCAGGGATCAGATAGGTACATGACACTTGGATGGAAGGTCCCAGCAAGGCCGAGTCTCTGCACTCAGATTGTGTCCTCTGTCTGGTCAACCTTCCATCCCAGCCCATTGACCCTGCGTCAAACTTACTTGCTTAATCTCATGTTCTTGCACTGGTCTGGGAGGTCCTTAGTCTGTGTCATTTTTTTCCAACATCTGGCATGGATTTCTTAGCACAGAATTAATCCTTCATACACATGTATTGAATGAATGAGTGAATGAATGAATGCATAAACAAATAACTTGATTATGGGTAGGAGCCATTTTTCATTTAGACAGGATAGGACAGTGTGACTAAAATATTTGGCCTACTTAATGAACACCAAAACCACTTCTGAGCCTTATCCTAGATATTTTTTTGCTTCATGGTAGATGGCATACTCCACAGTTTCGCCAACTCCTTTCACACCTTATAGAACAGGGTAGATTGTCCTTGAGGGTTTAGATTTCACTGCTTGAAGCCATGAAGAATTGGAATTACTCAGATTCTTTCAGGTTATAAGTTCAAGGATTTTGTGTCCCGAATCCATTTCATTCAACTCTATTTATTGGGTATCCACAGTGGGCCAAACTCTCTACCAGATGTGGGAATACAACAAACCAGGTAAGGTCCCGAGCTCAGAGTCTTGCTGGGAGGATGAACAGGCAATGGCAATTTACCAGGATGAGGAACTGATGGAACCATAAGGGGGAACAGTTAACCCAGCCTTGTGGAGACATCCACAGGTGGAGGTATCCAGCAGAGACCTGAAGGATGTGTCCAAAAGAGCGAGGAGAAGAAGACCAGGGTGAGAGGGAGGGGTGAGATTGTTCTGGGAGGTGGGAACTGCTTGTATAAGGCTGAGAGGCAAGCAAGGTCCATGCTCAAGGACACAGTTTAGCTGGAGTGTCAGGCTTTCTGTCCAGTTTGGCGGATGGTCACCTCAGCAACCCTGCTGGCATTTGTCCAGTCTCTGAAATAATGCAGCATGATAGGGAACGGTGGGGAGGGACGAATTAAAACCATCTCACCTCCACAGACTGTCCTGACCAACATCCCCAGAGCAAAACATTTTCCAACCCGTCTCCTCCTGACTTCTCCAAATTAGGGAAAATTGTTGAGCAAGACAAAATATGGTCGCAGGCATGGCCAAGATGGAGATTTGACATTGTGACTCTCTGTCTTTAAGGAAAAGAATTTTTTTCAGTCTGGCAAACTGGCATTCCCATTCCTTGCTACGCTAGCAGTTGGCCTGAAAGTTGCAGTTTCTTGTGAGAGACCCATATATCACGCGCAGGACAGTTTTGATGGTTATGGGAATACATGAAAGTGCTGTTTGGATTATATTAAATGGAGCAAAGTAGGTCAATATTGTTTGGAATAATGAACTTGAGTTTAACCAACATATCATAAGCAAAATTATGTGGAAAACCATGGCAAGTTATTGTTGCTCTATTGGGTTATTTGACTATTTAATCTTCTAATGCATGCACATAATAATAAAATACTTTCACATGTGGATAGAACTCATTTTTCTACAATCATGCAAGTGTATTTAACAATATGTTAATAACGCATCATGCTACATTGTGGGGAAAGTTTCTTTAACATTGTACTCATCAGTTGACATTGAGTTGTCCTGCTTCCTCACACCCACAGGCAGCGTGGTGGTATTCAGCATGTAGGTGCTTAATAAAAATGGGTAGAATTAAGTGGAGAAGCCAGCTTGTTTTCCAGATCATCAGCTGTACTAGGGCCAAGGAAAGCTTTTTTGTTGGAGTCATGTGATTGTTCCATGATGCATAATAACCTTCAAAAATTCAAAGAAAATTCTGCCAACCTTGAGAAAAAACAGAATGTGAATCCTTTACCTGAAAGAGGACAGTTTTTACCAGGCTGATTCTTATCTTGGTCCCTCTAAACTCTTACAAACATCAGAAGAAACATCTGAGTGAGGCAAGCAGGAATACAGAGAAAGATTCAGAGGCTTCCACTTATTAAGTTTTTGTGCTCCAGAAGAGACTGGTGCCAGCATCCCAGGGACATCTCTCCTGGTTGCATGGCCTCAGGACATTCTCTTACCTTAGTTAAGCTTTGGCACCTCCCATTTTGGGAAGTGTGAGGGCTAAATGGAGGAATTCCTGCTAAGTAAGTACCTGGTACGTGTAAATGCCTTCAACAGACATTTCTCCTCCTGATTATTATTATTACTATTGTCACTGTTATTGTCACTGTCACCATCCCCACCATCACCACCAGTATCACCACCATCACCACCACCACCACCACCATCATCAGTATCACCACCACCATCATCATCAGTATCACCACCACCATCACCATCATCATTACCGCCATCATCATCACCATCATTGTCACTGTCATCACTAGGGTCAGAGAGGAGGCATCCCCACACCTAAGATGCATTCGACCCACTGAATTTGATGCATTTTCTTTGGCCAAAACAAAGCAAATTGGCCAATTCATCTCCATTCTGACCCTGTTGGCTTGGAGTCTGGCACCATTTTGCAGAGTGCTGCTATTTCTGTTGACATTTCAGGTTCTCTTGAGTCTGTGACCTTGATAGCAGAGAAGCTGATAAACTAACCAGTTTGGGGGACCAGGGCATTTGTTATGGCCCTGAGGATGGACAGTTGAGGGGAAAATCCTGTGACGTTACAGATGCCAGGGCCTCTGACTATGGCCAGCATTGCCCATCCATCCCAGGTCAGAAGAAGAAAGGGGCTGAACCCAATGGTTGCCCCGTCCCCATTGCTCTGCTGTCCTTGTGAAAGTGACCTTCACAGCTTAATCAGTTGGTAGTAGAGAGCCAGATTGCCTCCTAGCAAAGCATAGTTTAAGATTAGTTTCAGGAATGTTTTATCTTTGTAGTGAAGCCATAATGGTCCTTGCAGCAGCTGGGCAGGCTGAAAAGTTGATGTTTCCAAGTGGCTCATCAGGGTGTAATGACATTTCTGAGAGTAGATGCTCCTAAGAGCAGCAGGCAGAAGCCTCGAAGCAGCGGCTTGGAGTGTATTCCTCATCAACAGTGTTCCAGCTGATGTACGGGCCACCAGGGACTAAACTCTATAGGCAGCTCTGGACTCTGAAAAGGCACTGAGAGCTCTTTTCTCCAGTATAGGGGATGCGGACAGTTTCTGGGTGTGCAGGTGTAAATGGAGGGGTGAAAGGGGCTTGGTGGGTCTGATTGGAGTTAGACAATGGTGGTGGGTTAAGGGTGATTTAAAGCCTTCCTCTCCAGTTTAGATTGAGCTGTACATTCTTACTCTGACATGGCTATCGCATTTGATAGGATTAAAATTTGGGAGGAAAAGTGGTCATTGAAGTCAGGAAAACTCTGGTTTCAACCTCAATTTATCTTTTCAATAATCTTGTGGCCACAGATAAATCAATTCTGCTTTTGGGGCTTCACTTTCTTTATTAGTACAGTCAGTACAACTGAGTACAATTTCTTATATCTTTCACTATGCAGTAAACCACCCTAAGACAACTTAATCATACCTGTTATAGTTCCGTGGGTTGATCGAGCTCAGCATGGTGTGTTCATTTGGGAACGCTCATAGTTGTATTCAGACTGTGGCTTTGTCTAGAGTCATCCAAAGGCTTGGCTGGGCTGGAAGATCAAAACTGGATGCTTCACTTATGTCTTGGCAGTTAACCTGGGCTGACTGGGAGGACTGGGGGCAGGTGGGGCACCTCCCTCTCCCCACCCATGACTGGCATCCTCATAGCATGGCTGTCTCAGATTAGCTGACTTCTCACATGGAAGTTGACTTTCCAAAGACTGGGCATTCTAAGACCAGGAAACGAGAGCTGCCAGTCGCCAAAGACCCTGGCCCAGACAGAGACACAGAATCAATTCTGCTGTAGTGCAGTAGACAAGCAGTCACTGAGTCTACTGAGATTCAAGTGGAAGAGTGAGGATGCCATCTCTCCTTCAGATAAGTGGCAGAGAATCTTCAAGACCTTGTTTAATCCTCTTCCACATTGAGAAAATGGTATTTACCCCTAGTAACACTGAAAGAACTGATGGAAGGAAGTCTATAAAGCATCTTTCTGAGTGCCTGACACACACAAGCATTCAATAAATACCAGTTCTTTCTCTTTTCGTCCTTATCCTTCCATATATCTCTTTTTTATTTAACATCTTTATTAGAGTATAATTGCTGTACAATTGTGTGTTAGGTTCTGCTTTATAACAAAGTGAATCAGCTATACATATACATATATGCCCATATCTCCTCCCTCCCACTCTCCCTATCCCACCCCTCTAAGTGGTTACAAAGCACTGAACTGATCTCCCTGTGCTATGCAGCTGCTTCCCACTAGCTACCTATTTTACATTTGGCAGTGTATATAAGTCCATGCCACTCTCTCACTTCGTCCCAGCTTACCCTTCCCCCTCCCAGTGACCTCAAGTCCATTCTCTACGTCTGCATCTTTATTCCTGTCCTGCCCTTAGGTTCTTCAGAACCTTTTTTTTTTTAATTCCATATATATGTGTTAGCATACGGTATTTGTCTTTCTCTTTCTGACTTACTTCACTCTGTATGACAGACTCTAGGTCCATCCACCTCACTACAAATAACTCAATTTCATTTCTTCTTATGGCTGAGTAATATTCCATTGTGTATATGTGCCACATCTTCTTTATCTATTCATCTGTCGATGGACACTTAGGATGCTTCCATGTCCTGGCTATTGTAAATAGAGCTGTAATGAACATTGTGGTACATGACTCTTTTTGAATTACGGTTTTCTTAGGGTATATGCCCAGTAGTGGGATTGCTGGGTCGTATGGTAAATTAGAACTACCATACAACCCTAGATCTCTTAAAACTGAGATGTCTCACCAGCAACAGAGGCCTGAGATCAGGATGTCCCTCATTTTCCCACCCAGCTGGGAAAGTTATGGGAAAATCTGACCGTCTAGAGTTTAGATTAAGATAGCTGTTCTCAACCTTGGATGCAAGTTAAAAACACATGGAAACTTTCACGAATGGCAATTCTTGTCCTCACCCTACAGTTTCATCTTGGTTGTTTGATATGGGCCCCCTTTATATGTCTAAGCCCCGTCCCCTAGTCTTTTTCATGTCTGCAGTGAGAGGGTGGGTGCTGAGATTCCAAGATCCCTATCGGCACTTGCAAACATGTTACCAGGAGAGGTGACAGGTTGACCTACCCCAAAACCTACTGGGATTGGGTGTCCGGGTCGGCCCCAGGGAGCCAAAACTGGGCTCCGAGAGGTTGGGACTCTGCAAAATGCCTTTGATGAGGGGTAGACATCCATCTCCATGAATTCCTGGACCGGGAGGAGGAGACAGGCCAGGGAAGCAGCAGACCCTTGTAAGGAGCAGTGATGGGTGCGCCAGAGGATGTGAATTATGCAGAAACCAAATCCCAACGGGACCACTGTTTATGATCACTGGTGATGCCTGGCCCCCTGGGCTCTCTGGTGTGCAAAAGCAGGTGAGGGGTGTTGACAAAGTCATGCCAATGTGAGCATCTCCCTGTCACCCCACATCCTTCCGTGAGCACTTGAGTGAACCATCCTTCTTTCAGGATTTAACAGTCATATTCATAAAAATGAAATGGTTACATGAGACCCCTGCTAAAGGGAACAAACACGTTAGGTTTCCATCATGTCCGGGATGGTGGGGATGGATATAAATAGCTGGCTTTTATGAGAAAAGTGCTGAGCAGGTGCAAATGGTACCCACACCTTGAAGGTATCTGCTGAGTCTTATTATTCTTGGGTAATTGGGGTTCTGGCCAGTTGCTCTTTCTTATCTGTCAGAGTTTCTGAAGCTGGCGCCTCCAGGGTGAATGAACGCCCCCTTCATAAGCAGCCAGGAAGCCAATTAAACCTTTCTCTGCCCTGGCAGGGAGACTTTCTCCTAACCTCTCCAGCTGCCCCCACCTCCCCCGTGATACCTGTCCTTCCCTGCCCACTGCAGCCAGCTGTCCAGGAGGCAGAAGGCTCTGGACAGGAACACTGGGCAAGTGTGGATTCCTTAGGTGGCAGGAGCTGGAAAGCAGAGAGGGAGTGAGGGGCTGTAATCAGTTTCTAAAGAGAAGATGTATAACTGCTCTGAACGTCCTGACTCACCAACCCACTTTTCAGGCGGGAGCAGAGTTTGGGAGAACCAGGTCATCTAAACAAAATGACTCAGTTGTCCACAAACACCTTGATCATCCATTATGACTGACAGTTGATTTATTAGGAAGAAAATGAGGCAGAAATTAGGGCACCCCTTCCTCATCTAGAGCTTTCCTCTTCTCTGTGAGTTTCGTGTCCATCTTCATCCTCTTGATGAATAAAATAGTCCTGCGTGGACTCCATCCTCATGGCCTCCTGGGTGCTGGCCGGAACCAGTGGAGAGGGTGACAAGGACCCCAGGGAAGAAGATATGATAAGAAAAGGCACCTCAAAACGCAGAGGGAAGAGTCTTCTAACATCTTTTGAAGACAATGGCCGTGTGCGTGAAGGAATCTGATTCATACAAGGTGTCATTTTAAAGTATTTTACCCCTTTATAAATAATTCATTTTTTAAAATATGAGGTTTTATTAATTTTGACTTTCCATGCTGTGAGCAGCTAATTCGTAACCAACTGTGCGACCTTCCATTCGTCTTAGCCATGGGATGTGGACGCACACATAAACCATCTGTATTAGTTTCCTGGGGCAGCTGTAACAGAACAACACGGACTGGGTGGCTTAAACGACAGACATTTGTTTTCTCCTGGTCCTGAAAGCTGCAAGACCGAGATCAAGGTGTCAGCAGGTTGGTTTCTCCTGACGCCTCTCTCCTTGGCACGTAGATGCCACCTTCTCCCTGTGTCCTCATGTGGTCGTCCCTCTGTGTGACTGTGTCCTAATTTCCTCTTCTTTTAAGGACACTAGTCATACGGGAATAGGACCCACCCCAATAACCTCATGTAACTTAATTATCTCTATAAAGACCCTCTCTCCAAATCAGTCACATTCTGAGGTACCAGTGTTTAGGATTTCAACCTATGAATTTGGTGGGAGGTCCACAATTCAGCCCATAACACCACCGAAGGCCAGCGTAGCATCCTGCCTTGGGGCCAGAGGGGCTGGGTCTGTGGAAAGGCCCCTCCTCTCTGTGACCTGCTACTTTGTCTGTCTTCACAGCAGCTCTGTCAGCTGCTGCAGACTTGGTTCGGGAAGGTTACGCACCTTCCGATAATAACCTTCCCCTACTTACCGCAGGGTTATTTAATACGGCAGCTTCCTTTTCACCACCCACAGCCATAAACAAAGACAGATTGCTCCTCTCACACTGAAGGCCTATGAATATAGAACAGAATTGATTTTATAGATGGGAGAGGAAGGCTTCCTCACATGGCCCGTGTGAGGTTGCATATGATGACAAAGCCCCTCACTCAGCGAATTCCTCCTCCCGAGGAGATCACATATGCACTTGCTTCCATATGGAGGTCAGTGCAGATCAGATAGAATGCTTAGTTATTACCTCATTGGGGCTGAGTGAAAATTTTATTTCCCTGATCGTTTACCAAGGACCTGCTTCCTCTCCAGGAAACACGATTTCGCAAGTCACATGAATCAAGTTCATCAGCAGTTTCAGACTCATTTGCTTCACTGCTTTCTGATGTCATGAGTCTCGGTCTTCCTGGGCAAGCATTCCACTGGTTCCAGAAACTTCAGTGGTCTCCCATTGCCCCTGCCCCTCCCCAAGCACCCCTATTCTCTCTCTTACTTGCAAATCAGAGCTTTCATCTCTAAACAGACCAGCTACTGGCCACCCATCCTCTCGCAGCCATTAAGTGCCCTCCAGACACCTGCCTCTCCCAACTCCTCGTGCTCTTTCAGCCTGACCAGGGAATTCAGAACACGATAAGCATTACCTGGCGTGTGCTTGTTTCCTGTATATGCACCTTATTTCTCTGAAGTTGCAGAAGGCAGAGAGTGAAGAAACAGCTCTAACCTTTCTGAGAGATTACTACGGGCTGGGCTTGGGCAGATAGAACATGTTTTCCAGCCATGGCGTTGTTTTCTACCTTGGCAATCACGGTGTTGAAATAAAGGCATTATTTATTTATTGGAATGCCCCAAATATTTTAATCTGCAAGCTTTTACCACCGTGACTCAGCTCCCTTAAATAAAAGCCCACAGAAACAACCACAGTCCTCTCTCTGCTGTAACCCTCGGGGCAGGGTGTCTGGCACTGGTGCAGAAAGGACAGAGCCCTTGTCGCCTCACTTGCTGAGTGAGGTCCCTGTCATTTTTTATTAAACCGTGGGCTTCCTGGAACCCTCCCCTTTATCTACAGATTTCTCTGGCTCCTCTCTCTCCTGTAGCTTTTTTGGACTTGTTTTTGCAAATGGCAGAATAATGTACAGATCAAGAACATGGATTTGGAGCCAGGGAGCCCAGGTGCAAATCCTGGCTCTGCCACTCACCAGTTGGGTGGCTTTGGGCATGTTACATAACATCTCTGTGTTTTATTTTCTTCAGTGGTAAAATGGGGGATAATCATAGCACCTATAATATCTTCTACCTCAAAAGATTGCTCAGCTGTTGAGAAGTGAGACGTTTGCAGCTTAATTAGCAGCGTCCGAACTAAGGTACTTGGTCCAACATCACTTTATTGTTTGTCCCAAGAAATTCTTGCTACGGAAGATAAGCTGTAAAGTAAATCACTGAATCATTGGCTTCAGCAGCATCCTGACAGTCTGTTTCGCTGAACAATAGATTGTCCAGCTGGGCAAACACGCTTATTCATCAAAAATTTGGCCCAAGACCCTAGCCCGGTCATGTCCGCCAGTCTGACACCATTATTATATCATCAACACCCTCCTAAATGTTCACCTTTGATTTCTGCCGGGGTGCGTTCTCCCTTACGTCCTAAATCATCCGCTTGACTCTGCTTGATCAACAGGGCTTTGCTTGGAGAAAAAGGCAGTCAGAAGGATTAACTGAACATCATTCATTTATAATATCTAATAAGCACTTAACACTGCTTGGCACGTTCCAGGTAAGGAAGGTGTCAGCTATCCTTATTATGTTCAGTTGTGAAGATAACTTTGGTGCGTTCAAAACATTTATTTTACACCCTTTATGTCCAATGCATGCTCCAAAAGAATTCTGAGTGGACAAGTGAAAAGAGCAAAGAAAATATATCATGAGAGGGGGTTGCAGTGAACTTGGAGGGCACTGGCGGGGCCTCTCTGGAGAGAATCCGAGGGCGTTTCCCATCCTCCCTCCTGTCTCCCTCTCAGCTGTCAGCTCGAGTCCCTCTGGGCTGTAATAAGTGCTCTCATCCTGCAGTGATTCTTGAGTTACTGCTGGAGAAGGTGGGCCTCTGTGTCAGGCCATCTCAGGAATCAGGCTGGGAGGACTGTGATAAAGAATATTCCCTCACCTCCATCACCTCCTGGAGATTTGGGTACGTCCCGCCTCACCACTGCTTGATCACCTTACAGTGGAAGAATCAACAGGATGATGGCATTTTCCCGTTTCCCCTCCTGCCCTCTTTTCTGTGGGGCCTTGATCTTGTGAACAACCATTGTGCCTCCAGGCTAGTGGGAGATGACCAAGATCCACAGTGCCTTCCACAAGAGAGGACTACGGGAGGGACCCACTTGCAAAGGTGGGCGTGCGAGAATTCCAGGATGTTTTCTCCTTCCACCTTTTGTGATCTTTTACATGTGGATGCCAAGTCCTTTGAGTGAAGGGCATCACAAGGACGTTTCATAAGAAGAGCAGAAGGTACTAGAAGAAAACGTCGTGGGTGCACGCACACAGACCACTTTTCACATTTGACCAACAACATCGATTTTTGTCCGTGCTGCTATTTGATGTTTTTAGATCTGACCCGGCACTGGAAAAAGTTCGAACGGGGACCAGGAGGTGGTCATAGTCAGCTTGGCGAGTGACTGTTGACAGGGATGCCTCAGAGACTCACTCTTTCGAGGGTTGATGCCTGCGAACCAGAAACGTGTGGAGAAATCTCCTTCAAACGGATGACCCTGTTTCCATTTGGAGGTGGTATTTGAAACTACTTTTCAGATTTGCTGGACTTAGTTTTCTTTCTTTCTTTTTTTTTTTTTTCTTTGAGTGCACACAACTAAATTACCTCTATTTTCTTCTGAAACAGATTTTACTGGAAAAACACAACTACCCTCATTCCCTTACATGCCCTGTCTTAATAGACAAGCTGTTAAAATTCTTTTGAAATTTGTTTGCCAAAGTAGGACATAACACGTTGTGAAGAAACAGCAGCAAGGGAGAAGTATTGAAACCCAAGCCCCTCAACCATTTTATTTTAGACTTCAGACCATTGGAGATCTGCATTCTCATCCCTGTCTGAGTTTGCCAGGAGGAGAGAGGACCGTTTAAGGCCATTCTGAGTGTGAGCTGAGCCCCCATCTCCTCAGAGGCCAGTTCCAGCTAGTTTTGCCAGGAAACTGGAAGAGAGGGAAAGACTTATTGGTATGGACATCAGTAATCTGAAATTTATGATAATTTAGTTAGAGAGGGGCTACTGTGAATGGAAGCTTTGGCCAAACAACATTTATAATGCAAACAAGATTGCAGAAGGGAGGTCTAACTTCCTTTAGTTGGCCGCCTGTTTGCAAGGACTGAAGGGACACACCATTTATTTAACCTATAATTGATTTGCCAATGACCCATCTATCTTATCTGGTTTTCTACTAGATAGGAAGCCCACTACTGAGTGGGGTGGGACTAGCATGATGCTTTATACTCAAAGTTATTTGCTGATTGAAGAAGTGAATATTTTTTATAAAAATAAAGACCCAAGGGAAAACAGTTTTGGTGCTACAATACATTATTGGACTAATTTATCTCCATTTCTTTTAAACGTTGTATATTTCCGAATTTTCACTCATCTAGGTCAGGGGTCTCAACTGGGAACAGTTTTGTTCTGCAGAAAACATTTGGCAATATCTTCCTGGACCTGGAGCTATTTCTGGTTGTTATAAGTTGGGAGAGGTGTGTTGGCGTTACTGGCCACCCCAGACACACACACACGCAAAGTGTTATCTGTTCCCCAGTGTCAACAATGCTGGTGACCTTGACCTAGAGGGGACTTCTCAGTTCTTCTGGGGAAGGGAACTTGGACTCTGAGGCTCTGTGTTAGAATGTCTGTGGTTCTCATCATGCCTCTTGAAGGATTTTGACATTTCTGCTTCTTGTCCGTCCTCTTGGACCCAAGGGAACCTGTGAGACAGTAAAACCTGAGAAAATTTATTCATCTCAGTTATTTTATAGAAGAACAGGCTTGAAAAGGGAATGAACGAGACAAACTTCACCATCAGTGAATTCGCTTGTCTAGTGAGATATCTCATTTGTGCCATGGGGAGAGTTCCTCCCCCCCGCCCCCCCACCGGGAATGGCCAGCTTTTATCTCCTACTTCTGGACAAACCCTGGGGTGGAGCAGATGCTGAGCGAGAGCTGGTGCCATGCAAGGATTTAAGCCCGTGTGAAGGTTCTGGAACACCCTCTCATGAATGGCATGAAGCAGACTTCTGTGGTGAACCTGCCAGTTTCATGAATTATCCCCTTGAATAGATGGGGAATTTGTTAAGTCTTGCCATCTTTTCCCATCTGTTTGGCCAAGAGTTTCATACAATGGAATTTGAGACCGTGAAAATGTAATGGGAAATGTATCCCATGGCTGTGACTTTGACTATATGGATTTTATCTCCTCCAGGAATCCCCGATCTTAACTCTCCACCCACTCTCCACTCCCAGGCAGGTAGAGCCTGAGGTGGGAAGTCAGGCCCTACATTGGGTTGGCTTTTCCATCGGGTTCACCCAACTGAGGGATCGAGAGCAGGGTTTAGAGTGAGGCAGACGTGGAGTTGTACCCCAGCTTCATCATGTGTTACTCAAATCAATAGGGACCCATTTCTAGTTGGCACACCGTTTCCTCATATTTAAAACTGGGATAGTGATGCCCAGCTTCTCCAGTTGTCATGGAGACAGAGACAATGTGTGTAACGTGCTCAGCCCAGTGTTTACCACGAGGAAGCTCTCAGGAAGGATGACGGCACACCCTCGGAGGTAGCATTTCCTGCCATGGGCGTTAATAGGGTGTAATGCAAAAATGGTGTCCTTGCATTCAAAACAGGTTGGGAAATATGCAGTGAAAGTTAAGGAGGCTTCTTTTTTTTTAACTGTAGGACTCCTCAGCAACATGAATATGTAATGCAAATTAGGGCTCTCCGAGAGAGATAAATAGTGGGCAGCATTTTCCAAACTTGCTTTATTCATTTCACACCTAATTATTATGTTCATATATATGCAAAACACTGTTTGAGGTACTCAGGATCGTGCAGGAATAAGACAGAGTGTGGGCTCCTGTAGGTTTCATCCCAGGGAGCAGATGTGAACGGAGGAAGGAGAAAAGTATCTGTGAGTGAAAGATGGGAATCATAGAATTAAAAAGGCTGAGAGGGATGGTTGCTTACTTCAGATGGAGAGGTCAAGGCAGGGCTCCAAGAAGATTAAGTTGAGGCCTCAGTGACTAAGACACAAGCAAGGGACAGTCGGGGCAAAGAACGTTCCACATAGAGGGAACAGAAAGTGCAAAAGCAAAAGCCCTGCAACAAGAATGAATATGGCGAGTGACACAGTGATGGACAATGGGGTCAGAAAGGCAGGAAGGGCCCCATTAGCATTAGATTTATGTTTTAAAGAATCACTCTGCCTTCACTGCTGTGACCAACACAGCAGGAGGCAAGGTGAAAGTAGAGAGGCTACTGCTGAAATCCAGGGGCAGGACAAGGGCTGAGAAAGAGCAACGCTGGGTCTCATGAGGAATGCGTGTACTCTAGATCCATGCTCCTGTTCCTTGGAATAAACATTTTATACCTAGATGTTCATTCCTGTAGAATTCCCACACCACAAACCACAAGTAAACAACTCAATGCATGATCACAAAGAGAACATGTCCATGGAATTCTCCACTGGGTCTGGAGGGTCTCCTAGACCTCCCCCATCACCAACCCCACCCCCACTTCCCAAGGGGAAGCAATATTCTGAGTTCTAAAGCCACAGAGTAGGTTAGCTTGCTTTTGAATGTATACGATGGACTCATACACTATGCATGCTCCTCTGGGTAGCCCCTTTGGCTCAACATCAGGTTCATCCAGGTGTTGATCACAGCAAGTGTTCCTTGCTGGTTGCTGTATAGAATTGCGTTGTTCCATTACACCAGAACACATGTGCATTCTGCGTTGGATGGTCATTTGGACGGATTCCTCTTTTAGCTATTATGAATAACGCTGTTAAAACACACTATGTATGCTTTTTTTTTTTTTTTGCGGTACTCGGGCCTCTCACTGTTGCAGCCTCTCCCATTGCGGAGCACAGGCTCTAGACGTGCAGGCTCAGTGGCCATGGATCACGGGCCCAGCCGCTCCGCGGCATGTGGGATCTTCCCGGACCGGGGCACGAACCCGTGTCTCCTGCATCGGCAGGCGGACTCTCAACCACTGAGCCACCAGGGAAGCCCTATGTATGCATTTTTGTTTGTATAACTAGGAGTGGAATCTCTGGGTCTCCAAAGAGATTGTACCATTTTTTCTCCTACCATCAGGGTAAGACGATTTTGGTTTCTCCCACTTGGTGTCATCAGGCTTTTAAATTTTCGCTATTCTGGTTTGTCTGTCGTGGTACCTCTTGTAACTATAATGTTCACTCCCTTGATTATTAACGAGTTTGAGCATCTTCTCCCATTTAATGGGCCAATTTGGACATTCCCGTTTGTAACATACCTATTTAGACATTTTTCCCGTTTTCCATTGCATTTGTCTAAGTGCTTAATTTGTGGATGTTTATTTTTCAGTTCTAGAATTTCCTTTTGATTTATTTATTTTTATTACTTTTTTAAAATGGTGACACCATTGTATTTGCATGTTACTCTTACTCTAAGAGGGAAGGACATTCTTCCACATTTTCTCTTTTTTTAATGTAACATTATTGCTATTTTAAATTTTTATTTTATTGAGGTATAGTTGATTTACAATGTTGTGTTAATTTCTGCTGTACAGCAAAGTGATTCAGTTATACACACACACACACACACACACACACACACACACACACACATATATATATATATATGCATTCTTTTTCATATTCTTTTCCAGGTTTATCACAGGATATTGATATAGTTCCCTGTGCTATACAGTAGGACCTGTTGTTTGTCCATACTATATATAATTGTTTGCATATGCTGATCCCAAACTCCCAATCCATCCCTCCCTCACACCCCCTCGATTTAATTTTATGGTTTCCAGTTTTCTGCCCAGATTCTATATCTTGTTCTTTTTTTTAAAAAAAATGTATTTATTTATTTATTTATGGCTGTGTTGGGTCTTCATTTCTGTGCAAGAGCTTTCTCTAGTTGCAGCAAGTGGGGGTCACTCTTCATCGTAGTGCACGGACCTCTCACTATCGCAGTCTCTCTTGTTGCAGAGAACAGACTCCAGACACTCAGGCTTAGTAATTGTGGCTCACTGGTCTAGTTGCTCCGTGGCATGCGGGATCTTCCCAGACCAGGGCTTGAACCCATGTTCCCTGCATTGGCAGGCAGATTCTCAACAACTGTGCCACCAGGGAAGCCCCTATATCTTGTTCTTAAATTTCCTGAACACATTAATCATACTTACTTCAAAATCTGTGTGTGAAATCTCAACATCTGTGAATCACTGTGGGTTTGTTTCTATTGTCTGTTTTTCTCTTCGTTTTCATTTAATTCTTGCATTTTTTTTAAAGCAATAGGACATTGGAAGCCGGATGTGTTTAAAAGGGCCTCTTATGTTTGGAGGGTCCTGAACTTCAATTTTATCTCCCGGGCACTGTGAAACCACCAAAAGCTATGCTTAGCTTCTTCACCACCATTTTCTTCCTGGCTTTTCAGCCTCAAGACTGCTGCTAATGAATCAGCAAATGCCTTCACAGGAAAAGCAGCACTGAATAGGGTCCTCTTCTGTGTGCCTCTTTTCTCTCTGGAGTGTGTGGAGATCACCTAATCCAGTTTATATGCAAGCTGTTTGGAGTTCAGGTTTATGGTTTTGTTGTGGCTGTTGCTTCTTCCTCCCTTTTCTTTTGCTTTCTTCTGCTTTTTTTTTTTTTTTTTTTTTTTTAAGAGAAGGACAGGATAGTCTATTTCTGGTCTGTTTTCATTCCCAGTTACAGCCCTTCCCGGATCCCACCTTGATGTCCACATGTTTACTGGAACGCATCCTCCCTGAGAGCTCTGAGCATCCCTCACCCGCCCAGCCCTGTGGAACTGGAAAAACCTCTTCTCAGCTTCTTAGGCTCTCAGGCTCCTTTCACGAAATCAGCAGATGTTTCAAGGAGAAAAGTCAGGCCAAATTCTTGGCTCTGCCTTCCCTGGCCTTCTCTCTGGGATTGTGGTTCCACATGTCCCTGCTACCTTGGTTGCATTTGGATGCTTTCAAACAGATGTTTTATTTTATGATATTTTTCCTGAATTTTCTACACATAAGAAAATTTTATACAAAATTTTCAATCATCCACAACAAGCTCGTCTGTCACATCCAGATGTGGAACAACCAGATGTATTTTGAAGGGAGGAGCTGAGAGATAGTCTGTGGGTGTGAGAGAAATAGAGTTTTCTTCAACCTTCTTTAAGGTTTGTGGCCAGGGAAACTGAAGTATGGAATTGACATCCTTTGGAGGAAGTTGGAGAGAGATGAGGAGTTAAGTTTTGACATGCTGAATTTGAGATATTAGATATCCATGTAGAGATGTTGATTGAGCCCTTGCATACATACATCTGGAGTTTGAGGGAAAGATTAAGTCTAAATGAGCAAAGGTGGTCTTTGAGCAGACAGCAGATAATGAATTTGAACTTTTGGAGAAGGTCTTCCTGAAGGTTTAACTATGGAGTCATTGGCATATACACTGATGCTATATTAAACCACAGAAGTGATCACCTAAGGAACAAACGTATGTCAGAAGAGAACAAAGGTCTGAGTTCTTTGGCACAACTTTAAGAAGCTGTGGAGGAGAGGAGATGAGAAGGAACCATCATGGAGACAGGAGAAAAACCAAGAAGTGTGTGCTGTGTTGGAAGCCAAGAAAAGAGAACCACAGATGAAGAAAGAGTCATCATCAACCTTGACAAAGATGGCATCAGACAGGAAAAATGTGTTGTAATTTCTGGGACCCTTCAAAAATTTTAGGTCAATCAAAGAGTAAGTAGCTGACAAAGAGGTTGAGTAAGAATTTCCCATTAAATAAGACAAAACCTAGCATGGTGCTGTGTCCAAAATTCAGAAAGAGATGGGCTTCAAGAGGGAGATAGAGTTCAATGAGACAAAAACTGAAGATTCAAATAAGATAAAAACATAGTCATCTCCTTTGGTTTTGGCAACATGGTGACCACTGGTAACCTTAACAAGAGCAGGCTGAGTAGAATGGTAAGGACGGATGCCCAAGGCAGAGGGTTAAGGAAAGAGTATTAGGAATTGTATTAGTCAGCGTTCTCCAGCGACACAGAACCACTAGGATGTGTAAGTGTGTGTTTGTGTCTGTGTGTATGTGTCTGTATATGGGGGAGAGAGAGATGGATTTATTTCAAGGGATTGGCTTGCACAATTGTGGGGGCTGGCAAATCCAAAATTTGCAAGGCAGGCCAGGAAACTGGAGACCCAGGGAAGAGTTGATGTGGCAGCTGAAGTTCAAGGCAGTCTGGAGGCAGAATTCCCTCTCCCTTGGGGGAACCTCTGTCTTTTGCTTAAGGCCTTCGACAGATTGAATGAGGCCCACCCACACTATGGAGAGTAATATGCCTCACTCAATGTCTGCTGATTTAAATCTTAATCCTCTCCCCTAAAAAGCCCTCACAGAAACATCTAGAATAGTGTTTAACCAAATATCTGGGGGCCTTGACCTAGCCAAGTTGACACACAAAATTAACCATCAGAGATGAAAAAAGAAACAGAGTGTAGATGATTCTTTGAGATGTTTCCCTATGAACAGACTAGAGCTAGAGGGACAGGTGGAATCCAATCATTATTTTGTTTCTACAGAAGAGATATTTGAACATGTTTGATCACAGAACTTTTATTCTTGGAATAATTGTTAATATTTCTCTGATGTAGTGTTCTGTGAAAACCAGTTTGGGAAATTCTGGATTCAGGACCCAAAACTAAGTTTGTATTTTTTTCCTGATAATCAGTGAATCAATCACACAAACAAACAAAACCTCACACTGCTTTCCAACTCTTTCTCTTTGTTCCATCTGTGGATTCTATCTGATGAATTTACCCATTGAGTCCTGCTAACTGGCTGCTGCTAATCTCTTTGGGCTATAATTTTACATTAGGACAGAATTCCTGAGAAGGAACAATGCCTTTCATACTCCATGTAGTGACCTAGAGGTCTAATAACATGCTCTCAGACAATTGATGGGTTTGATTTGGGGGATGCCCAGCCATATCATTAGTGCAAGAGACCATACCAATTGGCCTACCCCACATGGAAAGAGACAGCCCTAGTAAATTCTCAAACACACATAACGTTTTAACGTTTTCACCTTTCATTTATCCATCTAGTTCTATATATTGGTAGATATTTATCGCAAAAAAAGAGTTTGGGAAAAAAAATAAAAACAATTTGAACATCAACTCCGAGTCTGTGCCTAATTCCCGGAAAGAAATATTAACTTTGACCAAAAAAAAAATCATAGTGAAATCAAGGCCCTCAATGCTGATTTTATTATTAATGGTACAGATGTCTTTGGCCTGCAGTTATGTCATTAAGGAATGGAAATTTCCATTTGCAGAAAAGGATTTCACTCACTTCTCACATCTGGAATTAGCCAGTGCTCTTAGTTGCAAGCAACAGACACCAGTATCATGACTGTCTAAGCAAAAAAGGAATTTGCTCAAAAGAGGTGGGGTAGCTCATGGAATTGTTGAGAAGTGGGGGGATCAGGCTCAGCACTTGAGAGTCAAGGACAGCACACATCTTCCTGCTGCAGAACAGCCCAGGAGGCATCAGTGTCCCTGGCATTGGCTCTTAGCTTTCAAAGTTTGCACTGCCAGTGTCCACTAGGGTTAGATCTTGGACACTAGAACCACAAGTACGCAGTGCTGGTGCCCTAAGAACTTTCTCCTCCCACAGATGTCTGTACCCCTGTAACCAAGCTTCTTAGAACAGGACCCCCGCCCACCATGTCCTCCACCTTCCTCTTGTCTGTAGAAAAACTGTAGCCTCCTAGGCCTTCCCTGAGTTCTAAAGAGGAAATTTAACCCGAGAAGTGAGAACATGCAGAAAGGAAAACAGTCAAGCAAGACAAAATAATAATAGTTTAGCCATTAAAGAAAGTTAAGTACTTTTAGCTCCTCTTCAAGGGCTATAGATGATATTATGAGCCGTGTCCTTTGAGATGTTTTGCAGATGCTGAAACCCCCACCAGGTGCAAGAAGTTAACTGTATGCTGCCCACCAGCACATAGACCCCAGAAGGTTGATGATGCTGACTCCTAATTACCTCACCACCAACAATTCAGAAGGCTGTCCATGAGCTGATCATACACACCACAACCCCTCTACCTCACACAGTCTTTAAAAACCTTTCCCTGAAAATCATTGGGGAGTTCAGGCCTTTTAAGCACTAGCTACCTGGACTCCTTGCTTGGCACCTGCAATAATTGCTGCACTTTCCTTCACCACGACCCAGTGTCAGTAGACTTGCTTTACTGCTTGCAAGTGAGTGGACCCAAGTCTGGTTTGGTAACACCTTCTCAACATAACCAGATCCTGACTCAAGTCTGAGCAAATTCATCTGGTTGCTGGACTCTAGGTCAAGTAATGGTGCCACAGGATGGCTAAAATTGTGAACATCTGCCTTTCTCTGCTTCTATGTAAAAGGTGTCTCTGCTTCCCACCAAGACCCCTAAGGGGAAATTGCCACACATAGGAAGGAAGACAAAAAGTTTTGTAAAGCAGAAAAAACAAATAGCTCTAGTGTTAAATTAACTTTCACCACTGGGATTGGCAGTCCTAGGAGGCACCCAGGGGACACCCCAGAGTTCCCTACACCTCCATCCTGCACTGTTTATCAACAACCTATTTCCCCTTCCTCTCTCCATGGTCAAGATTCAACACTTGAGTGAATATCATATCATTTTTTTTAAAAAATGTTTTCACCTAGTGGCTTGAAGTTCACAAAATGTCCTCATGAGCAATTACTTTGCTACCACTTGGTTCTACAACTACAGTTCTTCCTTCATGGATCAATGTGGGGATTTTTCCTTTTACTGATGTATTTCTTGCAAGTGTACACTCAGAAATTGGATTGGTTCAGGGTTCTCCTGGGCATACCAGAATGGACAGCAGAGTCACTCTCTGTGTATCACCTGATCCTCTTAATACTCCACCCATGATTAGGGTGAGCTTGTCCCATTTCCAACAATCCCTGAAAGTCTGAGCTTTTCCCTTTTCTCAGTGCATAGTTAAGTAGTCAAAAGGTTGCTGATCTTTTTAGGAGAGGATTAGGGGAAAACTTCCTAATCCTTTTTTGTAAGATTGTTCCCAGACCCCTCCTCAAGGGTGTGTAGCCAACTCATCATTCAAGAGGTCCTAGGCCTGTGAACTGACTCAGGTCAGGGGCTTAGGTGAGGGGCTGAGACTCTACATCATTATGGCTCTGTTTAGGCTCGGTTCATCTGGCCTGTTGAAATCAAATAGGATCTTACGTGCTCTATTTTGTTCCTACAGGACTCAACATGCATAAGCTACCTCTAATAATTTATGAATAGCAGACCATTCTAATTACAATATTTTTGGTTCTTAGGATGTAATCACACTCACTTTGCCTGGATGGTAAAGTATTGCCATGTCTTTGCCTGCCAGGATCCTGGAATTCCTATTTAAATCAGGAAACCCAATTCAATTGCAGCATCTCTGCACCTACAGTTCTATTTAAAGTTTCAGGTCCTTCCATCAACAAAATATTTATTAATGTTTTTATGAAAGGAGTGCTTTGAGCCTTCTTGTAGGACACAATTAAGGAGTAGGAGAGTGGATGATAAATCCACCCTAGAATTTTAATCTTCCTCCTTTTGGAATCTTTCCTGTATGGTAAACAAAAGAAGGCTGGCATCCCAACTTCATTTAGTGTGAGCCTCTGGTGAAATGTTGGGCCCAGGTTTTATTCAACCAACTCAGAAAATAAGCAGAACAACTTTCAGAGGTTTGACTTATCACATTGCAATAAAAATCTCTGACATATGCATCTATATTAGGAAAAAAATTTAGCCTGATTAATATTATGTTCTTCCCTGCTAGGACTACCACCGTGAAATCTAGTGTCCCCTTCCCTTCTGTCCAGACATAATTCCTATCCTTAATTTATCAATTTCTTACTATTCTTTAGATATTTATCATGTTTTAAAATCACCAACTCGATATTTAAGATCTCTAAACAATATATTGAATATTTGCATGCCTTTAACTTGACACATAACTGGTTCTATGCTTTATGTCTTTTTTGTGAGCCTTGGTTTCGTTGGTCAAGGTTAGAGTTGCAATGTATTTTTTCTGGTATAAATGAAAAAAAAACCTTGCAAATTCTTTGGTATTTTGGTTTATCATTGATCCTGCCATGGATATACCAGGTTGAAAGTTCTGGAGGAAAAATGGGTCCATGTAGGCAAGGCTTCCCCTCACAGTGGTCCTCAGGCAGGGTCATTAGGACATCGTCAACCAAGGTGGGGACTACTCTTTCAGAAAGGGGAAGTGGAGCTGCTTCATCTGGCAAGTAGGGTCAGTGAGGTTCAGTGACTCAGGGTCCTATGATTAATCAGACTTTTCCCAAACATCTTCATTCCATGTCTTTGCTCTAGTGAAGACACCACTGCCAAACACTAGATGCTGCTATTTATACCATGAATGTTACTAGAACTGCTCTTGAAACTCAAGTTTCCTGCAATCACCACTGCCACACCATCCTTACACCATCATTTCTATGCATCACTAGCTCCCAGGTCTAGGTCATGTGATCACATCTGATTGATGGAGCCTAGGTGACATGAATATCTGGTATTTTCAGCTTTTCTAATGGGAAGTAACTTATCTTCCCATAAAGACCCATAAAGGTGGAGAATTCTTCATACATAGGAAAGGTTGGCCAGGCAGCCAACAAAGAATGACAAATGCCTACCGCTTCCTAGCAACATTAAGAATTATGTTTCCTTTTCTTGCTAGTGAAAATTAGCTTTCAAATTTTAATTAATTAATTAATCAATTAATTAATATTTGGCTGAGACATGTGGCTTGCAGGATCTTATTTCCCTGACCAGGGATCAAACCTGGGCTCCAGCAGTGAAAACGCTGAGTCCTAACCACTGAACCACCAAGGAATTCCCCCCAATTTTTTTTTTTTACATCTTTATTGGAGTATAATTGCTTTACAATGTTGTGTTAGTTTCTGCTGTACAACAAAGTGAATCAGCTATATGTATACATATAACGCCATATCCCCTCCCTCTTGAGCCTCCGTCTCAAATTTTTTAATTTAAAAAGAGTAAAAATGAAAATTTACGGGGAAGATCCTAATTTATTTGATCATGATTGTGATGAGGTCCTTAGGGAGCTAGAGATTCATGATGGTTCATCCATTTAAGCACTTATTTATTGAGCATTACCTACAAGGCAGATATCCTGCTGGGCCCAGGAGTATAGTAATAATTAACCCAGAAATGGCCCCATGCCCACTAGATTACTCTCTAGCAAGGAAGACATACAACAAAAAAATAACATAAAGAACAAAATAATTGAAAATATCATAAGAACAATGCAGAAAAATTACATGGTGTTATAAGACTATGTAACAGAAATATGAACTTGTTTTGGGTCCATCCCCTCCCTCTTTCCCTACTCTTTGAGAAGATAATCATTAGCCTCCTGGAGGGGCTTGTGATGGACAGTTGGAGAGAGAGGGATAATAGTTCTTACAGTGGACAAAATGTGTCTGTATCTTTAAGAAGTGTGGTAAGCACATGGCAAAAATTAGACTTGTGTATTCGGTTCATCAGGTGGAGAGAAACACATTACAAAACTAGGGTGCTGGAGTTGCTGACCTCAGAGACCAAACAAGGGAAGGAATCAGGAGTACAGGGTCTTTGTGTGGTTTCTGGGCAGCTTTGGAGCAAACCTGAACTGACTCAAGTTACTATCTCCCTGTCCTCAAACCAGACCCCATGATCTGTCCTAGCTCAGGCATGATTAGATTTACATTTTAGGGAAAAAATAATTCCTGGCTGCCACCTGGAGAAAGAATCGTGGAGAAGCAAATGAGAAGACCGCCCAGAACCCAACTGCAGCCCTTAAGGCAAGACATTGGCATGGAGTCTACACAAGGTGGCAGAGTGAAGACAGTGGTAGGACATCTTGAAAGTAGAATTAAGTGAATAATCCTGCAATCAGGATGTATTCTCAAATATCAGAAGAGTAGGAAAATACTGACGCTGAAATATAAAAACGAATCATGTTTCAAACCAAAGGATTCTTTTCTGAGACATATAAAATACTCCAGTTTTGTTTTCCTGAACCATCTTCCCCAACATGTTTTTTCCAGATCTACTTCCTGGGACTTGTATTAGTCAGAATTCTCCAGAGAAGCAGAACCTGTAGGAGATTTATATAGAGAGAAAAAGGTGGAAAGGAATTGTGGCACCTGAGTGGGGAGGCTAATGGGAGAGACTGACATGCTGCAGACTCAGGAAGGAGTTGGAGTTCAAGTCCAAGGCTGTCTGCTGGTGAACCTGGAGGAGCTGACGTCGCAGACAAAGCATGATGTCAGTTTGCTACAGAATTCCCTCTTGCTTGGAGAAAAGTCAGCCTTCTGTTCTGTTAAGATCTTCAACTGATTGGATGAGGCCCATGTTATGGAGGATAATCTGCTTTATTCAAGTCCATTGATTTAAATGTTACCCTTATCCCAAAACACCCCCATAGAAACATCCAGAATAATGTTTAACCACACACATGGGCACCATGGCCCAAGCAAGTTGACACATACAGTGAACATTCCCAGGGCTGCATCTGAGACCCTAAGTGCAGATGCCTTTGAGAGCCAAGACCTGCAGGGTCCTTGGCTCACTCCTGAGTCCCTGTGCTGGGGCTTTGCCGGGGCTCACCGACCACTTCCAAGAATTGAGCAGAAACTCTTTCTCTCTCTCTCTCCACCCAAACACTATTCCCTGAAAACTCTCACGCCCTACAAGCAGGAGCTCAACTCAAACAAATGTTTCTGTAAATGGCGAGACAGTAATAGGTGGCCTGGGAAGATGTGACATCTGTCCCCAGGGACCTTCCTAAGAGGATGCAAACCATCTGTCCTATCAGGCTTAGCCTGGGCACCCACAGGCTTGTGTGGGAAATGGGGCCAGATGTTCTCTTGAGATCTTTTCTTGATCAAGGATTTGATGACACTGGCCCTTCACTTCTTCTGAATCAACAGCTGCTGATTTCATTCAAGTAATCTAATTTGAAATTTTGTTTCTGGAACATAGACAGCATTTTCCGCCCAAGCAGAACAAAGACAGTGGAACAGGGGGACTTAATGGGAGATATTTTGGGTGTTTTCAGATGTAGAAGTCAACAATCTGTTAGATCATGGGGGCTCTAACTTCTTGTTTTCAAGGAAGATGGGAAAAACAACCTGGGTACAAAGAATGTAAATATTTTGAGTTCACCCATTCTCTAATCTGGGCTGAAACAAATGTCTCCCCTGAACCCTTCCCAACCTCTCCCCTCCCCCCAATACATCTTTGAAAAGCCATGATCAGATGATGAAAATGGGTTTAAAATGTAATTTACCAGTTTTGAAGAAATAAAAGTTGAAGATGCAGCTCTTCATTTCAGGGAGAAGGAGGACATTCTCTCAGATATTTATAGGAGGCTTTGGAAGGAAAGACATTGTCCCCTTCCCAGGTGGGTGTGAGACAGGCTGGGACCTTGGGCCTGGGACCCTTTGCTGCAGTGCCTGCACCTGGACAAATGTCTCCTTCAGCAACAAAATACAGAGACACTATAAGGGACTAAAAATAACTGTGTGCGTGTGCAGGTGGGGTAAATCATGGATGAGAAGATACAAAAAGACCAAAAACCCACCTGCCACTTCTGAAGAGCTGGGAGCAAAATCAGGGTGTTGGGAGCAAAAGCAGGGCACTGTGCATGCCCCCCTGTGCACAGCACCACCAAAGGGGTGGGCAGACCACCTAAGCTGCCCATCAGGCCTGACCCCCAGACCCGCCCCTACTCTCACCCCATATAAGGGACCAGCTCACACCCCTCTCAGGGAGCAAGTGAGCAAGGGAACCTGTTGCTTGTCCTCACTCCCCCCTGCTGCAGCAGGGGCCCCAATAAAGACTTGCCTGAATTTCTTGTATGGTCTCATCAATTTCTATTGAATAAAGGGGGCAGGAACCCTGGTTGGTAACGGGTGTTTGGAGCTGGCCAGGAGGGAAGGAGACACAGCCAGGGGGACGGGGACGAGGGCAGACAGGCTGTGGCCACTCCCTGTTAGGATCCGAAGTGTAAATGCACGAAGGGGAACAGAATCTGAAGATTGACGCACAGATGGCCACTCGACCCTTGAAAGGTCTGTGTGACATGCCTGGTCTCCTGCCCCTAGCGGCACAAATAGGAACTGCCTCTGTCTCTCCTCCCCTGTGGTCCAGCCCAGAAAAATGCTTTATCTCATACGTCAGAGCCTCATCTCCTTCTTTCTCTGCTGCCTGGGATTCCTTTGGGAAATTTCCAAACGAAGGCCCTGGCCAGATCAGAGGCAGCAGCAGGGACAGGCCCTAGGCTGGTCCCGGTTGGGACACTGGACCAAGGCAAGGACTAGTTGAGTGAGCTACCTACAGATTATTGTAAGATTATTAGGACTCGTTTTCTAGGAAAAAAACAAAACAAAACAAAAAAACAAAAAACTGAGACAAGTTTTCCTATTATCACAGAAATATGTGAGCAGATTTTTTTAAAGAAAAATTAAATGTGCAGATGATGAAATAGTGGATTGCTGCCCCTTGGGAACAAGTAATCTGCAACAAAGTGGCTCTGTGAGAGAAACCCTCTGCTGTGTGCACACCCGCACCCATGCCTCCCTCCCCCACCCCCTCTCTAGGGTCCAGAGGAGGGCTTCCTTCCACTCGACATGGTCTTTGGGGGTGTTCTTATCCAGGAAGCCTAACTACCCAATTAAACCAACAAGAGTCTCAAACACCTACTGTGAATCAGACATGATGTAGGTACAGGCCACATGAGGACAAATAATGTCCCTCTTTTCAAGGAGAATAAGGTTTTGCTAAGAGACTAGATGTGTGTTGTGCTGTCATTTGTAAAAAGGGAAAGGAAAAGGGAAAATTTGCTGTGTGTAAAGCACAGGGTTGTCGGGGGGGGCGCAATTTGCAAGAGGGCTCCGAGGAAGGTTTTACAGAGGACCGAAGTTAGGACTGGGTACCAAAGGAGGTGTGAGGACAAGCGGGGCTTGGGGTAAAGCTGTGCTGGTAAAGGTTCATGGAGGAGGTGGGAAGGATGTGCACTGGCTGGTGCTGACTAAGGAGCTTGACAGGGACCAGCGGGAGATGAAGGGGGAAAGAGAGCAGAGCATTACTGGATGGGAGTGAATATCCCATGGGGATTCCAGGAAGGAGGAGACCCTCCTCTCACCCTGCAGGGGCTCCATCCCTTCCCCACTGCACTGTCATTGGCACAGCGGTCAAGTTTAGAGACTAAAGTCTTTGGAGGTACTGATGGGACCAAGGATTTTTTTTTGTTCCTTCACAGAAGTGCAGTTACGGAGTGCTCAGCATCTGCCAGGAGCTCACAGCTGATGACAGAGGCGGATAGCGACACAGCAAGGTGGAGGGCGCTCAGCACAGAGCAGGGGGACGGCTGGGCAGGGAGGGCTTCCTGGAAGAGGCGAGGTCTGAGCTGAGCTAGAAAGAACAGGAGGGAGCTGGCCCCACATCAAGCTCCTACGGCCACTGTGACAAATCACCATAAACGTCCCGGCTTAAAGCTACATATTTATTCTCCCAGATCCTAGGGGTCCGGAGACTGAAATCAAGGCGTGGGTAGGGGCAACCCAGGGGAGGGTCTCTTCCTTGCCTCTTGCACCTCCCAGGGCCGTGTTGCTCTCATTCCTTGGCTTGTGGCCCTTCCTCCACCTTCAAGTCATCAGCTTCTTCTTCAGTGTTCACGCTGCCCTCCCTCCTCTGTGTGTCACCCCCCTGGCCTCCCGTTTGTAAGGACACTATGATGGCACTGAGGGTCCACCCAGATGGGCCAGGGCCACCTCCCTGTCCCAAGTTCCTTTACTTTATCACGCTCACAGAGACCTTTTTCCATGTAAAGTAACGTATCCGCAGACCCGGGAATTAGGACGTGGATACCTTTAGGGGACACTATTCAGCCTAGTGTGGAATCCACTGCTGACCCCCGATCCTGATAGAGGCCGTTATTATTTCAAATACCAGGGAGAGATGATCCTCTGATCCCTCCGCTGGATGAGCATGTGAGCATTTTAGGAGGGGGCTTAGGAGGCTCCTGGTGCGGCCGTGTCGCGACGGGGTGGAGATATGGTCTGGTGCTGAGCTGGAACAGGAATCCAGCATCCAGCCACTCCTGGGCTCCAAGGGGCCAGGCTTTGCATGTGTGTCTCTACCGCTGCTCGCCAACCCTCACCCCTGTAAAACAGTTCCGGAAACAGCTCTAGGGTTTACAAGCAGCCTTGGGCATTTGAAGAAGGGAAAAGAGAGAGGATGAAGAGTGTTAGAAAAAGCCCTGGGATGATGTGCTTGGATGTGGACGCATCCGCTGAGCGCAGAGTGGGGAAACCTTATGTGGCCCGAGTGCCTCTGGAGCAGGCTTGGGGCATTGTGGGCTAGCCAGGACCCTTGCTCAGCTCCTGGCAGGGAGCACGGCTGTGCCGGGCCTCTTGCCTGAGCTGGGGACCGCGGTCTGTGAGCCTGAGCCCTCTAGTGGAAACTGCGGCCATCGGAGACCAGAGCCTACCGTGTGCCTCCCGCCTCCTGCTGCTGACTGATCCCCTGCTCCTGTGGGCATCCACCAGGCTGACCCCTCACCTGCTCCATCGGGATCCCCTGGGTCTCGGTCCCACTGGCACACCCAGTTTGGGTGGGAAAATAGGGGCCCTGCTAGTCCCCAGCACTGTAGCAGATACAGCTCTGGCATCTCTGGGGGAGACAGTGGCTCACCCCACCCCACCTCCACATCCCAGAAGCCACGTCTGGGCACCAACACAAGGATGCATCCACTTCCCAGGTGGCCACGCCTCCTCACACAGGACAGGGCCCCGACACACCCAGAAACAGGGTGGCCTGTGCCCCATGACCCTCTCTTGGTCCAGACCCCACAGGCAGGGCCTGAAGACACAGTCTCACTGGGTGTCGAGCTTTTCATGCAGAATAAAGCAAAACAAAACAAAATAGAGAAACTCAAGAAGCAGGTGCCCAGGTGGCCACATGTGTATTCTGGAATTTGGAGGAGAGCAGGCAAAGGTCCTCAGAATCAAAGTTTAAGAAACGTGTCCCACTTTATCCAAATGTAACCACAAACCTCCAAGGAAAGGTACAGCAGTCTTGCTGGATCGGTAGCCCTGGGAGCAGCGCGGTGTCTGTATGCTCACTCACTGATCCGCCCGTAGCCCCTGGAAGAAGGCCTGACACACTTTAGGGTTAATATTTTACAAGATAGATATTTTTAGAAGGACTGTTCCATGGTCTCTGGAGAAGCTTACAGCCCGGGGTTGGGGAAGAGGTGGGAGCGGCCAGGGTCCCTGATATCCTGGAATCTAACTGTAGGATTATTTGACATCCTTCAGCCGTGCGGCTCTTTCACTGATAGCTTCTCTGGGCCTCAGATTTCCTTTCTGCTGAATGGAGCTTTCACTCATGAATACACTTGTGTTTGCAAAAAGAGTTACCAAATGTTTCAGAAATACTGTGCTAGGGAACAGAATCTCAGTTGATGGCACAGAGTGAGCCCTGGTGACAACACACCACACTTGTTCTCAACAGTCTTGAAGCATCTACGGCACCTGCCACGCAGAGATGAGCGAGGCGGGCCTATGCCCTCCAGAAGCTCACCCACTGGAGGAGCTGGCCAAGGACTCTCCCTGCCAGGAGGAGTGGCTCCATCAGGAGTGGGGAGGCAGCTGTCACCCCTCCCTCTGAGTGGGGCTGGAACACTGAGTCCCAGGATCACTGGAGGCTGTGTTATAATCAGGGCCTGGGTTCGTTATCACTGGTCTTGGGGACGCCCCTGGATCCCCATCAGTGTTTCATCCATTTCTAAGGTCCCAGAGCCTGGGACTGCCTCCCACCTGTGATAAATGATGCATTGCCAGCCTGTCACCCCTACGACTGGATGTCTCAGGGTCTGTCCCAGGCAGAGCCAGGCCAGATCAGCTGTGGGACATATGCTCTAGTCAGTGTCCCAGGCTCAGGGTCCAAGAGACATGGTCACAGGAAAACCTTGAATCACCCAGATTTGTGTTAAAAAGAACGCCACCCCGGAGGCATTAAGAACCCGACCATGGGGATCATTGTGCCCAGAGCCACTGGAGTCTGCCCCTAGCTGGGCACTGAACAGGCAGCCCCTCTGCTGCTCCTGGCCTTTCCCCTTCCCAGGGCATGGTGCCGAGTCCCAGGACAGGGAGTCAGTGGGTGCACCTCGGGCTCTCCTCTTCTCTTGGCAGGTGTTAGAGCCCCACAGACCCCAACCCAGACAAGCCAGATGGGCCCAGAGCTGGTCCCAAGGATCAGAGGATGGACAGGCCTCGGCAGGCTCCTGGGGACAGAACCACAGTGCACCCATGTCACCAGGGCTCTCCCCTGCGGTTCACATCTGCCTCCCCATTGGTGGTCCCGGAGGAGAGCCCAGCTGGGCACTGAGAGCCATGTGTGCACGTGTGAATGCGTGTGCTATGTGTGTGAGCTCGCCTGAGCATGGGAGGTGGCTGGCCAGTCCCCTAAACCTTTACCTTCTGTGTCATCGGGTGGGCATGAATGTCCCACATGGGAACCCGCCGTGTTCCAGAGAAATCCGATGCCAGAGTCAGCTGCAACACACTCAGGAGACCCTTGCTTCAGCTAATAAAGTCTGGGACAGCTCAATATAACCATAATGTTTGTAAATAAAATCACATTTTAATTGTCCCAGGAGTCATATTATTTAAAGAAACTTTACAGGAAGACCTTATTGATTCAGTCATGCCTTAAATGTCTCCAGCCCTGGGCCAGGCCACAGGCCACAGGGATTAAGCCCTACCCCTCTTCAGAGAGTTAGTGGACCCTGGGGACAGAGGGCACATGTCCACACACGCCCACCCACTGGATTGATGCCAGAAGACACGGGCTCCCCACCAATTCGGCACCTTGACACCAGCAGCTGGCTCTCATTCCAGAGTCAGTTTTCACCAAGAAATAATGTTTTGATCATGTCATCAGGTTTTCTAGGCCACACCTAGAAAATTACTAGGTATTTTCTTCCTTATTAAATACTAAGTGTTTAAATATCTGCTATTTAAGACTCACAGACACAGAAAACAAACTTACGGTGAACAAAGGGGAAAGGAGGGGAGATAAATTAGGAGTTTGGGATTAACAGATACACACCACTATATATAAAATAGATAAACAACGAGGACCTACTGTATAGCACAGGACTCTATTCAATATCTTTTGATAACCTATAAGGGAAAATAATCTGAAAAAGAATACATAACTGAACCACTGTGCTATACACCTGAAACTAACACAACATTGTAAGTCAACTATACCCCGATAAAAAAACTTACTAAAAAATGTTATTCAAATACTAGGTATACCTGGTATTTAAATACCTGCTATGCATGTAAATCCCTAGTATTTAAATTGTGCCCACCAGGTGTTTACCTACCAATTCCCTTGTAAATCACACTTTACCTAGTAAGTGACACACTAGTAGGTGCTCTGTGAGAAGTAGTACACAAGCGGGTGCTCGGTGGTCTACTGGGCTCACTTCTGAGCTAAGTAACTCACTTTCCCACCCTCCGCCTCACCGTCTGTAACTTAAATCCAAATCCTAACAAAATTACACCGATTGTTGTAGAACCAATCATCTGTGTATTGTTTTGTTTTGTTGTATTTTCCCCCCGTATCTGTATCTCGCTGTGCCAGGCACAGAGGAGGGGAGGTTACTTAGCTAGGGCAGAGGCTGTCCCGGACATCTTTGAGCCTGGAGATGTGGTCAGGTATTGCCAGATGGGCAGGAGATCAAAGGAGGATGGGGAGTGTCTTGGTCAAGGGTACGTGGCCAGGCTACATGGGAGGAGAAAGCGGGGAGATGGGGGAGGAGCTGTGTGTTACAAGGAGGGCCTTGGAACCAAGGAAAACCCTTGGTCCTTCACTGGAAGCAGCTTCACAAAGGATGAGATGGGAGAATCACCAGGTCCAGGCTCTGGTAGAGCAGGATGAGTTTGGCTGAAGTGTAGCTGGGACAGGATAGCAGGGAGGCTCTGGGGCTGGACAGCTGGGGATTCTACCCTGGGCATCATTTATTGCCAGGTGTGCCCTGGACTAATGGCTTGACCTCTCTGAGCCTCTGTTTCCCCATCAGTGAAATGAGAACCATAAAGGGACAGAGCAAGCTTGCAGCCAGTGCCCCCAACCCTTACTATTAAGATGCTTTCACAATAGTCTGGAAAGGACTCGAATGGAGCAGGGGCCCTGGGGTAGAGATGAGTCCATGGTAACTCATGCTCTACATGTCTCTTCAACATGTATAGAGCTCACCACCATCTCATTGGACTCTCAAGTGTCCTGGGAAGGTTGCCAGGCAGGTATGACAATTCTCTCGGCCCAGATGTGGGAGTTGGGTGTACAGAGCGATCTGTGAATTTCAACCCAGAGCCCACTCTCGCTCTTCCCCACTGAGCGTAGAGCTGCTCCGAGGGTGGTCAGGAGAAGGGTAAGAAGCTTCACCAGGGCTTCAAGTGGGTCTGTTTGGATCTGATGGGCAAGTCTGTGCTTCCGCATATAGGGCTGGCCTGAGACTCTGAAGACCAGCCTCAGGGCTCATGTGATGAACGCCGTCAGTTAATTAATGATGCCTCTTTCTCAAGTGTCTGCAGCTTTCTTGGAGCTTGCTGGTGAGGGTAGTGGGTACCGTCACCGAAAGCTTGGCCAGTCGGCCCACCGCGGGCCTCAGGATCAGCCCAGAAAGGGCGGGAGGCAGATCCAGCTCAGACCTAGGAGGTGGCTGACGTCACAGCATCTCGGCCCCATACCCTCCCCCGGGCCCCGCATTTCCAGAGCCAGATCCTGGAATGGCCGCATCTGGAAGCGTCTCCAGTGGCTGAGACTGGCCCCCAGACATAGGGATGATATGGGGATCCAGGGAGGGGCCGTGGCCGGGCCTCGGGCACTCAGTCAGTGGTTCTCCCCACTGAGGGTCTGGAAAATCCAGTTCAACCCAGAACCCATCACAATGCCTGACTCCGAATAGATACCACCTACGTCTGTGTTGTTGAGTGAAACAATTCCACGAAAGGAATTTCTAGGATTAAGTGAATCTTGCTCATGGATCTGTAAGACTCCTCACATATACGCTCACACAGAGGAAAAGAAAGCGTCTCCTCTTCACCTGCAGGCCTGGTCTGGGCCGAGGAGGTGTGGCCAGTCCTGGGATCTTTCTGCCTGGTGACACAGACCCGGAGCCCCAGCCTCAGCCTGGAGAGCAGACGGGGTGTTTATTGAGGCCATACTTGGTGCCGAGACTCACGGGTCCCATATATGTATTAATTGAGGCTCAGAGAGGTTATTCCACGTGCATAGGAACACACAGCAAACACATCAAATCTAGTTTCTCCTGAGTCCACAGCCCCAAAACCCCTTGTGCCCAACTCCACAGGCTCTACCCAAGAGAGACAGACCAGGCACTCTGCCCCTTCAAGCCCTCTTCTTCAAGGACAGCTTTCTCTGGGCCCCAGCTGCCTGCTCTCTGCTCTTCTGCCCTCCCAGGCCACATGCCTGCTGTCTCCCATCCTTCCACCTCCATCTGGGCTCCACAGGTTTCCAGCCTGTGCTGACCAGACACTCACTGTCCTGTGCTGGGGAGTCCACGACCCCTCGAAGACGGGGACTGTGATCTTCCTCGGCCTTTTTCAAGGCAAACTCAGGGGATGGCGTGAAGTGGGGCTGCCCCTATGTTGATCAAAACACCTTGAAGAAAGGCAAAGAAAAAACAAACAAACTCCACTTTGGCTGTTCTGTTGCCCACATCATGTCTTCCATGCAACGGCAGCTACGCGGTTCCCAAGTCACTTCTGAACGTTGAAGAGGGGAGGGGGTGCAGAGCAAGGTGATGCAGGCGTGTGAGTGGGGGTCCCCAGGTGCAGGACCCTCCCTCTCCATCCCGATGCCCCCCTCCATCCCAGCCGGTTAATGGAAACAAATCAGATGCAGAACTTGGCTCTATCGTCTTCTTCCACATGCAACTCTTCATTTTTGTCTCTTCCTTTTTGTCCTGAAGCAAATGGAGGAAATCACACCCTCCAATTTCTGATCCACCTGACCTCCCATTGCTGATGAGGAGATTCCTAGTCTGTTCCCATCATCCTACTGCTGTTAGGGGAAGTGGTTGCTGATGGAAACACGTCACTGGTGGATGTTACCGCCAGTGCCGAGAAAGCCAGGGGATCAGGGTCAACACGTTTTTGTTTGGAACCAGGAGTAAGGGGCGGGGGCAGGTGTGTTGCTGGAACTCCCCCCATTCAACCTGGCAATCCAAGGGCCTCAGTAGAAGCTGTACAGCTCAGGGTGATTTGTGCTGGCTGGGGACCCCTCCCTGCGTCCTCTGCTGTCAGAATACTGCCTCCATTAGGGGCTGCTTTGTCCTGGAGGCTCAGCAACACGCCCTGCTTGAATGAGAGAGGCGACCCCTGTCACAGCCTGACCTCTTGCCACCTCGAGGCTCCCCAGAAGCCAATGGGACCACAGTATTTTCCCCCAGAGAGCTCTAGAATTACAGCATAGTCTCACCCACTCTCTGAAAACAAGGGCTCTCAGATATAACTACAATAATAATTTTCACAGGCATGGATTTCCATCTTAATCTTAATTCTCCAAATAGCAGAATTTCTACAGGACACAGAGGCCATAAAGATTGGCCACAGAAGGGTAGCCTTCCCAGCTAGGCCCCGTTCCTCCCACCCCTACAGTCTTTCTCAGCAAAAGCAAACCAAGCAGCAGAGTTCCCTGTCCCTACCCACAGCCTTTGTGCCATAACTAGGCTTTGTCCTGAATAAGCCCAGGCTTAGGGGCAGAGTTCTCCTGAGAATGGCTTTCCTTCACTGGGCGGTTACCTGAGCTGAGGCCCCCAGACGAGGCATCAAAGGCTAGGCCAGGTGTGTCAGCTTCCCCAGACCCATCCTGTCTCTGGGAACCCTTTAAAGTTCTGCCAGTACTGCCTCTGCTTTATTTGTTTTCACACCTGTCAGCCTGGTAGGTTTCCAATTGTTTTTAAGCATCTTCTGTTGGAAGGGAAAGGGGCGGTACCCAGTGGTGTCATAAACCCAGCATATCAGCTGGCAAAACACAATTCCCTTTAAGGCCTGAGAATGGAAATTGTCTAGATGGCTCATGGCAGAGCCTCCACAGGTACAGGCTCGCAGATGCAGGCAGCGAGGGAGAGTTTTGTGTCATGAAAAAGGCTGTGAATGAAGGCATGGGCAAAGGAAGGGTGGCTGGAGCTGACCGGGAAGCTTTTTATTTATTTATTTTGGCTGCACTGCGAGGCTTGTGGGATCTTAGTTTCCTGACTGGAACCCTCGCCCTCTGCAGTGGAAGCATGGAGTCTTAACCACTGGACCACCAGGGAAATCTGACCGGGCACCTTCACAGAGAAACTAACACTAAAACTCAAAGGAAAGGAACGCCTTTCTGGTCAAAACTTCGGAAAAGAACATCTCATTTTGAATGGCAACTGTGTTCTGATAAATGGCTGAGTACTGGGCAGACTGGGTGGGTTCACTTAGCAAATTTTATTTTAAATAATTGAGCCATCTAACGATGATTACCAAGGCCTCTTGCATGCAGGTTTCTACACAAGCCCTGGGGACCCAAGGGGTAGTTGGAAGCCCTGCCCTAATGGAACACAGCTGGCAGGGGTCCAGGCACCCACTAGGAGAAGTCCTACCATCCTCCAGCCAGAAGAAGAGGGAAAAGAGTCAGAGTCAGACTTGTCTCCAGAGAGAGTTTTGGCAAGCAAGCTCAGATTCCTACTTCTTGCCTTATTCTTTATGTGCACAGGGCTATAGGGGCCGGATATCTGCAGAGGCAGAGGATGGGAGGGTCAGGTCAAGACAAGGCGAGACACTCAGTGCCTGGAGGGTTTCATGGAAGAGGTCTGACCCCTGATTTCAGAGTCATCTGTCCTCTGTTCTAGGAAAAGCAGGGGCTCCAGGTGCTCTGTGTCTTAATAGGCAGGATCATAGGCAGCGATTTTCTGGATAGAGGTCAGAAGTGTGCATATCAGTCTTATAGGAAGGAACAAGGAGTATCATTGTTTGGGGAGCAAAACCTGTCTTCCTGGTGTCATGTGTTTCCCTGCATGAATGGAATTTGGCTGCAGGGAGGGGATGCCTGGGTTCCACCAAGAACGGCTCCCCATAGCCCAGTACTCATTGGTGGCCTCTGGAGGGGTTTCCTTTCCTGATTTTGAAGGTTCTGTCATCTGCCCTAGACAGAAAAGTGTCAGAATTATTTGTTCAATCTAGCTGTATTTTGTGTGAGTTTGATATTTTCAGGATTAGAAGAGTCAAGGAAGAGAACATGAGAATAAAACCTTTGGTTTGGAAGTCAGTTACTGCACATGGGCAGAATCAGGAATTTGCAAATCCATATGCATAGAGTTATATTAACATGATACAAGTATATATAATATTTAATAATCATATTTAAGCAAGGGGTGAGGAATCCATCGAGCCTGGTGTTCCTTCTAAATTTAATTTACTGCCCTCAGGAATGTCTTGCAAAGGAACTTAACAACTTTGGGTTCCTGCTTCCAGGTGGCTTGCACACTTGATCTCCAGTCTCTAATGCAGTGAATGGGGGTCCAGGGGAAAATCCAGCCATCCTGGAAAATACACAGTTAGGATATCTTTTATATATATGCACTTTATTTTTCAGAGCAGTTTTAGGTTCACAGAAAAATTTAGAAGAGGGTACAAAGATTTCCCATGTACCCCTGCACTACACAAAACTGCTTCCCCCACCATCAACACGCAATGCATTTGTGCATTTGTTACAATCGATGGACCTACCCCAACATGTTCATCATCACCAAAAGTCCATTTGTGTAATGAAATGCATTTGTACATTTGTGACAATCAATGGACCTACCTCGACATGTTCATCGCCACCCAAAATCCATAGGTTGGATAATTCAATGCATTTGGCCATTTGTTACAATCAATGGACCTACCCCAACAGATTCATTATTACCCAACGTCAATAGTTTGGGTAATGCAATGCATTTGTGCATTTGTTACAATAGATGGACCTACCTCGACATGTTGATTGTCAAACAAAGTCCATAGGTTGGGTAATGCAATGCATGTGTGCACTTGTTACAGTCGATGGACCCACTCCAACATGTTAATTATCACCCAAAGTCAAAAGTTTGGGTAATGCAATGCATTTGTGCATTTGTTACAATCGGTGGACCCATGCCAGCATGTTCATTATCACTGAAAGTCAATAGTTTGGGTAATGCAAAGCATTTGTGCTTTTGTTACAATCAATGGACCAACCCTGACATGTTAATTATCACCCAAAGTCCATAGTTTTGGTAATGCAATGCATTTGTGCATTTGTTACAATTGATGGACCCACCCCACCAGGTTCATTATCACCCTAAATCAATAGTTTGGGTAATGCAATGCATTTGTGCATTTGTTAAAATCAATGGACCTACCCCGACATGTACATCGGCACCCAAAATGCATACTTTGGGTAATGCAATGCATTTGTGCATTTTTTACAATCGATGGCCCTACAATGACATGTTCATCGTAACCCAAAGTCCATAAGTTGGGTAATGCAATGCATTTGTGCATTTGTTACAATTGGTGGACCCACCCCGACATGTTCATTATCATCCAAAGTCCATAGATTGGGACATACAATGCATTTGTGCATTTGTTACAAGCGATGGACCCACCCCGACATGTTCATTATCATTCAAAACCCACAGTTTGGGTAATGCAAAGCATGTGTGCATTTGTTACAATCGATGGACCTACCCTAACATGTTCATTGTCACCCAAAGTCCATAGTTTGGTTAATGCAATGCATTTGTGTATTTGTTACAATCGATGGATCTACCCCAACATGTTCATCGTCACCAAAAGTCCATACTTTGGGTAATGCAATGCATTTGTACATTTCTTACAATCGATGGACCTACCTCGACATGTTCATCACCACTCAAAGTCCATAGGTCGGGTAATTCAATGCATTTGGGAATTTGTTACAATCGATGGGCCTACCCCGACAGGGTCATCGTCACCCAAAGTCCATAGATAGGGTAATGCAATGCATTTGTGCATTTGTTACAATTGACGGACCTACCCCGACACGTTCATCGTCACCAATAGTCCATACTTTGTGTAAAGCAATGCATTTGTGCATTTGTTACAATTGATGGACCTACCTTGACAAGTTGATAGTCAAACAAAGTCCATAGGTTGCATAATGCAATGCATTTGTGCATTTGTTACAATTGATGGACCCACCTCACCAGGTTCATTATCACCCAAAGTCAACAGTTTGGATAATGCAATGCATTTGTGCATTTGTTACAACTGATGGACCGACCCCGACAGGTTCTTATCACCCAAAATCAATAGATTGGGTAATGATAAGCATTTGTGCATTTATTACAATCGATGGACCTACCCCGACAGGTACATAATCACCCAAAGTCCATAGTTTGGGTAATGCAATGTATTTGTGCATTTGTTACAATAGACGGACCTACCCCAACATGTTCATTGTCAACCAAAGTCCATATTTTTGGGTAATTCAATGCAATTGTGCATTTGTTACAATCGATGGCCCTACCCCGACATGTTCATCATCACCCAAAGTCCATCGGTTGGGTAATGCAATGCATTTCTGAATTTGTTACAATCGATGAACCTACCTCAACTTTTGCATCATCACAAAAAGTCCATAGTTTGGGTAATGCAATGCATTTGGTCATCTGTTACAATTGATGGACCCACCCCGACATGTTCATTATCACCCAAAGTCCATAGTTTGGGTAATGCAAGGCATCTGTGCATTTTTTACAATCGATGGACCCAACCAGAGAGGTTCATTATCACCCAAACTAAATTATTTGGATAATGCAATGCATTTGTGCATTACTTACAATCGATGGATGCACCCTGACATACTCACTATCACCCAACGTCAATAGTTTGGGCAATGCAGTGCATTTGTGCATTTGTTAAAATTGATGGACCTACCCCGACATGTACATCGCCACCCAAAATCTATACTTTGGGTAATGCAATGCATTTGTGCATTTTTTGCAATCAATGGACCCACCCCGACAGGTACATTATCACCCAAAGTCAATACTTTGGGTAATGCAATGCATTCGTGAATATGTTACAATTGATGGACCTACCCAGACATGTTCATTATTACCCAAGTCAATAGTTTGGATCATGCAATGCATTTGTGCACTTGTTACAATCGATGGACCTGCTGAGACATGTTCATTGTCACCAGAAGCCCATAGTTTCGGTAATGTAATGCATTTCAGCATTTGTTACAATCGATGAACCTACCCTGACATGTTCATCATCACACAAAGTCCACACTTTGTGCAAAGCAATGTATTTGTGCATTTTTTTAAATTGATGGACCCACGCCGGCAGGTTCATTATCCCCCAACGTCAATAGTTTGGGTAATGCAATACATTTGTGCATTTGTTACAATCGATGGACCTACCCCTACATATACATCATCACCCAAAGTCCATACATAGTGTAATGCAATGCATTTGTGCATTTGTTACAATCAATGGCCCTACTCCGACATGTTCATCATTACCCAAAGTCCATAGTTTGGGTAATGCAATGCATTTGTGCGTTTTTTACAATCGATGGACCCACCCTAACGTGTTCATTATCACACAAAGTCCATAGTTTGAGTAATGCAAAGCATTTATGCATATGCTACAATCGATGGACCTACCCCGACATGTTCATCGTCACCCAAAGTCAATAGTTTGGGTAATGCAATGCATTTGTGCATTTGTTACAATCGATGGACCTACCCGACATATTCATCATCAGTCTAAGTCCGTAGTTTGAGTAATGTAATGCATTTGTGCACTTTTTACAATTGATAGACCTACCCCGACATGTTCATCATCACCCAAAGTCCATAGCTTCGTAATGGAATGAATTTGTGCATTTGCTACAATCGATGAACCTACCCCGACATGTTCAGCATCACTCAAAGTCCATAGTTTGGGTAATGCAATGCATTTGTTCATTTTTTACAATCGATGGACCCACCCCGACAGGTTCATTATCACCCAAAGTCAATAGGTTGGGTAATGCAAATCATGTGTGCATTTGTTACAATCGGTGGACCCACCCTGACATATTCATAATCACTCAAAGTCCATAGTTTGGGTAATGCAATGCATTTGTGCATTTTTTACAATCGATAGACCCACCCCAACAGGTTCATTATCACCCAAAGTCAATAGGTTGGGTAATGCAAATCATGTGTGCATTTGTTACAATCGGTGGACCCACCCTGACATATTCATAATCACTCAAAGTCCATAGTTTGGGTAATGCAATGCATTTGTGCATTTTTTACAATCGATAGACCCACCCCAACAGGTTCATTATCAGCGAAAGTCTATAGTTTGGGTAATGCAATGCGTTTGTGCATTTATTACAATCGATGGACCCACCCCGACATATTCATCATCACCCAAGTTTATAGTTTGGGAAATGCAAAGCATTTGGGCATTTGTTACAATCGATGGAACTACCCTGACATGTTCATCGTCACCGAAAGTCCATAGGTTGGGTAATGCAATGCATTTGTGCATTTGTTGCAATCGATGGACCCACCCTGACATGTTCAATATCACCCAAAGTCAATAGTTTGGGAAATGCAATGCATTTGTGCATTTGTTACAATCTGGAGACCCACCGGGACATGTTCATTATCTCCCAAAGCCAATAGTTTGGGTAATGCAAAGCATTTGTGCATTTGTTACAATCAATGGCCCTCCTCCGACATGTTCATTGTCACCCAAAGTCCATAGTTTGGGTGATGCAATGCATTTGTGCATTCGTTACAATCGATGGACCCACTAAGACACATTCATTATCACCCAAAGTCAACAGTTTCGGTAATGCAATGCATTTGTGCATTTGTTACAATTGAAGTACCCACCCTGACATGTTCATTATCACACAAAGTCCATAGTTTGAGTAATGCAAAGCATTTATGCATATGTTACAATCGATGGACTTACCCTGACATGTTCTTTGTCACCCAAAGTCAATAGTTTGGGTAATGCAATGCATTTATGCATTTGTTACAATCGATGGACCCACTACGACACATTCATTATCACCCAAAATCAATAGTTTCGGTAATGCAATGCATTTGTGCATTTGTTACAATCGATGGTCCCACTCCAAGATGTTCATTATCACCCAAGGTCAATAGTTTGGGTAATGCAATGCATTTGTGCATTTGTTACAATCAATGGACCCACCCTGACATATTCACCATCACTCAAAGTTTATAGTTTGGGAAATACAATGCATTTGTTACAATCCGGGGACCCACCCAGACATGTTCATTATCTCCCAAAGTCAATAGTTTGGGTAATGCAATGCATTTGGCCATTTGTTACAATCAATGGACCCACCCCAAAAGGTTCATTATCACCCAAAGTCAATAGTTTCGCTAATGCAATGCGTTTGTGCATTTGTTACAATCGATGGACACACCCGACATGTTCATTATCACCCAAAGTCCATAGTTTGTATAATGCAATGCATTTGTGCATTTGTTTCAATAGATGGACCCACCCCGACATGTTCATTAACACACAAAGTCCATAGTTTGAGTAATGCAAAGCATTTATGCATATGTTACACTCGATGGACCTACCCCGACATGTTCATCGTCACCCAAAGTCAATAGTTTGGGTAATTCAATGAATTTGTGCATTTGTTACAATTGATGGACCCACTAAGACACATTCATTATCACCCAAAGTCAGTAGTTTCGGTAATGCAATGCATTTGTGCATTTGTTACAATCGATGGACCCACCCCACCAGGTTCATTATCACCCAAAGTCAACAGTTTGGATAATGCAATGCATTTGTGCATTTGTTACAACTGATGGACGGACCCCGACAGGTTCATCATCACCCAAAGTTTATAGTTTGGGTAATGCAATGCATTTGTGCATTTGTTACAATCGATGCACCTACTCCGACAGGTTCATTATCACCCAGAGTGCATAGTTACATTAGGTTTTATTCCTGCTTGTACTTCCTATGTGTTTGGACAAGTTTATAATGACAGGTGCCCGTCATTGTAGCATCATACACAGTAGTTTCACTGCCCTAAAAATCCTCTGTGCTTCTCCTGTTCATCACTCCCTCCCCCACACCTAAAAACCACTGACCCTTTTACTGTCTCCAAGGTTTTGCCCTCTCCAGAATGTCATAGAGTTGAAACCATACATTATGTAGCTTTTTCAGCTGGCTTCTTTCTCCTACTAACATGCATTTAATGTTCCTCCATGTCTTTGCGTGACTTGATAGGCTCATTCTCTATTATCATTGAATAATATCCCACTGTCTGTCCAGATACTGTTTATGAGTAAAGCTGATATAAACATGCGTGTGCAGGATTTTGTGAGAACATGTTTTCAACTCCTTCGTGTAAACACCAAGGAGCACGATTGCTGGATTGTATGTTAAGAGTAAGTTTAGTTTTGTAAGAATCTGCCCAACTACCTTTCACGGTGGCTGGTCCATTTTGCACTCCCATCAGTAGCAAATGAGAGTTCCTGCTGCTCCACATTCTCAGCAGCATTTGGTGGTGTCAGTGTTCCGGATTTTGGCCATTCTCATAGGTGTGTGGTGGTGCCTCGTTGTTGTTTTAATTCGCATTTGCCTGATGACGTATGATGTGGAGCCTCCTTTCAGATACTTATTTGCCATCTGTGTATCTTCTGTCGTGAGGTGTCTGTTCAGGTCTTTCGCCCATTTTTTAATTGATTTGTTTGTTTTCTTATTGTTCAGTGTTAAGGGTTCTTTGCATATTTTGGATCACGGTCCTTTATCAGGTGTGTCATTGAGAGGATCTTTATAACAGGATGAGACCCCCAGCGATTGGAAAACAGTGACCTTACTTGTCACAGCCCTTAATGAGCCTCCTCTCTGGGCCCAGGTGCTGATAAGGGTACTGGGAAATAAGAAATAGTTTGTTGATTATGTAGTTCCTGTATGGCCCAGCGAATTTACCTAGTGAGTACCCAGCAACTGCTGGGTAAAATTGAGGACATGTGCACCTGGGAGGAAGGTCCCTGTGCTCACACAGAACTTACAGGAGACCTCAAGGCTAGAAGAATCTCAAGTGTGACTTCATTATAACTTACTCTCAGGAAGGGTAGCTGATGTGACAGATGTTTTGCCAAGCTTCGGGCTAAGTGGATTCCAGGAACTGTTTCTGCTTCTCACCAGCAGCAACTTGCCTGGCACATGGCCAATTCCATCCTCACCATTAAAAACTAACCTTCTCTAGGTTTCCAAGGGCTCCACGTTGCTGCTTATTGGGAAGATGTCAGTCCTCATCCCATTAGAGCTTTCAGCAGCCTTAGCACAGCAGACCTTCCTTTATCCTTGAAACCTTTCCTCCTCTCACCCCCCCCCCACCCTCTCCTGGGCCCCTTCCCACCTCTCCACCCACTCCTTCCCGATCCACTTCACTGTCTCTTGCTCTTTGGCCCCATCTTTAAAGGTCAGAGCCCCCCAGGTCACCATCTTACCTCCTCTAGTCTCTATCTGCCCCCATCCTGTATTTTCCATCGGCCCCATGGCTTTAAACGACCCCTGGGGCTCCAGACTATACATGCAGCTGCTTGCTTAACTTTTCCACTTGAAAATACACCCTGCATCTCAAGCTCGACCTATCCAAACAGGGGCCATGTTTTCTGCCTGCCCCTCTCCCTCTGCTGGTCTTCCGCATGTACTGGGTCTATTCTCCATAACCCTCCTCCAGGGCAGGCTTGGTTGAACTCAGTGCTTTTCAACTTAAATCAGATCCATCACTCTCCTCCTTAACACTTTGAGAATGTCTGAGCATTTAGAATAAACCTAAACCCCTCGGCAAGACCAACATGACCCCTTGTGGACCGGTCTCTGCTCCTCCCTGAGGCACGAGCCCCCAGCCTTGGGGAGTTTTAGGCTCCTTAGGGGGAGGCGGCTTTATCACTGCCATTTCTCTCCCTGGAAGGTCCTGCCCCACCTTTTGCAGACTGTCTCCCTCCAGCTGCCTCTCAGGGGAGCCCTCTCCTATGCCTGAGTCTCAGTCTGCTCTGGCGTCCATCACAAAGTACCCCAGACTGGGGGGCTTAAACAACAGAAGCTTATTCTCCCGGAGTTCTGGAGGCCAGAAGTCCCAAATCTAGGTGTCGGCAGGGCCACGCTCTCTCTGAAGGCTCCAGGGAGGGTCCTTCCTGCCTTGTCCAGCTTCTGGGGGCTCCAGGCATCCTTGGCTTGTTGCCACATCCCTCCAATCTCTGCCTCATCTTCACGTGGCCTCTCCTCTCTGGGTGTCAAACTCCCTCCTTCCCTCATGTATCGCTCATGAAGATACACACAATTGCATTTAGGGTCCACCTGGATGATTTAGGATTACTCCTCTCTCAGGGTCTTTCTGTCATAGAAGGTCACATTCACATGTTCTGGGGTTAGGACGTGGTCATATCTCGGGGCCACCATTCAGCCCGCTACACTCTGTTCTATGAGTTTCTTGAAGAGGGGCCTCTTCCCGTGTGGATAAAGGGAAGGGCCTGTTCGGGAGGGGGACATTTCCCCCTCTACCCCTTTGAGTTCTTGTGGTGGGACTAATGATAAACTTGACACAAAACCGACGAACAGGAGAAAAACAAACAAAGTTTACTTCATGCACATGGACGTCCCATAGAAATGGGATCTAAGAAGTGGCCAAAACAGATAGCTTTTGTACTTTTTAGACAAAGAAACAATGAATTTATGAAGAATGATAGGACAGAGAAACAGGTTTTGGTGCTCATTTCACAAAGAATCTGAACAGAGTTTGGGCTTTAATCCATGAAAGAAGTCACAGGTTTTTTTATATAAGTTTCTCATCCCCAATTTCCTGATCTTTGGTGATAAGAATGTCCTTGTACCTCCAGATTCAGGGAGTGCACCTTTCACGTGAGAGATGTATTTCCTGCTTTCAGGGAAACAGAAAAGAGAGTAGGAGTGTCCCTCTTGGGTTGCCCGTTTCTTAAGCAACTTTAACTCAAAATAATCATAAGCCATGGAAGCATATTTCGGGGTGGCCTGCCCTGGACCCCACAGGCCCGGGCATATCTTACAGGCAGGTCCAACTGCCCATCTAGGCAGCACGACATTTGTGGCAGTGTTTCTGCCTTCTGCAGGGATATTCTCCATATGAAAAGGCAAGAACTTGGTGTTTGTCTAGAAAATAGCATTCCGTCCTTCAGGGCAGGAGGGGAGGTGGCAGGGCCCTGTGGGGGGTGTGTGGCTGCTGGACGGGGTGATCTTCCCCTGGACAGGGTGAGCTGGAAACTGGAGAGACAGAGTTTTAAGGAGAGGACCTCAGGGGGCCAGCCAGCAGCCTCTGGATGGACAACAAGTAGTGTTTCCCCGGGGAGAAAGTGCATCAGAGGGTCCTCCTCTCCCTTCATCCGGAGAGGGGTGCATGGACCTAACTGCCAACTCAGCCCCACCAAGGACAGATGCCTCAAGTTCCCCCTTGATGGGGCGGCTGGGGACAGAAGCACGGGATGCTTGCCCCGTCACGGTCTTCCTGGGACAGCTCCTTGGCATGCGCATCAGCATGCGGCTCAGCTGTCTGCTTTCTTGGGACTCAGAGGCCCTCTTTTCCCTCCTTAGTGCCCCCACCAGGTCCAACTGTGGTGTGCATGGATTGTCCCTAGAGAAAAAGCTCAAATCAGAGACATTAAAAAAATAAAAGTCCGTTTATCCTGCCGGGAGTAAGAAGGACAGACTGTCAGCAATGCAAACACATTTCTATCCCACCTCTTCTTGGAGCTTTGCTCCTCCAAAGATGAGAGAGAGTGAATGCTCACTTCTTTTCTCTTGCTAGAAAAGCAAAATGCAAATAAGTCTTCTGAAAGCCACTTCCACATATAAGATTTTTGTGTAACATTTTGGAACATACAAGGAAGATGGAGGTACACACAGATGGTGAGTGGGAATTAACCAGGCAAGTCCTTGACTATTCCTTCAGTTCTGCTCCAGACCGTCTGCACAATCTGAGATCAGGCTGTAACCACACTGAGCCTCTTTTCCTTTATGTTAAAGATAAAGTATGATCTGGTAGGAAAAAAACAAAACAAAAAACAAACAGACAAAAAAAGAGCCAGCATGAGTTTTTGAACCAGATAGAACTGCATTCAAACACTATCCTGCCATGTGATCTTGAGAAAAGTATTTAATTACTCTATTCCCTGAACTGAAATAAACAAGTATGAGGGTCCTTATCAGATTGTTACAAAAATTGAATCTGAAAATGCACAATTCAAACTTGCACATAAGCACTCAAAAACAGTAGTCTTTCCTCCTTTCCTAAATGAAACCAAGAATTAAATGACAGAAGTGAGTAGACAAGTGCAGCCCCATCCTTTGAAAAGTGGTCCTTTTCCCTTAGCAGTTGGGAGCCAAATATTTTCTTCTCCATCAATAAGAAACTCAATTTTATGAGTATTAGTAATTTAAGTTGAAGGAATATTACAGTACATTAAAATGCTGCTCAGAAACGATATATATTTCCCCCCATCAGTTAAGAAGAGGTGTTGAAATGTCTTACTTTCTAAATGCAGCCTTCAATGATCAAACCAGCCCAGAAGGGTCAAGCCCTCTGTGAGTTCCTGTAGTGGCTCTTCTGACCTGTGTACCTGTACTGACCTGTGTTTTAGTTACATGGCTTCTGTCTTCCTCTGTCTGCAACACTGAGCTCGTTGAAGGTGGGATCTTGTTTGGTCATCGTCTGGGGCCATGATGGCTCCAGGAAAAGTGCCTGGGACTTACTGAAGTGAGTTGAAGCACACGTCCCTCTGGGAAAACATGCACATTCCTCGCTTCTGCCCAGCCAGACATGCCCATTTGCTAATTTTGGAGACTGTCAGTTAAGAATCTTCTGGTCACAAATTATCAAAACCCCACTTCCAACCAGCTGAAGCAAGGTGGGACTTTTATGCACTCTCCTAACCCCCTGGCCAGAGGTGGAAGGGCTCAACACCCAGCAGCTTCCCAATATTTTCTGACTTGTTCCCAAGAGCTGCTGTCACAAAGCACCTCAAACTGGGTGGCTTAACATAACACATCCTTGTGGTCTCACATTTCTGGGGGCTCCAGGGTAGGACCCTTCTGCGTGTCTCTCCTGGTGGCTCCCGGCAACCCTCGCCTTGCAGACCCCTCACCCCAGTCTCCGCCTCCATCATTACATGGCTTTCTTCCCTCTGTGTGTGTCTCTGTGTGTCTTTCCTCTTCGTATAAGACCAGTTATTTTGGATTTAGAGCCCACTCTGCTCCCGTATAAATGCACTTAACTAGTCACACCTGTAAAGACCCCACCTTCTGAGGTCCCAGATGGTCATGAATTTGGGGAAACCATTCAACCCACATCACCCCACCCTTGCCCGATTTCTCTTGGTCTCTCCTCACGGCTTCTGGGGTTCATTCTAAGGCCGATTCTCCCTTCATCATTGCAAAATGACACCAAGCCAATGCCACCAGACCTGCACCCTCCCTTACACAACATGAGAGTGTGTCCAGCTGCTGGGAGGAACCACGCACCCCCTCCCCCCTGTCCCCCCCCCCCGGCTGAAATTCTCCTGCCTGACTGTACCCGGAATCAGATGGTGCTTGAACACCTCAATAATTTAAATGGCAATTCCAGGAGCCCTGCCAGCAGAGACAACAAAATGACACTCCAGACCCCATCCAGCCTCTCGACGTCACCCCCAGTGGCTAATCAGGGACCTGGCTTTGTCTTTCGAAGGGCCTGAGGGGCTCTAGTTATCAACTCTGCTTTGTTCCCTATCCCATCTGAAGTGCTTTCCTTGTTTTCAAATAAATAAAACAGCCGAAGAACTGTCAATTTCACCAGCTTTCAATCAGAAGAGAAAACACACAGGAAGGTGGGAAGGTGGAAAATCTGCAGCCCAGATCTGAGGGAAGTGGCCTCACAGCGTGGGTCCCGTGACCAGGATGGAGTTAGGGTTAGAAAGAGAGCAGCCCCCAGGCCAGCTGCACAGTCTCTTTGGGTCGACAGTGAGACATAGATGAGGCATCCAGGTGGTCCTCGCCGGGGTTTGAAGTTCTGGGGTCCTAGAAACTGATGGGCCACCTGGCTCTCCTCTGCCCATGCTTCCCCTCCCCTCCCCCTGCCTCTGCCCTGCATCTGTCTGTAGGATCAGCACAGGATAACAGCTGCTTTGACAACCAAGGTCAGAATCTTCTTGGGGCTGTGCACAGCTGGGTCTCTGGGTGGTCCCAAGCCATAGGGAGGGTGTACTTTTCAGAAGGACAGTCTGGGGTGAGAAATCAGACTCCTGCCCAGAGCTTGCGTTGTTCACACTGGAAGCCCACCCCTGAGAACATCGGGGTGGGCGAGCTCCTGGACAGAGCAGATAAGGCCATACTGAGGTCTCTCCTTTTCTGTAGAGGAGCCCACCTCCCAGGTGCCAAGCCACCAGCTGGGGGACCTGCACGGCCCAGGCGGTCCAGGTGATGGGGCCTCGGCAGGGGGTGATGCAGAGGCCACTCCCATGAGGGTCTCTCCCTTCAGCCTCCTACTGCCCCCCCACCCCACCTCACCCCAGGGCCTCAGCCAGTCCCCGCCGTGGCTCCCAGGTGCCTGCATGGTCCCTGACGTAATCAGCAACATGATAGAACATGGACCATTTGATGTGTTAGTGGCTTTCATTCCATGATGGCTTCATCCTCTAGAAAGGTTCTCTTATCAATGAACAGAACGATAATGTAAAACCCACTCATGGGACGGGGTGGGGGGCAGGATGCCACATGGAAACACACACAACTTGTCTGGTGCCTAAGAGGGGGCAGGGAATTAGCAGTTCTTCTATAAATCAGGTTTGCATGTAATTGTTAGATGGCGCTAGAAGTAACTGATAAAATGAAGAATGATCCAGTTCTTCTCAATTCCGACTCCGCTTGAACCAAGAGCGGACATAGATGCTGCGTCTCTTGGGCAAAGGCGGAGAAAAGGCTTTTATTCCTCTAAGTTTGGGATCCGCTTCAGGGCAGGAGACTTAGATTCCGAAGTCGGCAGAGGCTCTGAGTGGGGGCTCGTCCCCATCTGGGCACTGAGTGATCCCACTTCCTTTCCCACTGAGTTTGCACCCTGAACCACCTCTCTGCACATGCTTCGGCCCAGCCCTCCTGACTCTGGCCCCTTAATTAGCCATTCTTTGTACTGAACTTTCCTTGCTCACCTACTGCATGGTTTCTTGATTGGACCCTGACGGATACAAGATATCTGGACACAGAAGAAAAGCCCCAGCCCCCAAACAGTACTGTCAGCCTTACAATCACAGTCACCAGGCCTCCAAAAGGCGTGGCCTCTGGTTCCTGCCGGCTGCATGCCCTTCCTTGGCAGTTCCATGCCCAGACCTCACGGAGCCTCAGGGCACTGCCAAGCCAGTGGGGATCCCAGAGCCTGTGAGAACCAGGGTTATGGGAGCCTGACACCTTGAGGTCATGTTCTCTGTCTGTAGAAAGAAAGGCGACAACCTGCCTGCAGGCCATCGTCATGGGGACGCCTTTGGACAAAGTGTGCCCAAGGTTCCATTCATTTAACTGGGTCTGTGTCAGACCTGCTCGGTGACCAGGGCTTGGCCGATGGCTGTCGTACGTCCCGTGTGAGCTCAGAGCCAGCCTGTGGAGGCACCTACCTAGAAATCTGGTGTGCAGGTAGGCCTAGCACCGGGGGTTCAGAGGTGAAGCAGCAGGGTCTCTGGCTCACTCCTCAGGCACGCGCACCGCATCCCTGGAAGAGAAGATTCCTGCGGGACAGTGGGGACAGCGGCTCGTGATGGTGCTGTCAGAACCCATGCAGCAGGAGGGAGCAGAGGTGTGGGATGTGGGGACAGGAACGCAAGGGGGTCCCCAGGAAGTGACCCTGGAGCTGGGTCTTCAAGTGTGATGAGAATATAGACAAGGCGGGAACACTGGGGGTAGGCTGGGCATTTGGGCCACAGAGGACAGTGTGCACCAAGGCATGCCCCCCCCCCACACACCCCGTAAGAAACTGCAGGATGTGTGACACCACAGCAAGAACTCGTTGTCATGGAGCATCACGTCTGAAGCTGGGAGTGAAGAGCACGGGCTGGAGGGAGGGGTGGACACGATAGTGGAGAGCTCTGCGTGCTCTGGAGGGGCTCAGCCTCCGTCACCCAGCACTGGGGAGCCACAGCAGAGCTAGAGAGAGAGCAGCAGCTTGCTCAGACTGGACTCCGAGTGGGGGATCTTTGAGGGGCAGCTAGGAGGCAGAGAGACAGGGCAGTGCGGCAGGCAGAGCCGATGAGCCCCGAGCCCAGCCCGAAGGGGTTGAAACGGGACTAGAGAGAGACTAAGGACAGAGTTACAGGGCGAGATCTGCAGGATCAACCACTGATGATCGGGGTGAGGAAGAGAAAGAGATGAAACATACGTCAGGATATATACCGTAGAATGTGTGATATACGATCATAACACAAGGGATGACATATGTTCATTACAGGATTCTGCAAACCCAGGCTCCACTGCTCTCACTGACTCACTCATTCATTCATTCACTGCCCAGGTTTTGAACACCTTTTCTCCACCACACACAATTCCAGGTACCTGGGGAATGAAGACATAGCCCACAGGCCCCAGAAGGTCCCTGTTCTAGCAAAGGAAACAGGTAAACAGACAGGTGTCCACAGACTCAGCACTGAGTTCTGGTCACACCCGGGCTGGCTCTGTTGGGGGGCAAGGAGGGGTCTTCCCGAAGGGGTTGCCATTTAAGTGAAATATGAGAGGAATCAGGAGTAACTGGAGTCAGGCGAAGGAGGTGCAGGGGTGCTTCTGGCACAGGCAATGAGGCAGGCGGCAGGAACAGTTGACTTCCCAAGTGTCAAGATGCTGGGTGGGCATCAGGTTAGACTGCATTGGATGGGGGGACCAAGCATCCTGGGAGGATGGGGAAGGATACTCCCAGTGGGCTGGCCTCAGGTGTAGACACAGACTTGGGTCATCCTCCAGGGGATGCAAACCCCCTGCACCTCCCTCTGGGCTGCCTTGCATCCTGCTTTCCAGTGCAGGCCCAGGGGACTCAGCTGCTGGCTGAGGGGCACCTGTGTCCAGAAACAGAGCATCCCAAACTCCTGCCTGCAGATCCTGGCTCAGAGAGCCGGGCCCACGTTCCACCAGAACCCACCCCCACCCCCATTCCTGCCACACCTGGCTGTACAGGAAGCCTTCAGGAGGCTGTTTTGATTGGCTCATTTCAGCGGGGCTCATTATTTTTACAGGGAACAATTTCTAACCATTTTCCTTGTCACTCAGGGCGGTTGCTACTAGCTGAGTTTCTCAGGCCGTTATAAATACATCATCAGACACATTCCACAAGCACTTGCAGGTAAAAATAACCCCCTCTGCATTTGCATTGTGAGCCACAGATGTGGGATGATTTGGGTGAGACATTTGCTGCTCTGGGTCCTTTCTCTCCATGGGGTAAGGGGTGGCGGCTGGAGCTGCGCGGCCCTGAGGGGCTGGGTCCAGGGCATAGGGGGCTTAGAAAGTCGGGACGTGTGAGCCCGGTTCTCGTTCCCCTTCGTGATGGAGGCTCAGGTAGGAAATGAGTGTTTGTGATGTGAACCACTGAGCTGGGACAGCGCTCTGCTGATGTCAAGAGCACATGGGCCCCACAGGCTGGTGACACCTGCACCCTTTGCTTTAGACACTTGGGAACTTGCAGGCAAGCAAACCCTCAAGGCAGAACTGCTGAACATGGAATGGGGCCAGGAATACTCCCGGGTGGGTTTTTTTTTAATTAATTAATTAATTTATTTACTTACTTATTTATTTTTGGCTGCGTTGGGCCTTCGTTGCTGCGCAAGGGCTTTTTCCCCTAGTTGCGGCGAGCGGGGACTACACTTGGTTGCCATGCGCGGGCTTCTCACTGCGGTGGCTTCTCTTGTTGTGGAGCCTGGGCTCTAGGCGTGTGGGCTTCAGTAGCTGTGGCACACAAGCTTCAGTGGTTGTGGCACACAGGCTTCAGTAGTTGTGGCACACGGGCTCGGTAGTTGTGGCTTAGTTGCTCCATGGAGTGTGAGATCTTCCCGGAGCAGGGCTCGAACCCATATCCCCTGCATGGGCAGGAGGATTCTTAAACACTGAGCCACCAGGGAAGTCCTCCCAGGTGGTTTTGAAGCCCAGGTAGGATGTGCGCACCCACATGTCCGATGGGTCAGGCAGGACAGAGCCAGGTGGCAGCACCAGAAGAGCCAGCCTCAAAGCCGTGTCTGACACCTTCTCTCTGGGTGCTGTGGGTGGCCTAGATTTCCAGAGTCTTAGTTTGTCATCTATAAAATGGGCATAATCAGGTTTTACCGTGTAGGACTGTTTGACATTCAGTTTATGGAACAGCCCTTCCCAGATGCTCTTAAACTTTGCAGTGTTATTAACCACTTACAGGGAAGGAGAGCATGGCGACTCTCATTACTTGAGCTGTGTGACTGAGGGCAGATTCATTCATGTCACTAAGGCTCACTTTTGTCACCTCTGGGTTTGTGTCAAGTACTACACTGAGTGGCATCAGGCTTAGCCCTACGGGGTGACTAGAGTTGCATATGCTAAGGGCCATGAGAAGGGGCCGGGGGTGGGGGACACGTGTCTGAGGGGTGAGGACATGGATCCCTCTTGGAGTGTCAGGGTAGAAGAGCTTCAGGGAGAAGAAAGAACCCCAGGCAGGGGGGATGGTCACAAATCTTTGTATGAAGAAGGGAGGTTACAGGGACTGTGGGCAGATAGGAGTAGACAGTTTGGAAACCTAGCAGATGGGTAGGACACCTGGCAGACAGGTAGGATCCCTGGCACACAAGTAAGACACCCAGTAGAGAGATAGGACACCTGGTAGATAGGTAGGACAACTGGTAAATAGTAGGACAACTGGCAGACAGGTGGAATACCTGGTACACAAGTAGAGCATCTGGCAGCGAGATAAGATGTCTGGTACATAGATAGGATAGTGGCCATAGAGTTAGGACACCTGGCATCAGGTAGGATACCTGGTAGATACTAGGATACCTGGCAGACAAGTAGGGTACCTGGTACACAAGTAGGGAATCTGGTGGAGAGATAAGATGTCTGGTACATAGGCAGGATACCAGGAATACAGGTAGAACACCTGGCATCAGGTAGGACAGCTGGTAGACAAATAGGGCAGAGGAGGACACCTTGACAGAACTGACTGTGGAACTGTGTTCTTTCAGACCATCCACGGTGATGGAATCCTACACACGTGGAAACCTCTTCTCCTCACTAACCCCTGGCTGTGCTCTTGTTGACTTGGCACCAGCCATGTGCCCACACTCTGCCTTAGCAGCTCACGGCATCTCTCAGCAACCCCAAGCTCCGTTCCATAGATGGACAGCCGACATTCGGACAGTTTGAGCCACTTCCCAGGTCCGTGGCTCAGCCAGGGCCAGGACCCGGATCCTTCTGAGTTCAGTCAACGAGGAACGTGTTGCCTATTAACAGCACAGGGCACAGAGAACTTTCTGGAGTGAGGGAGACATTCCACATCTTGGCTGAGTGTTGGTCACGTAGATGTGCACGTATGACACAGCTTATTGCACACCTAAGAGTTTTGCATTTCACTGTGTTGTAACTTATAGCTTGATCTAACGACAACCACAGCACAGGTGTCAGATCGCCTGCATCAGAACAAAATAGGCTGCCAGAATAGTCTAGATTTTGAAAACGTCTAAATATTGAAAAATAGTCTAGATTTTGTGCTGAAGAAGCTCGATTGGTATATGCTGGCCGATCGTTCCACCTGTCATCCAAGGTGGGACATGCTTCAGAGTGAAAGGGGGCCTTAAACACAATTAAAATGATATATTTTTCAAGTATATTTTGGTAAGTGGGTTTTAATATACGGATAGATCCATTGGAATTTTTTGAAGAACAAGTATTTTACAATAGACTCTTAACATTTAAAAATGTTCCATAAAATTGCTTGGGCGTTTCATCTAAGTCGCATTTTTTTTTTTCTGCTAATACATTTGAAATTGTTGACGCCTTAAACTGACTCCTCTTTGTTAGACCCTAACATATTTAATTGAGACAATTATATTCCCGCAGGTGCAGGGGGACCTGGTAAGCTCAAAACAAGTTTTGCTCCGCAGAGGGTATGTTCACAGGTTTTGTTCTTCCACGCTGAAATGTGTAAATATTTCACCCAAGTGCATTTACAGAGGCTGAGAACGTTTCTTTGACAAACAGTCTTACAAGATAAAACTCATCAAATAAGTTGTCTGTTTTGAAGTCATTTCTATATATGATTCTTTTTGAATGTTTCTCCCAATTTAGATGCTGTAAAGTTGTACATCTTTTAATTTCTTTCCATTCTGGTGTAGAATATAAATTTATTTAATTAAAAATAGGGTTTCATTAAAAGATGCTTTCTACGAGTTGAGATATTCCAAAGCACAATTATGTAATTTCTAAATTAAATCCTAGGCTGTCGGGACTCACGTGGTTTCATTGGTTCCCTCCCTCCCTTGCTTATGTGGGGATAAAGGCAATGTCTTCCTTTTTGCACGCTTTGTTTTCAATAATTATAATTTTCCAAAAGCCTCAAAAGCTGAAGTTTTAGTTGTTGTTTTTACTCTAGTCATTGGATTATTGGATGCAACCAAAACACAGAGGATTTGTTTACAAGAGGGTTTGATGCCATTATAGGACATTGGAAATTGATTTACAAAGAAGCTCTTCAAAGGCTCAAGCATTTCTAGAATCTTATTCCAGATGAGCAGCAAGAGAGAACCCATATTGCCACATTGAAGGGCTTCTTAAAATTCAATATTTGCTTGTCTTAAAGCGTTGCAGTTCAGTTACTCTAAGTGTATACAGATACACAGTTGTAAATTTTTGACAACTATCACTTCTATCATTTGACTGTTAGATTGTCTCAGCCTTTCAGACACAAGTTTGAATTACATGTGCCCCTCAACACATTCCTCCATTTCTGCTTCATATGTTTCTTACTTTAATAAGAATATGGCTTTTACCCTGAAACTCGTATCAAACATGTGCACATGTCATCACCATGTCAACTAAAAAAAAAAAAAAGCACAACCTAAAAGTTGAGAATTAGGTTTCATTTGGCAGACAAAACTGAGGACTTAAGCCCGGGATGCAGCCTCTCAGATGGCTCTGAGGGACGGCTCCTAAGAGGTAAGGGAGAAACCAGGATGTACAGGGGTTTTTGCAGCAAAAACCAGGCAGTAGGAGCATCAAAAGATGTTAAATAAAGAAAACCAGACATCTCAAGCTAATGAATTTGGTACTTTTCTCTGTATGGGAAGATATAAGGGTCTGAGCTCATTGAAATCATTCCTTCGATTTTCACCTTAGCTATCTAGGGCCAGAGCCCTGTGCCCATCCTGAGTTCCCTCAGGGCTCACCTTGGGGGCAGCTGTACAGTGGTGGCTTGACGGCTGCAGCATCCTTTGTTTGTTGATAAGGCAGGCAGCATTTTTTATTCACAACCACAATAAAACCGACCAGTTTTACCTTCAATGTGGAATTTTCAACCTAATTTGCAATAGCGCTCACCATAGTCTCGGGCATTTTGCTTCCAACAGAATGGAAACCTAAAAGCTGTATTTTTAGTTCATCGATTGGATTAGAAAATATCGAGCCAGTCTTGGAATTCACAGGTTCTGTACTGGAAGTACCAGATGTCATGATTTCAAACGGACTTCCTTTCCAGTTTGCAAATCTTTCTTCTGCCAGCGGCCCTAACACATCCATAGCTAACTTCTTGATCATTCCTTCGTGCCCAAGAAAACTTAAAATCTGAACTGAGCAGCCTGAGTTTGTGAATGTTGACTGAGAACCAAATGCACAGTCTAAAAGTTGAGAGTTATGTTTTATTCGGTGGACTTTCTGAGGACTTCGGTCCCAGACGTAGCATCTCAGATAACACTGAGAAAATTGTTCTGAAGAGGGAAGGAGGGGAGGGCAGAGCCAGGATATATAGGAATTTTGCACCAAAGACCAGGTAGTCAGAACATCAAAAGATGACTATTAATTAAAGAAAACCAGACATCCCAATTAATGCATTTAGAGATTTTCTATGTACGGGAAGATGCAAAGTCTGGGCTCACTGAAATCATTCCTTTGATATGCACCTCAGCTCTCTGGGGCCAGCATCCCATGCTTTCTCATCCTGAATCCCCTCAGCGTGTACCATGGTAGGGGGGTGGATGCAGCAGCTAAATGCCGGGGTGGGGGGGTGGCATCCTGCCTCCATCCTGAGTTCCCTCAGGGCTCACTGGGCAGCTGTAATGTGATGGCTTGATGGCTGCAACACCCTTTGTTTACTGATATGGCAGCAATATTTTTCCTTCACAGGAAGAAGAGCATTTTGATCTAGATAAAAAAATCAGCGTTTGATCTAAATGAAAAATCAGGCCTTATGGAGCCACGTGCAAGAAGCCTTCTGCAGCCACACATGGTAAGTCCCTGTCTTCGAGCAAAATCTTCTTAATATGACCGCTGAAGTTGGAAGTAGGGGCCGCTGTGTGGTCAGCATCCTTCCTGCTACCCACAGGCAGAGGGGCCACGTGGAAGGGCATTCTGTGCCAGCTGTGGCTTCAGCAGAATTTTAGCGACCAATGGAAGTTCAGGACTTGTTTTTTCATTAAATGTGTACTTTCATTATTTTAGCTCGTTGCTGACCAAAAAGTTCATTATAAAATTTTAAAAGCAATATCAAGTAAAATAAATATTTGGTGGTGTATTTGTCCTGACGATAAAGAAAGGCTTGTTTGTAGCTGAGCCTATGGCTGCTCCTGTCTGTCTGTTCTAAGCAGGACTGCTGGCCTCTAGTCTTCACCGGGCTTCACACACGTCTGCACATAAGGTCCTACCAGCCCCACTGACTGCCCGTTGGGGGCTTTGAAGTCTTTCAGGTGGTGGCGCTGGCCACAGCACAACTGGCTGTTCACCAGGTTGGCTGGCGTGGGGCAGCAACATGAGACACTTCTCCCCTTGCTGGAGGGAGGCCAGATGGAGGGCGTGCTCACTGTCACTCATGCATGAGCAGTGCCCAGTGGTGGTCCCCACTTGGAGGCAGGTGAGACGTCCTGGGTCTGGAAAAGGTTGAGAGCAAGGCTGGTCTGTCATCATCAGTGGGCTTTCAGCTTGAACCCCATGTGAAACTAAAACCTCTTGCTGCCAGCCTCTCATGCACTAGGAGATGAGAGCCTCAGGGAAACTGGGGGCCAAAAGCTGGCATCTGCTGGACCACATGGCCCTCGACATGAACATTCATCATAATACTTGGTTTGAAAATGAAAAATCTGGCACAAATGCCAAATTGATGGGTGTCTCGTCAACATGTGCAGACTGAGACAAAGGTCACTCTTATGGACTGAATATTGTCCACCCAAAATCCATATGTTGAAATCCTAACCCACAATATGATCGTATTAGGAGGCGGAGCCTTTGGGAGATAATTAGGTCATGAGGGTGGAGGCCCCATGAATGCGATTAGTGCCCCTATAAAAGGGACCCCATAGAGCTTCCTTGTCCCTTCTGCCACATGGAGACAGATCATGGAGATGGCCGTCTATGAACCAGGAAGCTGGTCTCACCAGACACCAGGTGCCTTGATCTCGGACATCCAGGCTCCAAAACTGTGAGAAATAAATGTCTGCTGTTTCTAATCCCCCCAGTCTGTGGTGCTCTGTTATTGCTGCCCGAATGGACCAAGACAGTCCCCCTCCTGGGGGACAGCCAACCATCCCTGCCCAGGAGTGTCTGGCCTCCCTGAGCCTCAGGAGCCGAAACCGTCTCCTCCTCCAGCCCCTCTGAACAGGGGAGCTGACCCTATACCTACTGTCAGCACCTCCTGCCCCACTGCTTCCATGACAAGCACAGTCTTCAGCACTTGCTCTCTTTCCCTAACACACACCCCAGAGCTCAGGCCAAATCTTCCGCATTAGGATTTCCTGCAGCAGGAACACCGACTCTGCCAGGGCCCTTCTCTATCCCAACCCCGCAAAACGGGAAAGCCTGGGGAGGGGGCTCCTTTTGGAGGTGTGATGAGCTGGGCCAGATAGGCGGGGTCTATCTCTCTGCTCTGCTCACCGACACGCACCTCATCTCCAGAAAAGGAGGTGGGGAAACCTAGCTGTTTGCACCTACCAAACAAAAGGGGATGAGGCCCCATGAATGAAGGGAATACTTGGTGGCATCTACCCGGGCTCTCGCCCTCCCTGGTCTGCACTCACAGCCTGGAGAGATTCCAGAGGTCCTGCTCCAGACATATCTCCTTCACGTGGCAGGGATGCAGCCGGACAGATGCTCTCATCAGGACCCAGAGTGATGGGGGGTACATGGCTCCCCAGGGAGGGATGCTGTACAAATATCACCCACCTTTGGGCAGGTAACATCCCCCATCTCCCTAGTTTTTGAAGATGTGCAGATTGAAACCCAGAGTCTTTCTCTGTCTCTACCAGAATCACACAGCTGCTTGGCTCAGGGTAGAGGTTTGGACGCAGGTGTGTTTGACTCCTGCAACTGTGTCCAGGTGAGCATCTGACTCCACCTGCTCAACCCCATTAGCTCACTTGGAGGTCACCCCAAGACTGGGCAGCTTCCACCTCTGCACACAGCCAAGCTCTGCTCATTTGTCTCACCCCCTGCACCCCCTACTCCCCAGCACAACCAGGGAAGGTGAGGAAGGTAACCTCCAGGTGTCACTCCCTCCTGGCTCCTCCCACACAAGCAAGACAGCAGACTGTTCACGGAGCACAGGAGCCCTGTCTGGAGGTGGACTGTGTCTGGAGCACCTCCGCTGGCCCTGGGAGAAGGCCACGTCCAGCACCTGCCTGGAGCAACCTCCCACAGGGTGTTAGTCTCTCTTACAACAGAAAAGAAATCAGTCCTTCCCCGAGCCACTTTGCACACCACGTGCATCGAGAGAGGATACAGGGCAATTTGTCCAAATTACAAACAGGAAGACATTCTAGACGGATCCGTTGCAATTAATGGCAAGGCTTTAATTCCAGGAGCTTGTGTGACAGGAAGAATGGCAGATGTAGTGGAGCCTGCCACTCCCTCCCCTCCCTGGTTCCCGGGCCAACTGAACACTCCTGTGGGAGCCTGCCCTTCATTCAGCCACAGATTTTGCTTTTATTGAGCACCTACTATGTGCCCAACATAGCTAAACACACTGTCAGTGTTTTTGGGGTCTGTCCAAGCAGGTCTGGGGCAGGAATGTAAGGATGAACCTGACCCCGGGGAGGAGGTGACTGGTGGCTTTGGGGTTTTCCTCTGGGGGTCTCCTGCTGCCCCAGAGTCATGTTTGTGGTCCTTTCATTCCTCAGAGGTTTACTACCCTCTTATGTCCTGACACCAAGCTACCTGGTGGGTAGAAATGATTAAGGCCAGAGCCGTGGCCACTCATGTAGACGAAGCACGAGAGAGGATTATCAAGGGAGCGGCAGAGGGCATGCTGGGGTCTGTGTGGGGTTTGGGGGGGCCTTGATCTGGCCAAGAGGTGGCTGGTCTGGGCAGGACAGGAGCCAGGCCAGGCTGGGGTGGGGTCTGGGGAGGGCAGGCCCAGCACGTGTCACCAAAGAGGGTGGAGAAGCTGGCACTGTGGGTGCCAAGGAGGATGGAGGGGACGTGGGCCCTGCCCTCTGGAGGTGGAGACGGTACAAACACAAGCACAGCAATTCAGCTCCTACTTAGAACTCCTCGTGCTTATACAGAGGGGGCTCAGGGGAGCTGATTGTCGGATATTCAGGAGTTTTGTGAGCAGGTTTTTCTGCAGCTCGTAGCTTAAATCGGACCTCTTGGGAGTATTGACACCATGGGAATTGGTGAAGACAGTGAAACAAAACTTGTGCTTTTTCTTCTTTTTCCAGCTGGTTTGTCAGCAAGGAGGAGGGAGCAGGACCCCGGGGGGTGGGCAGGACGCATGTGGGGTACAGCAGCCTGAGGGGAGTGTGCTGGGGCTGAGTCTGTGGGGTGGTTGGCAAGGAGAGGAAAGCAGGCCAACTCATGGAGGAACAGCAGCCCAAGGTGCAGGCTGGCCGGGGCCCACATACAGCCACAAGGTCATTTCCTGCAGGGTTGTGGGATGCAGCTGGGAGAGGCCCCGCTGGGGCTTCCTCTGTGGGGACAGGAGTGTGATCCACAGAGGAAGTTCCACAGAGGAGCCAGTGCCTTCACGGCTGGGCTGGGGGACAGGTCAGCTGGGAAGGCTGGACAGGCTGCATGTGTAAAAGCCAGACCTTCCCACCTCTGAAACTGAGCAGAATCCTGGAGGGCTCCTGGGCACGTAAGCCTTTCTGTGTCCCTTGTTTCTTGTTTGTAGGGAACAGACTCCAGCCCCCATGACCTTCCCTGAGTTTCAAAGAGCAGACACAAACAGTTGCTAATCAGGGAAAGGAGAGGATGCAGAGATAAAGGAGGAGACCACCTGAAGCCAGATTAAAGGAGTGCAGGCCCTGCACACACCCTGATCCTTATCAGCAACCCTGCCCTTGGACCATTGCTATAAAACTCCTCACCAAATCCCCTCGGGTTAGGACACACAGTTTTTTTTGTTTGTTTGTTTTTTTCCGGTACGTGGGCCTCTCACTGTTTTGGCCTCTCCCATTGCGGGGCACAGGCTCCGGACGCGCAGGCTCAGCGGCCATGGGTCCCAGGCCCAGCCGCTCTGCGGCATGTGGGATCTTCCCGGACCGGGGCACGAACCCGCGTCCCCTGCATCGGCAGGCGGACTCTCAACCATTGCGCCACCAGGGAAGCCCAGACACACGGTTTTTGAGGCACGAGCCCATTGTGTCTCCCTTTTCCTGGCAAAGCAATAAAGCTATTCTTTTCTACTTCACCTGAAACCCTATCTCAGAGATTCGATTTGGCACTGGGACACAGAGGCCAAGTTTTCAGCATCAACGGCACATGGACATTGAAAACACTCCAAAAATCAGCTCTGTGTCTCCAAACAGCCTGGATTCTAAGTTGTTCCAGAGTGAGAAGTTGTGGGCATGGGGGTGTGGGGTGTGAGGACATTGACCGCTGGCCACAGGGCAGGGGCTCTCGGCAGAACAGAAACCGGTCCAGGTGGGCCAGGCCAGGCCTGCACCCCGACGCCGAGTCCAAAGCCCCCCATACGCTGAGCAGATGAGGCCCAGACACAGATCATGGAAACGATTATCATTTCAATATGACATTTCAAGGTGGGCAGTGACGTGGCAGGGAGCGGAAGTTACCCCACTCTCAGCAGACACAGATCATGGAAACGATTATGCCCATAAGGTTCCGCTTGAGGGTTTAATGGAACTGGCCTGCCCTGCATTGATAAATAGCTCAAGTGGAGAAGCAGGCCCAGTGGGGGCGAGGCTTCACGGAGGGAGGGAGGGAGAGAGGGGAGGGAGGGAGGGGAAGGAGAGGAAAGGGGAGGGGGGGGAGGGGGGGGGCTGTAGCCTCTGCAGGGGTGCGGCGGGTCTGTCAGCTCCAGCTGCCGTAGCAAACACCGCATACTGGGGGATTAAGAACCAGACATTTGTTCCTTATGGTTCTGGAGGCTGAACATCCAAGATCAAGGCACCAGCAGATGTGCTCTCTGGCGAGGACCAGCTTCCTCGCTTGCAGACAGCCATCATCTCACTGTCTTCACAAGGTAGAGAGAAAGCAACTCTCCCATCTTTTAGAAGGGCGCTAATCCCATCATGATGGCTCCACCCTCAAGACTCCCAGAGGCGCCACCTCCTAATACCATCACATTGGGAGATAGGGTTTTTTTTTTTTTTAATTATTTTAATCAGTTAATTCGTTTTTCGGCCATGCCACGAGGCTTGCGGGATCTTAGTTCCCCCACCAGGGATTGAGCCCATGCCCTTGGCAGTGAGAGTGTAGAGTCCTAACCACTGAACCAACAGGGAATTCCCAGGAAATCGGGCTTTAACATATGAATTTGGGGACCCAGACATTCATATGCAGCAGGTGGTCACCAGGACAACACTTGCAGGAACGTCATCCCATAACCCCCAACGGCAGGAACCTGCTGTTTCACCCAACTCACCGCTGGCGTTTGGCTGTACCTCCAGGCTGCCCAGGTCTGCGGTTGTGGGCCCCGCTTGCAGGGAGGGGAAAGCAGGTGGTAGATGCTGACATGTCCTGTCCTCAAGCCGAAGGGGAGCCCCGTCTCCGGGGGCAGGTCCCAACTCCCATTCCTGTTCCCTCGTTTGTTCCCAGCTGTGTGATGCAGGACGCCCAGCAAAATACGAATTGCAGATAAACCATGTAGACTCTGGTGTAGAGACAGCCCATGCCTCATATATTCATAAAAAATTACTTGTTTATCTGAACTTCACGTTTAACTGGTCCGGTACTCTATCCTGCAGCCCTCGACCCAGGCCGGCCTCAACTTCTCTGAGCTTTAGTTTCCTCCTCCCCAGACAGTGTCCACCTGCGGAGACGGACGACTCCAGAAGACACCAGGGCAGAGCCCAGGGCAGCCCTGCCCAGCCTAGTGGCGAGGGTCTTGGCTGTCCTCCCTGTGTCCCAGATGCACGGGAGACCACCAGATAGCCAAGCCAGGTGACCACATGGGGACAGGGACAGGCCAGTGGTGGAAGATGTCCCTTAGCTAATGCCTTGGGGCTGGGGGAGCAGATCACTGCCTGAAGAAGGGAGGGGGCAGGGGGCCCTGGATATGAGGAACACCACAAAGATACAGGCTCGAGAGAAGTCTCCATAATCAAAGAAGTATCCAAAGTCAGAGCCTGGAGAAGAGAGTGCTGGCCCCGCCCAGGATGGGGATGGAGGTGGGGGCCAAGTATGGGAGAACTTTTCTTTGGTGTGCAGGAAACGAGGCCCTGGGGGTGCTGGGAGGGGCCGTGAAGGCAGCTGGGATGGGAGGCCTGGGCAGGCTGGGTGGTGCTTGGGGGTGGGGTGGGGTGAGGTGTTGGGCTGAACTGTGTCTGGAGAGCGTCCTGGGTCAGGGAGAGGAAGAAACAGAGGAGGGATCAGGCCACAGCCTCCAGAGTTGACAACCGTGATGTGGGACCCAAACACGGGAAGGGAAACTCCAAAGGTCCCAGCAGGTAATGGAAAGGCTGCCTTGTGAGACATGCAGGCAGAATTCCAAGGTGGCCCCATGATCGAGGTTCACTCTGGGGCCTAGCCAGAACGGTGACTTGCTTCTCTCCCATGGACTGTGGGGCTTTTGTAGATGCCATTAAGGTCCCCAATCAGCTGATCTTGAGCTCATCAAAGGGGAGGTTGTCCTGGGTGGGCCTGACCCAATCAGAGGAAGGTCCTTACAAGAGGGACCAGGGCCCTTCCCGAGTTAGGGACTCTTGTCTCCTGCTGGATTTGAGGAAGGAAGCCGCCATGAGTTCTACAGCTGCAAGGAACTCAATTCTGCCAACAGCCCTGAGAGCTTGGATGAGACCCCAGCCCCCGGCAATAACGTGATGGCAGCCTTGTGCGATCACACCCAGGACCCAGCCTCTGACTCACAGCAAATGTGAGATAACTTACAGATGTTGTTTAAGCCGCTGAACTTGTGCAGGTCGTCACGTACAGTAGAGGCTGTGCATCTCCCTGCGTGAGCTCAAGGAACGGCCAGGTGGCCACCTGACAGGTGTGTTGGATTGGGACTTCCCGTCTGGGTGAAAGGGTGCACCAGACTGCTCACCCTTGGAATCTAGAACCCACTATTCCATGTCTCTGGACAGACTAGAAGGTGGGCATAATTCATTCATTCATTTCAACACATTTTGTGCAAAGCATGTATGAGAGAAAAACCCGGTGGTGCAGCCCTCAAGCGGCTTAGACGCAGGTACAGAAGATCCGATGTCAGCATGTGGACACGTGGCAACTGGGCTAGGTGATCAAGGACTTGTGGTGCAGGGAGGGAATTGGGAAGGGGTTGACCGTGTGGGGGGCCTGGGGGTCGTGCTTCCCAGAGGAAGGAGCAGCTTGGTGAGATCGATCACAGAGCAGATGAAGGTGAACCTTCCCTTGGATCCACCGAGGGCGCAGGCTGGCTTGGAGCCAGTCCCCCAGGTCTCCCCTCACCTGGGCCAGGTACTCCTTGGGGTGTGGCCTCCCAGGGCTTTAACTCAGGTCTCCTCCCACTTCTGCTTCTAGCTGGGAGTTGGAAGCCCGCCAACAACCAAGTTCTCATGCGGAGGAGAAGCAAGGGAAGGATGGGAAAGTGGAAGGCAGTGAATAAAGAAGGCAGGTGGGCATTTTCTCTCTAATTTAAAGGGACCCCTAGGCACAGGCTTTGGCCTTCAGCCCATATCTATAACCTGGAGGACCCAGCTGGTGCAGCCATAGCCTCTAACATCACCCAGATCTGCTTCTTCCTCTGTCCCAGTTAAGATCCAAGTTTCCACAGGGGATCCAGAAAGGTCCTCCTGCCATCTGAGCCTTCTTTCCAAACAAGGCACCGCTCTTTCTTGCTCTCTGAACAGCAGGAAATTTGCATTTTTAGTGCTCAGTACTGCATATACTGATTGAAATTATACTGATTTGCATTTTCAAGGTGGTCAGCCGGTGGAGCTGTTTTTCTAATGCACACTTCTTAGAGAGAAAATGGAGCCATAAGCCATAATCATGAGTGGCAGAGGACCTGGAATGAGAAAGCAGCTACTGGAGCCCTCCTTGGGGTAGGGGGTGCTGAGGCTCCTAGGACCATCAGCTCTGGGCCGGGACCCAGTGCTTGGGGCCTGGGGTAAAAGCTGGACATCCCTCCGGGAGGCGTGTGACTTTCAATGTTTAGCAGGGGGACCCAGAGTTAGGCAGACTGCCAAGGTCGGAGGACCCCAATATTCACCCAAGACGACTTTCACTTCTGACACCAACACCTGTGGAGGGGAATCCCCAAACCACCCTTAGGTTTGATAATTTGCTAGAAAGACTCACAGAACCCACTAAAACTGTTCATAAACTGGGTTACGGTTTATTACGGGCAGGGATACGGGTCAGAACCAACCGAGGGAAGAGCCTGGTGGGCTCCAGATACAAAGCTTTCGTTGTTGTCTCCCTGTGGGGTAAGGACGCACCCTCTCCCAGCATCAGGGTGAACGACACACACACAGCTTCGCCAGCCAGGCAAGCTCCCCTGAGCTTTCTCAGGGCTCCATTAGATAGGCATAATGGATCGATGATTGATTGATTGGTGATCAACTGATTGATTGCTCGCAAGGTCCATCCCAGTCGCCAGGTTGGCTGAGTCGGCACGGCCCAAAGCATCCATCACCAAGTCATATGGGTGGTCTTCCCGGCGTGGCCAGCCCCACCCTCAACAACGACCCTCCTGATCCTCCTGACAGGATGATCAGGTCACCTTTCAGAAGCCTAAGGCAAAGACCAGACCACTCTTTAGGCAAAAGGCCAAATTTTTACTACACAGGGGACTTCACTGGATACCCGCCAAGGCCAGGCCACACCCCTACAGCTCTCTCTAAAGGACCCAAGGCAAGGAGGGGCTCAGGACCATCAGAGAAAGAGCTTGTGAAGTCCAGTGTCCCGGCTGTGGACAGAGGCTCTGGGGCTGTCCGGTGCCAAACAAGACGGATGAACGCACCTGAACCAGGGCAGGGGGTGGAGACTGGCATCCCAGCCACGCCCCACAGCTGTGCCCCCATCCGCCCATCCCCTGCTCTTGCTGCTTCCACTGGCTGGAGACTCTGCCCTCTGACATCAGCAGCACTGGGCTGATCCCTCTTCACCAGCTCAGTCTCCCGTCTGGGGTAACCTCTACGATGAGGTCTGCCTGGCTGACTGCCGAGGAAGCCACAAGCCCACCCCTCCTCCTCCAGTCGCTCTTGAGCCCATTACTTTGGTTTATTTCATTCATAGACTTTTATTGGGAGGGGGATATTAGTTTCCTACTGATGCTCCAGCAAAAGTCCATAAACGTGGAGACGTAAAACAACGCAAATTTATTCTCTTACAGTTCTAGACATCATAGGTCCCGTAATCAAGGAAGCAGGCCTTCCTGACTTCTGGAGGCTCTAGGATAGAATCCTTTCTTGCCTTTTCTAGTTTCCAGAGGTGCCGGCACTCCTTGGTTTGTGGCCCATCCCTCCATCCTCAAGGTCAGCGGGGCAGAGTCTTCCAATCTCTGACTCTGACCCGCTGCCGCCTCCCTCCTCTGAGGACACTGTGATGACGCTGGGTTCTCTCAGGTAATCCAGGACAATCCCTAATCTCAGGATCCTTCATCTACTCCCATCTGCAAGCAGAGGTCACATACTCACGGATTCTGGGCATCAGGACATGGACATCACTGGGAACCATTATTCAGCCTACCATGGGGGAGGTTATCCATATATTATGTATATCTAACAGTGTCTGTTCATTATGTGCCCTAATTGTCTACCCCCAACCCCACACCAGACTAGACATCTCCTGAGGGCAGGGACTTGTTCACAGCTGCACCCCCAGGTCCTACTATGTGCCCTGCACGTGGTCAGAGGTCCGTCCCTATGCATGAAGCGAAGGAGAGAATCCAGTGTGAGAGGCAGTGGAGTGCTTGCTGTCTGCCTGTCACCGAGTGTCTTAGGAAGGTTCAGAGAGACAATGGGCTTGGGACCCAGGGAGGCCTGAGACCTTGCTCCATGCGCTGGGAGCTGCAGAGCTTCGGCCCGGGATAACCACCATGGGGGCTGGTGGGTCACATCCAGGAGACTGGACACAACAACACTGCTTCTGAGAAATGTTGGCAGGGGGTCCCGGGGAAGGGGCACTGCAGGAGGTCACCAACCCACTGTGGAGGCTGGTTCTCTCATCCTTGGTAGCATGACACAGAACAGAGGGGTACCCCCTCTCCAAGGCTGTCCCCCACCCTGGGATGTTATTCAAACCAGGAGTCTGTGAGCCACAAATAACACCAAGACCAGGTCCGGGTACCTGGGCCATAGGAAGGGCTCAGGTTTGGGGGTGCCTGGCCCCCTCTTGCAGCCTCATATCAGGAAGAGAGAAGAGAGAGACTCAAATTAAGCAGTTTTCAGGCTCTATCAGAGGGCTTGGGGGTGCCCGGCCCCTCTAGTCCCATCAGCTTCCTCTCAGGTCCCAGAAGGTACCGCCTCACTGCTCACAGGTCACCAGGGAGACCCCGAGCTTGACGAGAAGCATGGACCGCAGTGAGTGGGCTCGTGTAAGTCGGAGATAAACAACTGTCTCCACCTCCTTCCCCATGGCTCCACGGCCAGTCCTCCCACCAGGATCCCCATCTCTCTGCATCCTTTGTCTCCCCTCTCCTGGAAGGTGGGCCTGCTTCCTTTCTGAGTGATTCAGACGTCTTGAGCTATTTTACTTTGCTATTCATTTGTTTTTAAAAGTCTCCAGAGCCCCAAATTACGTAATCTTCCTTGGGCACGTAAAGACAATTTATGAGTTTTGCCTGTCTCTACAGAACCGATAGCAGAAAGGAGGAACCGTGTGGAGACCCTATTTCCAAGCAGCTCTCATCCAGTATAACCTCTTGGTTAAACTAACCTCTTGTTCTCAGCCAGGTAAACCCAAAGGGCAGGCAAGAGCCTGGCATTCAGCAAAATTCCTGTGTGTCCTGTGCTTCCAGAATAATCCATCACTTATGATATTTAACAACTATGAAAGGAATTGTCTACTTATTGGGGGGCCTCTCTGGAAATGACATCCTTTAATTTGTCCAAGGGTTTTATGATAACACAGGGGAAGGAGTATGCCAGGTGACCCCAGGGGCCATCCTGCAGGCCAGAGAGGGTTTAAGAAGCCCTGCTCCAGCCTTGGCTGGGATGACCGGCACTGCCCACCTTCACACTTACCCACCCTGTTCACCCCTCTTATTCACCCACCCACTCAGTACACAGCTACTCAGCACCTGCCTGAGCCAGGCATTGACTGGTCCCTCTATGCTGTCTTTCTGTGTCTCCTGAAAGCTTGGTGGAAGGGAAAGAGCTTTCTAAGAAGTGTGGGTGTTGCTTTGGTTCACAAACACCAAACTACACATTGAGGCTCGTGCGCTCCTGGCGGAGCTGGGCAGGGCTTCCCAGGGCAGTATCTGGGCATTTTCAAGGACCAGTTACTAAGATGGTCAGTTCGAGTTCTGCCCTGGAGGAAATGATGGTCCAGTGGGAGGAACAGAAGGTGATGTGGATGGAGATGAGGATGAAGGAAGAAAACAGAGGAGGAGGTTGGGGAAGGGATACTGGCCGTGGATTATGGCAACAAAGAGGACATGGGAGGACACACAGAGGTGGGACACCTAATCCAACTGGGAGGCTGGGAAGACTTCCTGAAGGAGGTGAGACTGTACTGAGTTCTAAAGGACCAGGGCAAGTAGGCCAAGGAACACGGGAGCAAGGAGGAGGAACTTTCCAAGGGGGTCCACTGGCCAACACAGAAACCAAAGGGCCAGCGAGACGGTGCAGAGAACTTCGGCATGTACAGAGCATTGGCGGTACTGGGGTGGGGGGGTGGCGTGGTGACGAGTACCGAGGAAGGTACCTAGAGGGGAAAGAAGGGCCAGGCCCTGAAGAGCCTTGGGTGCTGTGGGGTGCTGTGTCAAGGGTCTGCATTGGACAGGAGAACTTGAGAGCCATTGTTGGATTGTAAGCCAGGAAGTGACATCACCATAGCCATCATCCACTTCTCCATAGTTTACTGGGTATTTACTATGCATGACACACTGTTCCAAGGGCTGGATCTATGACGCCTCATACAATACTTAGAACCCCCAAGAGGTAGAAACTATTATTTACCCTCGTTGTACGGAAGCACAGAAAGGTTAAGTAACTTGTCCAAAGGCAAACAGCTGAGATTTCCGATGCAAAGCCAGGGTTTGAACCCAAGGAGTCTGGCCAGAGCCTGCATCTTAGCCATGCTTCCCTATTGCAACACAGATCTGATTTGCCCTTGACCTCTGACTGAGGCCATGGCTCCTGGGAAGAGGGTGGGTGTCAGACGGACAGTGTAGGCTGAAGAGAGTCTCGGAAGCTTAGACACTCAAGGAACAGTTTTCTGCAGTGTGGGGGGACCTTTTGCCCCCTACAACAATGCCTGGACCCCACTTGAAAGACAGATCCACTCTCGGGGACCTCCTCAGCCTATTAATCACGCTGAGTAGAAATCAGAGATTTTCCCATCAAGAGTCTGAAAGCCCCAATTTCAAAGGATGCCTCTCATTGTACAAATGACTAGCCATCTCCTTATAAAGCATTCTGCTTTGAAATTCTGGGATGGAAAAGCTGGAGCCCCAGTGATTGGAGTGATGGTAATAACAGTCACAAAAATCACCATCATCGTACAGTACCGGGATTTTCATTTTGAAGTTGGGGGAGAGCTAATTAGTGTTCTCTGACTTCATGCGCCAAATCTGAGCCTTGCCCTTCCCACAGCAGGACGAATGTCAGCCAGGGAATGTGGCGTGTGCAGAAATAGGGCTCTCATCTTGGGCTCTCTCGTCCCTGCCCCAGGCCTTCTGAAGATCCGGCAAAGATGCTTCAGTGTCACAGCAGGAACCCCCGGGACCACCAGCGACTTAAACATATTAGGATCCAGGACAAACATTTCTCAGCAGCTCAGGCCACGTGTCCAAACTGCACTGCTGGCCTCAGGAGGTGGTCATGTCTGTTCTGCCCCAAATACAGGGAAATCCCTCATTTTGGACGAGGCAGTTGCCTGCTTGAAGTTACTGATACCCAGAATAAGGGAAGGGGAGCAGTGAACCATCATCCCTGGGCGGAAGAGCCAGGCCAATCACTTAGGATGCCCTTGCCCCTATGCTGTCCTCCTCCACCGTTTGCTGGGAGGACAGGAAACTGCCAACAATGAAGTCATAAGTTGCTCGCTTCACAGGACTATCCCCAACGAGCTGCAGAAAAACAAGGGGAAACACCAGCAAAGAGAGAAGGACGGAGCCTTCGGAAGTGATATGTGACCTCCAGTGAGGAAACTCATTCAGGCATGCTCACCGGAGGGAGTGACCTGCAAAGAACAGGCAGGGTGGTGCTTCCCTTTATGCATTTCAACATTAGGTGCCCCCGATTTTCACCCCTTTCCAGTCCTGTGCAGGGGAAGGTGGGGAGCACCCCACAGGCCCCAAAGCAAAGGATCCTTGGGGTTGTCCCACATGCTCATGAGTCAGAGGTTCTGAAATGAGGCTAGAAAAGACAAGATTCTTCAAGACAGATCCTATAATGGGGTGCCGTTGGGGCCAAACTGGCTCACTGACTTTCTTGACCCTGGTGGGAGCAAAAGTAGCAGTGTGTACCTTGCTCTCTAAGCTCCCAAGTGAGTACCAAGTGGTCACTCTGGCTGAGCAGGGTGACCAGAGACTGCAGGAGGGCTGGGCTTTGGGAATAGTCTGGTTAAACAGAGGAAGAGACAAAGATCCCATCTGGATTCCCAACCATGTAGAAAACCCTTCTGAAATGTCCCATTGACTGGCCACTGGAAATCTCGACGTGGACAGAACAGGGCTCTCCTGCAGGTGGAGGCTTCTGTGGTCAATGGTTTGGTAGAAACAGAAAATTTGGTCCTCCAGGGCTCCTGGATATTCCTAACCATCCGTTGGGGTTCTGAACCAATGAGAGACCATGAGAGGAGCAGTTAGCTCCTGTTGGAGGCTGGCGGGGAGACTTCACATGATCCTGTATTGGTCAGCTCAGGCTGCTGTGACAAATACTGTAGACCAGGCAGCTTAAAGAACAGACATTTATCTCTCTCAGTTCTGGGGGCTGGAAACCCATGATTCTGCTCCTGGTGAGAGCTCTCTTCCTGGCTTGCAGACAGCCTCCTTCTCACTGTCCTCACCTGGCAGAGAGAGAGAGCAAGCTCTGGTCTCATCAACTTTTTATAACGGCACTAATCCCACCATGGGGGCCCAACCCTCATAACCTCATCTAAACCCAAAGGACCCACCTCCAAATACTATCACACTCGGGGTTAGGACTTCAAGATATGAATTTTCAGGGGACACAAACGTTTGGTTCATAATACCTGTCAACAACCATGAGGCTGGCCGACCAGGAAGCAGGCAGGTGGGAACCAATAGCCATAAGGATATGATTTTCTAGCTCTTTCCCCTGAACTAAGTCTCTGTACTGGAAGTCCCATCTGGGAGCACAAGGTTGAGGCTTATGTCCCCCCATAATGATGAAGAGGAAGATCCCATGAACATTGACTCCACACCCCACTATGAACGACATGGCTGCAGCGTACATACCCACCTCACCCTACCCCACGGGGAGGACCTGTGTGTTAGCCACAAGGGCAGAAGGGCTATGATTCTCATCCAGGCCTGCCTGCCAGCAAAAGGCTGAACCAGGCTCCAGAACACGCTCTGCAGACCTGCCCCTGGGCTTCCCCCTGGAGCAGTTGACTGGGCTAATAATAGTCTCACTTTAAAGGCTGCTGTTGGGAGAAATGGAACAAATCTATCAAGCACTTGACACACAGTAACTAGTTTATAATGTTAGCTGGAATTAATATAATTATCATCATCATCATCATCCCTCAGACACAGAATGGGCATCTGATGAGTTTTTGAATGAAGGGGTGAATGGCTATGTATGTTTAGTAACAGCACGGTGCCGATTTTATAGGCTCAGCCAGCCACAGAGTCTGCATCTCTTTCTTCGTTTAAAAAATTATTGTTATTAATGTAACTAACATTTTTATTAAAAATACCATTTCCGAATTAAAAAGATATGGCATAAGACATCTGGACCCTCACATCTGAATCTTCGTTCAGTCTGTTGCAATATGTCATTTTGGTTGATGTATCTAAGGAAAACCCAGCCTCACACATCGGTGTAGTTGGAAAAGAGATGAGCGTTTTAAGAGCTTTTTCAGGTAATTGTGGGTATCTTTTTTGATACTATGTGAAAATTTGACAAGTGGTGGTTTCTTTTTTTTTTTTATGCATATATCCATTCTATTCTTTTTCTTTTTTTTTTTTTAAACATCTTTACTGGAGTAAAATTGCTTTACAATGGTGTGTTAGTTTCTGCTTTATAAAAAAGTGAATCAGGGCTTCCCTACTGGCGCAGTGGTTGGGAGTCCGCCTGCCGATGCAGGGGACACGGGTTTGTGCCCCGGTCCGGGAAGATCCCACATGCCACGGAGCGGCTGGGCCCGTGAGCCATGGCCACTGAACCTGCGCGTCCGGAGCCTGTGCTCCGCAACGGGAGAGGCCGCAACAGTGAGAGGCCCACATACCGCCCAAAAAAAAAAAAAAAAATGTGAATCAGTTATACATATACATATGTTCCCATATCTCTTCCCTCTTGCATCTCCCTCCGTCCCACCCTCCCTATCCCACCCCTCTAGGTGGTCACAAAGCACCGAGCTGATCTCCCTGTGCTATGCGGCTGCTTCCCACTAGCTATCTGTTTTACGTTTGGTAGTGTATATATGTCCATGCCACTCTCTCGCTTTGTCACAGCTTACCCTTCCCCCTCCCCATATCCTCAAGTCCATTCTCTAGTAGGTCTGTCTTTATTCCTGTCTTACCCCTAGGTTCTTCATGACATTTTTTTTTCTTAGATTCCATATATATGTGTTAGCATACGGTATGTGTCTTTTTCTTTCTGACTTACTTCACCATATGATAGACTCTAGGTCCATCCACCTCACTACAAATAACTCAATTTCATATATTTTTATGGCTGAGTAATATTCTATTGTATATATGTGCCACATCTTCTTTATCCATTCATCCGATGATGGGCACTTAGGTTGTTTCCATCTCTGGGCTATTGTAAATAGAGCTGCAATGAACATTTTGGTTCATGACTCTTTTTGAATTCTGGTTTTCTCAGGGTATATGCCCAGTAGTGGGATTGCTGGGTCATATGGTAGTTCTATTTGTAGTTTTTTAAGGAACCTCCATACTGTTCTCCATAGTGGCTGTACCAATTCCCATGTCCACAAGTGGTGGTTCCTTAATGGTTAGTTGCAACATGGAATTCTATATCCGTGCCTTCTGTATTGTATGACATTAACATCCACTAGTTTACCTTGCTTCGAAGGGATCTTTTACCCATGCAAGATTTTTTAAACAGCTCTATTGGGATATAATTCACATACCACACAATTCAGCCATTGAAAGTATACAGTTCAATGGTTTTGGCATATCCGCAGACATGTGCAATCGTCAATGAATCAGTTTTAGAACGTTTTCATCACCTTAAATCATCTCAAACAGAAATTGTGCCCTTTAGCTATCATTCCCTATCCCCCCACCCCCACCCCAGCCCTGAGCAAACAGTAAACTACTCCCTGTCTCTTGATTTCCCTATTCTGGACATTTCTCATCAATAAATCATACATGTCCCTTTGTCTGGTTTCTTTCACTAGCTTCATGTTTGCAAGGAGCACCCATGTTGTAGCATGTGTCAGTGCCTCATTCCCTGTTATGGCTGAATAATCTTCTGTTGTGTGGAGGGTCCATATCTGGTTATCCATTTGTCTGTTTTTGAACATTTGGGCAATCTTGAATAAAGCTGCTATGAACCTGCAGGTACACATTTCTGGATGGACTTTCACTTCTCAGTCTTAAGACCCCTGGTGGTTTCAGTCCCCCGGGTGGTCTCTCTTTAATACCTGGAAGCTTTGGATGTGGGAGTACTTGATTGATTAAGTCAGCATAGAATTTAAAGTCCAAACCGGGACACTCTGAGAGTAAGACAGGGCAGTGTGAACGGTGACTCCTGGACAACGGTCCCTCGGACATTTGGCCACTCTGCTTGCCAAGAGCCTCCCCTCTGGACACCCATGTCCCCCAGGATGGCAATCGCCTTCTTAAGCATTATGCTTAAAAAAATGAGGCTACCTACCCCTTTCCCAGTTTTCAAGCAAGCTTTAATAAGTCTGTGATGTCCCGGTCACAGAGAGTTTACTAACTTTCCCACCGGGCTGTTTGGGGTTTGGAACTTGACCCGAGGAATCAGGGCATGAAGACATCCCAAACCTCATCAGCCCCTAATCCCAAGTGTGGGTTCCAATGGGATTTTTTTGTTCAGCATATGTTTTCTGAAACTCACTAGACTGAACTAGAGAACAACCTGAGAGAAGAGACCTCATTTGTCTGATTCAGCGGTCACAGAATACATGTTGTCTCAATGAACGCATGAATGGAGGGACGGTTGACTCAGCTGCTGGCTGCTCTGCCTGGAGAGAAGGTGACCCTGATGTGTGTGCGCCACTGTTTTCCCACCAAGCTGCTCAGAGGCACGGGCAGCTTCACATCCCTCACAGCGCGCGGCAGACCCTTGCCTACGGCAGGTCCTACTGTTCCTGTTGAGGCGCTTATTACTCTCATGAATATGCATGGCTGTCACCCTGGCTTTCTTGTTGTGTGAGTTTCTTACTCTCTTCTGAGGTGCAGACACTGTCATTCCACAGCCATTCACATTTGCTTCTGCAGGAAGACAGGCTAGGAACGTAGTTTGCAGGCTTCTAGCCCCTGAGAGCAGGAGGGAGCTCAGAAGGGAGGTGATGGTGCCAAGTACCAGACAACAGCCAGCCAGTGACCTTCAGAAATGTTTCAATGGACGATTATGCATTTCTGTCTTGGATATCTGTTTATGGTCTGAATTCTACTCTGAACTGTAAGTCCTATGAGGACAGAGTCCAGGTGTGTTTAACTTTTATCAAAGTTTACCTGGCACCTAGGATCACGCACAATAAATGTTTGCTGCATGAAGAATAAGTTAATAGCTGACGCATGTCCTCAGATGTACAGCAATTTCACAGACAGCAGCCCCTTCCTAAAAATGGCAACAATGTATGAGTATCTAACATGGCAGGAGCATTGCCCAGGCTCTATGCTTTAACCCTCCTGAAGTTTGCCCTTTCCTCTCCCATTTGAAAGATGTGAGAACCACGGTAAAGGAAGTGACATAACTAGTCTGAGATCTGGGATGGGGTGGAGGCAACATTTGAAACTATTTGTTTGATTCTTAAAAAAGGAACAAACAAAACCTGTGTCCTTCTGACTACCGTTAGCTTCCTTTTGTTGCATACAAATGTCCCTGCTGATTATGGAGGTGGGGACGGGGGAGGAGTTCTAGTAGCATCGCTCCTCAAAAAGCTACCCTGGATTGCTGATGTCGCTTTATATAGTTTGGGAAAACGAAACTCAAGCTCATCTGGGAAGCCGTGGGCCTGATTCAGCTTTTAAACACCTGCTCCAGACATGGCAGACCCGTGCTGCCTTCTCTGGAACCTTTTGTTGGCTCCTGCAACAAAGGAGAACTCGGAGCATCAGATATGAAACCCAGATGAGCCAGGAGTCACCGTCTCCCGGGATACATGTACCTCCCTCACTCAGTGAAATTTCCAGAAACAAATGGATGATGGATTCCTTAGCTTTACCACACCCACCCCAAGGCAGAACTCAGCTAAAGATGTGACATTGGTGAAACAGGCATAGATCAAGATGTTTAGGGGATCATGTGAAGACTTAAGCCCCCTGTGTTATGTTTCTATTTAGACTCTTGATTCCAGATTGATCTCAGGCATCCTCTTTGATTATAACCTTTAGTAGGAGTTGGTAAAATTCTATCCCAGAAAATTTAGAATCTTGAAGAAATGAAGGCCTGCACCTGAGTTTCACCAGTCTTACAGGTAAGCACTGGCCTGCTCTCAGTGAAGGTTACCTTTAGTCGAAAGTTATAGAAAACTGGGATCGACTGAAGCTTGAACTAATGAGAGGTTTATTTCCCTTGCCTAACAGGTGGTCTGTAGGCAGGTAATTTAGGGTGCACGTGGCTGTCCACCGTGCCCCCAGGGGCCTAGGCTCCTTCTGTCCCTTTGCTCCGACATTTTTGGCATGCAGCTGCCACCCTCATACCTGTCACCTCGTGGTCACAACATGGTTGTTCCACCTCCTGCATCCCATCCGCATTCCAGGAAAAAAGAAGGACAAGAGAGAAGGCAAAAGGCAGATGGTAAAAGGTCAGCCCCCTTCCATCCAGCAATTTCTGCTTACATCTCATTGGCCAGAACGATATCACAAGCCACCCTGGGTAAAAGAGGGGCTGGAATGTATCAGCTTTTGGCCAGGCACATTTATCACCTCCCCAACCGCCACCGCCACCCAAGTTCTGCTAGTAAGGAGGATGGGGACAGTAGACACTGGGGGGTCATCTGGCAGCGTGTAACTGCAGCCACGTTCTCTAGAGGACAAACAAAAGTGAACATTTCATAAAAGCACAGCTTCAAAGGTGAAATTAAGGACCAGCATTGATGATGCAGAGACCGGCTCTACTGTGTATAAGAAAATGATGATCCAGGGCAGCAAGTCGTAGAAGCTGGGTATCGCTGTCTTGAACGCACGTTGCCTACCAGGGCTTCCGCTTTTTAACATATTCAGAAAGCGGGCAGTGAAATGGGTTTCTGTGACGTGTCCTTCGTACGTTACACTAGAGAGAGCCTTGGGGTTGCATTGGCCCAGACTGGATCATCGAGTCATCCTTCACCTGCTGGGGGATCCTGGACAATCCACTTTGAACTCCTTATGCATATGCATGTGATCAGGTCGGGTATTGAGTCGGCATGGCAGGGGGCAGCCATGCCAGATATTACAATATTGAAATACCTTCCTACCAGCTGGAAACAGCGTCCCCCGCCCCCGCCCCTCCCAGATTGCTGCCGGTCCTCTCCCAGAACCCCTGCCTGGCCCTGTGGCTGAAGCCCGCCTCTACCCCTCCCAGATTGCTGCCGGTCCTCTCCCAGAACCCCTGCCTGGCCCTGTGGCTGCAGCCCGCCTCTACCCCAGTACCCAGGCTGCACAGTGTTAAGACGTTTTCAACATTAAGCCCAGGTGTGATAATATCACCAGCCTCTCCGGGTGGTTGTGGCACTGAAAAGAGATCAGAAATGTAAAATCCATCATGATGGCTGATGCCTATACACAGGGGTGACCTTCAGGCTCCACTGGCGTGAGCCAGCTAGGCGTTTGCTCTGCGCTGGGGCATTCAGTAAACAACGTCTTCCTCCCTCCTTGGCATGTTCCGGATCTTCCTCGAGCGGAGGGTAACAGCTCGGACAAGACGTGGCTAGAGGAGGAAGCGGCTTTTCTGCTCAATTACTCTCCAGATTGGCTGAGAGAAGCCCAGATGTCACTTGAGCTGCTGCGGGGGGAAGACAGGGTCCAGGAGTTACTGGCTGAGAAAGGGGGCCGCAGAAGGATCTTAAAGAGGATGAATACGTGGATGATGATGGTGATGATGATGTGACCCTTTTTGACTGATCACAGCTCTCTCTTCCAGATAGAAGCACAGCCCCCAAAGACTCATTATCTGACCATCTGTACAGTTAGGGGTAAGCCAATCACCCTCATCACTGTTGACAAACGTCTGTCTCTAAATCAGTCAGGTGCCTTTGACTCTTAGGTAGGGGATGAAGTTGAGACCAGAATCCTCCCAGCCTTGAGATTCAAAGATCCATCTAGAGTTCAGGGATAGAAAAGGGTGTGCAAACACAGCATGCTTGCCAGAAAACATGTTGCCTCCCTTTGAACAAATTCTGCCATTGTCAACTTTAGGGCCTCTGTGAAAACAAGATATTAAATCTTCTTGAATTGCTGGTACCTACTCATTTGTAGAGGTGTCACTCGCCCCTCCCTGTGTGAGGTTTCTGTCTCCTCAGCCCACTGATGTCAGCCTGGACATGCCACTTGCTTTTGCCAGTGAAACGTGCATGGAAGTGTCATGTGCCCCCTTCCCGGGGAAGCCTTAAGTGTCACAGTGAGGTTCCGCCCTGCGCTGTGTGATGGGGTGTCCAGGTGAGAGCAGCTCCTTCAGTCTGGGTCCCAGAGTGATGATAACGTGCTGACGGGCTGATGGAGCAGACGGTGGTCCTGAGCATGAGTGAGAAATCGACCTTTATTGGGTTCAGCCACAGAGCTCTGTGGGTTGTCTGTTGATGCAACATCATCTAGTCTGAGCTGATGGATGCAGTTTATGAAGTGACTTGGAAGAGACACCAATAGCCCAGAATCAGTGGCATCCAACTCTGCCCTTTCTGCTTGGAGCCAAGGGTGCCTGGACCAGCCAGTAGCAGCGACCACTCAAGGGCGAGACCACATCCCCTGTCTGGGGAGCTTTTCCCCAGGGAGCCTCACTCACTGTTATTTTCTTGCACACCCTCAGGGCTTGGTCAACACAATGAGCGTATCCTCATTCTCTCACCTCTCCTCCTAGAAGGAGTCGGACCTTTGGGGCCAGCGAGAGTTGTCCCCCAGGCCCCTTACCTTATTGGTAAGTGTGTCAACTACAAATTTGTACTTGCCATTGGCACTTGCCATCTACCTCTACGGTGATTAAATCATTGCAGCTGCTGACTTTCAACACCCCCTGAAAGGAGTTCAGGGTGAAGAGCAGAAATGAGGCGTTCTGTGCTCTGGGAGAAACTGGCAGAACAGGGCTTCAGATAGTTAGATACTTTCAGGAGCCAATTTTATGAGCCTAATTCTTCTATCTCCTCGTATCTAGAAAAGCACAAAATCCTTCATGGTGACGTCTGCTCCTCATGACTGGCAGAAACCTTTTGCAAAAAAAATATGTGCTTGATTGCATGGACTCCCCCGTCACCAAAATCACATCTATACTGACCTTCCCCCCTACATCTTTGGAGCAGTTTCTCAGAGTTATCTGAAATGCTTCCTCATTTTGCCCCAAATAAAGCTTATCTCACAACTCACATACAGTGCCTTTTTTTGAGTCGGCAAGTGTAACCAGGGGCCTGACCCTTTCATGTCCCTGATCCCCGATCCCCCGCTTTTCCTTAATACCCATATAATCCATCTAGAGCTCCATCCTGAGAACTCTTCTTGCCCCCACAGCCCCCAACCACCCAAGGCCCGGAGTCTACTGGAACGTGAGGGAGGAAGGGCGTTTTCTTCACATCTCTTCTGGAGTTAGTCACCATGTCCCAGTTCTTCCTCCTGGTTGTTTCGACTACTGTGGTCTCCCCCCACCTCCACCTGCCCAGCAGCAGAGACCATCCCGCTCATCACTCCCTGACTCTCCTCAACACAAGCACCACCAACCTGGAGCACAACCGCCACACAGGACAAAAACCTCAGACTTTGGACTCAGTCATGTGAGAACATGTAAGGACTCAAGTGGACGGCCCCAGTCCCCAGCCACCCCAGCCCTGATTGCCTTCCGGCCCGTGCCTGCCCACCCTCCAGACCCTCTCCTCTCCAGCTTCGTTCCCCAAACCTCCAGATCCCGTAATGCTGAAGGACTGCGACCGAATTGTCACTTTATTTTGTGATGCAAATAAATGCTCATCCTCTTCACCCTTGTTCCTCTAAATCGAATCAGCAAATCTGTCATCACAGAGAATTGCTAAAAGCCTTGAAATGAGGGTTCTTCTCTATCCCAGACCAGATCAAATTCTTAGGCAGCCCTCTTTCCACCTGCGGTAGGAACCCATCACTTGCTCTGAGGAAGGGGAGGGACCATCTTTTTCTCTTTCAGATACACAGGTGTATTTGGATGGGTAGTAGAGACCTGGCATTTCCTCTGGCCAGGCCTGGGGTTCTGCACGATTGTCCTGCGAGTCATTTTGTCAGGGGAAGCCTCAGCTTCCCTCCTAGCCTCTGGCCCCCGCAGCCTCGCCCTTGCCCTCAGGTGGAGTTCAGGGCTGTGTGCAGACCCACCTGGGAGCAACTCAGATGTTGGCGGGGGTAAGGGCAGGATTCCAAAGTCAGGGCACTTACCCTCCCCAGAGAAGGAAAAGTGCCTTGGAGTTCCTCCCCCCCACTGCACGTTTTAATAGGTGGGGGAAACTAGTAAGGCCGGGGTGCAGGGAAGATAGTATGAATGCTTTCAAGAAATGCATAATAATTTTAATGAGCATTTCCCTTCCATTTAAAATCACAAACTTAGCTACTTAATCAAATGTCATGCTTAAGACACATTTACCTCCTTGGGAGAAAAATGGAAAATGGCAGCTCAATTTGGCTTTGGATGGGTTTTAAAAATAGTCAAGTCTGTGAAGGCCATTAGGTAAATGGCCTAAGAGAGCTTCAAAGAGGGCCTCCTGGGGGGTCAGCCAGCTCCTTTGTTGGGAAAATAGGGCAGGGCAGAGGCGAGGGGGCTCCTGGAGGGCCGGGGCCAGCCTGTGATTCCAGGTTCCTGGGCACAGATTTCTCCTGGGAGGGGACCGGGTGATCTTTCCACAGTGGGTACGTCTGAAAACTTCCGTTTTGCACTTGCTGAAGCTGGTAGGCCTGTGTGTGTGTGTGTGTGTGTGTGTGTGTGTGTGTGTGTGATGACTTATACTCACCTTCCCAAAGTCCCAAAAGAGGAGAAAAACGAACTAGTCAGAAATATGAGATGCTGTCCAAGTACAAGAAACCAGTTACCTTAATGGTGAAGTATGTCGTGGTTTTATTATGTTTCAGCCTGTAAAAAATGACAGTGTTCGCACCAAGAGAAAAAATAAAAACAGACCGAATGATAGACGGTCGCTGTCTTTGGAGGAGTTGGAGTGATGAGTGCCCAAGGGTAATAGAAACGAGTGGGTCCTTGCCCTAAACCCGACTTTCCATCGTGGGTGGGGTGGAGGGCAACCTCCCTCTCCCCGGGGTTGAGGCGGCCAGGGCTATCTTGGTGCACCTCTGCTGTGTGACTTCCCCTCCTGACTCTGTCACTGCTTGGCCTCACAGCTGTTTCCCGACAACACTTCTATGTACTGTGTTCTCAACCCAGAGGTTCCTACCTGAGGTCTGGGGAATCCTCCAGGGTAAGTGGGCAGAATTCAAGGAGTCTTTTCACTTGGATGGTGAAAAAAAAATCACATCCGAAACCCAACATTTCTTTGTTATAAATGTAGGCAGCAGAGTGAGGTGCTGTGACACGCCAGCGACCGCTAAACACAGAAACCGCAGCCATCTCGCTCATGTGTTGCCACGGCCGTGGGCAGCCCAAACTATGACGGCCAGGGGTCCGGACACCCAAATTGTGGCACGTTTGGGGTCTGAAGATTCGTTCCCTACATGATAAAAAGAATGTACATTGCTATATCAAAAATCTGTTTTAATATTTTGATAATGTGTTTCAATACACTTGGTTTCCTAAAAATCCTGTGTATTTTCGTCTCTGCACTTAAAATCGTTCTGAGACAAGGTCTGTGGGTTTGCACAAGGCTGCCGAAGGGGTACCTGGAGTCGAGGGGCTCGGGGTCCCCCCAGGCCCACCCGGCCCCTCAGCCTTCTCCGGGGTTATTCTGGCTCCTGGAAGGGCCTCCCTGGTGCAGCAACCCCCCTCGTCCCGCTAGGTGGCAGCAGTGAGGGCACCGCTTCTCTCCCAGCTGCAGGGGCTCGGCCCTTTGTTCCAGGACGCCCCTCTGGGATCTGCCCCCGAAAGCCCTCAGGGAGAGAGAGGGCTCCAGGGGAAGACCAGCCAGGAGTGGACAGGTAGGCAAAGTGCTGACTCAGCCTGCTGCTTCTTCGGACAATAATAGTGAAACCGTGTGTGAGGCAATCTCATTTAACCCCCACAAAAACCTCTGTGTGGAAGGGACTATGGAACCCATTTCACAGACGTGAAAACTGAGGACCGGAGAGGTTGATAATGTGCCCAGGGCCCCACGGTGAGTGAACAGCGGCTCCTGGGCTGCCGGGTCAAGACTTGTGATCTGACCACCAGACCTCCCTGTCCCCTGCCCTTCTCCTTCGGGGAAGCAGGTCGCCCCCCTCTGTCCTCCTGCCTGGGTGGAGGAGACCCCTACGGCTCTCAAGGACCTAGAGGCTCAGGGATGAAGGGCCTGCCTGTGAGTCCAGGGGCGCTGGGCCTGGCTCCGCCCCACAACCGCTCCCCGCCTACCCAACGCCCTCCCCAGGGAGGCCTCTCCTGCTACTGGGGGTCTCTCACGTGGGCTGGGCGGTTACAGAGCTTCACTGGGGGAGGCACCTGCATAGAACACCTCTCGCTTCCCCTCCACGGACTCCCACATCCACACTTGCAGCACAAGAGCTGATTTCTAAGGCCTCTGATTTTGCACCTCCCTCGAGGGCGCTGAGAGTTGAAAGCAGGGCTTTGTCCGCGGCTTCCCACGGAGTCAGCAGGTCTGGCCTTCAATGAGGAGTTTCACTGTAGTCACCTTTCAAGGACCCCGCCAAGGGCCCCTTCTCCTGTAGTTAAGGCCTTGCAAGTACAGCCTAACCAGGTAGGCCCATGGGAACTCCTGGGGCCAAGAGTCTGGGGCGCGGCGTCCTGGAACTCGCAGGAGTCCTCCTCCAGGGCCTGGCCGAGCAGCAGCTGCAGTCGGGCGAGCTGGGTCTGCCGGACGCCCAGCCCGGGGCCTGTTGCAGCGTCGGGATGCAGGACCGACCGGGCTGCGCGGGGGGCAGAAGGTCCTGAAGCTCTGACCAGGGACAGAGACTTCTTACGCCAGGTCTCGAGGCACGCGCCCAGGCCGCTGGGAGAGAGGAATCCCGAGCAGCGGACCCTCCCCGCCTCCTTCAGACTCCCGCGGCCTTTTCCGCGCAGCTTCGCCAGTAGGAAACTTTTCTCCCAGCCCCCGCCCCAAGCGCCCCCCGAGTGCTTCCTCGGGAACGCCCCCTGCCCAAAACCAGCTCTCCCGGTGCACTGGGCGCACCGGTAACCGGGTCAGAACCTCGAACCGCTTCGCAAGCCCTCCGGTTACCGTGGCAACACCACCCGGCGGCGCCCGGCGGTCCAATCCGAGCCAGCGGCCTCTCTCGAGCCTTTCCCAAGGTGGGGACCGGGACGAGGCCAGGGCTGGGGAAGGGGCGGCCGAGGCCCCGCCTGCGGCGTCACCAGGGCCGGGCACAGCCCCGTGCGGCGAGGTGGGCCACCGCAAGGCGGGGCGGCGAACGGCAGCCGGGGCCGGGCAGGGGGCTCGGGCTCCAGTTTGAGGGGCGGGGAAGAGGGTGACGTGAGCCGGGCCGGGCGGGCGGAGTTGGGACCCGCTCGGGGAGGCGGGGGCGAGCGCGCGGGGAGGCAGACGCGCGGAGGGAGGCGGCCAAACGGCGCGGGCGGCTCTGCGGCGGGCGCGGTGGGCGCGGGCGGCGGGGCCCCGGGATCCCCGCCCGCCTCCTCGGCGCGGCGCCGCCGCCGCGCGTCCCCACGCCCCGCGCTCCACGGCGCCCTCGCCCCGCGCGCCTCCCGCGCCCGCCTCCTGCTGGCCTCCCGCGCCGCGGCCGTCTGCGGAGCGAGCGCTCAGACGGAGCCCCCGGCCAACTTGAGCGTCGCCGAGCGGCAGCAGAGTCCCCGGCAGAGCCCCCCGGCCCAGTGGCGCGCGGAGGGGACCTGCGGCCTCCAGCGTCGCCTCTGCCCGCACCCCCGGACCTTTCCGCTCCCTCGGCGCGGGGCTCGGGCCGGTGCGAGAGCCGCGCCGCGAGACACGCACCGTGCGCGGCGGCGCCACCCGCCTGCCTCTTCGCCGCCCCGGAGGGCGAAGCCGCCGCTCCCCCGACCCTCGCCGCGCGGCCGCGGCGCTGGAGCGCGCCCCTTCCGGGCCGGCAGCGGGCGCCCCCGCCTCGCAGCCGCCTTCGCCGGGTCGCCCCCGGAGGGGGCCGCGAGCTCCGCGCCCGGGCCGAAGGATGTGCGCCCCCGCGGGCCGCCCCGCCTGAACCATGCGCCCCAACGGCGGCGGCGCGCCGGCCGGCATGGAGCCCCGCGCGGCCGCGCTCTGACTCGCTCTGCGCCCCGCGGCCGGCGGGCGGCGGGCGGCGGGCAGCGGGCGGCGGCGGACCGAGAGCCGGAGACCGGCGCCGCGGGACGGAAGCGAGCGGGCGCGGGCGCCGCGCAGATGGCCGGGGCGAGCGAGATCTGAGTCTCTGCTCCCCGAAACGTGACCATGTGGATTCAACAGCTTTTAGGACTCAGGTGAGCGACCCGGCCGGCGCCGGGGAGCGTGTGGGCGCGCGGGTGCGTGGGTACCGAGCCGGGCTGAAGCGGCGCTTTGCTCGGTGTTACGAATAAAGGGACCCCCCTCTCCGCTCCCCGCGAACGGCCAGCCGGTGCCCCTGGAGCGGGGTCGGGGCTCCGGTCCGGAGCTCTGAGCCCCGTGGCCCCGCCGGGAGCGGCCGGCTCTCCCGGGCTCCGCGCGTCCGGGTCGGGGCAGGGGCGCCCCGTTCCAGTTTCCCGGGTTCTGGGGCCGGCCGGGCGCACCCGCGGCTCCCGGCGCCAGCAGCGCAGTGTGCTGGCCGGCCGCCCCGGCTCACCTCCTCCCCGGGGCCCAGGCGAGGCGCGGGCCGCTGGGCGCGGCGGGCCGTGGACCCAGGGCGGGGGCCGGCGCTGCCGGGGAAAGCCAGGGCTCCGGCCTCCCGGTGAGAGCTTGACAAACGGAGTTGGAGCAAACCAAAGCCTGATAGCCACGCCGCCCGCCTTTCCCCTTCCTCGGGGCCCCGTGGCTGACTGAGCAGGGGCCTGCCGGGCTCCCAGCTGCCGATCCAGCTGTTTGCCGGTGACCTCCGGGCCCGACGGGCGCGCACAGCTGGCGGGCAGCTGGGGCGGGAGGCGCTGGGGCTCTGGGGGAGGGCGGGCGGGCACTCCCTGCGGGCACCCCACCCCCGCAGGCAAACACCCCGGGAGCGCCCCGGGGGCTTGTCTGTGTCCGGACTCCAGGGCCGGCTGGAAGAAGGCGTTCGAGCTCGGAGCACCCGGTGGGGGTACCCAGGGTGACCCTTTTCGGCAAACTTCATCCGCCTGCCAGTGGTGCTCGGGTTTCAGCCCCTGCCTCGAGAGGTCTGGGACCCAGCAGGGCAGTTGTCCCCTTGGCGGGGCAGAATGCCTCCAAGCCATCGCCCTCCTGCCGGGGGGGCGCTCCGCGGAGCTGGTGCGTTTGGGTCCCGGATTGCATCCGAGACCTAGGAGGACGCAGGCGGAGGCAGGGAAAGCAAGAGTGCCGTTCTCGAGTTTGTCCACTGGGATGCACTGCGCTCCTGCGTTGGGGAGAAAGGGGCCGGTCTTTGCCGGAGCCGGTGCCTGAGCCGCCCCCATCGCCACCCGATAAAAGCTCGGGGGGAGCGAGCTGAAGGGAGAATCAAATGCGCGTCCTGATTTTGAGAAACTGGAAGCGGACGGAGCCCGCCGAGCGTTTCCTAGCTACCCTTGTTTTATGAGGCAATACCCCACTCCTGGGGTAAAGACTGTTTAAAACATCTAGTGAAAACTGTCAGATGTTATCATTGGCGTTTTTTCTGGAAAGGGGCATTCCTTGTCTTGGGGGCCGGGTCGTGTTCAGTGGGTTGGGCTTTAAAAGGTTAATCCTGAAGCGGATTGCGTTGGATATTGGCTCTGCCTGAATCGATGTCCTGTGCTCAGACTAGCTAAGGTGTAGGCTCAGCCGTTCTGGGATGCTCACTAAATAGAGCGAGGGCAGCTCTGCCCGGGTGACCCCTTCCAGGTGCCTTGCCATCTGCCTCCCGGGTCTCAGCCAGACCCCAGGGCCTTTGGAAAGATCAAAGGGGTCCCTGCTCTGTGGAGGAGGGGGGTTGCACCTTCAGCTCCCAGATGCCTCCTGAGCTGCTGTCTGGCACTACCTTCCTGATTGACTGCCGGCAAGTTATTTGAACTGACATCTTTTTTTATTACTAACTTGCTAGATTGAAAGATTAGTACATTCTGATAAAGAGAGAGGAGAGTAAATATCACAGAAAGAAACCTCTCTGTGCGTTCAAAATTCACTAAAACAGTTCCTCTAAAGCATCCCTGAATGAGATCTACTTGGGATTTTGCTTTAGGAAATAGTTCTGTTGGTGATTTTGAAGTTTGACCTTTTGGTTTTTTCCCTTCAGTGTTAGCACAATAGATTTTCTGTAAATGTGCCTCTGAGGACGGGCTGTCACCTCTCTGGAAGGCTGACAGGTGAGAGCTCTGTCATTTCTGTGAGCCATCCCCTGGCCAGGAGAAGGGGCCGTGCTTGGAGGGTCTGTGCTTTTGCGTCTCACCAGGCACAGGGTAACAGTCACTGAAAGCCAGGGATGGCTTGCTTGATACCTGGTAATGTGCTTTTTCCTTGAACACAGCCCGTCACCTTTGCTCCCAAGCCCCTCCGTGGCTCCCCACGTGAACACTGGGTGTCCTGCTGCCCGGTTTTGGGCCTGGTTAGGTCAGGCAAACACGGAACCTGGGGCCCAGGTGACAGAAGGCAGTTCTGGGCAGGACCTGAGGGCTCTCAGCTCTGACTTGCGAGGCAAAGTCTGGGCTTGGATTTTTGCTCCTGTGTTGGAAATGAGCTGTGTGTGGAGCCTTTTCTTCCAAGGAGGAGGAACAGATTGAGTCTTTTGGAGCTGTTTTTATGCCTTTTTGGTGGTCGTTGTAGCAAAGCTCCAAAAATACCGTCTGTCAGCTCAGATAAAGGTATCTCTTGAAGGTGGATCCAGAGCCTGGCCAGCTGCATCAGAGCTCGTTCTAGGAGCACCTTGGAGGGGATGCTTACTCAGCAAGCAGTGCAGATTTTGGAGTTTGGCTGTCTGCTTGTGAGTGGCCTCTGAGGCCACGGCCCTCCACGTCGCACCTTTGGGGCTTGGAGCGTGCAAGACACTTGCCTTGAGTATACTTGCCTTGAGGTGTCCTCAGGGGGGCAAAAGCTAGCTGGTGCCATGCTCCTCCTGGACTGTGTCCCTTGCTGTCCCTCTGCCTGTTCTTCCAGCCTAAGGTTCTGTCGCCCCTTCTGTTCTGAAGGCCCTGGGTGTGCCTGGGGGATGGGTCTATAGCAACATAACGTGACTCTCTTCCTTCACTGGGCACTTCACAGCTCCCCAGGCCTCTGCCGGCCACGGGGTACCACGTTCAGGCCTCGGTGAACAGTCCCAGTGGATTGGCTGTCCCCATCCCCACCTGTAAAGTCCTCCAGCAGCTGGGGCTGTGCATCCAGGCTTTAGAGGATGGAGTCAGAGGCTCTGTGCACAGACGCTGCCCTCCTCATCAGTCCTGACTCGTGCCCACTTCCAGCTGCTGGTACCAAATTGATTGCCACTGGAATCCCTTGAGTGTCAGTGGCCGTGATACTCATCCGGGACAATATTGCTGGAATAAATCACCATTTTAGGAAGCAACTAACATCCTTCCTGCCACACGGGTACAGCCCCTTCCCCTCACACGCACCCCCACCCAGGGGATCCACTGTCCAAGCAGAGGAGGGGGCGGTGGCCTCCTTCCAGTCTGTCCCTTCGGTTGATTTCTTTTAATCATCTGCTTCCTTTTCTTCTGTGCATCAAAGACGGCACAGAAGTGGGAAGCAGGGCAAGGTAGCTTGCGAGCAGAGACAGCTCTACAGCTCCCTGAGATGCCTGTCTCCTGGTCCCTGGAGAGGGAGCAGTTTGCTTCCCCACCACATCCTGCATCCTCCTAGATGGGGTCCCTCAGATGGCAACGGGAGCGGTGGAATCCCGTCCCGCCCTTATGGTCTCCAGCCCACTGACCCAGGCACCATCAAGGTGTTTGGCAGGTGTGGGCTGGTGGTGCTTCCTCAGCCCTTCATTTCCCCAGCTGTTTTGTAGGAAAACCACAGGGTGCCCAGAGCACGGTGGGTCAGAGCTGCACCCTGGGTCACGATGAAGTGGGTGAACACGAAACCCCGACCCGGCCGGCCAGCGCTGAGCCTCCCAGAGCCCCTGGGCTCCTGCCTGGGGTTATGTAAGAGTCATCTGCTTTCCATACGTAGTTGCCAAGTTTTCTTCAAAGGGCTACAACTCAGTAGAGACCAAATTGATGTAGAGATTAGCTTGGAAAGCCAAATATATCCTTGATCTAGATTTTCATGTTTGAAGTCTGGCTCGAGAGGGTTTCTCCTGCCCGATGCCAATCAGACAGGAGGGGAAGGCAGGAGGAGGGCTCGCTGCAGCTGGAGTAGACAGACCCCACTGCCCCCTGACTCTCTCTCTCTCCGAGACCCCCTGGAATTCTAAGGAGCCAGTGAGTCAGAAGGCCGCCCAGTGGGGAGTGGTGGTTACATACCTTGGATTAACTCTCAGTTCATAGAAAGTCAGAGGCTGAGGTCCACCCATGTCCGAGCTCTGGGGGCCCTTGCGTCCTGGTTACAGAAAAGCGTGCAGGACTCACCCCTACTGCTGCTGGTGGGCAGAGGCGGGAGCAGGGGCTAGCCACCGAATTGCCTCCCAGCAGCCTCTGGAGCAGCTGAGTTAATTGGATGCCCCAGCAGGTGCAAGTGGCTAGGTGGTGAGTGATGCTTCTCTCTTTGGAAAGGGCCCTGTGGATGGTGAGAGGTCAGAAACCCACCATTCATCTGTGGGGAACTTCATAGTTGGCAAATGTCTCCAACGTGGCCCAAAGAGAGGCCGGAGTGGAGGGCGGTGGGAACGGTGGCATCCATCCCGTCCTTTCGGCCCCAGCCCACTAACCTGGGTACCACCAGGGTGTCGTGTATTGGCAAAGAATGGGGTCCTCCTGCAGCACCAAGGGGGCTGGGGCGTGTATTTGCATTTCCATCCCATGCGTGCACTTTGCAAGAGGCTGTCACTTTCTTTCTTTCTCCCCTCCCACCCAAGGAAAGGTGGGTGGCAGCCGTGCGGGGTCCATCTGTGCTTCAGCGTTCCCAGTCCACCATTCACGTGCTGGTTCTGTCCACTCACTGGGGCTTCTGCCATTCGGTGCACTTTCTCTCGGGTGGCCAGCCAAGGAGGGCTGGCGTGTAGAGCTCGCTGCATCTGCTCTCCCACCGTTTTCAGCCCTGAATGGACAGCAGCCTGGACCGTGTGGCCAGTAAGCCCTCCCTGCCTGCCCTCCCCAAGGAGTTGGTGTTTAGGCCTGTGTCTCACCTCACGGTCTTCAGCTGGCAGTGGTGCACCTGTGCGCAGGCTCCCTCGTTGGCAGTAGGGAGGATCTGTGGACTGTGGGCTCGTGAGGGCAGGGACTATCTCATCCTTCACCACCTCTTGAGAAGAGTGCCGCTGCTTAGTCGATGCTCAGGAGCTGTCTGTGAATGAGTCGATTTGCTGCCTGGCACAGTGCCCTTGCTTTACAAGTCTTGCCCTTGTGGTTACTCATCCCTGACTACAAACTGAGACTCAGGAAAGGAACGCCCAGCCGGGGCTGGCCTTAGGTTGAGACTCTGTCCTGCCCCCAATAAATATAGAACTTATTTAACCTCACTTACTGGTGCTCACAATTCCACCATTAGAGGTTCATTCATTTGGCTTGAGATTTAGTCACAAGTGGAATGTACACGAAAAACTGTCCCACTGAGCACTTTCAGTTATTACCAGTTCCGTAGGAGTGAGCGCATCTACTTTGTAACTTTCTGTGAGGAAAGCTGGGTGTAGAAGGGAAGAGAACTTGAAGGCAGGTGGCACAGGTTCAGCAGTGGGATGGAGGAACTAAGGTATCACCAAGGGAGGACCGGGAGACACGGGGCTGCAGATCAGGGGCAAAAGGCAAACTTATTGTCCTTAGAGTGGGCTGAGGTCTCCACTCCCCGTCGGCTTTCTTGGGGAACTGGGACAGTTTACGTACCTACTAGGGACTAACTAGGGGCAGGGCTAGTTCACCTGAAAGAGAAGGTTCTGGTCAGTATGAGTCCAGGTGGGCAGGTGGAGTATGTTGAGGAACGTTAGTGACACGTACACACCTTGACATGTCTGCTCCTGTCTTAAATGTGAGCTACGGAACTTGCACTGTAGTTGGATAAAATCTGCATGCTTTTTAAAAAAATCTGAGGTTTGACTTTCATAAACATTATATTAGTTTCAGGTGAAGAACATAATGAGTCCATACTTGCACACATATGAAATGAGCAGCACAGGAAATCTAGTTAACATCCATCACTACACATAGTTACAGATTTTTTTCCTTAAGATAAGAACTTTTGGGGGGGAGAGAGGGATAAATTAGGAGTTTGGGATTAACAGATACACACTACTATATACAAAATAGATAATCAACAAAGGCCTACTATATAGCACAGGGAAGTAAGTATACTTAGCATTTTGTAATAACTTATAAGGGAAAAAGATCTGAAAAGGAATGAAATCTATATCTATACATCTATATCTGAATCACTTTGCTGTACACCTGAAACTAGCAAGACATTGTAAATCAACTATACTTCAATTAAAAAAATAATTAAAAAAAACAAACAAAAAAGAACTTTTGAGTTCTACTCAACAACTTTCAAATATGCCATGTAGCAACAGATTGGTGGTTGCCAGGGGTAGGGGTGGGGGTGGGGGTGAGGGGTGTGAAATGGGTGAAGGGGTCAAAGGTACAAATTCCAGTAATAAAATAAATCAGTCCCGGGAAGGACTGATTTATTTACTGGATGTCATGTACTGGATGTCATGTACAGCGTGATGACTATAGTCCAGAAAACATGTCTGCTGTAACTGTCTGTAAAACGTAGAGAAACGCCCTGATCTCGGCGTTCACTCATATCACTCATTTAGTTTATTCCTCAGTTCCTGAGCGCCCAGGGCTGCCTGGCCCTGAGCAGATGCCGTGCAGACCAGGAAATGAGTGGGTTTCTGCCCCTAAAGACCCCTCACTCCAATAATGGAGGGGGAAATAAGTGTAGGGGTAAAAATACTCTTATCGGAGTAGAGATTAGCACTGTTCAGTAGAAATACTATACGGGCCGCCTTGGTATTTTGAAAATTTCCAGTAGCCACATTAAAAGACGAAGAAGAAAAGAAACAGGTGAAATCAACTTGAATGACATATTTAATTTTTCCAATATATGCAAAATATCATTTCAAGGTGTAGTCAATCTAAAACTGTACTTAATGAGGATTCATTTTATGTTCTTATGCTGCTCTAAGTCTTGGAAATCAGGAGTGTGGTTTATTTTCACAGCACATCTCCTGCTGAACTAGTCACTTTGAGTGGCTCAGTGGACCCGTGGGTAAGAAGCTGTCATATTGGACGTTTTCCTATGGAAATTCAGAAGTGAGAAAAGTAAATGTTTAGAGACCACCACCTCCCCAGCCAGTGTGTGAGATTGGCACCATTGCTCCATTAGGAAGAGCTCCGAGGAGGGCCAGTCTGGCTAGCAGCCCTCCTAATCCAACAGTGGGTCTTTGCTGATGACAGCTCTGTGCCGGGTCAGTGCCAGGGCCAGAGGCAGAAGAGTGAGCTGGGGGGAGGGTAGTGGCTGCTGCCATCAGGGGCCTTCGGTCTGGAGAGGGAGCTGGGCTGTGCAAGCAGGTCCTTCATACCAGCCAGGGTCCCATACTGTAATGAATCGCTTTTGAAGAACCGAAGAGGGCGTTTATAACAGAGGTGTCACAGGCCGGGGTCTGTTGATGGAGAGGAAAGACCAGTGAAAGGGCTTGCTGAACTCAGAAGCCGTGTCACCTGTCAGAAAGGAGAGCTGACCTCCTGGAGGGATGTTTCCGAAATGTGCCCCAGAGCCAGCAACTGGAATGAACACACCCTGGGGTGACAGACATCTTGGTGGCCCCTCCTAGCTCCAGCAGCACACATTCACTGGACCTGACCTGAGGGGGGCGGCCTCCATCCTCTCTCCTGCCCCCCCCCCCCACCCCAGCATCTGTTACCAATGCTGAGAGTCCGTGACACCTTGGGCCCATGGGAGGAGGAGAGATGGTGAATCACCAAGGCCTGGTTTCAATGAAGACCTTTAGGAACTTTGTAGAAGTAGGTATGTATGTGTATGTGTGTGTGTGTGTGTGTGTGTGGTGTGGGTGGAGTGGGTGTGCCTTTGGGGAGTTTAGGGGCCAGTGGGCATCAAAGCACTTATTATCAGGAGCTCCAACTCCAGGTGAAGAGATCAGGTTTTAAACAAAACTCCTGTAGGAGGGAACTTGCTATGTTCACCAGACTGAGGGTCTAGATGAGGAAGCCTGGAACACACCACATTAGGACCTGGCTTCTGACAAATGTGCAGAGAGGAAGCTTATTCCAACGGGGCTGGTGGGCTGCCTACCAGTGCTGCACGGATGTGACAGGGCTCTTGAAGGGATTTGGAGGGAGCGCCCTTGCATTGAGCAGCCCACGCTGTGCCTTCAGAAAACACTGATGGGGCACTTACTAAGTGCAAGGCCTCAGCACTGGGCACGGCTTCCTGGCAGTGGGGCATGATTTGTGAAGAGAGTGTACTTTGCTGAGGTGCCCTGAGTGGTCATCCTTTCCTTCACAATACAAATAAAGAATTTGTATTGTGGGACAATTCCACAATTTGGGAGCTCTGTCTAAATTAAATTGTAAGCTCTCTGAGCTCTGAGAAAGCTCCCATTCTGATCTCATCTAAATCTCTTTGAATGCACCGATAGAGGTCAGCAGGGCACACGTTCATTGTAAGGTCCCTAAATTCAATCTTAGGGAACTTCGGGGCAACTGAGTTGCAGGTCACATGCCTTCTTTTGACCAAATCCAATGGCACAGCTTCTTCAGATGGACATAATGCTTTGTCAGCTGGTGCGAAGATTCTAGCAAAAGAAGGGTGAAGAAGGACTAATCACCAGTGTCTCCAGGAGTGGGATCTCAGGAGTTCAGTAGTGATTGATGGGCCACAGTATACCAGGGCCCTGCATGGAATTTTCATGCTATTTCATGGAATCCCTGGTCCCTAAAAAAGAATGCTTAGGTTGGAGGAAGGGAAGATCTCAGTGGAGAAGTTCTGGCAGCAGGAAAGTGCTATTAAAGAGCAAACAAACAAAAAAACCCCAAAACTAACATTCTCAATTCTATGGACCAATATGGTTTGTGAAAATAGACCAAGAAAATCCTTAACAAAATATTAACAAATATGCAAATTCAGCCATATATAAAAAGAAGTGTATACCATGGCAAAGTGGGGTTCATTCCATGGATGCAAGGATGGTTCAATATTTGGAAATCAATCAGTGCACTCTATCATAAGTAAAGGCTAAAAAGGAAAAATCATACGATCATATGTGTTTGATAAATTCTACACCTATCTATGATAAGAACTCCTAGAAAAAAGCAACAGAGGAGCACTTTCTCAACTTGATAAAAAACATCTATAAAAAGCTGCCACTGACTTCACACTTAATGTTGAGAAACTGGACACTTTTCCCCTGAGACCAGGAACAAGATAAGGATGTCCACTCTCACCACTATTATTCAACATAATGCTGGAAATTCTAGCCAATGTAATAGAGGAAGAAAAGGAAATAAAAGACATACAGAAAGGAAGAAATGAAACTTTTCCTATTTGCAGAGGATATCATTGTCTACATAAACATCTCACGTGATCTGTTAACAAACCTCCTAAAATTAATAAGTGAATTCAGCAAGGTTGCAGGATACAAGATAAATGTACAAAAATGGATTGTATTTCTATCTATTAGTAGTTAGAAATGGACACTGAAATGAAAAAATGCAATACCATTTACAATTGCTCAGAAAATGAAATATCTCAGTGTAAATTTAACGAAACTTATGCTGACAACTTGTATGTTGAGAACTACACAATGCTGATGGAAGAAATCAAAGAAAGTCTAAAGAAATGGAGAGACATACCATGTTCGTGGATGGGAAGACTCAACATGGTATGAATGTCACTTCTTCTCAGATTGATACAGAGGTTTAACACAATTCTTATCAAAATCCCAGCAAAATATTTGCACATATCGATAATTCTAAAAATTTTATGTAAACATAAAGGAAGTAGAATAACTGAAACAGTTTTGAAAATGAATAATAAAATGAGAGGGGTCCATCTATCTGATTGTAAGACATTATACAGCTACCATTATCGAGACTGTGTAGTATCCATGAAGGGGTAGATATACAGATAAATGAAGCAGAATAGAGAATCCAGTGATAGACTTCCACAGATACGCACAGTTGATTTTTGACAAAGGTGCAAATTTAGTGGAGGAAAGATAGCATTTTCAACAAATGGTACTGGAACAAAAAGACATTCATAGCCAAAAAAAAAAAAAAAATCCTCACCTTATACAAAATTAACCAATAATGGGTCACACAATTAAATGTAAAATGTGATTATAAAACTTTAAGGGAAAAAATAGAGAAAACCTGAAGGATATAGGGCTACACAAATAGTTCTTAGACTTGGCTCCAAAAGCACAATCCATAAAAGGAAAAACTGATAAATTCGACATCATCGAAATTTTAAAATCGGCTCTCTGTGAAAGACTTTTATGAGGATGAAAAGACAAGCTTCAGGGAAGGAGGAGGAGAGAATATCTGCAAACCACGTATTTGTCAAAGAACTAGTATCCAAAATACATGAAGACCTTTCAAAACTCACAGTAAAAAAAAAAAGGAACAATCTAATTAGAAACAAGTGAAGCCATGATGGGGTGTTGCACCAAAGAGGGTATTTAGACGGTAGAAAAAGCATGTGGAAAGATGTTCAACATCACTGGCCATTAGACAAATGCAATTGAAACCATAATGAGACATTACTATTCATCTACCAGAATGGTTAAAATTAAAAATATTGACACCAAATCCTGGCGAGAAAGTGGAGAAACTGGATCCCTCATACACTGCTGGTGGGAAGGTAAAATGTTACAGCCACTCCGGAAAGCACTTTGGTAATTTCTTACTAAACATGCAGCTGCCATACAGTCGAGCATTTCACTTTTGGGCATTTATGCCAGAGAAATGAAGATTCTGTTTACACAAAAACTTGTAGGTGAATGTTTATAGCAGCTTTCCTTTTTTTTTTTTTTTTTTTTTTTTTTTTGCGGTACTCGGGCCTCTCACTATTGTGGCCTCTCCCGTTGCGGAGAACAGGCTCCGGACACGCAGGCTCAGCGGCCATGGCTCACGGGCCCAGCCGCTCCGCGGCATGTGGGATCTTCTCGGACAAGGGCACGAACCCGCGTCCCCTGCATCGGCAGGCGGACTCTCAACCACTGCACCACCAGGGAAGCCCCTATAGCAGCTTTCTTTATAAATAAAGTCTCAAATTGGAAACACCCTCAGGTGCCCTGAAGGGGGGGTCAATGGCGAAACACATCATGGTACCTTCACACCACGGAATAGTATTCAGCAATAAAAATGAGGAAACTATTGGTACATGCAACAGCTTGCATGAACCTCCAGAGAATTACGCTGAGTGAAAAAAAGCCAACCTCAAGGATTACATGCTATATGATGATTCCATAGCATTCTTGAAATGGCAACATTATAGAAATGGAGAACACGGTCCTAGCTGTCAGGAGTTAGAGAGAGTGAGATATAGAAGGGAAGAGAAGAGCTATAACAGGACAACCTCAGGGACCCTTGTGGTGATGGGAAGCTTTCTGTCTTGACTGCATCCCTGTCAGTATCTTGCTTATAACATTGTACTGGGGTGTTGTAAGCCGTTACCACTAGGGGAACTGAGTAAGGGTGCACAGGATTTCTCTGTGTTATGTCTTGTAGCACTTATGAACCTATAATTAACTCAAAATAAAAAGTTTCATTAAACTAGTATTCTCTACCTCACTGTCAAAGGTTAGCATCTGATTGTGTGTGTGTGTTCCCTCTTTAGGCACCATGTATTTGGATTTAATGACAGTCATAGGTGATGTGGAAATGGGGAAAGGGGTAAAAAAATTACCAAATTTGCTCTTTTGATTCTGCCACACTTTTCAGCGTGCAAAATGCAGCAGCCTATGAACGTGTGGTGTAGCTAATGTGATGAGATCCTTTACCGGTGACAGTAATGAATGACCTGGTGCATAATTATTGGATAAGAAGAGCTGTCCGGATCCTTACATAAATCAGGTCAGCTCTGAAAATAGTGCAGTCTTTTTGGGGACAGCCCCACTTTCCTGCCCTGGCACATAGGGTGGCATCAAGACCATGCTCTAAGGAAACACAAGAACAGTTGGTTTCTTGTTTCCAGATCAGTAAGACAAGAGCCTCAAGTTTGTGAAGGCACAGTGTTCATTTGTGTCTTTGCTGTTTTCACTTCATTTGGTCTTTATGATAAAAGAACTGGAGAGTGTGTGTGTGTGTGTGTGTGTGTGTGTGTGTGTGTGTGTACGCACATATGCACTTTATTAATGCTTGTGGAATGAAGTTGGGTGATGCAGTGGGAAACTCTATGTCAGGTTTGACTGTGAGCCTCTGAGATCCCATGAACCAGACCTGTTACTTCTCTTTTTCTGTCCTTTTATGTTCAGCTAGGAGGCACTGAAACACAGTAGTTCCAGACCTTTCCATAACCTGGCTTTGCACTAAGTGACCCAGCCAATCTATACCACTTCAGTCTGTCCTCAGGATCCACATGACGACTCTGCAAAGCAGGTGTTGCTTCTCTCATTTACAAAGGAGGAAACTGAAGCTCAGAGAGGTTAAGTGATTTGCCCAAGGTTACACAGCTGGCTAGTGGGGGAGCTGAGATTTGAATCCAAGTTTCATGGATTCCAGGGTCCATGCATGCTCTTCCCACTGTCCCCTATGGCTCCCATGTTTTATATAAAATCTCCTTCTCACTCCCCTGATTAAGTCACACATTGCCCTTCTGAGAGAAACAAAATAAGATTTAAACTAAACCAAACATAAAGCCAAGAAGGACCCAGATGCTGTGATGTCAGGTCAGCACTTTGTGGATCTAGCCCTGACTCTGACATTACAAGTCCCTCAGGCACCCACAATTTTAGGTAAAAGTTTTGTAGTCTAAGTAAGAGATGATTTTGCAGCAAAGAATTCATAAAATGTCATTGATGAAAACATACCTGTGCCACAGATACAGTTATTCAGTCTATTTACTAATTAAAAATAAATACGTCACCAAATCCAAGGAAGCCTCTCTTGAAAGCTCTTGTGAAATTAAACTGGGAATTAATGAATGACCACACTGAGAAAGCTGGGTTTAACATAACTTAGAAGTCTGGATAAAAAGGATTGCCCACCACCACGTGCGTGCCTGCGTGCGTTTATTGAGGTATAATTTATGTATCATAACATTCACCCATTTTAAGTATACAATTCAACTTCTAGTAAACTTACTGTGTGTGCAACCATCATTGTAGTCATCTTAGAACATGCCCAACCCCACCACCCTGTAAGATCCCTTGTACTCTTCACAGTTAATCCCATTCCTACCCCCAGCCTCAAGCAACCCCTCATCTGACTTTTGGCTCTATAGATTTGCCTGTTCTGAGCATTTCCTCTAAACAAAACCAGACTTTTTTTGTCTGGGTTTCTTCACTTAGCATAGTGTTCTTGAGGTCTGTCTACGTTGTGGGCTTCTTTATTTCTGAGTAGCATTCCATTTTTTGGACATACCGCACTTCGTTTATCCATTCATGTCTTGATGGGCATTTGGCTTGTTGCGACTTTGTGGCTGATACAAATAACACTGCTGTGAACATCGTTTCCATTTCTTTCTCCACCCCATGTACTTTGTAGCCATCCATGTAAATGCTTTGGCAGGGGTGGGGGTCAGAGAAGCCCTTGGTGTGTTATTCATTTAGTGGAAATGCACAAGCCAGGTATCCGGGATTCTACCTCTGGCTTTGGATTTGCTCCTTCCCCTCGCTCTGAAGAGAAGAGCTGACTACACGTAAGCCAGTGTTTATTTGTTCATTTTTCATGTGATGCACATTTACTGAGTGTCGATTGTGTCTCCCCAAGGTGCTGCATTTTGGCGAGATAAAGACCAGGACAAAGTTTTCCATTCTGCCTTGGTACAAAGCTACTGTGAAGGGGAACATTTTGGCTCATTAGAGCAAGGGCTCCTAGCTGGCCTGGGGGTGGCTCCCATGGCTGGACGGAGGCAGCCTGTGGCCTGGGGGTGGAGGGGCGGGGGTTGGCAGGTGGTCCTGCAAAAAGCTTCCCCTCCACAAAGCATCGTCCTGCACTCAGCTGGCATAGCCTGACGGGGGCAGCTGTGCTTAGCTGGGATCCTGTGCTTTCTTCTAGTGGGGCAATGATGCCATTTTAGGGAAATCCACCCTCATGGACTATCTTCCAACAACAGCTATCATTTCAGATGAAAGAGAGACAGTGCGGGTCCAGAGCTTTTGGGTTTGCTGTGTTGGCTGCAGAACCTCCGGACCACGCCCACCTACTGGGGGTGGGTTGCCAACGCCCCCTCACACAGGTCAAGGATGGTCCTGGGAGTTAGCCGTGATTTTGGAGATGGAGCAGGGTGCGTCCGCACCTGATTCTCTTTCCTTAAACGAACCTTTTTGGGTGAAGCTCTGCTGGGCTCCCTTGTGGTCCCGTTCGAGCACCAGAATAACACAGCTCTCTTTGACAAGTCTCATCACTGTCCTCCTGGCCTGGCTGCACCCATGATCAAAAGTAAATGTTCTCCTGTGGATCCAATCCCCCAAACGGATGCAAAAAGCCATCTTAGGCAAGGAATTACCCGGGGATGGCCGATGGGCTTCATCGGTGCGCAGCCACTATTTTACAAAACTGACTTTTCTAAATAAGAATCAGTGACTACGTAGGGTTATATCTTGCATACTTACAAGGAACCTCCAGAAACCATGGGACCAGACTGTGACAAAAGCCTCAGCCTCCAGGCCAGCTGAAGACCATGTTCTCATGCTTAGCAAGGAGCACATTGTGATGAGGGGGAAGGATCCACCCAGGAGTCTGTTTCCCTCACTCCTCCCACCCCCCTCTTTTTTGTAATGAGAGAATGCAGGACCGTACCCAGATGCTGAAAAAAGCTGTGCTTCCTGCCGAGGGACACGGTGGCTTTCAGAATGCAAGGATTCTTTAGGGAGCCAATTATGCAAAGACAAGAGTAAGCATGTTTATTTTTATGACACCACATTTCAAAATCCCAGAAAATGTTGGTGGAATGGCCCCATTAGGCGCTGGCCCCTAGTGCTGCGGTATCACACCGGGCGGGTATCGGGGTGGGGGGGGGTGCTGACACGCCCTTGATGAAAGCCCCGCCCTGGGCTAATTTACTGCCCATTACTACCCTGTCCCCAGCTTCCTCCTTCCCTTAGCATTTTCAGGCTAATGTGAGTCTCTTCACAGAAGCCTGATGCTCTAGAAAACCTGAGGCTCAAGCTCACGCAGCTGGCATCCCTTTCCCAGGTTCTCGTCCCCAGGGTCATGGGGGAGATCAGGGCTGTGTTTTTGTTGCACCAGCCACTACGTGGCGCCCCGAGGGTGTGCTGCCCCAGGACTGCAGCTCAGGCTGGCTCCAGGCCTGACGGGCCAAGGAAGAGTTTCTCCTGCAGCCTTCATTCAGCAGGAATGGTGGCCTGCCCCTGGTGCTGTGATGTACTGGCCACGAAGACAAGGGACCCTCTCTGGCCCTGCAGGGACTTTTCATCAGGGCGGGAGCAGAGGTGCAGGTGGAATTGCAGGAGCCGAGAGGAAGAAGCAGGAGCTCCTGGGAAGACTTCCTGGAGGAGGTGGCACTTGGCCCCCATCTGGAAGGAGGAGGAGGGTGTGTCCAGACAGAGGGAGCAGGGTGGCTGCTGTTGCTCAAGGAGCACTTGTGGTTCACGTGCTTCACAGCCAGGGGTCTGGGGGGCACCTAAGGGTCAGTGACTTTGTGAGGATGGCCCCCCACCCCTAGGTGCTGGGAGTGGGCAGGGCCAGGTGACCAACGAACAGTGCCGAGTCAAGGTGGAAATTTCCAGTAGGAAAAGGAAGACTGGGGGATTGGTTCCTCCTCAAATAATGTCATTGTGGTCGCTGCTTCCTTTGCCCACATGTGGGTCCAAACCTGCGTAGCAGTAAAGATGAAGGCCCTCTTCTTAAAGTAGCTTAAGGAGAGAGCTGGTGTGTGTGTGTGTGTGTGTGTGTGTGTAGGTGTGTGTGTAGGTGTGTATCTGTGTGGGGTGTGTATATGTGGGGGGTATGTATATAGGCATGTGCGGGGGTCTGTGTGTTGTGGGGGGTGTGTGTGTCTGTCTGTCTATGATTGTGGGGTGTATGTTAGGTTTTGTATGTCTCTGTGTATAGGGGTGTGTACATGTAGGTGTGTGTGTGTTTTTGTATCTGGGTCTGTGTGGTGTGTATGTGTGTGTTGTGTAGGGGTGTCTATGTGGAGGTGTGTGTGTGTTTGTGTATCTGGGTCTGTGGGGTGTGTGTGGTACGTGTGTGTTGTGTAGGGGAGTGGGTGTAAGGCGTCAGTGGATGTGAAAATCCACAATTAACAAATCTTTGCCCTTTTCATCCATCAGCTACCAAGCAGTTCAAACACTCTAATTGACAGAATCTCTCAACAGCCCTCCAAGGTCAGGAGACATCATTAGCTTTATTTCACGGATGGGTAAACTGAGGCAGAGCAAGGTTAAGCCGTTTCTCTAAGGTCTTGCAAAGTCAGCAAAGGAACTTGATCAGACTCCCAGGCAGCCAGCTGTCTAGCCCCAGTCCTGGGAGGGGGACACCGGAGAGAGCACAGCACATCCTTCTCTTGTTCTACGTGTTGTGCGTGTCCTGAAGCCGGGAGCCCCCACCTGGGAGACGGGGTGCCTCCAGGGCTGATGTCCATGGCAGCTCCTAGAGGTGATGGGAAGGGTGGACTTCGAACCAGCCCCCTCCATAATCTCCTTCAGCCCCTCCCATCATTCTAAGACCCCCTCTTGTGTAGGAATTCGAGTCCTACTGAGTCACACGCAGGTAGAATTTATGTCAGTGGCCACAGTGAATCTTTGGATTTCACAGGAGGGACCCAGACTCGGCCACCAGGAGGGTTCCAGACTCAGCCAGCACTCCTTTTTTTTTTTTTTTTTCAAATTGAGGTGAAATTCACATAACAAAATTAACTGTCTTAAAATGTACATTTCAGTGGCGTTTAGTACAAACACCATATTGTGCAACCATCACCACTAGCTAGTCCCAAACTATTTTCATCTTCCAAAGGGAAACTTGGTACCCATTAGCTGTCACTCCCCATTTCCCCTCCCTCATCCCCTGGCAACTACCAATCTGCTTTCAGTCTCTATGGAATTGCCTATTCTGGACAGTTCATATAAATGAGATCATACAGTATGTGACCTTTGGTGTCTGGCTTCTCTCACTCATCCAAATGTAGCCTGAGTCAGTGCTTCATTCCTTTTTATGGCTGAATAATAGTCCATTGTATGGATGGACATTTTGTTTTCCATTCATTTATTGGCGGTGATTTGGGTTGTTTCACCTTTGGCTATTGTGAATAGTGCTGCTATGAACGTGAGCGTACAAGTGTCTGTTTCAAACCCTGTTTTCGATTCTTTGAGGTGTGTGCCTACATGTCAGCACTTCCCAAACATGAGTTTCATCCACACCTGCCTGGGTTGGAAATAGCTGCACCGCTTGTGTGATCTTGGGCAGTTCCCATGGTCCCTCCAAGTTTCCTCATGTGAAGGATGGGGCTGTCACCCCATGTGGGGCTGGGAGAATGGTCACTGTGTGAAAAACACAGCCCAGCGCCTGGCTGCCCAGTGACAGAGCCGACCCCAACCCCTACCCCATCACAAAGCAGCCAGGTTTCCACTTTGCCTGTGGTCCCAGTGCTGGAGCCCTGGGCACGGAGCAGCTGTTTCATCTTTACTCCTAACACATCCCTAAGGGCAGAGGCTCGGGTGAGAAGCAGCGCTTTTTATAAGCTCTACACCAAGGAGGGATTATGAGCCATTTGGGGAGTGGATTAAAGCAGTTGCCCCTGGGATGAATCTTATTCTCGGTGGCTTTTGCTTTCCCCTCTTCCTGGACCTCAGAGCTGAGCCATGTGGTCTATTGAAAACACCTGAGCCGACGTTTATCCTTTTAGTGAGATGCCAGCCTGGATCCCGCAGTTAGGTGGGACCTCTGTGACCCAGCCGTGGGCTGTGAACTTGGAGTTTCCCCGGTGATGAGTCTGCTTCTTGAGCCCATTGCCTTTCCTTGAGAGCTGCATCTTGCTAGCACAGAAGTGCGATGTCCACTCTGCTCTTGGCTCCTGGGACACTGCCACCCCTCTGGTCCAGTGCCCAGGTCCCTGATAAGCGACCCGGTGAAGGTCTCACCACCCAACCTCATCCATCTGTGGTTTCCAGTCCTAAGAACCTGCTGGGAGACGTGTGAAGAAAAAGTGTGAATCAGGAACAATCCCAAATTAACTGGAACATGGTTTACCAGAATGTTCTTTTGCCCTCTCCCTTTTGGAGGAAGGGGAAAAGCAAACCACAGCCCACCATGTCAATAGGGGGATTTAAGTTTTAGGAAAACATCTTTTAAGGGATGTCCTGGCATGGAGATCATTTGAGAAAATGTCCTGAACCTTATTCATCATTCCTCCTCAGTGGAGGTGATGGTAATAGTAACACTTGCTGGTATTTTAGAGTTTGCATCACACATCCCATGCATCATTTCACTTGTTCACAGTCATGAATAAAGTTGGGTGCTTTCACTCATTTTAAAGTGGAAGAAACTGAGGTCCAAAGCATAATGGTGATGATGATATTGATACGAGGGCGACAGCCTTCATAAAAAAATAGCAATAGCAGGCAACTGTTACCAGGAGCTTACGATGTATCACGTAGCATGAATGCACCATCTTTCTTAACACTCATGCCCGTTGGAGCGTCGTAACCTGGGTCTTCCCATCGAACAGGTGTGGGGCCGAGGGCTCAGGACAGGCCCGCCTTTCCCCATCACAGCCCAGGAGGTGGAGGAGAAGGACCTCTCCCAGGCCCTGCAGTCCTTCTCCAAATGCCCTCCCGAGTCTGTGCTCACGTCATATCCCCGTTCATCCAAGGGCGTTGGCATGATGACATGGAAACCTTGTTAGCCATGCTTCTAAATCTAAAAGGTATCGGCCCATTATTTTTCCTGCTTTTGTAGATCTGCAGACAGAACAAAATTGAATCCGTGGGTAACCAGAAAATGTAATTAATGGGAACACAGAGTTTCACAGGGAAGCTGGTTAGAGCCTGCTTTCGTTGTGATGGTCTAAGTGGGGACCTGCAGTGCAGACCTCCCACTTGCACGCAGGTGGTGCAGCAAGGATGATACTTTTGGAAGTGAGCTCTCCGGAGCACTGTCCTTCCCCATTTGGTGGAGTCTTTCAGAACCCCTCAGCCACCATCCCTGGTTTCTGTGGCTTGAGGCTCTCTCAGCTGCTTGGGAATCGTTAGGACGTGTAATTTAAGCTAAGTACTGGCTGTCTCCCAGGTGTGGACCATGATGGGGGGTTGTCATGGAGCCCATGTCTGTACTGGGTGGTGGGGGCAGTCGGGGTCACTCGGACCTTCCATGGATGGACCTTTTGTCTTCCAAATGTTACCAAGGCTACTGGACCCCAAATCACTGGAGCATGAACATTGAACACACACATTGAACAAAAATGAAACAGCCGAACCTCCAGGAGCCACAGGGCCACACACAGTCAGATGTTCCAGTCTTGGGGGCTCTACAGGGATGGAAGACTGTTTCTATAGGTGCTTTGCCCATATGGTGTTGGGATATAGTCTGTTTCTGTTTGGGACCCTGCACTGTGCTTCTGATGATGGTAAGCCTGAAAGTCTGGGAGCAGAATGTCTGGCAGAAACTCCTCAGATAGCCCCAAAGCAGCCATTTCCAGGGACCGGAACCCAGGGTAGAGGTGCTTCCATTGCAAATGCCAGCTCTCTCCAAGATCATTTCCGGGGAGGAGGCCATGTCTGTCTGGTGCATTACGGGATCCCCAGTGGGGTATGTCTCAGTGGGCGATGGGAGAGAATTGTGGCTCCCAAGCAGGTCCTGGTCTGTGACCATGATGCAATGCTTTGCCCTGAATATGCCACCTGAACACAAAGGGGACTTTGCAGAGGTAATTAAGGTCACTAATCAGTTGATCCTAAAATAGGGAGATTATCCTGGATTATCCAAGTGGCTCCAGTGTGACCACACATGCCCCTAAATACTGAGACAGAAAGATGGAGAGATGCAGCAGGGGAGCAGGGAGATTCGAACCAGTAGAAGGGTGTGACGTGGTGTGGATATGGAGAGGGCCACCCATCAAGGAAACGGGGACCTCAGTCCTGTAACCATGGGGACTGGATTCTACTGGCTGCCTGAGTGACCTCAGAAGAGGACCCTTCCCCGGGGTCTCCAGAAGGAGACGCAGCTTGTCAGTGCCTTGATGTGAGCTGTGCAGCTCTGAGCAGGGGACCAGCCACGCCACTCTGGACTCAGACCCACAGAACTGAGGTTCTGTGGTGTTTCAAGCTGCTAAGTTTGTAGTACAGGTGCAGTTTGTTACGCAGTGTAGCTGACTGATACAAATGACTTAGGTAACGAGGTGCCCTTGATGTCCAGTTTTCTTCCCCCTGCCCCACTCCTCCTGTCTGTCTTCTCCCCATCCCCTTCTTTCTTCCTTTCTCTCCTTCCCTCTCCTAAGGCTTTCTCAGAATTAGTGGTTCAGGAGAGGCTCCACTCCTGAGTCAGGAGCAGAGAATTTAGGGCTTTCATGGACTGCGTTGAACTGCATTGCCCCCACATAGGGCAGCCAGATAAAATACAGGATGCCTAGTTATGTTTGAGTTTCAGACAAACAACAAATACGTTTTTGGTATAAGTATGTCCCAAGTTTTACACAAGATATCCTTATACTAAGAAAGAGCTGTTGATCTTCTGAAATGCAAATGTAGCTGGGTATCCTGTATTTTCATTTGCTAAATCTGGCCGCCCTAGTCCTGGAGATTACAAACAGGCTGAGAGCTTGGGTTGCAGCTCAGGGCAGTGGGCAGGGAGAGGGCACTGGAGAGAGGATTCAGTGAGAACCTTTGGGCTTTAGGAGCTATTATGTAGGTCAGGGGCCAGCAAACGACAGTCTGAGGGCCATATCCCACTGCTGCCTGATTTTATAAATAAAGTTTTATTGGCACATGACCACACCCACTCACCTGTGTGTTGTCTGTGATTGCTTTTGTGCTACAAAGAACAGGATTGAGTGGTTGTGCCAGAGACCCCTACCCAGCCCACAAGGCTTAATCACTTGCTCTCTGGGCTTTTCCAGAAACAGTTTGCTGATCCCTGCTGTGAAGTCAGAGGTCAGAGGGAGAGCAGAGGAGCTGGCAGTGGAGTGAAGGACTGAAGTCAGACACTAGGGCGTACTTTCTGACCAGAAGGGCAGCTGGCCGGGGCTTTGCACACAGTGGGCAGAAGCTCTTGGACACTGGTCTGGAGCTCAGGTTTGAGGAGAAGATTGCAGAGCCCCAGTTCTGACTGCACAGGGGACAGGGTGGAGTATGCAGGCTACACCCTCCTCTGCCTCCCATCTCCATATTTCGGGGTCTCTGGCAGAAAGTTCTGTGCAAACAAAAGCCTCCTTTCATCTGCATGTGCCTATTTCTGTCTCATTGCCTACTTCTGCTCTTCCTTCTTGACATTCAGCGTTTTCAAACACAGATTCTGCACAGGGCGTGAATCATGTTGCCATGTGGCCATGGAGACGTTGTCTGGGGTGCTGGCTCCAGCATCTCCTGCAGGCTGGAGAACGCTCTCCCTTCCCCATGAGGCCCAGATGTCAGAGCGTCAGGACAGGAGGGAGGGGGCGGGACCCAGAGCTCATACTGTGCCCTCCTCTCCAGCCACCGTCCCTCTCCTGAGCCCCTCAGGAGCCAGTGATGGGAGCATGCTTATGCAGAGTCAGAGGGTGCTATCCCCAGGATCACTGTCACTTCCTACATGGGGTCTGGTGTTTGGGGGCCCCAGGACCACTCCCACTTCCAACACCAACTGAAGCATTTGGGAGTCCTCAGTACCAACCTCAAGTTCAGTAATTTGCTAGAGGCTCTCCCAGAACTCAGAAAAGCTCTTATACTCACAGTTAAGGTTTATTACAGGGAAAGGATGCAGATTAAAATCAGCCACGGGAAAAGATGCATGGGTGGAGTGCAGGAAGGAACCAAACACAGACTCCCAGCTGTCCCTTCCCCGTGAGTCAGGACATCTCACTTTCCCGGTGACAGTGTGTGACAGTGCACGTGGAGTGTTGTCCCCCAGGGAAGCTCACCTGAGCCTTGGTGTCCAATGTTTTCTCTGGGGCTCAGTCACATACACCTGGTTGACTGCCCACGTGGCTGACCTCAGTCTCCAGTCCCTTGGGAGGGCAAGCAGATACTGTGAGGCCCAACCTCCCCCCATCCCCCAAATCAGACTGGTAGACTGTTTGGTGGCCAAGCCCCCAGGAAAACACAGACACTCTTATCAGGCAGGACATTCCCAGGGCCTGGACCCACCTCCCAGTGGCCATAGGCAAAGGGCAGACCTCTTTGGCCATGGTTAAATCCTTTACTACACAGCGTGCCTTACACCGGGGTCTGAGGGTCCCACATAATCCCACTGTGGACAGTGGTGTAGCCAAAGCCAGTTAAATGTTGCCCTGAAGGCCTTCTGGGCAGAATGACAGATGGAGAGTGGTTTCTCCTTGAATCAGCAGGACGTCCTGGGGTGTCCAGTGAAGTTGCTGCAAGAGACGGCATCAAAGCTGCCTCGTTTCCTGCAGGGACTCGGACACTTGCACTGGAGAGGAAGCTCGTGTCCTTGCCCAGGGACAGCAGCCCTGTCGGCCACTCGCTGCTCCCCCTCCGCCTCCGTAGCCTCAGGGTGCTCAGCCTCTTTCAGGAGAGGACCCTTTGCCGCTTGGTTCTCGTGCTGCAGAGATCAGTGGGCACCGTGTGTTTGCCTCGTTTCATTTTGGTGCCTGTGGATTAGTCACACTCCTCCAATTCCCTCATCTCCTATGCACTTGCTCGTGGTTTTTCTTTTTTTTTCTTCTTTTTTTTTTTTTAAACCAGTTCCAAAAAAAGATGATTTGTGTGAAGGGAGTGAAAATTGAGTTTATTTACGACAGATTCAAACTTTGGCAAAGAATTCCAGAAGAGGCTACTGGCTCCCGAGATGGGTCTTGTTGCGTCACCGTCGTACGTGAAGTTTCCGGTCCAGCTGGCTGGTGAGACTGACCCTCGCTTCTGTCCTCCTGGGGTCCCTGAGGTCAGCTTCTGCACCAGCCCTTCTCAGAGACAGTAAAGGGACCCTGTGAAGTCCGCCTTCAAATAATACACACATCAGAAGGAAGAAGGAAGGCAGTTTCTTGGGAACTGCAGCCCAGAGACTCCCTGGACATTGATCTGGGGGTGGGACAGATGGGCCGAGGGAGGGAGACCGGGGATCGTTGGGTCCCCTGTGCGTCTGTCATCGGGTTTCAGGGATGACACAGCCCTCAAACAGGCCTTGTCTTCCAGTGTCTCGCCAAGGGCCAGGCACCACAAAAAGGGCAGCGTGAGGATTTTAGCCTCTAGATGCCAATGGGGGTATTGCGTTATTGAATTTGCTAAGAGTAGGTGATATAGATGCAGTGGTGTTGGCTCCAGAAGTTAAAAAAAAAAAAAGAGCACTGGGCAAAACTGCCTCTGTGAGCTGCTTTCTGTTGGGTGTGAGGAGGAGGTCAGGCCTTTGCCCAGCCCTGGGGGTTGGGGCTCGATTTTGGTGGGGGAGGGAGGGAGGTGGTAAAAGTCTCCACCTGCAGAAGCACCAGCTCACTTTTGTTTTCTTGACTCATCCTGGCTTCTTGGGACCGACCGCTGTGCCCTCCCAGCCCCGCCCACCTGTCCCGGCCCTTCGTGGAGAAGACGGTGTCAGGCTCCACCTGCAAAGAGGCAGCCCTGCTGGTGGTCTTGCCCACACTCGGGGGGCAGATCAGAGGGTGACTGCAGAGACCCTGACCCATGCCCACCACCCTCCTTCCTGTTCCATCACAGAGATGACCAGGCTGAGCCTGTCCCACCCAAAACCATGGAGAAAACTTTCCAGAAGTAGAAGCAACCATCTGGAGGGTCCCAATACCCAGCGTTTGCTTTGGCTTGTTTGTTCTCACCCCCAGACCTCTGTCCCGACGTATGTCCCTGGCCGTCCGTGTCCAAGTCCACCCCCCAAGACCCCATCCCACAGTTCCGTGTTTGTAGGATACTGGGGACCACCTAACGTGGCCTCGTTGACCCTCTGGTTCCTTCTACTGGGACAGATGCTCCAGGAGAGCAGAGCTCTGTCAGTCTCACCCCTGCTGCGTCCCAGCCCCCAGCACAGGCCTGGCGCATCCTCAGCGGGTGTCTGCACAGGGTTGGTTGACCCAGTCGTGGACGGGTGAGTGATAGATGGACTGAACACATGGGCACATTGGAGCAGTTTGTTCATCTAGGAGGAGGGAAGGCTTGGGAGAGTCAGGAGGGGACCTGTGCTGTGTGAGCTGAGGTTCCCAGTCAGCAGGGCTGTTTAGGAGCATGTGTGGACCCTGTGACTGGACGGAAACGTGGGCAGGAGTCCCAGGGTGGCTGAGATTAGTTCAAGGTAAACAATGACGTCATTGTTGCAGGAGGTGTCCAGTGATGCAATCACCCGCTCATGGAGAGAGTGAGCTCCCTGCTAGAAGAGGCGTGTAAGCCCGGGCTGAGTGGCAGGTGGCAGGGACGGTGCAGAGGGGAGACCCCAGTAGACAGTCGGGGTGGGCTGTGATCTCAGGCGCGTTCTAGCTTGTTGGGCTCCCAAAGGCTGAGGACTCTGACCTCACGCCCCTGCTTCCCCTTATAGAGAGGCTGCCTGGTGTGCAGCCCCTGTCAGGCCTGCTGCTGAGATTAATTGCTTTTATTTGTAGTAAGTGAGCTGTTCAAATAGAGGAGGGTCTCCACGGGAGATGGTCAGTGGCTTTTCTCTTCTATTCCCAGAGGGGATGGGAAGAGGATGGGAAGAGAGGGTGGGATCCCAGAGGGGGTGGGGACCCCACCCTCTCCTGACCCACTCTGCTTTGCCAAGTGGAGGACAGAGACGGGATTAAGAAGGGAAAGAAGGATTAAAAAGGGAAAAAAAACCCCAAAAACCTAACATCTGAAACCAAAGCTGGCCTGCAGTGGGCGTGAAGCTGTGGTTTGCAGGAGAAACTCTTTTCAAGGCGGTTGGCGGAGATTCACATGGGGCGGAAGAGACTGGCCTCATAAGAAGGAACCAGCTAATGTTCCCAATGAAAACGACATGAAAAAAAATGTATGTTTGAGTACATGTTCGGGTCATTAAGAGCCAATAGTAAATATATCCATCCCATAAATGATGAAAATGAACCACTTTTTTCCCTCCGTTCATGGTGGTCCTTGGAGCTAACTACTGGTTCAAATCAGAATGCCAATTCACTAATTTTAAGAAGAAATATTAGAGAATTCCCTGGCTGTCTAGTGGTTAGGACTCCAAGCTTTCAGTGCCAGAGCCCTGGGTTTGATCCCTGGTCAGGGAACTAAGGTCCTTCAAGCCATGCTGCATGGCCAAATATAAGATACAAATGTGGAGTGTGGTACTTCTGTTGTTCTCGTGAATAGTGGGTTTTCTTCCTGTAGGGGGCTTGGTGAGTGTGGATCAGTGCAGGGAACCAGTAAGTGGTGGCTTCAGCAGCCCCCAGTGGGACCGACTGAAGCATCTCCTGCAACATGTAAAGGGATGAGCCTTTCTTCAGCACTAGGGGCCACATCAAATTCTCCCTTAAGAATCTTCCCTGTGACCTCCAATTCATGGGATTTTTGCAGGTTCAGTTGAGGAAGAGTGTGTATTTGTGAATCACATAGAAAGGTGCCTGGAACAGAAAGTGTGTGTATCGCTCACATCAGTGAATCTGGCCCAGCTTTGTGCACTGCAGGGCCCGGCCTGTTTCTAAAGATGAGCAGTGTTTGATTAGTTATCCATGACTGCATAACAAAGCACCACAAACTCAGTGGCTTAAAACAATTCATATGTATGATTTCCCACTTTCTGTGGGTCTGGAGCCTGGCCTGGCTTAGCTGGGCTCTGGGCAAGGCTGTCGTCAACTGTAGGCTGGGGCTGTGGTCTCTTCTGAGGCTCAACTGGGGAAGGACCCACTGCCAAGCCCCTGGCTGTTGCAGCTCCTTGGAGACTGCCTGCCCGAGGGCTCCATTTCTTGCTGGCTGTCGACCTTTCACCCTGTGGCCCTCTCCATGTGGTAGCCTGCAACGTGGCAGCTGGCTTCTTCAAAGCCAGTGAGAGGGAGCGTCCCTTAGCAAGAGGGATGTTAGAATCTTAAGTGATGCTATCCCGGAAGCGACATCTCCGCCTTTCCTGCTTTCTGTTGGTTAGAGGGGAGTCCCAGGTCCTACCCACACTCATGGGAGTGAATTATATAAGGCATGGACACCAGGAGGCAGAGACCATGTGGACGGTCCACCACTGTGGTAAACTGCTCTGCTGGGGGTTCCAAATAATCGCTGACGTTTGTGGACATAATAGGACCATGGGCAAGGTGCACCTACCTTGAAACATCTCATACTCACAACAACCCTATCATCATCCCCTTTTAACAGCTGAGAAAACTAATTCTCAGAGAGGTTCAGTAACTTGCCCAAAGACACACAGCAGGTATCTGAGGTCAAGTATGCACACCCATACCTGTTGCACCCCTGAAGGCCAAGAACAAGCTGCTGACTAGGACCCTGGGGGACAGCTCTTTGCCATGAATCCACAGCTCCCCCCGGTCTTAAGACAGCACCCTGAGTGTTCTGTACTGCACTTCCTGACACAGTCATTTCTCAGCAGCCCTCTTCACTGTCTGGTCCACCATAGCATTTACTCGATTTGTGTTTTGCCTGTCTCCTATCCCTAGAATGTAAAACCCTATGAGGTCAGAGAGTTGTATCCTGTGTCCCCAGACTCCAGAACAGAGACGTTCAAAGAGCAGACATTCAATAAATATTTGATGGGTCAGTGAATGAATGAATGAAAGACCCTCATGTCTTGGACTCTTTGGTATGGACCTCAGATCATAAGTGACACCAGCTGATTCGTTTTTGGGGGCTGCCATAACAAAGGACCCCAAAGGCAGGGGTTTTAAACAATAGGAGTTTATTATATCAAAGTTCTGGAGGCCAGAGGTCAAAGACCAAGGTGTCGGCAGGGCCACGCTCCCTCCGAAGGCCCTAGGGAAGAATCCTTCCTCGCCTCTTCCAGTTTCTGCCAATCTTTAACATTCCTTGGCTTGTGGCTGCATCACTCCAATCTCAGCCTTTGTCTTAGCATGGCTTACTTTTGTCTGTGTCTCTGTGTGCCTTCACTTTCTTCTTATACCTGTTGTATTAGTGTTCTCCAGAGAAGCAGAACAAAAAGAATATACATATATATACACACACATAAAAAGAGATTTATTATAAGGAATTGGCTTACGTGACTCTGGAACCTGACACGTCCCAAGATCTGCATTTGGCCAGCTGGAGACCCAGGAGTGCCGATGGTGTAATTTCCAGTCCAAAAGCCAGCAGGCTTGAGACCCAGAGAAGAACTAAGGTTTTAGTTCAAGTCCAAAGGCAGGAAAAGCCTGACGTCCCAGCCCAAAGAGGTCAGGTAGAAAGAGATCCTTCCTACTCAGCCCTTTTGTCTTATTCAGATCTTCAACTGATTGGATGAGGCCCACCCACAGCAGGGAGGGCAATCTGCTTTACTCAGTCTACTGATCCAAATAGTAATCTCACCCAGAAACCGCCCCCGCCCCGAGACACACTCAGAATAACATTTAGCCAAAACCCCTTGGCCAAGACAAGCTGACACATAAAGTTACACATCACACCAGTCATTGGATTTTGGTCCACCATAATACAGCATGACCTCATCTTAATTACATCTTCAAAACCATATTTCTAAATAAGGTCACATTCTGAGGTTCCAGGTGGACATGAATTTGGGGTATGCTGTTTATCCCACTATACCCCCTTGGGAGGCAAAATCTAGGAAGGAGTTCAGTTGTGGGTCTGCTGGGCCCACAGCCTTCTGCTCAGTAGATGGTCGTGTGTGAATGACCATCACGGGACTGCATGGAGGCATCACCCGGCTGGGCCTGGTTCTGGCCACCATCCAGGCCCTACTGTCCATTTCACTCCCTTGCAAAGCCATCCTCAAGGCTGGTACACATGCCAGGCAGAGACGGCCCCCTGGGGATGGAGAATTACAGCTGTATTTTCAGGTGCACTGGAGTTTTTATACCTAGACAAATAAAATTTGTTTCTACCCCAGTAAGAATGCAAAGTCACCGTAGCATTGCTACTTAGGAGCTTGGGTTCCGTCACAAGCATCTTTCTAGATGTGTTTTTATATGGACTTTTGGCCGAAGGAGAGTAGAAATGGAGCCTTTCTCTGCAGGATTATAGTCTAGTGTCTTATAATGTATACAGTATATGAGCTAAATAATAGGTCTGTGACATTAGAATTCGGGTGGATTTGGAAACATTGTGAAGATAAACTTCTGAGCAAGTTCTGTTTGAAATGGAGTGTTTTCCAGCACCCGTTATTGGCTTAAAATCCTGAGGGGAAGAATTAAATAAATCAAAGAGACAGGTGCAGTTTTTAGATTAAACAGCCAAACTCATACAAAATCCCTTTGTCTAGACTGGACAAACGTCAAGTGTTATTTCAGACGTTTTGATGAAATGCCCACTGTTAACCGGCAGCCCGCTGAATGCCCGCACTGTTTGGTAAAGCCCCTCGGAGGCTCGTGTTTTCAGCACCGCGGACAGTGTGCAAAATTGCCACAGACTGCAACAGAGAGGGGTGTCCACTGGGCCACGCTGGTGGCATCCCCGTCTGCCAGCCACAGGCCAAGGAGAGGAGGCCAAGCGCCTGCCAGAGTCAGGGCGGGATGCAGCCATGCCTGCCCCTCTGGCAGGCCTCCAGGAAGAGGCGCCAGGGCCTTTGGGGATGGCCCGAGGCAGGGCTGCTCCAGGCGTTTCTGCTCACTCCTCACCGGACAAGTCAGCTGGGGCAGAGGGGACGTGGCTGCACAGAGGCGATCCTGGGGCAGAAGCTCCTCATTCTGAGAAATCGCTGCGCCCCAGCATGGGTGTGGAGAAGAGGCTTCCCTAGAAATGCCACATCCTGAATTGGCACCTCTGGCTGTGTCCCCTGCAGAGGAGAGGCAGGCCACGGCCAGGAAGCCGTGTGCTTGGGATCTGACAGACCAGAGGGGGGGACACTGTCAGCTCGTGACTCCGGGCAAGTCTGTCAGGGTCTCTGCCCAGATCTCCCCACCTGCAAAATGATGAGGGTGACAGTAGCCGTGGTGACAGCATCTCTCAGCCTGCTGAGTGCTGGACACCATGCTGGTCAGTCCTCAGCACCCCTGTGATGACCTACGTCATTGAGGCACAGAGAGGGTAAATTCTTAAGGCCACACAGCCAGGAGAGGCCAGGGCTGGGATCGATCTAGGGAGTCTGGCTGAGGGTCCATGGGTAACACCATGGCCCATCAGGGCTGTGGTGCCATGGATTCGGGGATGCTAAACGTGCAGGAAGCTTTTGTCTTAGGATCGTGGTCATGGAGGTGCTGGTGTTGCAGGGATGTGAGGCTGGTTGATAAGGGTCTCTGTGAACGGCGACCCATTGTCTCTACTGAGGTTGTCGTTGCTACACTGGCCTCTCTCTGCTCGGGGATGCTCCGCCCGTGCCCCGGTCCAGCCTGGCCACCTGCCGTGCTTCCACCTTCGCCGTGTAGTTCCTTTCCTCGACCCCGCCCAGATCCACCCTCAGCTGTGCCTGTACCTGGACCACCTTTCCTCTGCTCTCCAGGCTTGAGGCCACATCAGCCCTCAGAGGCCAACTCCCGTCCCTACCGCCCCAGCCCTGGCTGTCAGGGGCCCCTTCCCAGCTTCCTCTCCCAGGTGGCTCCTGGGTGCCTGCAGAGCATCTACCTGGTTTTGTATGATTTCAAACCCAAGGTGCCCTGTGTATTTCCTGTATCCCCACCCACACAGCACCCAGAGCCATGCTGAGCCTTCACGAGGCTTTGGACGGGGGTGTGATGATGATGATGGTTTTGTAAGGAGTAAGGTTGCATCGTTGTCAAGCTCCCCTTATCAAGCCAGGTCCCCTCTGCCTTGTGAAGCCTAGTGTGTGGTGTGTGGGCTCCACCTGCACCACCTGCCAGAGACCCGGTTCTGCATTAATTGTAAGAGTCAGATGGCTCAAATCTGGACTCTTACCTGCTGTGTGGCCTTAGGTACATTAATCACCCTCTCTGTGCCTCATTCCCATTATCTGTAGAAGGCGGTTAGTAACAACATCTGTCCTTCAGGGGCACAAGAGGATTAAATTAAGGCCTTTACAGTGCCATGCACAGTGGCTGCCTGCAGCCCTTGTTCCATGAAGGGCCGCTGGCATTCCTACTCAGCCGCAGAGCTCGGAACCCCCATCCCTGGAGGGCTTGTGAAAACACAGATTCCTAGGTCCAGGGTCTCTGATTGCGTGGGTCTGGCCTGGGGCCTGAGAATTTGCACTTCTTACCAGTTCCCAGGTGATGCTGGTGCCACTCGCCAGGGACCCACTCTGAGAGCCTCGGAGCCTGTCCGTTCCGTTTCAGTGGATCTTCTGTGACCTTGGTGTGTGCGGAAGGCAAAGTGACTCCACGAACTTAGCAGAGCAAAGAGATGTGGGAAATGGCTTCTCGGTGCATTTTGGGGGACGTGGCTTCCTGTACTGGGTGCCCGCAGCTTTTACACATCTTCCGGCCTCAGAGCTGCAAAATCACCGTGAGACTCAGGACGAGATGAAGTTGTCGCTCACCGTTTGTCTCATTCATTTCGCTGCCATTTGAGGTCCCTGCCTTGTGCCAGCTCTGGAGTGGGTACAGATGGGGCCACAGGGGCAGGAAAGGCCATCCCTGCCTAGGAAAGCCCCAGATGGGACCTGGACGGGTGCCTCTGAGAAGGGTCAGGAGAGCGCGATGCACAGGGCTGGGTGCCCAAGGAGGGCATGCGGGGTGGGCGGGGAGCCCAGGGGAGCAGCCCATAACGCCAGGGAGGATGGGGCCCTTGGGTGTGCAAGGGCTGGGCTGGCCGGGCTCAGTGGACAGATTTAGCTTCCTGTCTCTGCAAAGCTCCGGGGTTCAGAAAATGGGCTGCCTTCCGCGTGTGCAGGGTGGGGAGTGCATCCCGACTATTCGGGGGCAGCTGTTAAAGAGCTGGTAATTGTCCTCAGTGGAAACTGTTCTCTGTTTATTTGCTCCTGGCTCAGCATTTCTTGCAGGTTTAAGAGTTCACAGGGCACGTGGAAGGAGTGGGCCAGGAGACCGCCTCGCGCCTGGGGCGAGGGAGCTGCCCGCCACCCCTGTGAGCACGGCTTTCCCAGCCATCAGCTTAATGAGTGGCAGGAGGCAGAGTTCAGGGGAGCAAGACCCAAGGCAGCTCAGGGGCCTGCCTGTGGGAGGCAGAGGGTGGGGTTGGAGGGGCTGGAGCAACAGGGAGGGGAGGGGAGGGGAGGGGAAGGGAAGGGAGGGGAAGGGAGGGGAGGGGAGGAGAGGGGAGGGGAGGGGAGGGGAGGGGAGGCAGCAACGTGAAAAAATGCCCTGTATGTCCTGATTTCAGGAAGTTCTTTCCCTCCTGCTTCTTAGACATTCCAGATACATTGCCTTTCCTGGGTAGAATCCTGGGATGAGAAGGTTTTGCAGGCACCTGGGGCTCATCACTTGCTTCCAAATAGAGCTGCGTCGTAACCATCGGAGATAGGCATCTCTCCATTTCACAGATGGGAAGGCTGAGGCACAGGGATGTCAACTTGTCTAAGGGCAGCTAGTAAAGGCAAAGCAGGTACAACGGTTGAACAGAGGTGGGATCAGACAATCTCGTGAGCTCACCTGCCCCTGGAGAGCCAGCCAGGTTCTTCCCTGGGAGAGCAGGGCTCCTTGGTGGCCTTGGACTCAGACCTGGTCCCCGGCAATTGTCTTCAACATTCTGTCACTGTAAGTCACGGCAGGGGGGAAAAGGCAGAATGACCAGGCCAGCCTCCTGCCGCCGGAGTGTCCCCTCTTAGCAGGCCTTCTCTGCAGCGTGTGGTAGTGACCGAGAGCCTGTCCACCGCCGTCCCACGTCTGTGTGACAGCCCATCTTCCTGGGTTCCGAAGGCCCGTGTTAGCGTGGTTGTGTCCAGAAGAAGGAGCTGTGAAATGCTCGCAGCCCATAAATCATGAAAAACAAGGACATAACCTTGATTCTTCCCGTACCATCAATACATTACCCAATTCAGTCATAAAATGAAAGAGTGGTTCCATTTGTCTAATTCCGTAGGAAACATCAGCAGATCTTTGCATTCTAAGTGCTGCCTGCACAGCCCCTCCACAGGCTGCATGAGGCTTCCTTTGATGGAACAAGTGTCGAGCAGAAAAGGGTATAAACGAGCTCCCACCTCACTGCCTTGCGTGAAGACGCTTATTTAGGGGATCTTTTAATGCCTCGCTGCTGGGGTTTATTTGCACATGGTCTTCAAGCTGCTAACAATTTGTGGGAGCTTGGTGGCAGCCACGATCCTAACTAATAATGCTGACAAGTCACCAGACGCGGCATCTCCGTCTTCAAGATGCTGCTGGCAGGCGCTCCTTCCCGAGACCAGGAACTCTGGGGCTGCAGCCCCCTCCCCAGGCAGGGGATGGACAGGCGGGATGAAGACCGCACCCTGGTGCCTTCTTAACGTGCACTGTGGGGCCTCCCCTTGCCCCCCAACCCCAGCATTCCCCCCACTGCAGGGGCAGGTGCTGTGGGTGGCCCGCCATCAGCCATCTGGTCAACCTGAGGCTACAGGGCTGAAGGTCTGTTTGTTTGGTTATTGCAACCTCTGCCAGGCTGGAGATGGCAGGAAGGGTCAGGTGACAGACACAGGGACCCAGGCAGCCATCGAAACACACACCATGTTTGATAGAACCCTCCCTTTAGGGATTGCCTCCTGTTTTCCCAGGGAAACCCAAACTGTAGCCTGGATCTCAGGACCTTTTCTGCACCTCTGGGGTCTTTACCCCAAAAGCACGTGTCAGGTAGCTGACGGTTGATAGTTGCTGAAGCGATGAAACAGTTTATCCTCATGTTTACTTCCTCCTTAAAACTCTTGGTAGGGAGGGTCTCTTCCATTCAGTGCCCCCTTATCAAGTGGTCACACCTGTGTGAGCGTCCTGGGGCTGCTATAACCACAGACTAGGGAGCTCAGAACCACAGAAATATATCCGTTCCCAGTGCTAGAGGCCAGAGGTCTGAAATCGAGGTATGCCGTGCTCCCCGCCGAGGCTCTAAGGGAGGTCCTTCCTGCCCCTTCCAGCTCTGAGTGGTCCCGCGCATTCCTGGGCTGGTGGTCATATCCCTCCATCGCCACATGGCCTTCTCCTCACCCCAGATCTCCTGCTGCCTTTCTCTTACGAGGATACTTGTCACTGTATTTAGGGCCCACCCAGCTAGTCCAGGGTGACCTCATCTCCAGGTCTTTAACGTGTCACGTCTGCAAGGACCCCTTTTCCAGATACAGTCACGTGCTCAGGTTCAGCGTGCTGGGAGGCGGGCATGCCTTTTGGGGGAGCATCACTCAGCCTATGCAGCAGCCCCGTCACACTGAGCTCCTGCCGTGTGCTGGAGACATTGCATCCATCACCCCTGTTCTTTCTGAAACCCTACCAGGCACCTTCTGTCCTTTGCAACTTACAGATGATGACACTGAGGCCCACAGAGGGGAGATGCATGAAGGCTGTGTTGCTGGCCCTGGAAGCGAGCAGCTGAGCTGGCCTTCAGCCCAGGACTGTTGGGCTTCACGGACCAGATTCCTACCTGGATGACCATCTCCCTTCCCGCGCCTGGAACCTTGAGCAGGGCTAGGGTCAAGGTTTCTTTCTTCCCTGAGAGTGTGAACCCTTAATTCCTTTGTGCCCCCGGCATAAAGCCATTTCCAAAAGAGTGCCCCACGCACAGTTAGTCGGCCTCAGTAAGTAAGTGAAATGATAAACCCCAATCCTCCTAGATCCCTCACCGATGCTGAGGGAGCAGGTGAGCTGGGCCAGGTCCCCACTGAGCCTTTCTGGTCGGGAGGCCCCAGTAGGAATTTATCCCCTCGCTGCTATTCTGCCCATCTCAAAGCCAGCAGATAAAAAAGGAGATTCACTTAGATGCGAACGTGGACAGACCATCCTTCTGGAATGTTTTATCTGCTCTTCCCAGCTGCAGTCAGGACCACTGGCCACAGCCTTTGGCTCTGGGCAAGGTGAAACCCTTGGTCTGTGTGTCCCCTTGGCCTTCCAGCATCCACCAATCCCTGTGGTCCCTCAGTGTGACTCACTGGCTGTATCAGCCCTGCTTTTAGGATTTCAGTGTTCAAGCAGAAGGTAGTCTCTGCTTCTGCAGTGAGATCAGGGTAGACAGAGATAGTGTCCCTAAGTTGGACCGGTATCCTTGCTGCCCACTCCCTGCCCTGAGCTGATCAGGGCAGCTGCCTGTCATCCGTGAACCAGATCCCCTGCTAGGAAGCCCCCACCCAGGGTGTATCAGAACTAAGAACATGGATGGTGACAAGACCCAGGATTCCTGGTCCCTCCCTCCAGAACCTTTAGCTTGGCATCTTCTTCCTGAAAGACTGATGAATGTCTGTCTGTCTCTCTTCTCTCTCTCTTTGTAGAATCCACTCAACAAACATAGAAAAGATATTTGACTTTTAGAGCCACGATCAGAGTGAGAATGTAGGATGGAGTGCTTAGAAACCTCATGAAATCCATGTGGGCACTCACCATACAGCAGAATCCTGGGGGAATTTAGGGAAGCCATGGATCGTTTTTGCAGTCTCTCCCAAAATTATCTGTTGTCTCAGCTGAAATTCAGAAATAGGTTTCCCTTAAATCCAACGTGGAAAAGTATCGAAACACCAGCACACCTTCCGTCAGCCTCAACGCACCGATCCAGCCATAACACATCATGCCCCGTGTGAGGTCACCCTGGGTAGGGGCAGCCTGATGGGCAGCCTCTGGATGGGGGCTGGAACCCCTGGGGTTTATGTGGTGGACCTGAGTCTTGGTTTCCTTTTTGATTGGAAATGAAGGGCCTAAAATCTTATCTGCGTTTATCATCGGATGGTGGGGGTCAAGGGTTAAATGGTACCAGGTGGGGCAGAGAGCGGACAAAGTTTGAAGGGATGATAGCAGGAGTTTCTGTCCCCCATAACTAAGGCCTCTTTAAGAAAAGAGGACGTTCATGTGTGGGTTATAACCACTTGGGCCACAGCTGTGAAATGCTGAACTGAATTATGCAATGAATGTGGCTCTCATTCAGAGAAGGGGGCTGTCATTCACCCCCAGGACCGGGGTGGTCAGTGCAGACAGAAAACGGAGGGAGGCATCCCACAGCGGGACCGACACAGGTGCTGTCCATCCATCCATCTATTCACCCACCTGTTGCTTGTGTGCTGGGCATTAGGGGGGCTGGGGTACAGACCAGGACAAAACTCAGAGCCTCAGGGGCCCCTGGCCAAGAAAAGGGATGCGCTCTAAGTGGGTACTGATGAGGGCTGTGCCTTGAGAAGGTTTCTCTGGACCCGGCCTTTCCCGGGGATGCAGGAGGGTATTCAGAGGAAGAGGCGTTCATGCCTAGGCCAGAGGATGCAGGAGCGGTGGTGAGAACGGGACGAGGGCGGTGGGGCTGGGCTCTGCTGGACAAGGCTGGAGAGGCGTCCCGAGAGCGGCCTCGCGAGACCCGTAGGGTCGGATGTGGGACTTGCGGAGACTGGTTGGGGGTCGACGGCGTGTGGCCCGGGTGTTGGCCGAGCCATGGGAGTGTCAACGTGCTCTCAGAGTGACCACGTATGCATGGTCTGAGCGGCGGCGTGGCTGCCTAACCCCTGTCCCTCTCAGGCTCTGATGAGGTGGTCCCTCCACGGTCGGGTCAGGCCTTGTGCCAGCTCAGCATGCCCGGGTCTCGGAGGCACGTGCTGGCCGAGGCCCGGGAGGGTCCAACGGGGAGCTGGTCTGGCTGATGTCTGTTAGCTCGTCGGTGGACTGTGGGTCCAAAAAGGAGAGGAGGGTGGGAGGGAAGGAGGGAGACAAAGAGAGAGAGGAAGAGGCAGAGAGAGAAACAGGGAGAGAGAGAGATGTCCTTAGGTGAAATGCAACATGTGAGAAATTTAAAAATACATTCAAACATAGACTTATTTAGTGAAAACACTCAAGGTGTAGCTTCTCACTTAAAAACAAAGTGATTAACTTGAGAATAGAATTCTGGGGAAAAAAAAGAGCCCCGATTCTGTTTTCTCTGGTTGTTTTCCTCGCTGCGGAGATGACCTGCGTACTGGGATCATATCAACTCACAAAAGGCAGGGACGTCCCTGAGAGCATCGTTCCCCTCCACAGATGGGGAGACCGAGGCACAGAGGCACTGCAGGCTCCGAGGACCCCCAGCTCAGAGCGGGCATGCAGGCAGCACACACCCATCGGAGGAGGAGAGACTCGTCGGGGCTCAGGCCCACGGGCGTCTGAGGCTCCCTGGCAAGTGGGGTGGGAGACGAGGTCCCCGTCCTCTGTCACCCCATCTGTCTGGGGGAGACTAGGGCTCCTGGTTGACCTGGCACAGTGGCCGTGGTCTAGGACATTCTCTGTTCTCCATGGGGTGTTCCCGAGACCACGTAGAGGGAATGGGGTGTCCGGAACAGCTCCTGGCAGAGTAAAGAGAGAGAGAAACACACCGACATCCTTCTGCCCCAGAGAGGTTTCAGACACAATTACTGATAAATCAGAACAGCACTCCCAGTATGAATTCAACTGATTGAGGCGGTTAAATTGTGTGCCCTTGCCAAAGGGTGGCCCGATTAACAGCCAAACAAGTAATTTGTTACACCTGAAATACCTACTTTCCAAGCTGATGGCAGAGTGAGTGGTGCCTGGCGGAGCCCCCACGAGCGGGTGGAGGCTGGACCAGAGACCCAGCCCACCTTCCTTGCAGAAGGTAGAGGGCATTCCTGGCAGATTCTGTGCATACGGCAGGTTAGGACCAGACCCTCCATCACCAAAGACCCTCCGGCAGATTCCCTCTGAAAGGGGTGGCGGCGGGAAGCCACCAGGATGCAGGATGAGGACAGAGCCCCCGGGACCTGGGGTTTGGATTTGCTCCTTTGGGGGGGCTGCACCTGGATGAGTCTGGATTTCAAGCTTCAGCGTCCTCAGCCTTGAGACCTGATCGGTCTGTGAGTGCCCAGCGTCAGCGTGAAGGACCATGTGCTTTCCACGCAGCAAAGTGCTGGGCTTCCGTGAAGCAGCTGTGAAAGGTGGAGGAGGGACGGAGAAACGGGGCTGGCCAGCAGCATCCCTGTGAGGGGATGGGAGCCCCTGGCAGAGGCAAGTCAGAGAAGAGCTTTGTTCTTCCTTTCCTTCGAATGAGAAGAGGGGTGCCTCCCTCAGGGCAGCTGGCCCGAGGGCAGCATCTGGCTTTCACCGCTGCCCCAGGTTGTAACACAGAACCTCCCCAGCTCTGGGGCACTGGTGGCACCCAGTGCACCCCTGCGGACTCATGGATGTATTTCCTGCTGCCTGACAGAGACAAACAGGACCTGGCCCTTCCCTGGAGGAGCATAGAGTCAAAGGGGGGGCCTCCCCACTGCCCAAGGACAGAAGTGTGCCCAAATTCCTCCGGGAAGCCCGAGGAGGGACTGTACCCGACAAGACCCCACAGGTGGTTTTCCAGGCTCCGGCCCCTGTCATTGTTCCCTGGGCAGGGCTGGCCACTACCCTGCCCTCACCTCCGGGGTCCAGGGTGCTGAGCTGTGTCTGCAAAGGTGTCCGGAGCTTTCCAACCCTTTATGACGGGTATGACCTCTTGTTTTAAGGATGGGGGCCCAGCGAGCAGCCATCGGATGCCCTCATGGATGCATCCTCTCATCCTCAGGGATCTGCAACCTGGAGCTGCCCCGGGCACCCCAAGGAGGCCCTCGGGTGCAGGATGGCACTGTTTCTTTGCATTTGCACCGCCAGGCCTGGCGGGAGCTGGACGCAGTCCTGGTTGAGAGAGGCAGGCTCCTCCCCATTTATGGAGCATATGCCCAGGCCAGGTCCCAGATTGACCTTGTTTCATTTACTCCTCACCGAAGGCATTCTGTCCATTTTACAGGTGGGGGTGCTGAGAGCTTAAACCGTTGCCCAAGGCTGCACAGTCCATAAGGAGAAATGGGACTTTGCAAGTTCTCTGGACGCTCGAGGTCCTTGAACCATTTCTGGTGGAAGGGGAGAGTCCCCAGGCTGTGTGACTCTGTTCCTCCTCAGGGGGCATGCCCAGGGCTGGGAGTGTCCAGCCGCTCTCAGCATCCATGCCTCCCTCCCCCATCCTTCTCAGGCCGGAGCTGGGCAGGGCCCACTGGCCACCTCCCTTGGTCCCCCTCTGGGCAGCAGGGTTCATCCCCCGGGGTCTGTGGATGGTGCGAGTCGGTCAGCAGGGGTTGGTGCTGTGGGTGGATGGATTCCTCTGCCCCCTCGGTCCTCGGCTGCCCACGTGCCCTGAGAGGGTGGGGCACACAGCAGAGCTCTGGGGAGTTACTGGGCACCAGTCTTGGGCCAGCCAAGGGGGATCCAGGGAGGAAGGCGGGGTGCCGGGTCTCCTGATTCATCTGGACTGTGAACCCTAGAGATGTCTGGCGCTTGTCCCTCCTGAGAAGAGGGCTGCCAGGCACTTGAGTCATCTGTCCTGTGCCCGGGTCACTGCCCTCTCCCCTCCCCCACGTCCTCGCTCAGCACCTTCCCTCCTGCTGACCCCAGACCCACACCTGGGAGGCGATGGGCATGGGCCGCCGGAGGGAAGTGCGTCCGTGTGATTCACGGTCGGGGTGACTTTTCAATGCATTGGTGGGCAGGTCCCAAGGAAGGGCTGCCTGGGAATAAAACAAACCGAGGGAGCAGGGGAGTTTCCTGGTCAACAGAAAAGCAACCAGACCCCAGAGACCCCAGGGCTGGGAGCCACCACCACACGAGTTCACCGGGATTGCAGGGCTTCAACGTGGCTCCCCAAATCCTCCTCCAGGAATCACTCGCCAAGTGCATCTCTTCACCCTCCACACCCGTGAGGCAGATAGCAGAGCCGTGGTGCCCCAGGGCCACTAGGGTCTGAACCGTGTGCACCCGGAAGGTCACCTCCCCCCGATGCGCAGATGAGGAAACTGAGGCTGGGGAGGCCGGCTGTCCCTCCATCATCAGGTCATCCTGGAGACTGACTGAGCTTGTGAATGTAAGAGTCCAGCCTCATCCCTGCCCCAGGCGAAGTGCTCGGTGACCGTTGAGAGGGGTTTTCTACACCCTGAAAGGACACGGGTCCTAGGAGGCCGCCAACCCCCAGCACTTTCCTTGGCAGCCCTCCTGACCGCTGTTGGGCCTTCCCGAGTGGACCCCAGAGGTCAAGCCATGGCATTCCTTCTGTTCTCCTCATCTCCCCTCCCTGGTAAACGTTGAACGGCATTAGAGACCTGTCACCTCCTCTGAGCAGCCCTCCAGGTTCATCCAGACAGAGCTGAATCTGCCCCAACAGGTTGACTGCCTGGCCTCTGGATTATCTGTCAGGTAAAACCCTTGTTTTTCCAAGTGGACTGCAAGCTCCTGATTCATTCATCCATTCATTTATTTGTTTGCTCCCTCAATGAGTGAATGAATGAACGTGCATTTGTGAGCCAGGCCCTAAGGTGTGCACTGATCAGAGAGGGTGGGGACACTGTCTCTTTGTTTCCAGATCCCCAGCGCCCATCACTGTAGCTGTGTAATCAAGGGTTGTGCAATAATTGGATGAAAACAAAAACTAACAAGCCCAGTCAACATGAGTATTAAAGCATAACTAATATTAAATAAGAATCAAATTCAGTAAGCGTCCACCTCAGGCTGCAGTTTTCCTCCCTCATCACGACTCTGGGAGGTCGGTGGGGTCATGTTCCTCTCCCATTTCGTGGGGAGAAAGTGTCTGAAGAAACCCAAGAAGACTCTGTGATGCTGCCGGGATGCAGAGACCCACTTAACGGGCTGGGGCTGGGGGGCAGGCAGTGGTCACCGGTTGCCATGGGCAGGCACTGGGGGAGATGGACTCTGAGCTTCAGAGGAAACTCGGGAGAGAGGAAGGTGGGAGGTAGTCGTGGCTAGCTTCCTCGAGGTGGTGGGAGGCGACGGCCCAGAGGACACCCTCAGAAGCGCCAGAGCCCCCATTCCCACCAGCTGCAGAGGGGCCCTTCTTTCTCCAAATGAGGCTGACCACACATGCACTGGGCGCCGGGGAACCGAGAGAGGGAGTTGCCTACCTGTGTTAGGCACCTGCGACCCCAGGGCAGATGTGACCATGTCAAGAATGCTTGTCACAGCTTTGGGGTGCCATTTTCATCTTCTGGATAGAGGACAGCAGTGCCCAGGACAGCTCCTCCCACAAACAGTGGTCCAGCCCAGATGTCCATGTGCGGAAGCTGAGAACCCCTGCGTGGGAGGGAGGGATTGGCAGGACCCGCTGAGCACATGTTTGGTTGGGGGGAGGGGCGGCGGGCTCTGAGGGCAGAGTTCTGGCTGTGCTACCTGGTAAACGGCAGTGCCCCCTGGCTGCGCTGATGGGTGTGCCGTTTTGATGTGGGCAGGGGCTTAGCAGGCGCTGTGCTGAGTCCAGATCTGTGAGGTGGGGCTGTACTTGTGAGTGACCCCTGCGGGACAGTATCTGGAACCGTGGTGCTGGATCCCCAGGAGAGACTGACAATGAGCACCCGCCGCAGGCACTGAGCTCTGAGCCCTCCGGGCGGGAGCAGCAAGAGAGAGAGGTCCCTGTCCGGGTCAGCTCAGGTCGCCCCAACAGCCACCGCAGACCTTTGTCCTCTCCCAGTCCTGGAGGTTTGGGCGGGGCTGGTTCTCCTGAAGCCTCTCTCCTTGGCGTGTAGATGACTGTCGTCTCCCAATGTCTTTATATGGTTGTCCCTCTGTGTGTGTCTGTGTCCTGATCTCTTCTTCTGAGGACAGGAGTCATGTAGAATTAAGATCACACACCTAGGGCTTCCCTGGTGGCGCAGTGGTTGAGAGTCCGCGTGCCGATGCAGGGGACACGGGTTCGTGCCCCGGTCCGGGAAGATCCCACATGCCGCGGAGCGGCTAGGCCCGTGAGCCATGGCCGCTGAGCCTGCGCGTCCGGAACCTGTGCTCCGCAATGGGAGAGGCCACAGCAGTGAGAGGCCCGCGTACCGCAAAAAAAAAAAAAGTTAAAGGTCACACACCTATAACTTCATTTTACCTTAATTACCCCTTTAAAGATCACATCTCCAAATACAGTCACATTCTGAGATACTGGGGTCAGGACTTCAATGTATGAATTTGGGGGGGGGACACAGTTCGGCCTATAACAGGGCCTCAGGGAGGGGGGAGGTTGACCCCAAGGGGAGACATTGCTTGCGGGGCGGCGGTAGGCAGCTGGTGATGGCAGAGCCCGTCTGCCAAGCTTGACACTCAGCTCTGCTGGGTTCTTCTGGGAAGAATTTCCCCAAAGAGTGTTTTGTCCCCTTGCCAGTGGTGGCTGCCCCATCAGCCTTATGCCACATTGTGTTTGCAGCCGAGCTCTGGACACCCGACTTGGAGATTCAGGCAAGAAACCTGGGATGGTGGGTTTCACAGCTGGGCCACAGGAGGGGACATTGGGTGAACTGGAAAAGGGATGGCTGGGGACGCATGTTCACCTGTGTGTCCGTGTGTGTCTGTGTGTGTCCATGTGCGTGCATGCGTGTGTGGTCCAGGCTTGGTGGCCTGCACGTGGAGTGCCTCTCGGGGGTTGGATGAGTCTTGATTCCCAGCAGGACAGCTGGGGTGGGAGGTGGAAATGACCCGGGGAGGCTCTCTACCCAAGCCCCCACCTTACACCCACTCAGTGCTCTGTGGAGGTAGTGAGTTCCCCATCACCGTTTGTGTTCAATCTGAAGCTGGGAAGCTGTGGATGGCAGTGGTTAGAGCAGAGATGTCTGTCAGGCATGGTGTCCCCCGGCTCTGTCTTCCGGCGTGGTTGGCTGGGGCCTGGCCTCCTCACTCTGCACCCAGGCCCTGGGGGAGGTGAGGCCAGGCGGCAGCAGGGTGGGCCAGGTCCCCAAGGCACCGCCCACTGGCTGGTTACCTGGGGCAGGTGCGCCGATACCTCCGAAACGTACATCCCCTTGTGGGTAACGTGGCGGAGTGGGGTTGCCTCTCTCGGGGGGTGTGGTTGGGGTAAATGGCCAGCCCAACGGGGACCGGGGGGCTGGCCCAGGCTCGGCTCCTGGCTGTCCAGCATCATGCCCGGCACTTCCCCTGGCCTCGCCCACAGCCCAGTGGGACTTGGGTCTAGGCTGTCCCCCTCTCGGTGGGGTTGGGCAAGGGTGGGGTATCGGCAGCAGAGCCTCTGTTCTTGGCAAGTCCCCTCCTGATGGGGACAGAGGAACTTGCTGTAGTGGAGACAGAACTGTGACCTACATTGTAGGGTTTGCACAGATGACTTCATGGACTTCTGGCAGTGCCGGCTCGTTTCCAAGTTACCACTTTCTTTCTCCCCCATCCACAGATGCAACCATCCCCTGCCCCCCAGGCCCCCTCTCAGGACCCTGTACCCCGTGCAGGCCACCGTATGGGTCCCTCCATCCCCTGCAAAGTCTCCGTTTCATCTCAGCCTCATTTACACTCAGGTACAAAAGACTGAGGACGGTAACGTGGTTGCAGCCAGGCGTGGAGACTGCTGCCTGAGGACTGGGCTCCCTGGGTCCCCTCAAGTGGGCTGGGTCTGCTTTTGACTGTGTGAGGAGGACCCTCCTTCTCCCTCCTCCCTGCAGTCTGCCCTTCACAGACTAGACTCCGGAGGACCTTCAAGGTCATCTGCCCTCCCCCCGCCCCCATCGGCTGCAGGGGCCAGTCATCATCCTTCCTCTGTGTGATGCGCCTGGTCCAACACCGGAGCCTCCTGCGAGGTTCCGGACCTCTCCACGTTCTTCTATAATTGCACCTCCTTCATAACGCCCGCTCCAAACTCTTAAACTATCGATTTTGTCTTCCTCATCGTTCATCTTCTGATATTCAGGGACCCACCATGCTTCAGCCACACTGAGCCCTTCTGAGCAGTGGTCCCAGCTTTCCCTAAGGGACGGTCCCGGGGGTTCTGGAGGTCAGAGATGGGCAGGGTTGGCCTGGAGACCACTGGAGAGAACTAGGGGTTCACAGCCTGAGCTGGTCCCTGGGGCTCCTCTGGAGGTCCATCACTCTTTCTCCCTGGACACACAGCTCCTCTGCCTTTGCCTCCTGTGGCCTGAGTCCAGCCTCCTCTTGACTCCTAAGCCACGTAGCTGGGCGCTTTGCCGAGAGCTCTGCCAGCATCTTGTCAGTGTCATTCCCCCCGACCCCGCCCCTCCCGCTTGCACATCTTGTCAGTGTCATTCCCCCCCACCCTCCCCACCTCCATCAGGGCATCCTTTCGTTATCCCTGCAGATCCCACGACAGCCCCGCTTCTGAGACGCTGAGAAGCAGCGATGCCTCCACTGTTCTCCACCCTTCTTGGTTGGCTTACAAAGTGCCGGGCACATGTAACGAGCTTCGTAAATACGACGTAACAATAGCAACACAAACTGAAATAGATATTTCCCGTGAGAAAGAGGAACTTCATTGGGTGCTTTGGAAGCTGCCATCATTTATTCTCGAGTCCACTTTTTAGGGACAAGGCTATCAGTAGCGAGCCGTCTGTCACCAGGAGCGGTGTCTGAGATTACACGGAATGTTCTCTACGGGGAATGCATGTTTCCCAGTGCCAGAGAGGCAATGGGACAGTTCTCAAAACCCGAAACCTTGGAGGAACACATCCTTCCCAGAACCAGCTTCCCTCCGGGGCTGAATATTTATCTCCTTCAGCATCAGCTGCTTTCAGTTGTATTTTTAAGAGACTTCTTTCCAGAGAAAAACACAGCGACTATTTTTGTTCTTTTTTTTCTTCTGCAAGATGAGAGTAACAGCCGTTCTTCTCAGAGGGTTACCGTGCGAGCAGCATGGGACAATTCGTGTCGAGCACTAAGCCCAGAGCCCCACGCAGAGCTGGTGTTTAGTCCATGTGGGTGATGGTTCTGGCACCCGCTCTGCCCTTTCTGTCCATGATCAGCTCTGTTCAGCCCTTTCTGTCCATGATCAGCTCTGTTCAGCCCTTTCTGTCCATGGTCAGCTCTGTTCAGCCCTTTCTGTCCATGGTCAGCTCTGTTCAGCCCTTTCTGTCCATGGTCAGCTCTGTTCAGCCCTTTCTGTCCATGATCAGCTCTGTTCAGCCCTTTCTGTCCATGATCAGCTCTGTTCAGCCCTTTCTGTCCATGATCAGCTCTGTTTCCATAAATATGCATTTGTGCCGTAGCCCTTATCTCTTCACGTGATTGTGTAAGAACTTTTCCGTGAGCATCTTCCCGGCCTGATAGCCCTGGCACATGGTACCCGGGACCTGTGTGCTGAAGGGTCACTGGTCTACAACATCCCTTCTGCCCCACCGAACCCATCCTATATCTCTTGTTAAAAATGGACATAAAATAGGATTAAACTGGGTCCCCGTGAGGGACAGGAGACGTTCCTCAGCTCTCAACCCTGGATGCCTCTGGGGAGCTTCCTGAAACGTTACTGATGCTGGGCCTCCTCCCTAAAGATGCTGATGAGTGGGCCTGCTGCGGTGGAGCTGAGGCTCAGAGTTTTGTAACCATCCTTTCCCCCAACCAGGTGGTTCTCATGGGAGGCCTGGGCTGAGAACCACTGGCTGGAATTTGCAGAATTGACTTTGCCCATGGAAGCATGGGAAGGATGGCCCAGGGTACCTGGCAAGGTGGGCTGGCAGACCCAAGGAGGCTGCTCAGCCGCTGGGGCAGCTGCTGGTCACATCCTGGGTGCTGCCCAGAGAGGGAACAGACACCATGTTGGGGGGTCAGTAGCTGAGCCTCTCAGAGGACCAGCTGGGCTGGGGGCACTTTGGTGGCTGGGGGCTGCCGTTCTGGATGGCCTGTCTGCTGTCCCGCAGCAGCAGGGCTGCAAGAGGGCAGTGGGGACCTGGCCACGTCGGCAGGGGCTGTAGCATCAGACACGCAGAAGCCCTGCTCCCCACTCCAGGGGAGAGAGCGTTCCCACCCACAAGGCTACCCACCCACCGCTTGTCACCACTTCACTCCTCCGGAATGCTTGCGGGCGCGTTGCCCAGGCAACCAGAATGCCAGCACGTTGCTATCCTTCAGTCTCCTCCAAGCACCTGTGAAGCCTGTGAGCACCAGCCCCCGTGCTCCGAGTTCTGCAGACGCTCCACTCTGGAGCTCCTGGGGAAGGAAGATGGGCCCCTGGGTGCCATCCACAGCCACGGGGGGAGTGGAGGGACCACGGCTGGGAGCCGAGCCTAAAGCACTCACCATGGAGTCCCCGTGACACACTGTGGTGTGGGTACCCATGTTCAGCCCATTTTACAGGTGGGGAAACTGAGGCTCAGATAGGTTCCACTGATTGCCCAAGCTCACGCGGCTAGCAGGTTGGAAGTCAAGTAGCCAGCCCTGAGCCCCTGAGGTCACCACCACACAAGGCCGCTTCTGGAGCCTGTGTGGATTAGTCATCTCCAAGTCTCTCTCCTCCTGGGGATAAAGATGGTCATTCCCACCTCACCAGGCCCCAGGAGGAGCAGACCCTCCGTGTGCAAGAGTGTTTCTTGGCTTCAGCCCTGTGGACCTTTGGGGCAGGATAAGTCTGTGGAGGCCTGTCCTGTGCACATGGATGTTTTGCAGCCTCCCTGGCTCTGCCCACTAGATGCCAGCAGCAGTGCCTCCATCCCCAGCTGCTGACAACCAGGAATGTCTCCCGACCTTGCCGAACGTCCCGTGGGGGCATGATTCCCCCTGTGCGAGCATCGATGGTGTGAATGCACTGTGTGGACTGTACAGCCTCACTGACATGCCAGGGCTTATTGTCTTCTGCAAGAGCTTATGAAGTAATTCCCCGGGACCTGCAGGGCCCTGGCGGCTGGATGAGGTCGGGAGGGGCGTGGATCACACCTGCTCAGGTCCAGCGCCCACCCAGCCGCCTCCCCGTAGGCGGAGCCTCTGTTCAGACTGTCCAGGGAGTGGAGTCACCGTGGTTACAGGTTATAGAGGGTTTGTCCTTGCTCTGCTTTTTCTAGCGTGTCCCTGTCCCCACAGGTCTAGGGGCGTTGGGACCTAGTTTCTGAGCACAGAGATCTTAAGTCCCTGAGTACTGGACTCGTGGTGACCCCAGCCAGGCCCCTTCCTTTGTGGGTCTCTTGTTGTCCACACCTGGGCAATGAGGGTTTGGGATGAAGACACCCACCCACAGATGCTCCAGGACAAAGGGGTCTGTCAGGAGACCGGTTTGCCTGTGCTTCACCTACTGCACCCAGGAGTAGGAGGGTGTCAATAGGACCCCCGCCCCCGGGGCTGACCCCACGTTCCGGGAAGGAGGGTAGCCAGAGACATCTGGTCACGTTGGAGGTTTCTTTCCTGAACCGCTCCTTCTCTGTGTCAGAAACCACGTGTGCGCCCGACATCCACTGGGGCCGTAGGTGACCAAAACCTAGGCACCCAGAGCGCCTCTCCTGAAAGGGAGGGATGCTTTCATCCCCGCGAGTCCTGGGGCCAAGTGTGGAGCTGCTTCTACAGGACATCACGGTGACATCGGTCTGGGAGCACCGTTCGAGTGACTCACAGCTGCGTTTGTTTCACTAGGAAAATTGAACCAGTTACTGCTTTCCAGAAGAGAGCGCGTGCTCTGCTCCCTTCCTGAGCTGGTGCTGGGGGATAGAGGCTGAGCCACCCGTGTCCGTGAGAGGGGAGGGCGGGTCTCTGCCCCTGCTGCACTGTCCTGTTGGTGATGGGGGGCTGGGGGCACCCCCAAGTGCTCCTGGGCCCCAGAGGGTCCTGTACGGAGGGTGGGGGGAGATGGATATCTCATGGTGTTGGAAGGCCGCGTCTCGCTCTCTCCAGGGCAGAGACCTTGGGGCAACACGGAATCAGGGATACCAGGACCTTTCCCCCACCGGGCACCGAGCTCTCCCTTCTCACCTAGAACCGAATGTCTCTTCCTGGTGGGATGTGTCTTCTGTCAGGAGAAGACGTGGTGGTGAAACAAAGGCTCACCTACTGGGAGTTTCACTTTGCCCAAAGGTCAGAGTTGAGTGTGGCCGCCGTCTCCCCTTAGTCGCAGCTTTGGGGTCCAGGATTTGTCCTCAGAAGGCTTGCTGCCTCCTCCATCCATCCTGGACCCCAAGCCTGCCGCCCCTTGGTCTCTGGGCTTCATGAAGAGCAGCGTCACCCTGTCAGGCTCTAGGAGACGGGGCACCTCTGAACATCCTGAGAGCAAATCTCATGACTTCTTCCCTCCAGCTCGCTGAGTGCAGATCCCGCGGCTGGAGCACCCCAGCTTCTCGCTGCCAGCCCACACCCCGAGCGCACTTGGAACATAGGTCTGAAAGGAAAGGGAAGTCCTGCCTGTCACCCACCATCCTCTTCGCCTGGGACAGTGGCTTCCTTAGATTTGTCCCATTCCATGGCTTGACTGCAAAACTGGTGAGGTTTGAGGAGTTAAAAGCAAAGTGGGTTTTCCCCCCAGAGTGTGTGCTGTGCTTGGGGTCCTGCTTCCTAAGACGAGAGTGCAGGAAGGGGAGGGGCATCACTTTTCAGTCGAGACGGCTGGCAGACAGGACCCCACAGGTGGCTGAGGTCATCGGCAGAGGTGGGTCGTGTTGACATCAGGCACCCCGATACCATGTGACAGGAGGGCTGCACCTCTGAAGTTCCTCCCAAGAACCCATCACCCCAGTCTAACCATGAGAAAAACACCAGACAAATCCCAGTAGAGAGACAGCCTACAAACTACCTGATCTGTCCTCCTGAAAACTGACAAGGTCATCGAAAGAAGGCAAGTCCGAGCATCCATCACAGCCCAGAGGGTCCCGAGGAGACGTGATGACTAATGTTATGTGGGATGCTGGGAGAGGAAACTGGTGAAACCCTAATACAGTATGGAATCTGGTTCATGGTCATGGACCCGTGCTTTCCCTAAGTTTTGACAAGCTCACCATGGTGATGTGGGATGTTCACATCGAGGCATCTGGGAGAAGAGTACACAGGACCTCTCGGTGCCCTTATGCAGTTTTTCTATGAATCTAAAACTGCTCTAAAAAGAAAAGCTTATTTAAACAAACAAACCAACAGAAGTGGGGTGGAATCAAGGGGCTTCTGGACACCGGATCATGCTGAGGAGGGCAGGTGGACTCAGCAGGGGCCCCAGGTGAAGAGATGCCCATGTCTGTAGGGGTTGATGATGTCCACACAGGAACACGGACTCCCCCAGAGCCAGCTCTGTGCTGGAGGAAGCACATCTGTGTCTGTCCCACCTGCGTCCTCGGAGTCATTTCAGGCTGTACCCTATCCATTATTGGTCACAGATGTACGGTTCTTCTTAGAAGATGAGGAGACCTCAGTGCCACCTGCTCCAACCACCTCGTACAAGGCTGGGAACCTGGGGCTTGCGGAGAGGAAGCAACAAGCCCACGCTCAGGCCAACGTCAAACAGAATTGTTCCCACTGTGGCTTGTCCCCCGAACAAGCTGATGGCAAGCCCAAGAGAGACATCACGGGTGAGGGTCTTCCTCAGTCATCCAGTGCTGGGGTTGTACATGGGGTGCTTGTCACTGCTAGTGGCAGGGCTGGGACAGGCTGGCCACCTGTTGGATACCACTCAGGTTCTGCCCCGTCCTGGAGATTCGGGGATGGCCTCTGGGCCGTGCAGACTCCCGCATAAACTTCTGGCCCAGCCCCAGTGCTCTGGCAAGTGGATGCCAGCTGCTTGCAGAAGGCAGCCCTGCAAACTCCTTGCTCGGAGAAAAGCGCACCCTTAAGTGGAAGGGATGTCTTTGTCTCCCTTAATTGACAGTGATTTTCTTCAGTGAAGAAAATATACAGAAGGTATCAAATTGAATCTCAATTTGCTGAATCTTATTAAGCTGTTCTTGGGGAAAAAGGATTTCAATAAAAGTTTAAAAGGGAGAGAAGCAAAAAGCCTGCCAACTAGAAAATAAAGTGGGATGGAACAGTAGTTCCCAATTTGGGAGCAATCAGGTGGGGTGGGGGGTGGCTGGGAGCTCTTGTTCTTCATTTGAAAGTCTAGGCTGGGATGCTGCCGAGGGGGAGCCATCCGGGGCCCGTCTGTCACAGGGTGTAGACGCGGCAGCCGGGCACTCAGGCAAGGATCGTGTGGACCAATCTAAAGTCTCCACTGCACGTCCATTGCCAAGGCCGGCTGTGGCCCCAGCATCCTTTCTTTCCTCCCACCTGACAGGGACAGGGAACAGAATTAGGACGCGATGCAGTGTGCCCCAAGTCTGTCTACCCACTACCCCGGCACACATCCACCTCTTCAGATCTAAACTGCATACCCTAAAATCCACGCCTTTGAAGTGTAGAGGTCAGTGTTTTTAATGTATTCACAGGGTTGTGTAACTGTCCCCACCATTAATTCCGGAACACTCATCACCCCTAAAGGAAACCCTGTGACCATTAGCAGTCACTCCCTAGCCCCCTGCCCCCAGCCCCCGGCAGCCACCAATCTACTTTCTATCCCTGTGGATCGACTGCTTCTGGGCATGTTTTGTAAACGGAATCGTACAGCCTGTAGCCTTTTGTGACTGGCTTCTCCGTGACGTTTTCAGGGTCCATCCACGTGGTAATGTACATCAGCACTTCTTTCCAAATAACGTTCCACTGTAGGGCTGGACCACCCTTCTTTACCCACTCATCAGCTGATGGACACGGAGATTGTTTCCAGTTTCCTCTGTTAGGAATAATCCTGCTGTGAACATTCGTGTACGCATTTCTGCACCCAAGAGTGGAATTTCTGGGTCCACTTTGAGGAACTTCCAAACTGTTTGATGGCTGCACCGTTTCACATTCCCACCAACGATGCCCGAGACTTGCAGTCTTCCCACATCCTCGCCAGCACTCGGAATTGTCCCTCTGTTTGCTTGTAGCCATCCTCGTGGGGCTGAAGCGGCGGCACTTTCGTAAGGCGTCTGCGGATGCCCCAGAGTTTTGGGGAAGCCGGCCGCACTCGGCCTGCGCCATGGCCTGGCCTCCTTGGCGTGTTACCCGCTGGCTCTGATGGTTAGTGGCTCTGAGGGCCTCCCCTGCAGATGTGTGGGGTCCTCTGCCATCTTGAAAAATGGCTGATGGCACCGTGGATGCCTTCCTGGGTGAGAGGATCTGTGAGTGGTCCTCCGAGAACCTCTTAACCGTGAAATGAGTGTGGAGTTGGGGGCTTCCCAGCCCTGTGCTTAGCAGTGTCAGAGGGACACTGCAGAGTGTTCCTGGGGTCCTGCCTGGTTTCAGGACTAGCTGGAGGGATGAGGACAGAGGTCACTGGCTGCCCCTCACACGGTCCTCGCAGATGTGGCTGAATCCTCTCACACCAAGATGCGTCTTCACCCCGGGGGATCCCACACAGGAGTCCAGGAAGGTCCAGGTTGCACACAGAGGTAGCAGGCCTGGTGACAGAGCAGAGGGTTTGGGGCCTTTGGCCCCTGTAGAGAGACCAATGATGGGTCCCCTGCAGGCCACGGAATCGGTCCCTGACCTCCCTATGGGAGGGCCTCTCTCTGCTCCCCCGCCCAGGCCCCGCATTTCCCGGCTCCTGGGTGTGGGTGGAGCCTCTGTCCTGACCTGTTCACCTGCCTCTGTATTTTCCCTCTGTGAACAAATCTACCCGTTCAAAAAGAAAGAAAATGGACTTGAAGAGGAAAAACAAATCTAGCTCTCCCCGCTGTTGCGACGGGTTGGCTTCTCTGCATAACAGCTGGGTGGCGTGGAAAGAGAAGGGTTTCCATGGTAACCAATTACAGCTCACGATTGGTGGAAAATGGCAGAAATACCCTGCATGTGAAGTTGTGCGGGGCGGGCAGGCACAGGCCCTGTTGTAATTTCCTGGGGCGATGCCGCTCCAGGTGGTGGTGGCAGGCAGGTGTGTGTGTGACTACCGTTCGCTCAGCCTGCCTGGCAGAGCCTCGTACTACCTGGTGGAGTCTAGTGATGCCTGGCGGGGCCTGGTGAGGCCTGATGTGCTTGTGGTGCCTGGGAGTGCCTGGTGAGGCCTGGTGAAGTCTGCAGGTACCTGGGGAGGCCTGAGGGTTCCTGGTAGTAGCTGGTGGAGCCTAGTGGTGGCTGGTGGGGTATGGTGGGACCTGGTGAGGTGGTGGGGTATAGGGAGACCTGTGGTGCCCTGTGAAGCCTGGGGGTACATGGTGAGGCCTGGGGGTGCCTGTTGAGGCCTAGTGGTACCGGGGGGCGGGGGCCTGGTGAGGCCTGGTGGTGCCTAGTGGGACCTGTTCTTACCTGGTGAAACCTGATAATACCTGGTGAGGTCTGGGGGTTCCTGGTAGTAACTCGTGGGGTCTGGTGGGATCTGATTAGGCCTGGTGAGGTGGTGGGACCTGGTGAAGCCTGGGAGGACACGGTGAGGCATGGGGGTGCCTAGTGGGGCATGGTGAAACCTGGTGAGGCATGGGGGTGCTCAGCAGTGCCTTGTGGTACCTGATGGTGACCAGTGGTGCCCTCCAGGCCGAGGCACCACACCTGTTGGAAGCAGCATCTCATTTCCCTGAGGGCTGGACTCGCGTCCAAATGCATAGAGAGGTGGGAGAACTTGAGCTTCTAAAGCATCCCCCTCCCTGGGCCACCTGTGGCCACAGAGGAGCCGCCCTTGGTGTGCTCCTGGGGGCACCTCGCGCTGACCTAAATCTCTGTGTGCAGCGAGGCTGGCCTGGACCCTGCAGCACGCAGGGCTGGCCGTGCAGAGAAATCGCGCACCGGCAGCCTCTTGGTGCGGAGGCATTAGCATAATGAGCGGTTCCTAATTTCTGCAGCCAAGCACTTGCGTTCTGATTGAAAAACTGGGGCCTTATTATTTGAGGATTTGTCCTTTTCGGCAATTAGCGCTCATTAATACAAGTTTCTTCCTTTCAACATGCTGGGGGGACAGCACGTTCCTAAGTGTCAGTGAGGGAAAAGTCAGCCCCAGGCACGTGGACACACTCACACAGACACGGACTGATTCAGTCCCTTTTAAAGTCACGTGACACCCTTGGAGGAAAACCTGCCAAACTCCGCTTCCCCAGGCCTGGTTCTACAGTGTTTCTGGGCTGACGACTCAGTGCAACACACATGCTCTCCCACCCCCCACCTGCGACCATCCCTAAGCTCTGGCTTCGTGTCAATTTCTAGACATGGCCTTGCTGACGAGCTCTGGCTTTGAAGGGCGCCTGTCCCAGGTCCTCAGTTACCTAAGCCGGTGGCAGGGCACGGGGCCCGGGTCCCCCCACCCTCCATGTGCACTGCATCCTCCCCTGGCTCTATCCTTGCCAGGCCCAGGGCACGCTCAGCCTCGCTGCCCTCGCCAGGCCGTGCGGGTGTGCCCTCCCCAGCCTCCCCAGCACCTGCATGGGAGAAAAGTATCGGCAGAACAAGCACTTGGGCAGAGTGAGCGCCTTGATTGACTTTCAGCTTCCCCGCAGCGTGTCTTTTCCTGAGCGAGATCCAGAGGAGGCCACAGACCAGCAGCTTTCCCCGTGTATGTGTAACGGCATCTGAGGCCATGAGCCTGCTTTCAAATCGGCACATTCAACTGAGATATGAGGCGGCAGAGGGTGGGGTTGGCAGAGCGCGGGACCCGGCCCGGAGCAGTAGATGCTGGGACTCTGCTCCACGTGAAGCCCCACAGGCTGAAACCCCTGTCCCTCCAAACCTCAGGACTGCAGGCTGCAGGCTTAGCATCACCCACCTCAGACCGCGAACGTCTGTGACCTAGAGGGAAGTGCCCGGGCCTTGGACCCAGGGTGTGGACCACGTTCCAGCCCTGCCGTTCCCTCCCCTCTTGGTGCCTCCGTTTTATTAAGGGTCAGAGCAAAGCGGGGATGGAAGGCCCGTGAGGTCATCTCTTCAGCTGACAGATGTGGGCTTTGGAGACTCGGTTTCCCTCCTGTAAGCGGACGCTTTGTCCTCAGCCGGCCATGTGCAGGTAACCTCCTTGGAGGTGAAGCCGGGTCCTGAGCGCGTGTGGTTCGGCCTGTGTTTCTAAGATGCTAACAGACCGCGCTCGAGTCGGCCTTTGAAGTGAACTAACGAAGGGTTTCATTCCCCTTTGGAAGCTAGGATTAGCGTTCATTACAAGAAGAGCATTTCCTCGTCCTGGTTGGGGGTGGAGAGCGCCCCCCAGGCAGAGGTCCCCCCACTGATGCTTTTCTCTCTCTCCCACGCAGTTCCATGTTCATCCGCTGGCCCGGCTGCTCTCTAGGAAGCCATGCTTGGATCCTTATAGCCATGTTTCAGCTCGCCCTGGATCTGCCCGCGTGTGAGTCCCTGGGCCCGGGCCCCGAGTTCCGGCTGCTGCCCCGGCTGCCCCACCGGCCACCCCGCTTGTGGAGTTTTAAGAGCGGACAGCCCGCCCGGGTCCCAGCGCCCGTGTGGAGCCCCCGGCCGCCCCGCTTGGAGCGTGGTCACAGTCACGGGCAGATGCTGAGTCCCCGGGCCCGACGGGCGCACAGACCCAGGGACCAGGTGGCCGCTCTGGGGCCCAAAGGGGGGCTGGCCAAGCCCCCAGCTGCTGCCAAATCCAGCCCTTCCCTGGGCCCCTCATCCTCTGCGGGGGGCAGTGGAGCTCCCACGGACCAGCAGGCCCTCCTGCGGAGGGGGAAGAGGCACCTGCAGGGGCACGCCTTCAACAGCTTTGACTTCCAAGGCAGCAGGCCCACCACGGAGACGGAGTTCATTGCCTGGGGGCCCACGGGGGAGGAGGAGGCCCCGGAATCCAATACATTTCCAGGCGTTTATGGCCCCACCACGGTCTCCATCTTCCAAACACGGAAGACAGCTGTGGCCACTGCCACCGCCACCGCCACCACGGCCACCTCCGTGACACTGCAGACTCAGGGGCTCACCGAGCCCCTGGACCCCAGGAGTGGGAAACCGGTTGGGGTAAGCACAACGGAGCCTTCCACCAGCCCCAGCAGAGACAGTGGCAAAGTCAGCAAGCCCCCGCGGGTTCTGGGGGAGACCTCAGGTACGCCCACCTCTTTTCTGGTTGGTGCTGGGTTGGGGGGATATTTTTTGGGGGGGGTGTGTGGCTTAGGAGGGATGCTGAGCTGTGCCTGGGTGATGCCGTTTCGTGAGACTCTTCATTTCCCATCAGGGAACCTAAAGCCACAGCCCCTCACGGGAAGATGGGGCGCTGTGTGTCTGTGAACTTGCACGTGTATATGTCCTGACAAATCTGGGTTGTGCTCTGCAAGGAAGGGCCAGGCTCTTCTAGCTGCTGGAAGGGAGCAGGGAGAGGGTCTCTCCCTAGAGGTGGCCCTGAAGTGGGCACTGTACCCACCCTGCCTGTGTAGGGGTGTCTGAGCCCCACCAGACACAGGGAAACATCTTCCTGAATGGCAGAACTTCAGCTCCTGGGCCAGCCTGGGAGTTAGATGTGGGCACATCTGCTGATAGAGACAGGGTATGTGGTGTCTTCAAAAACCCTCAAGGGTATGGCCCTAAGGAGGGGCAACTGTCAGACTGGCCTAGAATTAGCAATTACCTCAAACAGCAGGAGAGCCGGAGGCCGTGTATCAGGAGGAGTTTCCTGTGGTGTTAGCTGGGGCTTTGCACACTGACTCAGGTGAGGGGTGTCTTGTCCCTGAAGATGGGTTAGGAGGTGTTTGGAGGATGGAGATCTGACAGATGGCTTCGGTTCTCCTGCCCGTGTTATTCTAGGTGTGTGTAGACAACTAGCATTTCTTGGCTTTGGAATATCTTGCTGCAACGTCGTCTTGTTGTTCCTTCTCCTCCTGTAACTCCTCCAATTGCTTCGAAAGGAGTAGCCCTTGAAAATCTCCCAGGCCAAAGCTTGTCCCTTCGCTGGTAGGCCCCCTGCACGTGCCCAGCTTCAGGCCGGCCAGGGGACAGCCAGAATCCTGGACCCCTGTGTTCCCACCCACTGCCAGCATCCTTGGCTTCTGTGAACAAGCCATGGCCCCATGCCCCACCATGACTCCCAGGTTTACAGATTGTGTCCGTGCCTGCACATCCTAAACTGGCAGCGGTATTTGCTGACTTGCAAAACAGGATGCAAGTTCCAGGGCATGAGCCCAAAGGGGTGGGGGCACCATGCAGCCTCCTCCACCCCCGGCTTGCTTCTCCACTTCCTCAGGGTTTGGACCTGACACGGATCCTCTACAGAACCCGGAGGACAGAGAGAACTGCTCGTCAGGGTCCCTCCGCAGCCAGGTTGCCATGCTGTCCCTTGCACTCCGTGTGTGCACCACGTTCTGTATCCCGGCCAACAGGCAGGGTATGATCAGTAGTTGGACAGGTTTCCAGGGAGTGGGTGGCCCTTGTTCCATGACCTACTTCCTTCCTTCACCTGGATAAGAGAACTGCGGTTTTTATTCTGCGTGGTTCTTCCCTTGAGAGCAACATATCTGTGGAAGCAAAGCCAAGCTCCACCTCAACGCCAGGGGCCGGGGGCCGGGATGGAGGGACGGAGGCTGTGAGCTTGGGGGTGTCACGGGAGAGGGTCTGCAGGTCTGTGCCTCAGCTGTCTTCCACATAGCCCCCTTCTGGGGTCTAGAGACACACAGACCCTGCCATTCATCTTCTCCGTACCAGGCGCCCAAGAGCAGTTTACAAAGCATTCGTTTTTACCTCAATAAACTCGCAAGCCATCATCATAATAGAATTTAGTGGTGCGTTCATTTATTGTCATCTCCTCTGCCTACGTCACTTACTATATAGACATGGATGAGAAAACGAGTTCCCATCTCTTCCAAATTACATTTGTTATTACTAAAGTTAAATGCCCGGGACAGCATTATAAGGCTTAGCAAATTAATTCATAGTACACTGGATATTGCTAATCCAGCCTGACAGATGCTTATCTTGGAAAAGATTTATGGTTCTTCATAATATAATCTGCTGCTAGATTAATTTGTTTAGCACAACAGATTTAAAAGGGGGTAAGTATGTGTGTTTATTTCTAACGCAGAGAAATGTTCATTCTGGGAAGTGATGCTGGATGCTGAGTAGGGGCAGCCAGTCGTCCTCAGCTTCGAGTTCAAGGCAAGGAAAGAGAGGAAATGCTGATTCCCCTAACCGGGCTCATCAAAGCTCAGCTGGTCCTACATAAGTGATCCAAGCCCCAGGGCACTGAGAGCCCAGGCAGGGGTCCTGCAGATCCCCCCCTAGTCAGCAGATGTAGACTAGGCCCCCAACTCATTGGAGTATGACTACTACTCACCCTTCTCCGACAGGATTTAAGGTAGCAAGGGCGGTCTTGGGGATCCCAGAGCTGTGGTCTGGGGGGCCTTGCGCACCACGGTGAGCGGTACGTGCTTCCAGGCTGCAGATCTGCGTGTGAATCTGGGCTCTGCTGCTCGTAGCTGGCTGACCCTGGGAAAGTTCTCTTCTCTGTTGGCTACATTTTCTTCATTTATGAAAGTTTAGAAATATCTCTCCTAAATGGTTGCTGTGAAGTCTCAGTAAATCAACCCCAAGTACAAAACACGGTGCCTGGCAACTAAGAATCCTCTATCCGTGCCAGATGTTTTTATACCCAGCAAGAGTGACTCTGAGGAGAGGGTTACAGGCATCAAGGACAAACAGGCCCAGATTTGCCCACTCACAGCTGGGGGGTGCCCCAAAGTCTGGAATGAAGGCTTTAGGAAGTGATATGAAGAATTTGATAAGTCAATTCTGTGGTCAAAAGAAGTGTCTTTGGAATCAGATTTGGGAAGTTGTTTTATTTTTGCTTCTGTAGAGAAACGTTTAGAAGGGGAATGTCTAAACATTCCTGTCTGTCCATAGCACAGGCATTGGTGGGTGTAGAAAGGGCAGGTGGCTGGTGATCTGGGGCACTCTGAAATCTGTCAGGAGCTAACATTATATGGAAAAGCTGCTGGAATTGTCTAAGGGCCCACTTGACGTGGAGCAGGAGTCACGCTCCACGTAGAGCGGTTGGGAAATCTCTCTAGTTTTAGTGTGGTAGTTGAGCGTGCCGCAGCCTGCCTGCCAGTTCTTGGCTTCATCTGTATTAGCTGCGTGAACTTGGGCAGCTTCCTTCTTATCTCTGTGCCTCAGTGGGAATTACAGAATTAAAAATCTCATAATGTTGTAAAGATTCAGTGAGATAGTACATACCAGGTGCTCAGTGCCTGGCACATGAAAGTTCCTCAGGACATGTTTGCTGCTGTTAATACGATAACGATGATGGTGGTGGTGATGTTGGAGATGATGGTGCTGGTGATGGTCTTGATGGAGATGGTGTAGACGGTGGTAATTATGATGGTGGAGATGACGGTGCTGGTGGTACTGGTGATGGTGGTGATGGTGATGACAATGTTGGTGATTGTCCTTGTGATGATTTGCTGTCACCGGCTTACTGCTCCATGGTGACATCATTTGATGAGGTCCCACACTCTCATCCCTGACCTTGGTGCTCCGAGCAGAGGCGTAGATGATGCTTAGCCAGGAGCTGCTTGGGGTGGAAAACCGCCTGGCTCGGGTTCACCAAGGCATTGAGCTGCAGCCTCACACGGTGCTGGCAGAGACTGAGCATCAGACGGTCAGCACTTCACCTGAGGTCCGGAAAAGAGGGCTCACCACAGTGAAGCGCTGTTCTCCGGTGACAGCTCTCTTGCTGGTTGTATTCTGAGTCTGGAATTACAGTGTCTCCCAGGAGAAAAACGGAAAAATGGAAAGTCATTTCCTGGGCTTTAATCTTAAACCTCGTAAAGGGAGCTGTGGGCACTTTAAGCCAGCTGGTTTCAGTCCCCGCGTTTGCCCACTGAGGGATCTCCTGGGCATTTGGCCTGCAGTTAGCGCTCAGTAAAGATTTCCCAGACCTGACGTTCCTCGACCCTGCCTGCTGGCCCCCGGCTCCTGACTGCACAGACACATCTGACGCTTTCCCCACCTGCCTGTGTTCACAACTCTGGGAAGGTGCACTGCCCAGGAGGGCCCAGGTCCCCATTGTCATTCTAGATGTGTCCCCATCTGGATCAGTCACAGATCTGTGACAACCAGCAGCTCAAGGATGCGATGGCTCAGATGTTCTCCCAGTTCTGTCTGGTAATTTTTACACTGGAATCCACTCACGCGTTTCCAAGGATGATTTCCAGGTTCCTTTGTCCTTGTCACCAGGGGGCCTTCAGCGTCCTCTTGGTGGGACGGGCTGGTGTCGTCTTCTCTCACCCTGCTGGTCAGATGACCTGAACTGGAAGCGGGGAGACCTTGGGATCAAGTCCCACGGTGATGGAGTAGTTTCTAAATGCCAGGATCGGAGGGGAAGGGAGAGAGAAGCAGACGTAACGGAGAGAGACACGTTCCTCCCCTTCTGTTTAAAGCTGCGATGGCGGTTTAAATGCTGAGACCCTTTTAATTAACTTGCTGGGTGTTTGCTGCCAGGGAAATGAATCCGTCCTTAATTTAAAGATATTTGAAGCAAATGACTCACGAACTTCAAATTTTTGAGTGGCTTAATTGGGATAAGAGCATCAACGAACAAGTGAGCTTGTGGAGCTTTTCCTCAACATCCTAAACTCTGCAGACAGCGAGGCTGGTCTTCGGGGTCTTCACTGGGACTTCCCGTATGGATGCGGTGTGGCTTGTCCTGCCAGCTCTGGTTCCGGAGGGTCACCTGTCCTGGACACAGGCAGGATTGTGTGTGTCTGCTGATGGCGCTGGGACCTGTCCAGCCTCCCTGAGTGCTCCCCTGCCTTTGCTGAGCAAAGCTGTGTTCACACCAAGTGGATAAATGGGCTGACTCATTAAAGCCGGCCTTGGATTCTCCTGGAGATGACTCCATCACCGGCTTCCTTTTATTCCCTTCACATGCTTCCTGCTCCAACTTACTGCATTTAGTGCTTCTTAAGCTCTTTGTTTCCCTCAGGGCCTCATTCCTCTTCTAAGAGCCCTTCGGGATCAGGAAGTTTCTTTAATTCTTATCCCAAACCATGGTGGCCGTCCTCCTGTGCTTTCTACCTGTGAGCGGTGGCCCTCCACCCACCCTGGGCTGTTGTCCTCCCCAGGCCCTCAGAAGATACAGGAAGAGACCTGAATTGATGCCTCCTCGATCTGGAAACCAGTGTCCTCTAAGGGTGCCGGTGGGGCTGCCAGTGATCCAGGGCCTGGGGGGCTGCAGGAGACACACCCCTGCAGGATGCATCTCCCCTCCACGGGAACCGCATTCACAGATGCTTTTGATATACGGTGGTATATGGTTTCATCCGCTCACAGGGAATGATTTTAAGTGTTGAAATTAAATATGAGACAGAACATCATTTTTAGAATTTTTATTTGACTATGTTAAGAGAACTGGTCTCAGAGTTTCTGGCTTCTGATCAATGGCACAGCGAACGATCCACTCCTTAGTTGACGTTAAATGCTGCACCTTGGGGCGGGGAGGGGCCAGGGGCTGGAAAACCCATCCCTGTGCCCTCTTTACAAGGAGCTTAAAAATCTTCTTTGGGAAAGCCAGACAGGGAAGGGTGCGAGAGGAAATGTCACAAACACCACGTAGGCAATAATAGCTCAGGTGTTATTCTGGAAACACAGATGGAGGAGGAGGGGCAAATGAGGAGAGTCCTGATGGACGGGGAGGGTGAACAGGGGCAGAGGCCAGGGAGGCCAGCGCTGCTGGAAGCCCAGAGGCCTGCCTGGTAGAGGGAGCCCGGGGAGGTGACCCCGGGACTGTGTTCTCACGTCTAGAACAGGATCTGGAAGAGAAAACCCTTGGGGTCCCTGGTCCAGCTCTGAACTGATACAGCAACGTGAGAGGCCTGTGTCCTTCTGCCGAGCACCAGAAGAGCGGCCTTGGTGCCGTTTCCCTCCTGTTTTGTCATCAGTGAAAGGAGAGCCCTGGAGAGCTTTGGCATTCCCCGCTTACAGCGTCAACAGCCTGCCTGCCAGCCGGGGGGCCAGGCAGTGGGCCCAGCAGTTCCCGGGCGCAGGCAGGCTCTGGGGTCATCAGGGTGGTTGCTGGCAACGGGGTTTCAGAGCCTCTGTTTGGGGTGAGACGTTACCCGTTCTGTCCCCCGCCCCTGCCCAGGAGTGGTCCTGGGTTACAGTGACTAATGTGAAAGGGCCCAAGTGATTACACCTGAGGAAGAAACAGTGCCGTCACCTCTGCAGCAGGTAGGTTCCCAGTGAAGGTCAGGGCTCCCCAGAGCTCCCTGCCCAGTTCCGGAGACTCAGCCCCGACTGCCGGGTGATGGACGTGCCACATGGTCAGACAGGAAGAAAGACCAGACCTCCGGTCTTTGCTTTCGATGTGGCTCAGCGACTCTCTGCCCTGAAGTCTGTGGCTGGGAGGTGAGGATCAGTGATAACAGAGGATGCGGCTTCCCTTTCCAGAAGTTTCCTTTGGCAGCAGGGATGCCGAGTCTGTCTGGGGAGCTGTGTGGGAGACAAAGCTGGGGCTGGTGGGGAGAGCCCCTGCCTTGACGGGACCTGCCACAGGCCCTGGAGGCCCGCCTGCGGGCCAGTGGCATGTCCTCGACTGTGCATGTGACCTCGGGGAGTCCCGGCTTCCCTGCCTGCAGAACTGGGAAGTGCTTTCCACCTCGCGAGGCCGTCCTGAGACTTGACCGTGTTGACCCCGGTGGAGCGTGGAGCTTGCGGCATGCCAGGGCAGAGCTGATGATGGAGTCCACCTCCTCTTGTGGCTACCTTGGGGGTCGGAATGGCGCCAGCGCTGGGAACGTGCTACTTATTTTGTGTCCTTCGAATGCTCCCCGAAGGTATTAGGATGAGGATGTGCAGGTACCCAGCCTGAATTGTTCTCGCTCTTCTGTGACCTTTCTCTGCCCTGGAAGGCTTTCAGCAATCAGACCTACCCCGGAAACCCAGACCCCCTAACGAGCCACATCGGCGGCCCCGTGTGTGTTCGGGGGCAGTCACACCAAGGGGAGGTCATGAGCTGGAGCATCCTTTGCACGAGGACAGCCTGCTTCTCTCCAGGCCCCCCTGGAACACAACCCTCCCCCAATAAGTAGCCCAGGAAGGACTTGCCATGCTTCACTCTCCACGTTCTCAAAACTGGCCTGGGGGGCAGGGGGTGGTGCTGATGCTGAGGGAGGCTCAGCCATCGAGAGTCGGGGGGCAGGTGGATCCCCACCCAGCTCTCCTCACCCCCAGGCCAGGGCCCTTTCCATGACTCTGGGGGGACCCTCCCCACCACACACCCCTGTTGCCTGAAGCTTCAGGACATCCTGAGTGAGGTGGGGACAGGGGTCCTAAGTCCGAGAGGAAGACGATTGTCTTATTTGCTTGCACTTTCTGGGCCATGTGTGAGGTCCAGTGATGAAAGAACCTTCCCTGTCCTCTTGGGCCTTCAAGAAGCTCCCGGAGCAGGGGGTCTCCACCAGCAAAGTCTAGGCCAGGGGCGTGGAAGGGTCAGATGTGAAAACACGGTGTGCTTTCACACGTTGCCCAGAAAGGCCAGCAGCTAGGGCCCTGGCCAGGACTCCATGGGTGTGTCCTTGGGCCGAGGGCAGAGCCCCTGAGAGACGCACACCTGGGTCCTCTTCTCTATCCCCCATCAGCATGAAGGAGGGCACCGGCATCCTCTGTGGGGACGGGGCAGGAGGGGCCACCCCGGAGGACAGAGGCAGCTGGAGAAAGCTGGGCTGGGAGGAGGGTGCCAGAGAGCAGGAGAAGGAAGTGCCGGGGCTCTAGGGCAGGCCCCCTGACCATCCAGACGCACAGCCCGAGTTCCGAATACACATTTGCAAATGCTCCCTTAACTCACTTCCAACGCACCTACATTTTCATAGAAAATATAGCCTGCCGAAAGCAATGGTTCTAAACACTTGAGTGGTGCCCTGAGTGTGATTTAGAGGCAACACAGAGGAAGGTTACTTATGATAAAGGCTGGTCTGTGTACATCTTCACTGGGAAGCGTAAGGAGGTGGTCAAAGGCACCCTCCTCCCTGGCCCTGGGGCATCACCAGGAACATGATGCCAACGCGAGCTGAGACAGGTGTCTTCTGGGCCTTGAGGGCACGTGACTTTCTGAAATGGTGAGCAGCTCTCTGCAACCTTGGGGACAAAAATAATACAGCTTCCTTTTGATGTGCGTGGTGGTTGCATTCTGGGAAACTTCGGTGCTCCTTAAAATCATGTAAAGAATACTCTGGGTCTGTACGTGGAGGCAAAGGAGGGTCTCCGGGCTCAGAGCATTCAGAATGTGCCTGAATGTGTGGCAGGACGTTCGCAGTCACACAGGACAGAGGGCCGTCTCTGGGGGAGCACGTCTGTCCCCCGCACTGCAGGGCGGGTGACATCGCAGCCTTACTCAGCTGATGCCAGTCATCGTGACAACCAAATGTGTCCCCACATTCCAAGATGCCCCTGCCCCCCGAGAATCCCGGCTGCAGTTCTGGGCATCCCTGGGCCTCGCCCTCACCTGCGTGCCGCACACAGAAGCTTTCTTCTGTGTGTGAGTGTCCTGGGGCTGCAGCAACAAGTCACCCCAAACTGGGGGGCTTAAAACCACAGAAGTTCATTCTCTCCCAGTTCCAGAGGCCAGAGGACCAAAATGAAGGTGTGGGCAGGGCTGGGCTCCCTCCACAGGCTCTAGGAGAGCATCCTTCCTGCCTCTTCCAGCTGCTGGGCACTCTGGTGTCCTTGGCTTGTTGCCACATCCCTCTAATCTCGACCTTGTCCTCAGATGGCTTATTCTTTCTGTGTCTGTGTCTCTCCTTATAAGGACACCCGTCATTGTATTTAGGGTCCACCCTGATAATCCAGGATAGTCTCATATTGAGACCCTTAATGTAATTACATCTGCAAAGGTCCTTTTTCTAAATAAGGTCATATTGACAGGTTCCAGGGATTAGGACATGGCTATCTTTGCGGGAGAGGGCTGCTATTGAACCCACTACAATGGGAGGAGCTTTCATTAGCTCTGGCTGGAGTTGGCAGTGCCTGGGAATTTTCTCCTGGAGAGGCAGGGAAAATTGCAGATTTTTTCATCTGCCCCTAGTCCTGGCATTGCTGGAGAGGTAGGCAGACCTGCGGGGGGAGAGCATTAGCCCAACCCTCACTGACCCTCCCCCACGAGGCCAGAGCTGCCCAGAGGCCCTGGGAGCCACTGGGGCTTGGAGCAAGTTTCCTTTTGTATAAACTGAGCTTCACAGACAAGTCAGAGATCAAAATTCTTGAGCTCCCAGTGGCCTCATCCCTGTAGATCATCATTCACTCACTTGTTCTTTCAGTTCAAGTGTTTACTGAGCACCTACTATATTCCAGGCTCTGCAGTGACATCAGAAGACAACACACACACGGTCTTTGTCCCCTCCAGGGTCAGCAGACAGACAGACACATGTAAAAACACAAATAAGGAAACCCCATGTACGAACGTGTGCGAGGAGGGTGCACACGAGGTGGGTGGGTGAGTGTGGCCGGGGAGGCAGGCCTCCCCACCCAAGGACCCGAATGATGAGAAGGAGGGAATGGCAGGGAAATGGAAGGTGTAGGCAAAGGAAACCGTGTGATGTGATGAGTGACAGAAGGGCTCTGAGGGGCGGGTCATACGAATTGGAGTCGGGGAGGTCAGAGTGGTGGCTGGGGCGAGGTTGCGAGGTGCTTGGGGGCGACCGTAAGGGCTCTGGGTTTTATCCTGAGTGTATGGGGTGAACAGAGTGCCGTAGTCCCGCAGAAGCTCCTGGAGGGCAACCGTAGGGGAAGGACAGGAGTGCGGGTGATGGAGGCAGCCCAGTAGAGAGGGGAGGCTGGCGGTGGGCGGACTTACTGAAGAATCGGACGGGGCAGTGGTGAGAGAGAACAACCTGGAAGGCCTCCAAGTGTTGGGTCTGAGCAACTCGTGTCTTCAACTGACAGTGGTGCCTTTGGCTGAGACGGGGCAGCGTGGGCGGGCACAGATTGGAAAAGGACGTCAGCCGCTTTAGCCATGTCGAGGCCAAGCTGCCGTGTGCGCTGTCCAGGTGGGGACGTCTGCGGATTTCTGGACTTGTGAGTTTGCAGCTGGGGAAGGTCTGGCCTGGGGTGGAGACTCAAAGCCCTCCGATGTCTGGGTGTGGAGGGTTGAGATCACCTGGAGGGAGTGTGGATCGCATGAGACAGGGATGGACACAGGGCCCTGGGGAGTCCGGGAAGTGTGAGGAAGAGGAGGAGGTGGGGGGGAGGGGGCAGGAGGGTGGTAAGTGGAAGCCTGGAGGTGGGGAGAGGAAGGAGGAAGGGGGAGGGGAAGGGAGGAGGAAGGGGGAGGGGGGAGAGGGAGGAGGAAGGGGGAGGGGGGAGAGGGAGGAGGAAGGGGGAGGGGGAGGGAGGAGGAAGGGGGAGGGAGAGGGGGGAAGGAGGAGGGAGAGAAGGAGAGAGAGGGGGAGGAGAATGTGGTCCAGTGTCAGAGCTCCTGGGAGGCCAGGGAAGTGAGAACCAAGGGAGCGTCACCCTTGTCCTGTGTCGGGGTGGACTACTGGAGGCTTTGTGAGAAGATGCCCCGGTGGAGCGGATGGGGGCGGGCGGTGAACAAGCAGAGGCGGAGGGTGGAGCTGGAGATTTTGCGCAGTCCGGGCTGCGAGGGAAGGGGGAAAGCGGAGGGGAGAGGACCACAGAGGTGACACAGGACTTTGCTGTCTTGTTTTGCTGTTTGTGATGAGGGAGCGTTCAGGCACACTGCCTGCCCACGCGAATGGTCCGGCAGAGAATGAAAACTCACGGTGGGGAGAGAACAGAGATACTGTGGAGGCAAAGTCCTTAAAGGACGAGGGGCTGGCCTTGGTGGCTGGAGGCCAACATCTGTGCTCAGTGGAGAGGGCGGATGAGTTGGACTTCGGTAGAGAGACCGGAGGTGATGAGGGGAAGGCAGGTCTGGGAAGCCCTGCTTTTCCCAATGATAGACACCCCCCCTTTTAACTTGAGAACCTGCGCCAACGCGAGTGGGAAGTGGCCCTGAGGGGCGTGAAGAGGAGGCTCTGCCCCCTCAGGCGTGGACAGACGGTGGGCAGGTGCACACGGAGATCAGCCCGGATGGAGGTGGGGCATGTGAGCTGGTGGGAAGGAGGTGTCTGGGGGCTGGGAGATGTGGGCCCGAGCCTTCCAGGGGCAAGTGCGGAGGCCGCGTGGCAGGAGTGAGGCTGAGTGTGGGAAGAGAAGAAGCGGGGCAGAGGGCTGGAGCCCGTGCAGGGAGGTGGGGAGGATGTGGAAATCCTGGTCAAGAGCAGGTTTGGAGCAGGTTTTTCTAAGTTCCAACAGCAGCCACGGGAGAACTACCCCCACATGTGCAAACTACCCCCACGTGTGCAAGCCAGCTTCTGTCCACACTGACATTGGCAATGACCCGGACCCCACCTGTGGCCCCTCACCTGGTGAGGTAACCTCGGTGTCCTCACCTGGTTAGGTTGTGGGTCAGCAGACGTGGAAGAGTACATCCCAGCTGCCACCCTGTACCAACTCCTGCATCCCCTCTACCAGGGCCTTGCAGCCTCCACCTGCCCAGTCAAACCGGTTCTTGGGAAAACATCACCAAGTTCACAGAACATCCCGGGCTCTTTCTGCTGCCTTCCACCTCGAAGCCCATGAAAACGTCAGCCCCTTCCAGGCGTAAGGGTCAGTTTCTCCGCCATGAGAGTCTTGCCCGAGGCTGGAGGCCCTGCCAGCCACAGAATGGCCATCTGGAGTGCACCTTTTAGCAGTCTTCTCTAATCCACACCAGGACTGGCCCTGCTCCTGGCTGAGACTCAGACCCAGACTCAGAAACGAGTCCCTCACTCTTCCCTCTGAGGCCCAGGCTTTATTGGAAATCACATTCTGTCCCCGTACTTGGGTGGACATTCAGGGTGTGTGGACCCCAGGCCCAGGACTGGTGCTGCATTCAAAACAGTGGTCAGTGGTCAGCTGCCTGCTTGGCAAGACTGGGGTGCACTTCTGGCCAGTGGACGGCTGACACATCCATGGATATCAGACTGGGCACTGTTTCCAGAGGCTCAGGAGACAGTGAGCCATCGAGGGCGGCAAGATGCAAGGCCAGCAGCATCTCGGCTCCTCTGGTTTCTCGGCAAGCAGCTGAGGACGGGCTGGTGCCTCCAGTCCATTATTAGGAAAACTGAAGCATCCAGGCAATGAACACACTCTGATCTACCCTGCCACTGCCATGAGCTTCCATGGGGTGGGCGCCATGCAAGGCAGAGCCCCACCTGGAGCAGGTGGAGGCGGGCAGGGAGGCTTTACATTCCTGGGATATCCTGAAGTCTCGTGCCCACCGTCCTTCTGGCCAGATCCCCAGATATCAGTTCTTCCCATCTGCAGTTTATCCTTGGAATCTTGATCACCATCGAGACACTTAAAATCCCTGTCCATCCCCCCAAGGTGGACAGGCACCTCTCTGCTCCTGAGTTAAGAACCTGGCAGCTGGGAGGGTGGTGGGGGGAGAGGAGGCCTCCTGGGGTCTGGTCCCTCAGGAGTTTCCTGGGGGAGGAGTGGGTCCGGGGCACAAGGTGGAGAGGAAATCTCCATGAGGAGATGTGGCCCAAGATGGAAGTTTCCAGGGGCTTGATGTTTCTCCCTGAATGGGCTAAGGCAAGGGCACCACTGGCCATGGAAGGATGGGCCTCGTGTCTGACGGCCCACCTGGACCCATCACCCTGATGGTCATTTGTTTATGCGCTCACTCGTACAAACCCACTTACAGGCATCCCAGTTTCCAGGCTGTAATAGTCACCTGTGCCGTGTAACAAAGTCTGCAAGTTCAGGGGCTTAACACCACCTACTTGTCAGTTTCTGTGGGTCCTTCACTGGGTCCTCTGCTTGGGGTCTCATGGGCTCTGGGCTCCAGAGGTGTCAAGCTGGGAGCAGAGGTCTAACTGCTCTGAGGCTCCTGGTTACCTCCTACACCTGGGCCAGGTGCTCATCTGGAGGCCCGACTAGGGGAGGGCCCACATGCAGCTCATTCCAGGCGTCACTTCCTCATGGCCGTGAGACTGAGTCCCACATCCCAGTGAACTCACTCAGCTCCCCTGAAACACAGATTTTAGCACCAGCTCTGCTACAGAAGCAACTTTCCTGGAAACGTCCACCTTGGGCCATATCTCCTCATGGAGTTTTCCTCTCCACCTTGGGCCCGGGACCCTCTCCTCCCCCAGCCCACTGTCCTGTGGTCTCTCTGTCATCAGAACCAGCCTCGCTGGGCCTGTCGCCTCTGTCCTGAGGACCCCCGTCAATCTCCCCATCAGCCCCTGATGGTCATGGGGCCTGCGGAACCCAAGGGTGCTGCCCCCAGTCTCCTGCCTCTCTTGACCTGGCCAGCGTGGAGCCCATTGTTCTTTTGTGTCCTGGGGAAGAAAATCATTGAAATAAATTATGCATCAACACCTAGAGATGGATCCTTAATTAATACACTCAGCCATCTCGGCTTCCCACTTGTAAACAGCACCTCCAGTGAATGAATAAATGGCCTGGCTCCTGACCTCAACACTGACAAGATCTCCATTTTCTTATGTCAGGGGAGCCAGTCAGAGTGGGAGGAACCCTCGACGGGGTCTGTGTCCCCATGGGTGTCACTACGCTCACCGGGGCACTTGGGTGGTCCAGCTGGAGCATGAGGGCTGGGCATTACTTTAACTTGATCACCCCTGAAAAGTCCTGTTTCCAAATAAGGGAACATTCTGAGGTCCTGCGGGTTAGGACTGCAACATAGCTTTTGTGAGGGACACAAGTCCACTCAAAATGCTTGTCATTGGGTTTAGGGCCCACCCAGATATTCCAGGATGATCTCATCTTGAGATCTTTAATTTGATTACATCTGCAAAGACCCTTTCCAAATAAGGTCACATTCCCAGGTACTCAGGGTTAGAACTTCAGCATCTTTTGTGGGGGCACAAAGTTCAACCCATAAAAGTACCCCCTTCTTTCTGCCCCCCATTGTCAACCGAATACAGCTCCTCTCTCCTGTCTGTGTAGCCCTATGAGAGCAAATCCTTGAGGAGGGAGTGTTTGGTAAGATGGCTGCGGAGGGAAGGGGCTCTTCATCCCTGAGAACAGAAGTTTCTGGAAGTTTTCCTCGACCACACGTGGATTATTTAGCGTCCTATCAGAGGAGGAACGGGGAGGAAGAGAGACATGTCTGCAGCGTGTTTAGGGCAGAGGTTCTTGTAGAGGTTGCTTTTGTTGTTGACTTTGGCTTTGGGGGAAAAACAACCCTAGAAGACAAAGAGAATTCTAGGCAGTGAGCTTGGCACAGCTGTTCCAGAAGCTGGGATGAATCTGCAGCTCACCTAGAGAAGAAGCGGGATGATGGCAAAACGCTTAACTTCCTCTTGATCTCGTCTCATTCTTACAAATTTTAAAGACAAGCAAAAACACCAGCCGCTGTTTCCCCTGCTGGATATGTCAATTCCTGGAAGGTGTGCGTGTTTCCCGCTGGTCCAGACAGCAGAAATGTTGCGGGGCCTCCCCATTCTGCAGCTGGAGATGGCACCACAGAACCTGAGGCCCGCCTTTCAGGCCAGAGCCAGAGGGGAGGACGCATCTCCGTAGGAGGAAAACACCAGCCCTTTCTGTCCTGCGGTGCTGAGCCCACACCTGCCAGATGGAGGCAGCCCCATCCTCCCGAAGCAACAAGGATTTCTGGAGCACCTGTCAGGGGCAGGGTGGAGCTGGGCATCCAAAGCTGCACAGAGAAGAACAGACACTCCAGCCCCCCTCTGACGCTTGGTCCTTGAGCAGGTCTCGTCCCCTCCCTGGCTGGATCAAACTTTGCCTGCACCCCTCCTTTTCCTCCAAGGAGAAAGTATGTCCTTCTCCCTTGGGTATCTCTTCTTAGTCTCACTCATAGATTCAGCTTCCGAAATTTAAAGGAGACTGCAGATGCTTTTACCATGAGAACATTTTATTGTTGTTTTTTGAAGTAACTGGAAGAGCTGACATTTGCTCAGAGTCTTTCAAGATGTCATCTCCAGGGAAGAGCTGCAGCCTCATCTTGGCATTTTAAGTGCCCTCCGAGAGCTAAGAAAAGTACAGGATATCGAAGCATCTTGTTGTACACTTTAAATATATTTAAATTTGTCAATGATGCCTCAATAAAGCTGAAGGAAAGGAAAAGAAAAGTACAGGGCAGGGCAGGCAGACCGAGGGGCCGTGGGCCTGGTCAGCCAGTCATCTTGTCAGGTCAGCTTGAGAAGGAGGAAGAAGCAGGTGGTTTAAGGGACTGTGACCCCAAAGCTTGGCTGGTGGCATATGGAGGCCCACGGGGCAAGCTCACTCTGACACGGGGTGCTGTTTGCATGGATTTCCGGAAGGACCAGCTTCTACAGGCTCCTGGCCGCCCTGGGACAAAGGCAGAGGTGCTCACACAGTAGCATCTTAGGCTGGCAGCTTCTAGAGAAAAGCCGAAGCCAGGCTCTGGGATGGTGCCCTGCTCCCCACTTTTTCTCGGGTCCGATCCATCCTAGGGGGCCAGGGTTCTCTGCATTCACCATGAAGGGGTCTGGGATGTCCATCGCCAGCAGCATCCCCTCCACGCTGCCCATCCTCCAAGACCCCTCCCTGGAGGCGAAGGCATCCCCTCCTAATCTCAGCTGTGAAAGTAACAGAGAGGGAGCCCCCAGAGCCTTGGGATGGCCGTGGGACGTGCCCTCTAGGGAGAAAGGCCCCACTGGGAGGGGGCGATGTGAGCTTGCCTTCCCTCTCGGGGCCAATGAGGTGCATTTCCACAGCCTCCCAGGGTACAAGGACAAGCCCTTCAGCCAGAACCTCTGCTCAGAGGGCCCTTAACACACAGGTTTGGGGACAGCTGTGTCCCCCTCTTCCCCAGAGAGGCTGAGGAAGGGGGCTGCATGGTGATGTAGGACCCTTGAGGTCAGAGTGTACTGAAGAGGCTGTGCAGGTCCAGGGGACCCTATGCCATCTCATCTTAGGACCCTGCTAGGGTGTCACGTGGCCAATCTGGGCAAGGCCCAGCCTCCCAGGAGGAGGTGGGGTGGAGGAGTAGCACACAGATGCTGGAGGGAAGCTTCCCTGCCTGGCAGTTCTGCTTCCGCCGGTGCTCTGGTCCACCGGCTTTCACCTGAGTCCTGGAGCCCAGGACATTGTGCCATGCATGGCTGGAGGTCCTCAAGGAGTCCCCTCCGAATTACGCTCTGCCCACAGACAGCCTCATCGATGCTAGACCTTTCTATAAACAAGAGCGTCACCCCCACCCCGGGTGCCCCACGGTGCCCGATGCCAGCAGGTATAGAGCAGCTTCGTAGAAGCAGTACAGGACTGAGATAGCTCACTGGCCCCCTGCAGGACCTGGGGTGGGCCTGGGGCCCTGGGCCTCTGTGTGCACATCTGTAAAATGGGATGACCTCTGTGCCAGGCCTCCCTCTGCACGTGGGTAACGGGCGCTGGAACTCTGGGTGAGCTGCAGTGTGCCGTCATCATCTCCCCTGCATTCTCAGGAGGCCCTTGGGAGGCAGCAGGGCCCCATGGGGCTTGGCCCAGGGTTTTCACTTGATTTATTTTTTTACGGACATGAAATGCGCCCTTCGGACTGCCTCCACTGGGGAGATGTGGGTCTGCACTTGCCCAAGGTCCCAGCTGCCCTGAGAACAACCGTCTCCAGATCTTGGGTATAGAAGCAGGTCATCCAGTAGGGAGAAAATGCCCAGGCGAATCCCATTTGCTCGTTCTTTCATTCAATAAATCATTCATTCAACCAACCAGAATATATCGAGCGCCTGGCTCTGTGCTATGGGGCCTTTACAGTCGTCGGAATAGTCTCTGCCCCCGCCCTCCTGAAGCACGTGACTAGTCCAGTGGGAACCAAGTACAACTGAGCAGCTGCCTTCCCTGTTCCGAGAAGCCTGTTCGCATTGTTCCGGAAGAACGGAGCAAGGAGAGCTAATCCTGTTCCCAAGCACAGGAAATCCACTGGGCATGACCTGTGGGGAAGTTCCAGGGTGTCCTGAGCTGCCCCAGAGTGGTCCGGGATGAGCCTCCCCCAGCCCCCATTGGTGGCAGGGCAAGGGCCGGACAAGGCCACTGTGACTTGTGCTATTTCCCAGATGCCAGAGAAGATTCTGGTGTTGTGATCTGCCCACACGCCATCGTCTGTGTCAGAGCCAGAAATAGAAGGCGGAAGATTCTTGCTCTGATTTCTGTGCTCATAATTCTAGGGCAAGATGCCCTTACAAAGTGTGGATCAAAGGAGACGGGGGGAGAGCCGAACGGAGCAGCTCACGCGAGGGCTGGGCCGCACGAGCCGGGCCTTGCCAGTGCTCCAATTAGCTGCATTTATAACCCATCAGGTCCAAGTGTCGACTGGGCTCAGCCCAGGGAAAAACGGGAGCAATTTGCAAAAGGCCCTTTCAACCATGACCATGAAAATCCATGTACAGACCCGCAAACCTCCGGAACCCCAGGCAGTTGTTCTGGGGGGGGAGGAAGAAAGGTGCCAGCTGGGATGCTGCACCTTCTTAGAAGAAAGCAACACATGAGTTGAGCCCCAGAAAATGAAGGAAGGGAGTCAATTTGCAAGTCCTGCCTTCACTCTTAATAATTAGATGTATCTCATACCCACCAAGAGCCAGGTTCTAAGTGCTTGGCTTGAATTCAATCTTGTAAGAGGCACAGCAGTTCTGGGAGACAGACACTCCTCTGCTCCTTATTCGGCAGTGGCAAAACAGAAGCACAGAGAGGTTAAGTGACTTGCCCAAGGTCACACAGCCTATAAGGGATGGAGTCAGGATTCCAGGCTTTAGGGATGTTATTGTAATGCACTGCACTACCCCGGGCTTTATCTCCTTCAGTCTTCTCAACAACTCTTTGGAGTCTATCGCACAGATTAGGAAGTAGAGACTAAAAGAGATCAAGGAGTCTGTGACAGTCGCAGACTGCTTGGCCCCAAAGACCTGCTGTTCCCAGCACCCTGGACCTTTGAGCACGCACACGTATGGAGTCAGCCATCCCTTGGCCAAGCCTGGCTAAGCCTTCCTCCCCGCCACCCCCCCTCGTGGGGCCCTGGCCTTTCCCCTCCTCCTGACCTATTCCGACGTTCTTGGGAAGCCCCTTCTCAGCTGCCCACTCTGCAGCCCAAATGCAGCTTCTGCTGCTTCCCCAGGAGGTGCAGGCCCTGGGAGGTCCCAGCAAAGGCGGTTAGAGCATCTGAGGAAAGGGAGGGAGGGGGCTAAAGGCGCATGAGAGGGGCAGGAAAGCCCCTGCACCCCGACATAGCAACACCCCTGCATCAGCTTTGGGAAACGCCATCCCTTTCCCCAGCTGCCTGGGGACCCAGCCTGACGTCCTCAGGCAATGAACGAACGACAGCCCTGCTGTCACGTGATCTCAGTTCACGTCCCACTGGAAAGAGGGACCCACAGGGGTGACGCCCTTACAGTGCATGAGCTCTCGGTGGGCGTTCTCGGAAGGAAGGAAAGAGGCAGCCCTGAGGAGCCAGAGGTGGGGGAGGGGTGGGGAAGGGGCCAAATTTCTCACCTCCTTCTCAGCAGGTTGCAAGGTCCAGGGGCATCCTCTGTCCCCAGGGCCCTCAAGCGCACCTCCCCCCTCCCTCCGTGTCCCCGTCACAAGTCGGCTTGTCCACGTGTGCTGTCTGAGCTGCCGCGCGTCTTCACTGGGCGGGTGGAGGGAGCTCAGCTGGTCAGTGGATGTGGGGCTCCCCCCCAGGCCTCCGGCGGGACCCAGGGGTCCTTACTGCTAGATGGAGAAGCCAAGAGGAGCAGTCTGGGCTCAAATCACTTCAGACTAGACAACAGCCTGTCTCCCGTCCTGACTGTCACTTCTGGGAGAGGGGGATGGGTGATTCCCAGAAGGGATGGGGTAAGGCACGCAGGGTCCCGGCTGGGGACCCAGGGTTGGGGCTCTGCCTTAGAGGAGTCTGTCGCCTGCCACACACCCTGCCCACAGACGGCCCGGGAGGTGCTCCAAGGCAGGCGTGTTGTGCTAGGGGGCCGGCCGCCCAGTGCCTCTGGGTCAGTGGCTGGCTCTGCCTGATGTGTTTCCTAAAGGCCCTGATTCTCTGTCTTCTGCCCTGGCCACCCCCAGCCAATCTAGGGAACCAGAGCTTAGGAGAAGAGGGCCAAGCCTCCTCAAGTCTGAAAACTAGCTCCGCTGCATCCTTGTTCTAATGCCTGACTGTTCTGTGCCTCACCTTTCTCACCTGTGAAACGGGGATACAAAACATGCCTGCTTCATAGTGCTGTGAGGACGACAGGAGTCAATACTTGGGAAGTGCTCAGAACTGGCACACAGGAGGAACTATAAGGGGGTTTATTCCATACATTTCATAGTCTGCACGCAGCGGCCGCTCCCCGGCTCAGGAATCATCAATGGCTCCTCACTGTATACGAGAAAAGCCCGTGCTCCCTAACCGGGTTCAAGGCTGTGGTCACCTCCGCACATGGCCTCCAGGGACCCTTCTCCTTCCCAGGGCCTTACCTCTGCTTCCGGTACTTGCCCTGTTCCAGAGCCACTGGCCCCAAACACTCCCCTCCCACAAATCTCTCTCTAATCCCGTGTGGCCAGAAGTAGTCTCTTCCTTCCCTCTGTGCTCAGGTCGCCTTCCCTGTTGTGCTACAGAAATTACTGCAGAAGAAGACTGGAACGAGGCCCTCCCTCCCCAGTTAGCCCCCAGCCCCTTCCAAGCAGAACCCTGATAAGCGCTTTCTTTTTTCACCCTATATAACATATCGAGAGTAATTGCACCCACCGTGCTCCATAGTATCTATCAAATAAGTAAACGAACAGGACTTTTTTGCCCTGTTTTAAAATATTTTTTATTGAAGAATAGTTGATTTACAATATTGTGTTAGTTTCAAGTGTATAGCAAATACATATATATGTATTCTTTTTCCTTATGGGTTATTACAAAATATCGAGTAGACGTCCCTGTGCTATATAGTAGGTCCTCATTGGTTATCTATTATATATATAGTAGTGTGTACATGTCAATCCCAAACTCCTAATTTATTCCTCCCTGCTCCAGTCAATTTTTTAAAAATCGATCTCCCAGAGGATTTTTTTAATGAAGAGCACTCCCCTGTTGCTCAGTCCCCTGCCCCCCAGCCGTGTGCACTGGGGGTGCAGGTGGGGGAGCCCCTCTGAATTTGGGGTGCAGAGCTCAGGTGGGATCCGCCTAGGTCTCTGCGGGGACACAGGTGTCCCAGAGGTCCTGGGTGTGGAACAAGGCCTGGGTGGTTTGTCCTGTGAGGGCTCGTTTGCAGGCCCTAGTCGGGCAGGAGCCTCGCTTGATCCAGCATCCTGGGAAGGGATAGGCCAGGTAGACCCAAGCGGTGCAGGTGTTGGGAAAATGGGGTTATTACCCGTTTTTGCATCGTTGCAAAGTGGGGATGGTCTGAGCTGCTTCTTGAGAGGCACCTGTCCCTTAGCAGCCTGTAGTTACCGTCGGGAAGTGGATGGAGCCCGTGGGCCCCCGGGTCTCTGGTCGGAGCCCAGGCACCGGCAGAGAGGGGCTGGAAGGCAGAGCCACAGGTTGGGGTAAGTGGGGAGGCCTGCCTGCTCCTGGCCTCTGCCCAGCGCCCTGGCCAAGCCCATAAATTGCAAGTATTGATGATGACCTGGACCTGGCAGGGGCGGGCGCTTTGTTCTCTCTTTACATTGTTGCCAACGCGGCTGTCAGCTCGTCGCATGGAGTCAGGTCCAGGCTGCTGGGTCCCGGCCCCCCGAAGCCCATTTTCCTGGGCTTGGGGAGAAGGAAAGAAATGCCAGCCACCTCAATATAATTCTTCCCAGAGGCCAAAAGAGGAAGCCGTGAACTCGATGTCGGGGGTGCCGTGTGTGTTTGGGGGTAACCCAGAACCCGCGTCCCAAGAGCTGGTTAGACCCCTGTTCTGTGCAGGGAGCCCGCCTGAGGACACAAGAGCTCCTAGCCCTGGTTTCACCCAGTACTGAGGACAGATTTTACTCCTTCCCCCTAAAAGTGGTGTTTCTCTCCTTGTCATCTATCAGAGGTGCAGTTAGACCCAACACCAGGGTCCTAGAATCACTGCAGCAACATACTTAGGATGGCCTGGAGCCAGGACATCTGCCCCGGAGTAGAAGAAGGTCAAAGCCAACAGGGAGCACAGACTTTATTTCCCAAGAATCAGATCTTGTGGACCTACTATGCACAAGCCTGGTGGCGGGCCCTGGAGAGGTGGGGCCCTACTCTCCTTAGGCGGGAAGGGGGATTATACAAGAATTCACCCAAATGCATGATTGCAAACCACGGTGAGCATGCAGGACACCGGACACCGAGGCTAGGTTTACAGAAGAAGAATGTCCTTCTGATGGGGGGTCAGTGTGGCTGGGGAGGGGTGCAGTGGTTAGGGGTCACCAGGCAGCAGTAGAAGGGGCGAGCCCTGGGGGCTGCATGGGACCAGCACAGGGTCCTCGGAGGAGGTGGAAGAGCCAGTGTGTGGGGAGGGAGTCAGAGTGTGCAGGACGGAGGGGAAGAACAGGGCTTTCAGAGCATGGGCAGCACTTCCCCGGGATCCGGAGACCAGGAGGAGCCCTGGAGGGTTAGAGCGACGAGATCCAACCTCTGTTCTCATGGTTTACTCTGGCTGCTGTGTTCAGGAGAGACGCCGGATCAGGAGGCCAGGTCGGGGTGCCGGTGCAGGGATGCAGGGGAAGCGAAGATGGGCAGGACCTGCACGAAAACCCTGTGGCTGGACAGATTCTCCATCATCACCAGGCTGAGACTGCTGGTACACACCGGGAGCTGAATGACCCAGGGGACCAGCCGAGGTGCCCGTCAAGCAAATGGATCTTGCTTGGCCACGGGCTTGGGTCCTGCCAGATTTGGGGAACCGGTCCATCCCGGCACAGCCTCTCCCCTCTGTACACATGACAGCCAGGTGACAGGCCCTGGAAAGCAGGTGACTCCATCACCCGACACCCCTGTGTTTCCCGGGTGAGTGTTCACCTGAGGCCTCATTGCTGCCTCCTGAGCTTTCTGGGGAAATAAGTCAAAAAGTTAATTTGATTTTGAGCAGATTCTTAAATCAGTTCCCAAGAGGCAGAGATCAATTTGCATTTTATTTTTTCTTACTGAGTCATCTTGGCTGGTATTTCACACGAGTTGTTGGTATTTTCCGTGTTCTCTCACTGCACAGAAATGACCCTCAGAGCATATTTTTAAAAGAAGAAAGCCATCTAAGGATGGGGAGGGAGGCAGCAGCCTCTTCTGTACACGTGACTTCTGTTCCTCACAGCACGAAGACTCACGGCGGCGCTCATCTCTGACTTTGAGTTGTGTATTTGGATGGCACGGAGGCTCACGGCGGCGCTCATCTCTGACTTTGAGTTGTGTATTTGGTCAAAGGCACATTTCCTTCTGCCTCGCCACCAGAGTCCAGCATCTCTTCCTGCGTCCTTGGCACCTGGATATCTACTGGGGTGTAGGGATCCCCTAATGCCGACCCTCCGCCAGCGTGGGCATCCCCATGCAGCGCACAGATCCCTTCAACTTGGAAGGTGAACAGGATCTGATGGGGCAGAAACCCCAAAGAATTGAAAGGAGGGACTCAAAGACGTATTTGTCCACCCATGTTCACAGCAGTTGAAAAGTAAAAGCAACTCAAGTGGCCGTGGATGGATGACCAGATAAACAAACTGGTCCCTCTGTGCAGAGGAATATTACTCAGCCTTATAAAAAGAAGGACGCCTGCTACAATATGGATGAACCCTGCGGACACTACGCTCAGTGAAATAAGCCAATCCCAAGAAGACGAATCGTGTACGATTCCACTTACGTGGCTTCTCTAGAGTCATTAAACTCATAGAGACAGAGAATAGAAGGGTGGGGGCCAGGGGCTGGGGGAGAGAGATGGGGAGTCAGTGTTAAATGGCGACAGAGTTTTAGTTTGAGAAGATAAGAAAATTCTGGTGATGGATGGTGCGGATGGTTGCACAACAGCATGGATGTGCTTAATGCCACTGAGCTGTGCGCTTAAAGATGAAGATAAACTTTATGTTATGTGTATTTTTATCACAACTTTTTAAAAATTAAAAAAAAAAAAAAACCTGATGGCTTCATACAGGGTGAGGACAAGGGTGTCCTGCTTCTGGCCCCGACCTTCGTCGGAAGCATGGGAAACAGAAAGGCTTTCTGGAGGTTCTAACCGCAGAGTTGCTGTCAGACTCTACAACCACAAATAAAGGGAAGTCCTTCTGCCAATGCACGTGGCTGAGGCCATTCAAGGGGACGTCAGAGCAGGGCAGTGACTGGCGGGGTTGAGAGATGGCCTCCTGCACGGGATGGGGCTAAGTAGACAGGCAAGCATGTACTGGGAGCCCAGTTTCTCCTGGGGAAGAGGAGGCACAGATAAGGAAAGCGGGAAAGTGAGGATGATCTGAAGGTGTGGGTTGCATTTGGAGGGTATGTTGGTTTTCTGGGGATTCTGCAACAAAGTGCCACAAACTGGGACAGGGGCTTAAAACAGTGGACGTTCATTCTCTCCCAGTTCTGGAGGCCAGAAGTCTGCAATCAAGGTGTCAGCAGGGCTGAGCTCCCCCCAGAGGTTCTGGGGGATGATCTTTCTTGGCTTTGTCCAGGCTCTGGGGGCTCTCGCTGTTCCTTGGCTTGTGGCCACATCCCTCCAATCTCTGCCCCTGTCTTCCCTTGGCGTTATCTCCTCATGTGTGTCTGTATGTCCCCTTCTTATAAGGACACCAGTCACTGAATGTAGGGCCCCCACCCCTTCCCAGTATGACCTCAACTTAATCACATCTTCAAAGACACTATTCCAAATAAGGTCGCATTCTGAGGTTCTGGGTAGATAGGGATGGGGGGTGCTATTCAACCCACTGTGAAGGGGTTGGTGCAAACTCATGGTTTCCCCGGTGATCATGAAGACGTTTCTTGACTCCCCAGCTAAGGGGCTCCAGGAGCAGCAAGACCCTGGCCTGAATTCTCCATTGAAGGGCAAGGGCTCCTGGAAGAGATGGCTGATTCCAGGGCTGGGGCAGGGAAGGGACAAGTCAGGCCTGGAACACCTTGTGCCAGAGAGTAAGGAAGTACTCAGAGAGCTACAGGGATGTGTCTGAAAGATGGAGAAGCCAGCTAGAAGGGGCTTCCACTGACCGAATCTGCAACAATGTTGGGTACAAAATAAGAAATGATGGCATAGCCAGTTGAATAAAGTAGGGGTGACTGAGTGGATAAAGAAATTAAGAGAGGAGACCCCTCTTCTTGACGGTAGGATGCCACCTAATAAAGGCAGAAAGAATGACAGAATTGTCACCTTCACAGTAATAATTAATACAGGCAAGAAACATCGACGGACCATAAAAAGAGTGGATAAAAGTTGGGAGAACAATGGGACTTTCCATCTCAAATTGTCTCCCAGAAAATGCTTATTTTCACAAAGGGGGAGAGGTAACTTTGAAGTGAAGATGCTTGGTGGACACCATCTGGGCCCAGTGGTCCTAGCTGCCCCACCAGGGAGGGGACATGTGGAACTTCTGCTCTGGCAGATAGGGGTCACGGAGCACACAGCCTCACTTTGTGATTCCCCCTGACCCACCCCCCCCCGCCAGATCTGCCACTCAGGAGGAGACGTCGGGCAGATCAAAATCACATGCTACAAAATGCCTGATCTTTCTGTTAGCTTCCAAAATGCCAAGGTCGCGAAAGTCTAGGAAAGACTGGGAAATTGTTCCCAATTGAAGGAGACTAGACGCAAACCCAACCAAATGGGGTGTGTGGTCCAGGATCGGATCGTGCCGGGACCATCGGCAAAGCTGGCGGGGTCCTCTGGGCACAAGGCACATAGGTATCTGTCCTGTCCTCGCAGCCTTTCCTCTAAGTTTCAAAATGCAAATTAAAATAAATAACTCAGTCTAAAAGCCTATCACCTTTTGCAGTTCCTCCCCAAGCCTCTCCCTGCATATGTTCACACAGAAGCAGACAAGAAAAAGAGTTCCTGCCATTGGAATCAACATAAGGCATAAAGGGGAACACTGTGACCCATCGCCAGTTAAAGCACAGCCAGGGACAATACTTTTACTGTTTTCTAAAAGCCCTGGACTTCAGAGGCCATTCCCACATGAGTTGTTTCCTTTGGTAACTGCATCCTTGTAGGAAAAAACAAACAAAAGGGGAGGCAATGATGGGGGAGACGACTGTCCCTCTGGACCGTATTCTAGTTTCCAGTTACCTGAAAGGGTAGATCGTGTGCTGGCCTGTTCTGGGAGATGCCGCTCAGTCCCGTGTGCCCGGAGACCCCATACTAGTTCCATAGTTGCCTCCAGAATGTGACTCGGGGGTCCTGAAATGTGGCTCCACGGCGGTTGCAGTGTGGTCCCCGTCCCCAGTGACATCTGCCCCAGGCCAGGTATGAGAGGCTCTTGTTAAAGAAGAAATGTGTTCTCTGCTGCGGGACCCATGGGGTCATTTGGGCTTCTTATCATTGCATTATCAGAACGTCATCAGAGTCCCTGGGGCAACAGGGCATAGAACAGAGGTGGTGCAAGCAAAGGTCGGAAACCCAGCACTGCTTCGCCAGGAACTTGTGTGTGGTGGGGCAGAGGCAGGGCTGGGGGAGGAGGACCGCGATGGGGCCGTGAGATGGTGTCTGAGGTTGTAGGGAATAAGGGGAAGAGGGCTCAGCAAGGGCGGAAAAACAGGGAAAACAAACGTTATGGAAACCGCAGGTATCTGTGCCTGCTCTCCCCACGTACCCACCCTCCCATGCGTCTGTGTATTCACTCATTCATTCATTGGCAGCAGGCCATCGGGCACATGCTGAGGCCTTGAAGGGAGCTCGGCATAGGTGGGCCCGAATGGTTCCCTCTAACTCTTCCTCCACCCACTCCTCCCCAGTGAGTTTGTCTTTTAGGTGTTGACCTGAACCTTTAAGTGCTTTGGGCAGCTGGGGCAGATTTGCATAGGGAAGGTCAGGTTGGCTCAACCCCGTCTATAGAAGGTCTCGCCAAGAATAATTCCTGACTTACCTACTCAAAATTGATTTGGGAATAATTGGCCTCCTGATTTCAATAATGCCCGTGTGCTGATTCAGTCTTGATGGTGTAATTACGGGAGAAGGCGGGGCTGCAGCGTGCTGGACAGTCCCCCGAGCGCTCTGGAGGCTGGATTGCGGCTCGGGATGGGAGGTGAAGCGATCGGCTGTCTTATTCGGGATCTGTCTGGACAGGCTGAGGAGAGTGGGGGAGAGGACAGTGCAGAGACACACGGCTTCCAGTCAACGCCACTGTGTCCCCGAGGAACAGCAGAGTGTGTGGACCAAATGGGCCCTTCGAGGACCTCGGTCACTTTGTCCAGGGCAGTCACATGCATGTGGGTTTAGACCCAGAAGGAGCCTTGGCTCCCAATGGCTGGCAGTAGCCATTCTTCCCATTCCCAGCCCCCAGTATAATCCTTATATCTATATAATGCTTTTTTAAAGGACTCTCACACATTTTCTCCTCTGGCAGATGAGTAGGCTGAGAATTTAAGTGGTTTGTCCAAGGTCAATGAATCAATCAGCAGAGCAATTATTGAACTCTATCAGAGAGCGTGGTGCTGAGGGCCCTTGGAGACGGACGCAGGCCTGCCCCAGCTGCGCAGAGGAGAGGGGAGTGCGGATCTGAATGCAAATACAGGCACGCGTGCACCGGCACACACATGCGTGCACACACACTGTGCCCACACAAAGACAGATTGCAGCCTCGGGCCAAGCACAGTGGTTTGCCCGAGGGTGGAGGTGCCACCATGACGTGGTGGGAAAGCAAAGGGAACACGTGGGTCACGGGGACTTCAGGGGAGGTGGACCTGGTTGGAGCCTGGGGATCCGGACCCCCTCTCCCCACCTTGAGCTGGTGCCACCACACCAGGGAAAGAACACTTCAGTCTCCTTGGAAGGAAAAAAGGAGGCAATCCCAGTGGAACCTGCAGCTGCCTTTCCCCTCTGCTGCTGGAATTGAAATAATCAGAATAATCACAGGCAATCCGGCTAAATAACAATGTGTAATGATAACAAACGGTCGTCAGAGACGCTTCAAGGTCTGGAGTTGGTTGGAGTTTAGGATGACAATTTCCTAAATTAATTGTTCCGGGGCCTCCGCTTAGCTCACGTGTACAGAAACAGCTCGGGGACGATTCGGCCTCCTTCCGAGCTGGGAGCAGGTGTTCTGGCTTCTTTGTTTTCTCTCCTATTTTGAAACTTAGGCTTCTCTCCACGCCTTTTGTGGCATTGCAGCCCCTGCCTTGCATCTTTGACATCAGGTACAGGTCTGGGTGTTTTGATTAGGAAATAATAAAGTGCAACCCTGAGAAAGGGGTGTGAGGGGGGTCCCCTCTGGGGGCCCCTCCTCCTTCTGCCGGGACCCTCCCGCTGCCAGTGAGCTGTGTGTCTCGCGATTGATTTACGCCCAGGAATGAATTATGCATGTCTTGGAGCTCCCAGAGCGCCCGGGTGGAGCGCAGAGGATGGGGGATGAAACGCTGCCTCTGAAAAGTGTGAGCATCCCTCCCTTTTACTTTTGGTTCCGAGCCCAGAGTAGGCGGGTCATTCGTGCATCTTAGGGGGAGTCCGGCAGCAGAGGCCTCCAGGTCCTGGGAACTTCATTCTCTTAGATAAAGTCCTTGCCCCACGCCCCTCTGCTGCTGGGCGAGTGGCCTGCTCAGTGTTCGGCTGGGACTTGAAGACCTGTGGAGGGAGTATGGATTTTGAGATCACGCTGAGCTGAGTCTGAACACGGGCTCTCTCATGTACCAGGCAACTGGCACCTGGGACCAGCCACCTTCCCTCCTCACAGAGCGAGGGCAGCAAAGTCTGCTGTGACAAGTCACCACAAACCGGGGCCTTAAAATAAACAGAAAAGTGCCGTTCCACAGCTGTGGAGGCCAGAAGTCCTAAATCAAGGTGTGGGCAGGGCTGGGCTCCCTCTGGAGGCTCCAGGGGAGGGTCCTTCCGCCTCTTCCAGTTGCTGGGGGTTCCAGGCGGTCCTTGGCTTGTGGCTGCATCTTTCCAATCTCTGCGTCTGTCTTCACATGGCTTCTTCTTTGTGCCTCTGTTGTCCCAAGTCTCCCTCTCCTTTCTTTTCTAAGGATGCCTGTCATTGGATTAGGGGCCACCCTAAGTCCGGGATGATAGAGATCCTTAACTAATTACAACCGCAAAGACTGTTTCCAAATAAGGTCACATTCAGAGGTATTTAGGAATTAGATACACCTTCGGGTGGCACTGTTCAACCCACTACACCTGCTCTGTAAGAGTACTTTGTTGTAAGAAGCACTACTATGTGTTATGGCCTCCCAGCTCCTGGCATGCAGCCATGACCCCACAAATGGTAGCTCATCACCGTCCCCTGTGGAAGGACCCAAACTGTCCTACACTGACCCCTCCAAGTCTGCCAGCAAGCTGATTTCACACCGTGACTGAAAATAGGCTTTATGGCTTCAGATGGAAATCAGCACATTCGGTATTAACTATTCCCACTGAATTCCCTTCTTTTGCAGCTCAGAGGGCACCCGGCTTGGGTGGTAGTGGTTGAACGGAATGAACCCCAGAATTTGCTTCGCCTGTTCATTTGGTTGGTCACAGCTTGGCTTCCGGAAGTGCTCCCCAGCTCGAGAAATTGCCTCCCCACATTGGGAGTCTGGTTGATGAGACAGCTGGTGGCCTTGGGTCACCCCATGCCATGTCGGGAGGGGCTGTGTCCCTGTGGTCACTGTGCTGCTGGGACGGAGGGTCTGCATATGAGGCCAAGGGTAGCAGGGGCTTGCTCCGTGCTGCCAGCAGACGAGCATGTCTGTATCAGGTCCACCCCGGGCCTCTTTCCAGAAGCCCCTTCCGTGGACACGTGGCTGCCTGAGCCCAGAATCCAGCCTTCACTGTTTGTGTTAGTTTCTTGTGACTGCCGTGACAAAGCACCACAGACCGGGCTGGGGCGAGGGAGGCTTCAAACAACAGAGATGGACTCTCAGAGCCCCGAGGCCGAGATCAAGATCGAGGTGATGGCAGGGCCGTGCTCTCTACGAGCGCCCTAAGGGAGGATCCTGCCTTTTCCACTCCCAGGTGACTCTCGGCTCAGAGCCGAAACGCTCTGATCGCTGCCTCTGTGGTCACGTGGCCGTTTTCTCTCCGTGTGTCTTTGTGCATCCTCGCCTGTTCTCGTAAGGGCACCAGTCACATTGGATCAGAGGCCACTCTGCTCCAGTGTGTCCTCGTAGCTGATTACATCTGTCATGACTCTGTTTCCGAATAAGGTCTCATTCCAAGGCACTGGGAGCTCAGACCTCACCCTATCTTTTAAGGGGGGCACCATTCAGCCTGTAGCACCGTTTCTCAACCTGTGTCACATTCCAGGCACCCACCACCACACACAGTGCAGCCCGAAGGGCTCTGTTGTTTCAATCCTGTTAACTTTGATTCATGCGTGTTGTGTGTGTGTGTACCTGTCTGCCCGTGTGTGTACCTGCGTGCACCAGGGGGACACACTGGAGGCATGGATGCACGTCAAGCCATCAGGGCAGGGCTGCCCCGTGGCCTCACTACCCTCCAGGCTTTTGTGCTAAAGATGGAGACGGGAGGTGACCAAAGGGACCCGACAGCTGACCTCATCATCTTGTAACTTCTAAAGTGGTTTTCCAGTAAACCTGGAGTGGATGGCGTACGTGGCAGCTGTCGTGTTGATGGGCGGAGGCATCTGCCCCATCCTTTGTAGCGGGTCCCTGAGGGTGGCTGAAGTGGGGCACGTGCCATGGTGAAGGGTGAGGGGACGCAGGGAGCCTCAAACCTCCTGTGAAAAGCCTCGTCCTCCGTCACTGTGAGAGGACCCCTGCTGTCAAGTCTGATTGGACCAAAAGGAAGTGAGGGAGGGGTCTGACCTTCTGAGAGACACAGAGATAGAGAGAGAGAGAAGGACTTTGCCAGCTTTGTCCAGCGCAGTACGTGGGGCAGCCGTGAACGAGTGTTCTGATTCCATTCAGTTCCAGAAATCAGGTCACGTGACGAGCCTGGGATGCAGCACTCTCTCCAGGGGGTGTGGGCAGGAGCCAGGGGGGCGGGGACCAGCCCACCGCCAGGGTGTGCCAGTCTGGACACGGCTCACACTCACGGCTGTGCCCGTCTGTCTGGGGTGTCTGTACCCCAGCTTTATACTGGACTTGGCCTTTTCCTCTGAAGAACAGAGCAGGCTCGTGGGCAGCCCAGAGGACGGTATTTCACCCAGGAGGATGGAAGGCAGTTGAAACAAAACCCAAGGAAAAGCATCCCTGCTCTCTAAAAAATGTGTTCCCACTTCCTGTGTGATAAAGGCCGGTCCCTGGGCCCTGACACGCCAGCCTGGCCTGGGCAGAAGCTGAGTGCATGGGTGACTCTGGACACAGTGGCTGTGGGGCTGGACGGGGGCCCTAGTTTCTGGACTCGGCCGCCCGCTGGCCCCTAATGCGAACAGACCTACTCCCGCCCCACTTGCTGCTGTCCTGCTGGGTGGTGATCAGTGCCAGCAGGGAGAAAGGGCGAGTTAGCCAGGGAAGCCACCAGGCAAAGTGCAGGGCTCAGTGGGCAGAGGAGACTCCATCAGATACACGAGAGGTAAAGCCACAGTGTGTCAGTGACCAAAGGAGGGGCAGGCAGGAGGGAGAGGACAGAAGACACTGAGATCGTCCACCGAGATGGATGGGCAAGGAAGGGACAGGTTTGGTTTGTGCATGAGGGGCTCAGAACTTCCCCAGGGAGATCCCAGCAGAGGCAAGCATGTAGAAGGTGAGGGGTCTTGGTAAGAGAGGATGCCACAGCATGGTCAGTGTAGAGACGGCAATCAGAGTGCTGAGACCTGCCAGGGTTGGCCAGGGAGGGCTCCCATGCAATCTCTGTGTGCCCTGTATTCGCCATCCTGCAGAGCAGGGAAGACTAAGTGGTCCACCTGGCACATAGCGGGTGCTAAACAAGGAGGACTGACTGTCATGTGGTAGAGTCTACACTGGCTAAGTAGGAAGGAGCCTGGTGCAATTCCTGGCGTGGAGCTCTCCATGAGGGTCGGCCCCCATCCTTCCTCAGCTTCTTGACATCACCAGGTCCATCAGGACCCGGGACTTTCTTGCTTCTCTGAATCCCTTATGTCGCTAAGAAAAGACCTTGACCTCCCACACTCCCCATGCCCCACCCAATCACAGTCACCTGAATGGTTCAGTCTTCCAAGGAGGGTTTGCCTGTCAAAGAGCAGGAGCTAAAGGGTGGAATTCAAGGCATGAGACAAAGGCTAGGTCCTCAGGGTAGAGGGAGACCTTGCAAAGCTGGGGATGACACATCCTGATGCAAGGGTGCCAGTGGGTTCTGTTCTGCCCAGGGCTCCTCATGCCCTTTGCACAGACTTCCTGCCAACAATGACCTGGGGGCTCCTTAGCCACATGGCCTTCGTTCTGACCACCCAACAGGTCCTCTTCCGTGGTCTTTTCTGATCGTCCCGTCCCTGCCTCTGAAGATCATGCATTTCCTCCTTTCACAGAATCTTACTTCTTTGCTTCTGCAAAGGCCCTTGTGCCCTAATCAACCCAAAATTTTCAAAGTGCTTTTCAGTGAAATCTACTATCTCCAGTATGGAGAACAGGTTGAAAGGGAGCAGTACAGTGTGAACAGAAGTGGGGACCCCAAAGCCTCCTTATTCGTCCTTCTCGACCCCCTAGAAGGTACAATGTCAAGACTCAGAAGAACATTTGGATAGGGACCACAATGTAGGCCCAGTTCCCCGCTACACAGATGGGGAAACTAGGACCCCAAAAGGAAGCAAGAACTGCCCAAGGTCAATCACATAGGAATTAGCAGGAGTATATTCTGTTTTCTTCCCAAAAATTCATATGTATTATTTGTACATAAATATATAAATTATTCATATACATTCTTTATATATAAGATATTAGTATTTACCCAGTTCTCTCTTGAAACGCTCCATCTTGTAATCTGTTTTCTTTAATAAGAGATTAGTCACTGTTATTTGAAATGTGGTTTCTAATAACTACAAAACCTGGATATTCTAGGAGACTACTTTTTCTGTCTGTTATTTTGTTTTTCTCTCTTGATTTTTGTGCATTGGGTCCTATCCCCTACTGTGTCTGGTAATCTTGTGTTAGATGCTGGACATTGTATCCGAAAAGCTATAGAGATCATTTGAAGCTTTAGACTAGAGGTTGCCAAACTACAGCCTGTGGACCAAACCCTACCTGTTTTCTGCTTTTGTACGTTACAGGAGCTAAGAATGTTTTTTTAAAACACATTTGAATGGTTGGGAAAAAATCAAAAAGATATTATTTCATAATATGTGGATATTATCTGAAATGTGAATGTCAGTGTCCACTTTTTCTTTGGACACAGCCCCACCTGTTTGCTTGCGTTGGTCTGTGGCAGCTTCTGAGCTACAGTGGCAGAGGTGAATGGTTGCAGTGCGGACTATATGGGCCACGAAGCCTAAACTTTAACGTCTGGCCCTTTGCAGGAAGAGTCTGCAGACCCCTGCTTAGAGGCTGTTCCTCAGGCAGCAAGGTTGCAATTATGAGACTGGAAGCCAGGTTACCATCTTTCTGGAAGGCCATCCTCCTTGGAAGGTTTCAGCCTCTGTTATGTCTGTAGCCCACAGATGCCTCCTTGACTCCAAACAGCTGTCATCTGGGGGGGGTGGGAGGATAATGCCTTTTCTGTTCTCTGAACTCTCAGGAAATTCCTGGCTTCTGACTTCACAGACTGAACGTGAACATTTTTCTGTTTCTGCTTGTTCTCTCTGATGGGGTCTCAGGCTTGTGCTTTGAAAGCCTGTCTTGAGAACATGGGTTGGAATGTTGCAGCGACCCCAGAGCAAAGCAAAGAACCGCTGTTTTCCCATCGGTTTCCTTCTTCCTCCCCTCTCCCGGGCCTCCCACCATCAGGCCTTCCTCCCTGCTCCCCTGGCATCACGGGGACTGGTCCCAAAGCCATCACTGCCTGGGCCTTTTATGTCCTGACCTTGCAGCAACCTCAGAGAGGCAAGATGCAGAGGGAGGCCTAGCCTGACCTGGGCCAGGTGCTTCCCAGCAGGACTGGCAGGTGGCCCTGCCTTGGGTGGGTGTGGTTCTCTCCTAGTGCCCCTCTCTGCAGTATACTACAGGCATGGTCTGCTCCCATCCTGGTGGGACGAGGGGCATCAGACCACCGCCTGAGGTCAGCGGGAGGGCCAGGCAGGGCTGTTGGGTGGAGATGGTGGTATGGGGGCCTTTAAATGTGGCTCTTTGTTTATTGTTTTAACAGAATGGCAGTTAGCAGCATAAAGACTGCAGCAGCAGCTATTTGGATTTAAGGATATTCCCCGAGAAGCCTTTCAAAAGTGGGCAGCTGGTGCTGGCAGTGCATGCCTTTCCCCTGTTCTCCAATACCCCCCACCGCCCCCACCAAAATTGCATTGGAATTTCCCCAAACTTTCTGGCTACAAAGAGGTTTTCATGGAACCTGGGGATAACCATCTCTCTCCTGCTGGCTCCGATGACACCGTCAGTGGATTTTGAAGGCAGACCTGACAGCCAACTGGGCCTCCGGGCTGGGCTCTGTTTGCAAACTTAGCAGAGTGCTCCATGGAGACTGGGCCAGACCTTCCCACCCTGCCCCTCAGGCTCAGTCTAACCCTGAAAGTTTGGCTTAGAACTCGCAGCAAGGCTGTCACAGATGGGGTTTTGTTCCCTACATCAATGGGATGACTCTCAGTGTAGAAATAGAGCAGTGGCCAAGGCAGGGCCCCAAACCAGGAGAAACAAGCAGAAAGCAGCTCAGCCAGGGCTGAATGTACGGCTGCCTGGCTCAGAGCCTGGGACCCTGTGCTCCAGATGCTCTGGGCGGGTTTGTCGTGGACAGGAATCCCGGACAGCTCTTCTCTGGCTTTTTAATCTGCAAAGCAGAAGCTTGTCCCAGCCGAGATTCGGCAACAAAGATCGTCCCCCCTGGATCAGCGATTCCCACGTTGAGTTCCTTGTCTCCATCCACAAGCGTTTGTTGAAGCCGAGGGTGCAGGAGCAAGTGAGCGGGATTTGGAGAAACAGCAGAACCACAAGACGGTGCGTGCTCCGCTCCTGAGCCCACGTTCTGTGGAGCTCCTTGGATAGTTTCCTCAGCATCTGGGGAAGGCTGGGTTAAAGCAGCTTTCTGAAATTGGCTTCTTTTCTGGACGATGCTCGAACCTGTGCATCACAAGTCTCTAGGAGGGGCCTAAGCCGCACGCACAGAAGTCTTGTTATTTTGAACACGGAGAAGAGCCTTTGGGGAGGCAGGTGGTCCCTTCAGGTGGGCTGCCTTAAGGAGGCCCACGGCCCCCTCCTTCACCCTTCTCTCTACCAAGCCAATCAAACCCATCCTCCCATGTCCTCACCCTTCATTCTGTGTGTCAGAGCCTGGCGTTCATGAAGGGAGAGCCTGAGGCTCACGTATAAGTAGTTGTTGGGGACGTGACCACAGTGAACAAGTCTGCGAGCATTAGATGCCGCATCTCAGATAACTGGTTCTCTGAGGTCTGGACTGGAAACAACCACACCCCTCAGGGAGCTGTAATCCCCCGCATCACTCCTGCCACAAGGCCTCCCAGGAAGTCCCACTCTGACCTTCACCCATGCAGTTCCTCCTCTTTCCCAGGAAGAACCATCCCCTTCCCTCTTCACCTAGTGTATCAGTTAGCCATGGCTCGAGAGATGCCACATAACAAACAGCACCAAACCTCAGGGAATGCAACCATACCAGGAAATTCCTGGGGTTCGTGCACATGGCTGGGATTGCTCTGTCTGCTGATCTGGGCTGGCTTCCATCCCAGGACTGAGGCTGTCAGCCCTGCTCCACCTGTGTCCCATCCCCCAGCGGTGTCCTGGGCATATTCCCATGGCAACAACAACATGCAAAGGAGCCAGCCTCGCACATAAACCCATGTCCAGGGCTTCCCTGGCGGTGCAGTGGTTGAGAGTCCGCCTGCCGATGCAGGGGACGCGGGTTCGTGCCCCGCTCCGGGAGGATCCCACATGCCACGGAGCGGCTGGGCCCGTGAGCCATGGCCGCTGATCCTGCGCGTCCGGAGCCTGTGCTCCACGACGGGAGAGGCCGCAACAGTGAGAGGCCCGTGTACCGCAAAAAAAATAAATAAAATAAATAAACCCATGTCCAGCCTTGCACATAAGCCCATGTCCAGCCTCTGCTGCATCACTGGCCCAGCCCAGAGGTGAGAGCTGGAGCAGGTCACCATATCAGGGGCTGAGGGTGACAGGAGCACTCCAGGTGACAAAGATGAAGGGAGGGAGGAACACGGGGCCGGCATGGTGACATCACAGCCGGGGGACTAGTCTGAGGGTCTCAGTCTCTCGGGGACCCTTTCTGTGCCTTCCTGGATTGGCTCATGATAGGCCCTCACGGTACCTCTTGTCATTGGAGCCTTTGTCACAGAGCGATGCACAGTTATTTCTGAGTGTGTTGGGTGGCACCTGCCCCCTCAGTCTCTGACTGCAGTGTGCACAGGGTGGGGGCACACCTGCTTTTGTCCCCAGCTGCAGCTTAGTGTCTAGCCCAGTGCCTGCACATAGTAGGTCCTCAATAAAGAGCCCCTGAATGTACATGTGGCACTTCCCTATCTAGCAGGGACCATCTGCAGATGAAGTGTCACCCTTCAGTCCTGTCTCATTGGGGGATGGTCAGGGCCTGCGTGGGACCAGGGAAATGATGGGTGGCCGCCTGAGGTCCTGCAGGCAAAGCACAGAGTCGTGGCCCAATCCCGCCTCGCTCATCAAAGGGCACATCACGTGCCACTGCTTGATGACAGCGTTCCCCCAGCCCCCGACAGCCTGAGCGCAGAAGGCGTTCTCATGAGTGACCCTGGAGGATGCAGGAATCAACAGGCAGCTTCCATCTGAAATCATGTTCTCAGAGCCAAGCCCCAGACACGCTCTTTCCTGTACCCAAGACCCTGGGCCAGGAGCAGCGGCGGCACTCGCACTGCAGGGGGCACCAGGCTAGTGGGTCATCTGCAACCTTCAGAGCAATTCCGAAGGTAGGAAGCTCGAAGCCCCAGAGCTGAGGTCGGAATGCAAGTCCAGCCAGGTCCAAATGTGGCAGAGTTCATTATTACACCTGTCGCTGTCCCATGATTGTCTTTACCTGTGACACACCGACCTCCGAGGGGTCTTCTGTATGAGATTGCTGAATCCCCCTCCAGTACTCAGCCGGCATCCGAGAATCACTCACTCTGTCCTTTGCCTGGTATCTGCCTGTTGACTGCGGAGCCACGCTTAGGTCTGCTCCTCTCGGATGGAGCCACCAGACAGGCATGTCTGTCCTGGGCCACGGTCAACATGCTGAAACATCACTGAAAATAGAGAGGGGACAAGGTCACACACCACAGGGAGGTAAATACCCCACAGTCTGGGCCCCCATCTGTCTGATTTGGAGAGGTGTCTGGGGCACAGGGAATGTATTCTAAAAGAGAGCCTTAAATAAAAAGATTAGTGGAGGGCTTCCCTGGTGGCGCAGTGGTTGAGAGTCCGCCTGCCGATGCAGGGGACACGGGTTCGTGCCCCGGTCCGGGAAGATCCCACATGCCGCGGAGCGGCTGTGCCCGTGAGCCATGGCCGCTGAGCCTGCGCGTCCGGAGCCTGTGCTCCGCAACGGGAGAGGCCACAACAGTGAGAGGCCCGCGTACCACAAAAAAAAAAAAAAAAAAAAAAAAGATTAGTGGAACTAAAGCCTCTGGGACTGGATGGTGAGTGGGAACCAGGCTGTGCTATTTCTGAACATCCTGGGGCTTTCTTTTATTTATTTATTTATTGAAGTATAGTTGATTTACAATGTTGTGTTAGTTTCAGGTGTACAGCAAAGTGTATATATATATATATATATATATATAATCTTTTTCAGATTCTTTTCCCTTATAGGTTATTACAAAATATTGAGTAGAGTTCCCTGTGCTATACAGTAGGTCCTCGTTGGTTATCTCTTATGTATAGTAGTATGTGTATGTTAATCCCAAACTCCTAATTTATCCCTCCCACCTTTCCCGGCGCCCTGGGGCTTTCTGGTACGGATGCAGCACTGGTCCTCCTGTTTATTTGGGGCACGTTTATAGGGAGTCTGTTCTGGGCCACGCTCTGAGCCGGCATGCCCAGCCCTCTCCTGTACCAGGAAGGCAGCCTGAGCCTCTGCCCAGACTCCGAGGTCGCGATCACCAGGATGTGTGCCACTATCCCCCACACACCTTCTGTGCGCCACCTCCCGGTCCGGAGCCCTGGCAGCGCAGGCCTGCAAAATGGGGACGTGCAGGTGGCATCGTGAGGGTGGCTCTGGGGGGTAGGTGGGCAGGCCTCACTCTTTGCCTAGAGGTTTGAGCCATTCACCGTTCTATGGGCTAAATATAGACTCCGTCCCGATGGTGGGTGCTGGTTCTGATGGCGAGTAATCTAGTCACAGACTTTGCAGCTGACACGTGGGACCCAGAGCTCCAGCTGCCGGGGGCCCAGGACCATGCCGCTCTGACAGCAGAAGGTCCTGTGCTCTCGGAAGCGCTGGCTGGTGGGGCACCGTGTGTGTCCCTCCACTGCCCGCTGCCCGGGGGGGCACCGCGCCACCTCTCCGTAGCATCAGGCAATACCACTGGCTGCCCCCCGCAAGACGCCCCTCCCCAGCCTGCCATCCTTTGTTGAAATATTCAAATGCTGTTGGGAGTTCTGCGAAGGAAATGGGTCATTTCCATATTGGCTACTGAGCTCAAAGCTGAGTATCAGCTGCTTCTGTTCTTCAATGGGATGAGCCATGAATTCAGCGTGTGTGTTTGTGTGTGTGTGTGCGCACACGTGAGTGTGCGTGTGCACGTGTGTACCTATATGAGCCTCCACGTTCTGGGGGGGGATCAGCAAACAACACGGGAGAGGTGGGGACGGTGACACACTGCCTGGAAGTTCAGGACTCCATCCCCTCTGCGTGGTTTGCATTTCCCTGGGGGACTGGCTTTTTTGCCGGAAACAATGCTGCCGTTAATGAGCAGATCTGACCCCCATGTCCGGGGCGGCCATTTCTTGGGCCCCCTTCAGCATCCTGGTTGCTGCTGCCCACTGAATCGGAGACCAACCGAGCAGCCAGAGGGATGGGGCCTGGCTTCCATGGGTGACCCACGTGCATAGCCATTAAATCCAGTTCAGAAACCCTCCCGAGCCTTTGCCACTTGCTGAAAGGTGCGACCCTATGGCTCTACCCTCTGACCCATGTGGTCTTGCAGTAGGAGAGGCACATGGGAAAAGGGTTGGCAGGTAACAGAGGTCACCCCTCACTCTCTCTAGCTGCCCACCCACCCCTCCAGTCATGCCACATGCACTCTGATGCTGTCCCCTAGGGCAGGGGTCCCAAACTTTCCCATAAAGGGCTACACAGAAAATATTTTAGGCTTTTGGGCCACACCACTCAACTCTGCCTTTGTAGCACAAAGGCAGCCTTAGACAACATGTAAATGAATGGACGTGGCCTTGTGCCAATAAAACTTTATTTACAATGTCAGTCAGTGGGCGGGACGTGGCCCAGTTTTCTGACCTGTGCTCCAAGGCCTTGCTACGCTGAATGTGGCATCAGCGGCCCCAGGAGCAGGTGAGATGCAGGATCTCAGCCCCTTGGGTGGGAGGCCGGCTGAGTCAGGCTCTGCATTTAACACCATCTCCAGAGGGAATTTGTTGCCATGGGGGAGAGAAGAAGCAGGGCTGTCCAGGACCAGCCTCACAGTTGCACAAGGAGGATGCCTGCCCTTAAGGAGAGAGCAGTTAATGACTGCCTGTATTCCCTGAATAAACCTTCCCTGGGATCTTTTTGCAGATGAGGAAACTGAGGCAAAGCGAGTGTGTCCGTGTCCTGGGGCACAGGCTGGGGGTATAAAGTTATACAAATGTGTTCTCAAAGGTCTGGAGCCCAGGAGCCAATGGCAAGGTGTCTTCAGGGCTGCGCTCCCTCCAGAGGATCCAGGGACGATACCTCCTTGTCTGCTCCAGCTCTTGGTGCCTGCAGTCCCTCGGCTTATGGCCGCATCCCTCTGGCCTCTGCTTCCATCTTCACGTGGATTTCTTCCCTGTTCTCTCTGTGTCCCCTTCTCCTGTATGCCTTATAAGGGATAACCAGGCATTGCTTTGAGGGCCCGCCCTGGATCTAGGATAACATCATCTCCAGATCCTTAAGTAATTCATTAAATCTGTAAAGACCCGATTTCCAAATAAGGTTTTATTCTGAGGTTCTGGGCGGACGTGGATTCTGGGGGGACACTGTTCAATCCACTACAGAAAGACCAAATCACGTGTCCCAGTGTCAGCTGTCTTGAGACTGGTGAAGGGTGCGGTTAAGACTGTGCCTCTGAGTGCACGGCCACCTCCCTGTGTGACGGCCCAGTCGGGGGACTGGCTGAAGGGTGTAGGGTGAGGGAGGCAAAAAAAGGAAAAGAGACTGTGGCTCTGGAGTCAGCTGTGAGGTGGATCATGATTTTACAAATGTAGGGGAGGCTCTGGGCCTCCCGACCCTAAGTGACCCCCTGGCGTGCCTGAGTGTCACAAAGCTCAGAAGGTGTAGTAGCTTCCTGGGGCCCCCATGATACTGTCTCACAGACTGGGGGTGTTTAAACAACAGTTTATCCTCTCACTGTTCTGGAGGCCAGAAGTTGAGGCCAGTGTTGGCAGGGCCGTGCTCCCTCTGAAGGAGCTGGGGAAGCATCTGTCCTGGGCTCTCTCCTGGCTTCCAGTAGATCCTTGGCTTGTGGCAGCATCACTCGGTCTTCTCCCTGTGTGTGTCTGTGTCCAAATTTCCCCTGTTGACAAGGACTCCAGCCATACTGGATTAGGGGCCACCCTCCTCCAGCATGACCGCATCTTAACGAATTACAGCTGCAACGACCCTATTTCCAAACAAGGTCACGTTCTAGGGCAGTGAGGATCAGGGCTTCAACATCTGCATTTGGAGTGCGGGGACACAGTTCAGCCCCATAATGTGGAGCAAACCCTGCTGCCTGTGAGTGGGGTCTCCCAAGCTCTCTGTGCCCCGCACCCCACCCTCCCTAAGATCCCAGGTCTGAATGGGCAGAGCTTGCCCTTCGGGTTGAGGAGGGACAGAGCTGAGATTTGGCTGAGAAGACGGTGCTGAGAAGAGTGAAGGTAGCTGGATGCATCCGCTGGGGTCTAGATCTGGCTGCCGTGTGACCGTGTTAGGCCTCAGTCTCCCTCCGTCTCCTCATCTGCAGCACTGGGTTCTCAAGTTCAAGTCTCCAAAAGCAAAGGAAGTTCTCAACTGAAGAACTTGCCCCCAGATGTGGCCAACCCAGGAATGGGACAGCGTTAGTTGAGGCTAATGTCAGGAGACGTTATCCAACGTCAAGTCCCTTTTGGAGGCTGCAGACAGCAGAGTGCATGTCATCATCCCAGGACCATGGTTCCACGGCCACTGGCCAATGCATGCAGAGAAAGGACAGTGGTACTCCAGTGGGCTATTCAGGGGAGCAGCTAAAGCACAGGTCCGAAGAAAGCCTGCTTGGGTTCGAGTCCCGTGTTTGTTGAGTCTCAGCTGTGTGTGCATAAAGGGTTAAGCTTGCTCAAAGGAAATTTCTTTTTTTTTTAATTTATTTATTTTAATTTATTATTTTTGGTTGTGTTGGGTCTTCATTGCTGCACGCAGGGTTTCTCTATTTGCGGCGGTGGGGGGAGGCTGCTCTTAGTTGCGGTGCACGGGCTTCTCCTTGGGGTGGCTTCTCTTGTTGCCAAGCACAGGCTCTAGAGCACATAGGCTTCAGTAGATGCAGCACGTGGGCTCAGTAGTTGCGGCTTGTGGGCTCTAGAGCGCAGGCTCAGTAGTTGTGGCGCATGGGCTTAGTTGCTCCACGGTATGTGGGATCTTCCCAGAGCAGGGCTCGAACCCACGTCCCCTGCATTAGCAGGCAGATTCTTAACCAGTGCCACTAGGGAAGCCCTCAAAGGAAATTTCTTGACCCCACCTCCTGGGAGGTCACCTCTCAACCCTTGGAATGTCCTGCCTGATAAGAGGGTCTTTGTTTACCTGGGACCTTGGACAGGGCACACAGTCTATGCTAATAAGGGGATTTACGGTGGGGGCCTTGGGCTACTGTGTCGGCTGACCTCTGGACGGGCTGGAAACCAAGGCCAGCCACATGTGGGAAGTCAGCCATGTGGACGTTACCAAGCACCAACCAGGAATCTGGACAGCCAGGCTCAGGGGATCTTCACTGGCCAGCCATACCCCATGCATGTTGTCACCATGGTCACTGGGAGGAATCAGTGCTGTCCATGCCTCCACTGGCAGGATGACTGGAAGCTCCTGGTCTCTCCTGGACTCTTCCCGTTGCTGACTTTAATCTGTAGCCTTTAACTGTAATAAACCGTACCTGGAGTATAACAGCTTTGTTCAGTGCTGTGGGTCCTTCTAGGGAATTATTGAACCTGAGAGTGGCCTTGGAGACCTCCCAGGCTGCACTGTGCAACCTCCCTGTGGAAACGGGGAGCATTTTTGTGCCCACTTCATGCGGTGGTGCTGAGCTACATGTGAACTAATTCACTGAGAATCACGGGTGGCATCACTGCCAACAAGAGTCACTTCACTGCATGGATTGGCTCGGCGGCCCATGAGTCAGTCCTGCACCCCTGCCCTTAGCCCCGTCTCTGCTATTAGTGAGGATGGGGCTGGAGGGAGAAGAGGGTCATAACAGGGAAAGGACCATATTTCTCACGTTGCAGCCACAGAGGGTGTCATCTCCGGATGTGTCTGACCCACCAACCTCATGCTACCTCAATGATGGTGTCCGGGGAAGTCAGTTCAGATGGTGCGACGTGGGTTTGAGGAGTGGACACCCGTTTCTTGTCGTTCACGCATTTCTCCTGTTAGCAGACAGCCTTAGCACCTTTGATGTTTGGGTCCAGATCTTTCTTTCTTATGGGGCCATCCTGTGCATTGTAGGATGTGTGCTGGCATCTTTGATCTCTACCCACTAGATGCCAGTGGGACCACCCCCATCCCCTGTGCCTTCTGACATGTTCAGACATCTCTGGCTGAGGACCATGGTGGCAGCCTGGCTCTGAGGTCCTTATGGGGTGATTCCTTGAGGTGTCAGCACAGCTGTTTCCTGGGTGAGCCTGTGTTCTCTCCACTGACGTCCTGCCCTGGGCTGGAGGGACTTCCAATGGGTCGACACATCATCTCAACAGAGTCTTGGCTTCAAGCATGTCCATCACTCACCCCGTGGAAGGCTCTTCAGGGTCACTCAGAAAATGGTGTCTTCGTGACCCCGCCACCAAGCAGGTGCCCTTGTTTTTCTGTGAACGCCCCAGTTTTAGAAGGTACATTTTCCCTCAACAGCCTGCCCCCCACCCCCCAGGTGGCCGACTGCCTCAGAAAGAGCCCCTCATCCTTGGGGTGTCTCTTCCTCAAGAAAATGGGGCCGGCCTCTCGCCTGTCCCGCCATGGCTGCTGAGAGCTTCACCATGTTCCCAGAGACCATTTGTCAAAGACGTCCTGTGCAGTCAACATTTTGCAGTGTTTGTGGAAAAGGAATGGTCTCTTTGCGGTGGAATTGGCATTGTGGGCACTCACTGTCACCTGTCCAACACCTAGAGACAGACATTCTTGGATGCATTTGTCAATGGGTCTTTGTTTCCGTAACGCAGGCACACGAGAGCCCTGCTTTGTAAATGAGCCACTATAAACCCAGAAATGCCATCTCTTTGCCTCAATTCCAGGCCCTTGTTCCTCCCTCCATCCAAGGGTACCTATCACGCCACCCCTCCAGGACTAGAGGGAAGGTCCTGCAGTGGTCCTGCAGTGGTTGGTTCCTCACATGGACAGTTAATTCGGCTCCATTTAGTAAGAAATTCATCCAGACCAGAGATGGATTACCAATTTCCCCATCAATCTTCAGGGTCTGATCTTATTACAAACCACCACAAATATAACCATAAAAGCCCTATTGATTGATGCAGCGCTTGGTAATCCATCTGTCATCATCCATTATTCTGGGTATAATTTTTCATTATCTGCATGGCAGCTGATTCCTAGCACATTAGTATACAGTGGCAATTACCAGGAGCAGAAAGAACCCCTAAATTAGCAGGAACAATCACACCTGTCAGGAAAGGGAAGCAAGACTCCCCACACAGCTTGCTCTGTGCTCTGGAACCATGTCTGAATGGCAAAGAGTTTGAAGATTAATTCAATATTGACCTTGGAAGGTGGAGAGGAGAAAGTGGGTTGTTTTTTCCCCTTTCTTAGGGATCTAGAGTGCATGTTCCCTTAAAGTAACCACCTTGTCAACCCAGTCACAGCCCACCCAACAGCTGGCACAAAACCTATTTGAGGATGGCCTTGCCCAGGATCAGTAAAGTTTATGGCACAGATGTTCCTGTCTGTGTTATTTAATGAGCACCAAAGACCTGACCAGAGGGAACAACTGGTGTGAGTGTTGAAGGTGTGAGTGTTGAGAGAAATTATTCAAGAAGAAGAGAAGTTTGGAGGATGCCCTCTTAAGAACAGTCCCATTTGTGGCAGGGAAAGCCCTGTCCGTAGACTAGTGGAGTAAGGTCTCTCTCAACACAAGGATTCTATGATCTGAACATTTTTTAAAATTAATTTTTATTGGAGCATAGTTAATTTACAATGTTGTGTTAGTTTCAGCTGTACAGCAAAGTGAATCCGTTATACATATATATATATCCACTCTTTTTTAGATTCTTTTCCCATATAGGTCATTACAGAGTACAGAGTAGTTCCCTGTGCTATACAGTAGGTCCTTACTGTCTTTTACACAATGAGGTTCCTTTTCAACCTAATGGAAAAACTGAGATAGACACGTAACTGAATTATTTCTGAGGGCCATAGGAGGGGCTCAATTGGTAAGATTCTCACTGATCTTCACTCTCCAGAAAATCAAGGATCCTGTTATTGAGTATCACAGAGTGATCTATTCTCAAGCTGGCTTCACATGGACATACCCAGTAGGGCGAAACTGCCCACTGCTGGTTGTTATGGACCCACTTGATAAGACAGAGGCTTGGCTGTATTTGAAATTACCTTGACAGTGGCCAGTGAAGGTCTCAGAAGACTGTAGACCTTTGATTGTAGAGCAGGAAGGTTCTACAGACCAAAAGTTGGGAGTTTGAGTCCCGACTTTAACCAACCATTCAAAAGAGATTCTATACTTCTGTATAGTTGATTAGCCACACCACCTTCAGCTATTCACCTAAATCAGGTTCTGCAGACTATAGCCCATGAGCCGAATCTGGCCATTGTATGTTTTTGTGAATAAAGTGTTATTGGCACACAGCTATGCTTATTGGTGTGCCATTGACCCATGGCTTCTCTTATGCAGGGTTGAGCAGTTGCAACAGAAACCATACTACCCGCAAAGCCTAAAATATTTACTATCTGGCTCTTCATGTCAAGGTTTGCCTACCCAGGATCCACACAAACTTAAGGGACTTACAAAGATGGGGAAACAACTCCTGGCATTTGGGGAGGCCTGAAGGATAGGACAGATGCTTGAAACACTACCCAACTTTCTTGAGTGGTTCTATTATCTTCTTAGGAGTGACCTCCCAAAGAGAGGAAAAGGATGAGGCATCCTTACGGGGTTTCCATCTTCCAATCTGCTTCCTACAAATATCATTCTTACCACGTGAAGACCCGGTCCTTGTTCAACCATCATGACTGTGGGGTCTGTGAGGTCTTCTTGTAGCCATCGATTCCTTATGTCTGGGGCCCAATGACCCATCAAAATGCATGGGCCAGGCATGGAAGCAAAAGGCTGTTTGTTTGCTTTGCAAGGAAAGTACGTGAGGAGCAGTAAGGAGTTTGCCTCTAACCAGTTTTGTTACCAAGAATGTGGTTACAGATTTGTTCATCTGAAGTTCGATGTTTGATTTTTCCCTGGAACTCCAGTGTAGAGAATTGCCTTGTGTCCTGGCTCTGCAGGATAGGCAGTGGATTAAATGGATCATGGGTGTGAAGACAGGTGTAGAGAAGTCTTTCTAGAGAGCATAGCTGTTATATTATTCTTGTATTTCTGCCCAGATGATCCTAGCTGCTTATTAACCTACATATCATTTTTTTCCAAATTTTAACTTGGCAAGTCCTATGGAGAAATTTCACACAGAAGGCAGGAGAAGGACCTCCAGAACAAGGCAGATATTGGAATTATGTCATTACCTTTCTACCTGCTCCCCTAGTTTTTTATTCTCTACTTTTCAGATATCAATTTAAGAATATGCCACACAGCTGCTCTTGTAAGGTACTGTGTCAGGCATTATGTGTGTGGTGGGGTGGGCGTGTAGGGGTGGATATAAAGATGGTGAAGATTTGGCTCTTTCTTAAGGGCCTCAAAGATTCATGAGAACCTCAGGCAAAGGGCTGGTCTTCTATTCTTGCAGTCGTCAGTGAGGGGGTCCTTTTAGCCAACTGTCTTCCCCTCTGGGCCTCAGTTTCTTTCATCCACCAGAAGGAGAGAATCAATGCTTTCCCATCCTCACCCACAGAGGGATTGGGAGAGAATTAAATATCTAAGATACAACTGTTCATGGAACACTTCCCTTCCAAGGACTTTGGTCACTGCAAATACTCAACTCAACAGAAGAATTCCCTGGGTAACAAGATGTGAGGTCAAAAATCCGGTGATGGCCTGGGCCTTCTCTGGCCCTGCAGACATTAGAGCATGGACCGCAGAGTGCCCTGCTCTTCCAAGGGAACTCTAAGTGCCTCTAGCTGGGCTTGGCCTGAATTTGGACAAATCCCTCCTATTCCTGTCAGCTCATTCCCATTCAGTGTGCTCGTTTACACTCCATAGATGTTGAATTGTCCTGACCTAGAAGATGGCATGTTTAGCCCAAGAAACAATGGTTTAGTTCTTGCCATGGAGTTTGGGGGTGTGACCTGCCAAGATGGCTGGGAGGCTTTTGGAATGAGCCTGGAGCACTCCTTAAGAGATCTATCCATGGAAGGGGTGGTTAGGCTCAAGCACCAGCCTCCATAATTTAGAAGATTATTCTCCCCAAGAATATAGAGGGTAGAGGTGCCAGCCTCTCTCTTGGAAGATGCAAGGACCTCAGATCAAAGCCAAAACTGAGATGAACAAAGTCTGAGCTCAAAATCATACAATACTACTGCTCTTAGTATGGGCTTTGGGACCAGCACATTCTATATGCCCCAAGGAATTTACACAAACTTGCCCAGATGATTTTCACTTCCATAATTTATGATGATTGTATCTGCCTCTGAGGGTTGTTGCCAGGAATAAATGGGATAATACACACCTGACAATTGCTAATACTTGTTGAGCGTACTTGTGATCACCATCATCACCACCACCATCATCACCATCACCATTTCCATCATCACTATCACCATCAGCTCACCACCATCATCACCACCATTCACCATCATCATCATCACCATCGTCACCACCATCAACCATCATCACCATCATCGTCATCACCACCATCATCACCATCATCGCCATCACCATCATCACCACTTTCTCAACATCACCACCATCACCAACTCCATCATCAATATCACCATCACCATCATCATCACCATCACATCACCATCATCATCATCACTACCACCATCACCATCACCATCACCATCATCATCATCACCATCGTCACCACCATCAACCATCATCACCATCATCATCACCACCACCATCACCATCATCGCCATCACCATCATCACCACTTTCTCAACATCACCACCATCACCAACTCCATCATCAATATCACCATCACCATCATCATCACCATCACATCACCATCATCATCATCACTACCACCATCATCATCACCATCACCATCACCATCATCAGCCTCCTCCCCATCACAGGGAGCACAGACACAGGAGGAGCACATCCTCTTCATGACAGCATGGCCATCTCTTGACTGGACCAGAAGCATTGTGTAGATGGAGGGTGAGGGAAGACTGAGCAGGCATCTTTCCTGGTTGTCCATTAAACTGGACATCCATTTCCACCTCCCTCTGCCAACGAAGTCTGAGTTGGGTCTCAGGGAAGCTGGTGAATACATAGAGATTACTGAGGCAGCTGGGCACTTCATGGTGAGATTGAGGGTGGTCCCTATTGGCATAACTAACTAGCTTTCAGCCCCACTGGCAAGCTGATTTGGCAGTCCTAGAGGGAAGGCAAGCCGGCTCAGAAATTTGTAGTACATGCCTCATATTGGGCACAGGTGCATGGGAAGCCATTGGCCAGAACCAACAGTGAACACTGCCACTTAAAAAAATGTGCACCAGAGAATCTGTTCCTGAGGCTGGACACCATGGCTGAGTTAGTCAAAACTGTCACTGACTGGCATGCAATAGGTGCTTAGTAAATTATTCTTGAATCAATGGGTAAAAGAATGAATGAAGGGAGGCCCATGGCATTCATGGATTTTTCTCGTTTTCCAAGTGGTGCCTACCCTGCGGACTCAGGAAGGGAATTCCTTGGGACAAACAGAAATAGCCTGGAAGAGAGGCCGCCAGGTAGAGAAAGCTTGTTTTCTGGTCATGCCAACTTTGAATCATTTATTAACAACTCCCCCCATGAGGATCATATTCGGTAGAGAGGTAACACCTGTTTGTGAGACTGTGTCCTTGAGAGGCCGCCAGAAAAATCTTACACCCTGAAACCCTCCACACTGGACCATGCACACGCAGTGTTCTCACCCCAGGACATGCCAGGTTCTCAAGTGTGATGGGTAGGCCTCTACACATGGATGTCTGGAGTGGAGAGAGACAGACGCTCAAATGGCGGAGGTGAAAGAACATGGGGAGTCAGCACTCCCAGGGGGCAGGGTGCTGCCACTTGCAGGGGTCTCTGCAGAGCCCCTCACAGCCTTTGGCCCCCAGCTCCTCAGGTGTGGTTCTTGCTGACGGGAGGAGGGTGGGGCCAGAGCCCTGGACCTTTCAAGTGTCCCTCACTGACCAGCAGATTCAGCCCTAGTGTCCACATCCCAGAAAGGATGTAACAGATGAATTGTCTGGAACCTAGCCAGGGAGGGGACAAGAGGTGTTACCGGCCTGTCTTTTCTCTCTCCCTCTGCATCTGTGGTTGATGAAAGATGATACAGGAGGAGGGGGGCAGAGGAGAGAGTTCCTGTCCTCTGCCATCCTGGTCCTCACGTGGGGTTTGCAGACAGCTCTCGGTCAGGGCTCTGGCTGCTTCTGGAGTGGCCAGTCCTGCTGTCCCTGTCCTGCCATTTCCCCTGTCCCCTCCCGCAGCCACGTATATACACACACAAGTGGAGACAGAGCCACGAGGCCAGACTGCAGATCCTCTTCTGGGACTTCAGGAAGCATCTGAGGCTGGGCCTGGATCTTTTATTCCCTGGAAGCTCATCTGGCAGTGAACTTCTTGGAAAGTATTCTGGAAAGGGGAAGATGCTCCCCAGTGATCCAAGTGCCTGAGTCTATAAGGGTGTCAACATACATGTCTCTCTTCCCCACCTTCCCAGTAAATCCTGGGCCATCCTGGCTCCTCCTGGGTCTGGCCAAACCCTGCTCCCACTTGCAGGCCAGCTGCCCTGGTGCCCAGACTGGAGGAGCAGAACTTACCCAGGTTGGGAGGAGAGAAAGGAGGGGTGACAGTGCTTACCTGTGCCAGGTGAAGGGCTCGGCAGGTGCAAGAAAGGACACAGCTGCCCAGGGGCCGGGTCATAGCTCAGGGACTGAGAGAGGCCAGGCTGGGGCTTCCCTTCCTGGGCTCCAGGTGAGAGCAGCCCCAGTACCCACAGCGTGTGGCAGGCCCTGTCAACGTGGGCCCCCTGCCAGGGTGTGTGCACATGATGGGACCCGGGATTCAGAGCCGGGTTGATGGGACAGGTCGCCACACCCCCATTCCTGGGCCCCTTCATCTCATGCCCCTGGTTTCATTGCCCCCCTCCCCCTTTCTCTGTTTCCAGGTTTGGCGGTCCATCAGATCATCACCATCACCGTCTCCCTCATCATGGTCATAGCTGCTCTGATTACAACTCTTGTCTTAAAAAACTGGTAAGGATCCTCGGCCCTTCTGGCCTGGAAACGGGGATCAGTAGGGGTCCCCGGGGAAGCACGCACAGAAAAGTCCTTACTTTTCAAACGCGATCTCGGCTCACAGCCCAGGGAATTGTTTCTCTGTTTGGGATGGAGAACAGCACGCAGCTCCTGGTCTGCTAAACCCTCTCACCTTTGCCCCGGGCAGCTTGGCTGGCTGGTGAGGGTGTCGCTCCCTGATACTGCCCTTCTGGTGGCTTTCTCTGCAGCAGGACACGAGCCCGGCCTCCTTGACTTAGTTCCTCAGGCAGCACGTGTCCTGTTCCCAAAGCCCATCCCTTGGATCCCAGTGCCCCTTTGAATGTCACCCTCCCAGCGCAGTTTATCCTTATTTCCCACCGGCAGCCTGGGTGGGGTCCCTGCCTGCCCCTCCTTGTCCTGGGCTGTCCTGGTCTCTTTCTCCTGCCTTCTTCTCACAGCCGTTCTGTGTCTGCTGAACTAGGTTACTGCTTTGCTCCAGGCGGCCTGTCTTTGCCTACTTCCTCCTGGAAATTGGCCTACTTTGAGGTTGGCCTTGGCTGGGTGTACACACCTGCTACACCCCTGGGAAAATCAGGGAGCTTCTGGCTAACCCCGCTGCTCGCATGCCTCCCAGGCCCCTGTCTGCCTGCAGTCACTCCTCCAGCAAACGAGGCTCCTGTTAACATCAAAGCTGAACGGCCCTTGTAGAGTCATACGCCCAAATCATCCCCCTGCTGACCAGTGGTAGGAAGTCAGACAGGCTGATGGGAGGGAGCTGCCCTCCCATCCTTCTGTTACCTGGAGCCTCCAGGTAACAGAAATGCATGGAAATGCAAGAGAAAGCCAGTCTCCAGGATTAGAGAGGGTGGGGAGGGGAGTGGCATCACCCAGAAGAGACCAGCAAGGCCTTGACACTCCTGATGGCCGGCAGTCCCAGGACCCGGGGCATTTTCTGGGGCAGATGACAAGGATAACTGTGAGCTCCCAACAGGGCATCTTGGGCAAGGCTGGCTGTCCAGAGAAGGGGCTCTGGAGCCCTGGACCACAGGGATGTTTAGCGGGTCCAGTCCCGCTGGCCATCTTGGTGAGGGAAAGCCCCTCCCCCAGAGGAGTCCTCGGACTTTGTGACTTTGAAATAGGCAGGCAAGCTTCCTCTTGGTTTGCCCACACTTTTGGGTTTACAGCAAACCCTCAAAGAGTCCTTTGGGAAGGACGACTCAGGGCGGTGGTTGAGTGGTTCCATGACCTTGGGGGTGTCCCCTGGCTTTCACATCCATCTTCTTACCTCCGTTTATGGGTGGATCTTCCCCACCAGCAATCAGGATTTCTCTCATTGGGAAGACGAGGCGGGAAGTTAACACAATTTATGGGGAGACGGGCTCACACTCCCGCCCCTTGCAGAGCCCCCTCGCTTCACAAAGGCTCTGAGCATGAATGGGGGGGAAGGAGGAGAACCGGTGTCCTGATGAGGTGCCCCCCGTCTCCTCCTCTCTTCCCTCCTCTGTGGGGATAGCGCTTCCTTCCATCCTTGTGAACTTGCCCCTCCGGGGGTCGGGAGGGGTCCCTGCGTACCTTCTCCATCAAATCCCTTGGCCAACAAGGGTGGGACCCCCGTGTCTGGTCTACACAGCGTCTGGAAGCCTCTGTGGTCCAGAAGAACAGGGAATTAAGGTGGGTACTTCCCGGGGCACAAAGCACAGTTCTCTCCATAGGTCCCGATGGTCCAGTTTCATTTCCGACTTGTGAGCCTGGGCAGAGGAGGGGCTGAGGATAAGGGTTCCCCAGTTTTAACTCTCCCCAAAGATAATTGCATGGTCCATTCCAAATGAACGATGGCCACCCCGACCTGTGCACATGGCTTTCCCCATGGGCACCCATCACAGTTTCCATCCCATCCAGGTGTTCCTGGGGAAACTGAGTCAGCGCCTCTGCCCAAGCTGACATTCTTTGGCCAAACCAGGCCTCCACTCTCCGATAACACAGGTCAACCCCTTACCTTCTAATCCTCCCAGCAATAATGGCCGCATTTAAAACTCAAATTTTATTTTATTTTTTTTTTGAAAAAAGAGCTGATTGCTTGATTGTGGTTGATCTTTCTGAAGAGGCTAGGAATTACCATTTAATATTAAATGGTGTATAATTCATGCCTGGAGATAAAGGTTCCACAGTGTAAGCACTGGAGGTGTTTGAGGGTCTCGGCGTCTGCCCATCCCCCCACCCCCACCCTGACTCCTCTCTCCTCCAGCTGCGCCCAGAGCGGGAACCCTCGTAGGAACAGCCACCAGCGGAAGGCAAACCATCAGGAGGAGAGCTGCCAGAACCTGACGGACTTCACGACCGCCCGGGTGCCCAGCAGCCTGGACATCTTCACGGCCTATAACGAAACCCTCCAGTGTTCACACGAGTGTGTCCGGGCGTCTGTGCCCGTGTACACCGACGAGACGCTGCACCCAGCCGGGGAGTACAAATCCACGTTTAACGGGAACCGGTAAGCACAGGCTTGGGCCAGACCCGGCCGCTGTCCCCTCCTGGGGATGCAGGGGCTGTTTATCTGTGTCAGGCGGCCTTCCCATCTCTTTGTGATGGTCCAGGCAAACACAGGCAGCTAAGTTTGCTGAGAAGAGACCAGAGGGGCACAGTAGACGTAAAATGGTGCTAAGACATCCAGCAGCCAGGGTTCACTTCCAGACCCCTGCGCTTGGTGGACGGACTTGTCTTACCCGGCCCTGGATCCCGCATGGCGGAGGCTGAGCGGGCATTATGGTGCAGAATCCAAAAGCCAGCCTCACAGTCTCAAGCCTCCCAAATGTCAACAAATCACGATTGGTCCCCTCCCCGGTCAATATCTCTGAACCCCCATCACTAAAATGTCAGCAGCAAATCTCGCAAAGATATCAAATACCAACCAGACTCCCGGTTATTAAACACTCCTTTTTATGAATCATATGTAATCCCTCAAAGAAGACATGCCTCTAAAACCATCCCTGGGAATATTTAAGAAACCCTTGAGTCAGCTTCTGAAGGTTTATCCAGAATTAGATTAAAACATCAATAGCTCTTTTTTTTTTTAAAGGGAGCACACACTCATGCATCATTTTGTAAATTAAAAGAAAAAAGAATTCTCCAATAACTTAGAGATCTTAGGAAGAAATGAGCAGGACACCAGGCTGGCTTGAGGGGCCCACAGTCAGTGGCAGGAGTGGCGGCTGGGGACACTGCCCAAGGTGCCCTACGGGGCTTCTCCCAGAACCCAGGTCGAGGAGACTCGGGGGGACCTTCAGCTGTTGTGCCCGTAGTTAATGTCACTTTGTCCTGTCCTGGAGAGCGAGTGGGTGTTCCTTAAACACCCTCTGCTTCTCCTCTCCTTGTGTCTCCACACCAGACTCTGCCGTATTGTCTATCTGAGATGCTCCCTCCCCAGAGGAGGAGGGTGGAGAAACCTCAGAGAGCAGAAACCTCAGGACCATCCTTCTAAATGACTTTGCTTTTACTCGACAGCATTTGGGGAGCTCGTGGGTTGCACTCCAGCCTTCCAGAAGGACGAGTTCACAAAGAATTGGCAAAAGGATTTTCAAACCATTTCACTGAATGCGTGTGTGCCTGTCTGGATGTAAATCCCGGCCAACCAGTGCTTCAGGCTTTGGGGGAAGAGGGGGAAGGGAGTGGATGGGTCTTGGTGTTTCGCTGTGTCTCTTGCTGCCCCTATGTCATAGGAGAGCCCTGTCCACGTGCAGGGTGGGCATAGCTGGCTGGTGTGGAAGCGCTGGAGGGAACAGGTTCTTGCCCTGGGGCTGAAGGTGAAGCTCTGTTGGTTCTCACTGGCCTTGGGAAATGGTAGCTCGGTCTCAAAGGGGATGAAACACCTGGTGGCAGGGGGCGTGCGCGTTTTAGGCATCGGGCCCTGCCCTCTCTAGAATGTGCAGTAACGTGGGTAGGATCTCTGCCCTCAGAGGCAGAGACCCTGAGCTTTGCCTTGTCCTGGAAATCAAAAACTGAAATCTGGAGATGGTACCACCGTGGGTCTCAGCACCAGATTCCTCCCATGTGTGGATCCCTCAGGCTGCCTGTCCTCCGAGGCCTTCCAGGGTAGAAGGGAGCCCTGGGCAGCATGGGGAGGGGAGGCCAGTGGGTCCAGGCCGAGCATCACCTTCCTGGGATTCTTTTCGACTCGAGAAGCCAGTTTTCTGCCACAGGTCTGAGCCGGCCTGGTTGTCAGGTGTTATGTACCAGCCCTGGTGAGCCCGTTTTTCTGCTTACTGCAGACCCTCTTCTTCTGATCGGCATCTTATTCCTGTGGCCTTTGTGTCTGAGAAATGGTTTGAAATCTCCTGCTGACTGGCCGAAGGCTTTTTTACCTCCTGGGGGCAGGGCAGACGCCATGTGTCTGTTTTATGGTACGTACCTCTTTTATTGGACCTTGATTGGTTTTCCCTTGGCCTCCCCTTTCCCACCCCCATCTCGCCTCTGGGATAACTGGGAGCCCTTCTGGACATGACAGGTGAAATTCCAAGGGCATCACCGTTCTGGATGCAAACCAGAGGGTTGGGATTGTGGTCTCTCTGCTGTGCTCGTTAGAAATGCCCCATGTCCTGGAGGAAGGGAGTAACAGACTCAGGAACCCCCTGCTTGGCACCCTGGCCATTTCCGTCAGTGCCGTTCCATCCCCTAGGATGGCCTGTAGGGCAGGGAACGCCAGTTCTGGAAACAAGCTACAAGTACGCCTCTCATTTCCCGCAATGAGAAGAGATCAGGGCCCCAGCCAAGTGGGCAGACGTCATGCCTCCATCACACCTTTACATGGCGGGGAGAGGTGGGAGAACACAGAGTGGAATTAAAATACAATTTTGAAATATAAGTATAAGAGATAAGAAAGACAATGGTAAAGAAAGAAAGTGAAGAGTTGAGACATCTACTAATTTGAAGCCAGGGACCGGTACCAAAACAGGATGAGTTTTCCACGCTCTGCTGGATAGGAACATTTGGTTTGCTTTCAGTGATATTGACTTTGATGCTCAGGTTAAATTGCTTTCTTCTGTGCCGAACCTCCCAAACACGCGAGCTGCTGGGGGGAAGAGCATCTCACCCCGTGACTGCACATTCTGGATGCACAGTCAATAGAGGCGACCAGGGTTTTTGGTTTTTTATCGTTTTCTCTTCTGATGTTATAGGTTTTTCAAAGGATGACATCTGCTCATCCACACAGAGCATCTTTTTCCCCCCAGATATTCCTTCTAAGTGTGACGTCAGATTCCTGCCAGGAGCAGGGAACCCAATTTCTAGGCTTATTGATATTTAAAAAATTTTTTTCCCTTACTTTTGCTCATCTTCTGATACGGGGACTGAGCGGAAAATGCCATTGTCAGAGTCAGGGGAGGGCCTGGGGCAAGGGTGGTGTCTTCTTGGGGTGCACATGGGACCCTCAGAGGCCTCTGCTTGCAACACTTAGCTGGGGTCCGGGGGCCCAGCTGCTTTGAGAAGCAGGTGTGAATCAATCAGTTCCTAATCCCAGCCCTAGTGAATTGCATCTTTGCTCCAAATCAAATCTCCAGCCCTCACTTCCTGTCCCAAAGCCAAAATGATCCACTTAGCTCTATGTTCAGCTGATGGATGAAGGAATATGATGAGATTAAAAGGGAAAGTGACCTCCCCACCCAAAGGCCTTTGCTGAGATGTGCAGGTGAGGCAGGTAAGAGGAGGTCTGTTCCCAGCATTCAAGGGCCAGATGCCCTGGGTATGGCTCATCCACCAGAAATTTGTGACTTTGCCTGGATATGATTCCTCATTAAGGCCACGGGTGAGCTCCCTTTGGAGTTCTGACCAGGCCAGCGATGGGGAGCCTGCCCGTTAGCTGCGGAGTTCCTGCCTGCCTGATGACGCCTCTGCAGGGCGGCCAGGTGGGCACCAGCATCTCTGTAGGGATTTCAAAAATGCATAAACGCATAAGGCATTGACCTGGGAGATGCCAGCTGTGCGCATCCAAGACCTCTGCTCTCTTCCTCCAAGAGCTGCAGGCCTGCGGCCCTGGAGGTGGACATGCCTTCCACTCCAGGTAGCACCAACCTGGGGCGGGGTGGGGACAGTTCCCTAATGGGACATTCACATGGCAGCTCACTGGAGCACTCTTGATGTCTAGAGACTCATTCGGTCTTCTCAGCAGTGCATCTTACAGAGGAAACTGAGGCCCGGCGAGGGGAGGTGACTTGCGTGAGGGCAGTCAGGTTGTAAGTGGTAGGGCCACGTGACCCCAGGTCACCTGGCTCCAGGGCCATGCTCTGACCACCGGTCAGAGAGCCTTGACTGTCATCCCCCGTGGATGCCTCTGCCCCATTGTGTCCCCGGCCCGACCCCAAGTGGGAAGAGGCTTGGGTCCAAGTGGGAAGAGGCTCGGGTTGTGGGAGATGAGGGTCGGCTTTCCAGCTGCCTTGGCATCCCTGCTGGGGACACTCAGCCTGACTCTGCAGGGCAGGGACATTGCAGGTGGGAGGCCAGCCCCCGAGCCTCCAAAAGCCTGGGCCGAGGACCTCCTCATTCACATCGGAATATGGAGCCACCTCCCTGGCTTTAAAAGAAAATCAAACTGGGGGGGAAAAGGTGCTTTTATTCACGTCTTTGCTCCAGAAGACCTTCCTGTCCCATTAGCCTGTTTCTCTCTCCAGCAGCATGGGGCACAGAAGGAGTGGGGTAGGCTCTCCCCACGTGCCACCCTAGATGGCCCCGGGGACCATGTTCTCAGGAAAGTGTCTGGACCCCACTTCCCAGCTCCGCCCGAGGAGCTATTTCAGGACCACCCCCATCTACAGGAGGGGGCACCTCTGTGTCGGAAGAGTTCAACCCACTCACGTGGATCTCAGGTGGGCAGTTTGGGGAGGTGAGAAGAGGCGACGGGACTTACTGGGAGTTTGGCCACGCTCAGACACCGTGCCTGCAGACTCGGGGCAACAGCTTCCTCCAGCCATCTCCTCCCGCAGACACGGACCAGGAAGACCCCGCGAGCAGCCTTGTTAGTCCTTGATAAATGCTTCCACATCCCTTCGCTGTGTCTCGGACGGATGGTTTATCACACACTGGGAGGAAAGCATTTGGATTCAAAGTATCCCTGATGCTTACAATTAGTGCGTGGACATGAAGATGGAGTGGTGAAGAGCCAGGAAGACGGTTCAGATTTACTGGGGTTCTTATTGTCCCTTAAATAAATAGCAATTAATACGAAAGCATTCAATTAAGGTTTAAGAGCCAGCGGAGATATTTATCTCTTGCATAACTGTTAAGCCTCTCCAAATGCATTTTTAATGATGCTACAGCAGTTTGTTACCGCCGCGTCTTGCACGCACACGCTAACCCACACGTACAGCTGGGACCTGAGCCCCGCCCAGTGCTGGGGTTTGTGCACACAGGTGACCCAGCCTGGGCAGAAGTTAAGCCTGTTTGCCTAGATTCAACCTCTACGAGAGATTCCGGCAAACTCTTGCCTCAAACCCCCTCCGTGGTGGAGCCTGATTGAATGCTCTGGACGAGACAAAATGAGGTGGCCTTTCCTGCTCCGAGGAAAGGGACCTTGGACACACACCTTTCATTGGCTCTTGGGCTAATTTCCTGTCATTTTTCACGTAGCGAGTAAACTTCAGAAAACCTCATCAGTGTTCAGATCTTTCTGTCTGCCAAGGCCACTTCATTCCGAACCCAGCCTGACAAGTCATAAAAGCTCTTGCATCTGAAGCAAGTGAGAAATAAATCATGTGTTATTATTATTTTCAAAAACACGCCAAAGATATAACTAATAAAACAAAAAAAAACAAGAAACGCACCTGAGCCTTCCCACTTTGTTCTAAAAAATACATTAACAGAATATCCAGCTTCTGTAAATCAAAGGAACATTTTCTTCAAAGCAACATCCGGACCCTCCTGGAAACCATTCTCTCCCCAAGCTGAGAACCAGCACCAAGGAAACCGGTGGGGAAGGAGCTTTTTTCGGGAAGTGGAGAAACTGACTAGAGGCTCCACGCTCCAGGAGGCCTTGCTGCCTTCTGCCTGTTCTCTTTGTTCTGCAAAAGCAGATGCTGATCTTTAAGCCCAGGACCCCCTGTGTGGTTCGCAGCCCGGGGTGCCCAGGAGCCGAGCATCCCCTTCTGAGCAGCAGAGGGCACTGGTTTCTCCCAAGTCAGAATTCATCCCGGATCCGATCGCTCAGATCTCTCAGCAGCCACAGCTTTGCTTTCTGGCCCAGAGTCTTGCATGCACACCCTCGCCGGGTACACAACCTCGCCGGTGCCCTTCTCCAAGCAGGACGCACCTCCCCCTCCCGCCCCTCCCAGGGTTATTGCCAGGCTGAGAGGCTCTTGCTCTGAGCCTTTGGAGCAGAAAAACCCGAGCCCTCCCCCACGAGCTGAGTGTAAGCAGCAGGGTTTCAGCTGGAATGTAGGGCAGGCCTGGAAGATGGCCAGGTAGCCTCAGACCCCTCCTTCTTCTTGCAGGGGACAGTCACCTCTGCAGGAAGCCAGCACTGCTGTTCCAATGGCAACTCAAGGCGCAGAGTTGGAGCCATCGCTCCCTCTCTCTCTCTCTCTCTCTCTCTCCTTTTTTTCATCCTGAGATGCCAGATAGAAGCAGATGCTGGAAGGTTTGGAAGAGGCTTGGCCCCCATGTGGCCCAGGAGCCCCTCCATCCATCCTCCCAGACAGGCAACATGTGAAGGTCATTCCAGGCAGATAAGGGGATGAGGACAAAGCTGCTTTCACAGAGATGCCTCTTCTCTGAGTTTCATCCGGTGTTGATTTTTCTCCCCAGGCCAGGCTCCAAGCTGGCACCTGGGCAAACCTAGGTGGACCTGGCAGGCACCCTGTGACACTTGGGTGATATGTGACATATATATGCTCAGATACAAACCAGTGCAGGTCGTCCTGTGCCTGAGGAGCCATAGAACCGATGCTCTAACAGAAATGAAACAGAGAACATGTTTAGGAAAGGAGAGGGTATCCACAAAGGCCTCCCCAGGGAGGTGACCGTCAGCAGAAACTTGGGGGGAGATTTGCGATTTGAGGCCAGGGTGCCACCTGGAAGGGGGAGAGGGAGAGGGAGAGGGAGGGATGGGGGTAGAGGGGGCGGGACCTCGTCCTGAAGAATCTGAGGAGACACTGTAGAAGCACTGAAGACTTTTAAGTGTCAGATAATATCTGTTTGGAAAAACCCCTAGGAGACACTAGCCCCAGGGAAGGAGCAGAAGCGGCAGGCACCTCCCTTGATCTGTCTGGTTAAGGTCACAAGAAAGGACAGGAGAGCAGCCCCAGGCTACAGTTCTCAAGGAAACCTTCCTTCTTAGGGGAGGAGGCCCTGTGGCTCACAGCCCCACCCTGGACCCGCCTGAGGGTGGAGAGGGGGCGGTGGTCATCCTGCTGCTGGGACAGCGGGCAGCAGCTCAAGCCGGAGACTGTCCCAGCACTGGGCAAATGGTCACTAGGCCCAGCTTTTAGTGTCCCCATATTTTTTCAATGTATTTTTAAAAATTTTAAAATTGTAGTAAAATATACAGAACATAAAATTGATCATTTTAACTGCTTTTAACAGAACAGTTCTCTGGCATTAAGTACATTCACAATTGCTTTGCGCAGCCATCACCACCATCCATCTCCAGAACTCTTCATTTTCCCAAACTGATTTTCTGTCTCCCTTAAACACTAACTCTTCCAGCCCCTAACACCCAGCATTCCACTCTTCATCTCCATGACGACTCTAGGGACCACATATAAGGGGGGATCACATAGGATTTGTCTCCACATTTTTTTAACTTTCAAAAGATTAGAAAGGGGCTTCCCTGGTGGCGCAGTGGTTGAGAGTCCGTCTGCTGATGCAGGGGACACGGGTTCATGCCCCAGTCTGGGAAGATCCCACATGCCGCGGAGCAGCTGGGCCAGTGAGCCATGGCCGCTGGGCCTGCTCATCCAGAGCCTGTGCTCCGCAATGGCAGAGGCCACAGCAGTGGAAGGCCCGCGTACCGCAAAAAAAAAAAGATTAGAAAACAGATAGACATACAAGAGGGACATTCCTCTCTGTTTTAACCACCTCCCACCCCCAAATCCTAGAAAGCGGAGGAGGCGGGAGGGGCCAGGGCACAGCTGGAATAATGCTGCCGAGAGTGGTCCAGCACACATCTGACGGGATGTCCGTTTCATCACACGCGATGACACCCCTGCTCACAGCAGGGCAGGCCATCCCACAGGAGATGAGTAGATGCCCCATGTTGGCCTCCTGGAGTTGCCCAAACAGGTGTCATTTAGAGGTAAAAGGCAAGGCAAGGTGATGAGCAGGGGCCCTGCCTTCCTCGTCCAGACTGGGAGGGGTCCTGAAGAGGGAATGGGCACCGCCACCCCCTCCCCACGTGGAATAGACTTTGGCATGCCAATGCCCTTGGAGAAGATGACGGAGTCAGTGCTGACCAGATGCTCTCCTGCGGGCTGCAGGTGTGTCCCCCCACCTGGATGCCCTTCAGCCCTCTGTCCTGTCGAGGATCATCCAGCGGGCTTATTTGATTCAGGAGAAAGAACCCTACCCCCTACTCTCTTTCAAAGAAGGGTGCCATGACCTTCTTCTTTATACCATTTGAGGGTCCGCATTTCCTGCAGTGTGGGTGCAGGTTAGGGCTCTGAGTGACAGCAGAGAGAGGCATGGCCCCATCCTCATAATGGAGCTGCAGCTTTGAGCCAAAGCCCCTCCGGCCTGAGCCGTGGGGCGTCCCGACTCACCTGGCCGTGCCTGGGATGGCTGTAGTTCTCTGAGTCCCTGGGGGATGCTGACTTCGGGGTCTGTCACTGAGGTAGGATGACTCTGGCGTCCCCACTTTCCGAGGTGGCACCCCAGGCTGGGCAAGAGCCACCGGCTTCTTTGCAGCCCTCTGACCTGGCCTGCAAGCATGGTGGTTCACGTTCTTTCTGTCTCCAGCAAGATCACCTCTTGGGGAGATCCGGGAGGTGGTTTTTCTGACGCAATCCATTAGCCTCTCCTGAGTCCCAGCCTCAGCGAGCGTCCAGCTGAGCAGTGGATTGAAATGGACTCCATTGCTTCCCATAGCCCCTCTGTAGAGCTGGCGGTCCCTCTGCCTGTGGTGGTGGGAGCTGAAAGGGAGCAAGCAGGATGCTGGATGCATTCAGTCACCTGCAGGCCTGGGGTGCCACACCCCTTGTAAGTTAATGCTGGGGGTGGGCCCAGCACCCTCTTGTGAAGCCCAGACCCCCCTCCCACGCAGGCAGGAGGACCACTCCATCAGTTACCGTAGTTAACACGAGGTTCCCCCCCACCCCGGGATTCCTAGCATGTGTACCAGCCCCTGGTGACCAGGTCCAGTGAGACAGCCTTGGCATCCCCAGGACACTTGGGTATCATTAGCCAGGGAGCTGTGCACCTGGGTCTCGGTGACGGAGGCTCAGAGGAGTTGCGTAGACACCTCCTGCCCTCAGCTCGCTGCCATTTAATCTCTCCTTGTTCTCTTTCCATGCAGGATTCCGTTGGTGAACCTGTAAAAAAAAAAAAAAATTTACAAATTACAAAAAAACACAAAACCTAAAACTAAACTATCTAAGGGGAGTGTCCCCACACCTACCACTTCTGTTTGCCGGTGGGGAACTCACAGAGCAGGACGCTATAGGCCAAATATATTTTTATAAAAATGCCGACGCCTATGGGGAACTGCCTTCTCCGAGAGCTTCTTTGGGGAACAGAAAGAAGATGGTCCAAGAGAAAGAGCTGGAGACAGAGAAAGGGCAGGAGGACACACCGGAAGCTGGGATTTGTACTGCGATTTTGAACCTGTGCCAATAATACCATTATGTGCCATGTACTGACCCGAGAGACTTGGTGACAAAGCCGAAGCCAAGCAAACCACGAGGAGAAATCTTACAGAAAACGGGAGTGGGCATCTCTTCCGATAGAGTTGCTATTTCTGGTTAATGTACATATATAAATACATAAGGACACACACACACACACACACAAACACATACACACACACCCCTTTTTTGTACTGTAGCAATTTTTGAAGACCTTCAATGTTCCTTTTTAAAGAAAACACGTGTTCTCGGTTACAAAATCCGATTTCTTTAACGTGCTTAGTATGAACAGAATGAACTGGTGTTTTCTACTTTGCAAACACACACAGGCATACATGTGCATACACACACACGTACGCACATATATATGCATATATCGGAAATGCAGTTCCGCGAGCGAGCGTCTTCTTCCTGGTGACCTGGTGTCCCACTGCCATCCATGCCAGGTGGCCTTGATGCACGCCAACTGGCCCTTGAATGGCATGTCCTGCGTTTGCTAGGCGTTTGGTGAGTGGCGCGATGTGTGATTTATTATCTTGGGCCAGAATGAAGAATGCCGTGGTTTTATATACATCCATACATATACGTAATCTATAGACACATAAATACGATCTTTTTTCATTGAATTGTTTGAAGAAGCTACCTAATAGCCATGTGCACACGTGTGTGGCCAGCCGCCTACAGATGGGCCTGAGGATCAGATTGATGGGGGCTGGTGGATCCTTGGCCATCTTTGTGTTATACAGGCACAGACCGAATTAAAGAAATTTTCCAGTTGCAAAAATTAAAGGAATACATCCTTGTAATGTGTGTGCATATGTCAGAGCAGGACTCAGAAATATGTGAGCTCCCCGTTCGTTTGGCAAGGAGCGCTGGAGCCCAGGGTCGGTGTGCTCTGCATTTCTTTCCCACATGCTGGCACTCAGAGGTTGCCCGCTCTTTCCTGAGCCCACAAGTGACTTTAAATTTTGGTGCAGATGGTGGCAAAGATGCTGTCTCTTGTTGGCTCCCTTGGTCAACCTGTGTGCTCTGCCATCAAGGGTTCTGCTGTGGAGCCTCCCAGTGGAAACAGGGGCCCAGACAGGAGTCTCCTTACAGAGGATCCCAGCCACACACTTCGCTGAAAATACTCCCTGCCAGCCCTCACCTTACAAAGGCACCCCGATGCCCCATCGTGTGGTTAGTGGGGGGCACTGTAAGGGATGGGGGTGTCTATCTGGGCTTCGTGCTTCCCAGTTAGGCAGAGGGCGTGTCCTCCTTCTGGGGACCCCAGATTCGGGACACATGGCCTGTCTCGTATGAGTCATTTCACCAGTAGGGCTTGCAATGCCACAGACCAGGTTGGCAGGCAGGGAACTAACTCCCCCCACCGCCCTCCCACTTATTGGTCAGGCCGGTGACCTGATTCTTGCACCAGGCTCCCTCTGCAACACCTTGAAAAGTTGGCTTTGGTACCTTTTGAAATATGGGACAGTAAAATGATGCCAGTGGAGGGAAAACCTCATTTTTGTCACACCCACTAAGATCGGTATTGGTGATAGCTGCTCCCAAAGTAGGATTTTTGGTTTTCGTTTTGTCACTTCCCATGTCCCCGCAAAGCCTGAACAGGACGCAGCAAACATCCACCCCTGACATCCATCGCCTCCAGGCTCTAGACTCACAGCACGGCCTGCGCTCCACTCTCTACCCGGCATCCAGCTCACACATCTCATTATCCTCGGGTCACTCTCCCACCGGAGGGCGGCTCTGGGGCCTTCCTGACTCAGGCGAGCACAGCCTGGTGTGAGCGCCAGCTGAGGGCTGTCAGCATCCTTCAGGGCCGAGGGACCTGCCGCTCTGTGTCAGATGCTCTGAGACGAAGGTGGTGGCTGAGGGGCCTGTTCTACCACTGACAGCAGAGCCTGGGATTCCTGCAGGGATGCAGCTCAGCGACTACTGCGTCGCCTCTGACTGCAGCTCGGCCCTTTCCCCGGACCTCAGGCTGCCCTCGGGATGCCTGAGCACCAGGTGGTACCGAGCTTTGCAAGGAACCTGAGAATAACGACCCCTCCCGCCCCCAACACACGCACACACACACACACACACGCCCCTTGGCTCGTGCCCAGGGCAGGGCTGGGGGACACACATACAGCCACCAGACAAGCCACACTTGCAGTTCCCCACCGGGAAGTCTAACATCTGTCAAGACAAATCCACTTTGGGGAAAGCTACGATTTCATGATGATTGAGGAAGTGTGTGTAGAGATGTTTTATTTTATTTTTTTAATGGTTACCTGGAAACATGATCTCTATACAAAGAGATAACAAATGAAAGTGAGCGGGCTTACAAAACTCAGCTCCACCCACAGTCAAGTCTATGAAACAATACAATGTGGTATTTTTCCTGAATCAGGCCCCGTGTACACGTGTCCAAGCATTGCATGTATCTGTGTCTGATGAGTTTGACCCGGCCACCCTTCCTCAGCCCTGGGGTGATGTCCTGGGTCAGTCAGTGTTCCCTCTTCTAGGCTCCTTGGATTTCAGAGTCCATCAGCGATCCCTCTGTGATCAACCTCAGAGCTGTAACTTCTTAGGCCCCAGGGCCCCAGTTCTTACATTTGCTTTAGCTTTTTTTTTTCTTCTTCTTCAAGAAAGGTATTCAAAGGGAGGTACTCACCATATTGTTTGGTGAGGTCCCCAAAGACGTGTCCACCTCCATCTTATCCCCTCAGGGAGTCTGAAACCCCACAATCATCAGCCCCTGGGCAGCACATCACCTCTGTCCCTTGCCTACCTATCGACTCTTAAAACTTTTAAAACAACAGGGCTTGGCTTTCAGGAACTCTCTGCTCTGTGGTCAAGTCTGTTTCTAGGCTTAATCACTTCTGTGTGTACTTGAGGCCACTTTTATCTGGTTGAAATAACGAGTGTAATTCCTTTCATTTACAAGTTCTGAGTGCCATGGGGAAGATGCTCCAGGCAAGATCAGGAAAGCCTCCTGACCTTTTCCTACCGGACTCAGAGTCCAGCAGTGTCCAAGGAGAGGCCACTTAGGAAGCCGTGTTTTCTCCGAAGTGTTTCCAGTCCTTCCCAGTCCTGAGTGCGGGTGGACTTCTCGGGTTGCCTTCAACTCCCAGACATTGATCTCAGTCCTCCACGGGACATTTTAAACTTAGAAGCCTACAGTCCTCAGCAGATCCCGCCACCTCTCTGAATTTGACCACCAGGAATTCAGTAATTACTGCAGGGACCTTGCCCTCTTCAAACATTCGTACTTCGGACAAGTTTGTTACTCTTTCTCGGCCACGTTTCAACATCAATCAGAACTTTCCTTACAGGTTTTGGCCTTCAGGAATTCTGTGTGTGGATGTCCACTCCCATGTGTTAGCTCATGAAATGGACACAATAGAAAATAGACCCTTTTGCCCCGTGTGGTCTCCATTTGACTCTATTGCCCACAGAGATATTCCATCGCTTTCGCTTCTTCTCCCAGATGGTTCAGCATGATCAGTAGCTCAAGATGCTTATCTTGGAAGATAATAAGAGGAACCAGGGCTGAGGTTCAGGGCTGGGACCAGCAGCTCTTTTATGGTCAGGCTGGATCTTCTCATACCTTTCATTTCAAAATGGCACGCCTACACACTTTTTCTTTGTCTACATTTTGACACTCTTTCATCAGGGAGATCTCAGCCTAAGTGAGTCTCGACATTCCACTGGGCTCTCTTTCCCTGGCTCTTCCAAGGAGCTATTGTACAAGTTAGGATGGGAAAAGATACTGAGTTCTGTTGAGATTCAGCTGTCATTCTTGCTGCAGCATGGGGGTTCTTTAAGAAGGCACTACCCGTATATGCACTTAGGAGAGAAACATCTCTTTGTGGCTCCTGCAATTAGCTGAAAATCCATCCATCTGCTTATTCAACAAAGACTTGTTGATCTTCTGCCATGTTGGTGATCAGTGAGGAGCAAGATGGACATGGTCCTGCCCCTGTGGGTTTTACTTTCTGTGCAGATAGAGGAAGACAATTGACACAGAGCAAACAATAATTTCGATAGAACGATGAGTGATAGGAAGGCAACAGAGCAGAATGACAGGAAAGAAAGAAAGAGAAATGGGAGTTGTCTGGGTTTCTTCATCTGGCCATCATTTCCAACTGGGAAATCATCACTTGCTTCCTGAAGGTCGGTCTGAGATTGAGGGAGCAAGAACGCCTTACTCTTATTTCCTGGATAAAAATGCAGTGCTGAGGAATAAGGTGTCCTAGTCATGACAAGCTCTTCCACCCCTCAGTCATTCTAGCAAGGAGTGACACGGCAGGGGAAACAGAGAGATGGGACCAGGATGAGGTATGTCGCCCAGGTGATGAACTTGGTCTCTTCCTGGATGGCTGTCCCCCTCTCTCCCAGGTCCCCTCCCCATCCCTAGGTTGTCAAGTCACCATTAGGTCAACCAGGTCTCAAGGAGGACAAAGGAATTCAAGGACAAAGAGGAGGTGCACTGGACACCAGGGGCCCCAGGGAGAGCCACCCCTCCTCATTAGAGAAGGCAGCTGCCTTTTCCAAAGTTCAACCTCAATACAGAACGTATTCAGTAACATACTTCTAAACAACATCTGCTTTTATTCCAAAACACGCTATGATTCATGTAATTTTGGAGTGGTTACTTCGGTGCAGTTTGTCAATTTCCTATGCCGTACTGTTTTTTGATAGTTTGTTTGTTTTCCGATGTAAATAGCACAGCCTACATAAATGAGCCAAACTCTCACCATCTGAGAATCTTTGATTATTCTTCCCAACTTGTGCTTTTTCGCCTACTCTGAGCCAAGATCTCCGTGTTAGTTACACTCAGCATTATTACTGGGGCTTCCTTCCAGGTCTTAAATGATTGATTGCCATTTTGAAATATGCTTCCAGCCCTTCATTCCAAAAACTGTAAGGCATGGTTGGGCAGTTTTGCATTTCTGGGTTTCGAGTTTGCATTTGAATGTAAAGAGTGGGCTAAACAGAGGTGTAGAGAGAGAAGCAATATTTTTAGATCACCCCACCCACTAAACAAACAGAAAGATTGAGCTTCTTTGGACCACAAATGATTCTAGAAAGATACCAGCCAGCAAGCCTACTATAGCTAAACTCCAGAGTTCAAATCGGTCATCATGTGAGCATGCAAGTAAGAAATTTAACTATGGGCCAGTCTCTCTTTATGCCAAAGGGGCAGCTGTAACATTTGCACTTTGTCAGGGAAGCAGCCCCGCCAGAGCAGCCAGCCTCCCAGGGTAGGGGGTGGGCTTACACGTACCCCCTTCCACTCTGCTTCACTGTAGTTGAGTAGGTTCAACATCTAGTTTGCACCGATGAGAAAGCTGTGCACACAACGGGGCCAAGAATATAAAAGGGCAAGGAGAAGGCAGGTGAGATGCTTGTGTGGGCTCTTGAAGGCAGTAGTACATGGACAGAGCGGGGTTGGGGGCGAGGGCCTTCTCTCCATGCATTCCCAGACATCAAGACAGCGACAGGTGCACACTTCGCACTTGTAAACGCATGGCCCACACCCAACTGTAAAGGCAACTGAAGAGAATGGTCATCTGGGTTATAATATGTGTCTGTGTTGGAGCTGGAATGCTAACATCAATCCTTCCAGGAGCCCCACTGCATTTCCCACTTGATGGTTTCCCTGTTAAATGCTCCAAGACTTACTGGGTGTAGAATCAAGAGAGTAATTTTGAATGAATCCATAAATCTAAGTCTTATATGGAACAGCCTCAGCTTAAGAGGCGGGTATAAACTGGGCCAGCCCTGCCATCAGGGACACAAAGCTTTATAAGCACTTAGGGTGGGGGGAGTGTAAATAGCTAGTGAGTAGTGGGGGAAGGGTCAGTGAACCTGTAAATGGCCCTGTTATCTCTTCCATGTAGGTAGGAATCAGAACACACATGTACCATGGAGCACATAAATTGAATGGGTTAAAAGAATAAGCCGAGAGGGTTGCTAAGACATCCCCTGGGGCTGAATTAACTCTTGCTCCTATCTTGAATCTCAAAGTAAAATATCTGCTGAGTCATGGAATGGACGCAGAGAAGGTCAGATTGTAGGAAACCCTTCTTCATAAAGTTAATTATTCTTTCCTAGGTGGTCTCTGTCTTAAAAATAAAATCCCCTGGAGACCTGTATTCTTATCAACACCCAAATATTTGCAACACCAAATAACTCCCCAGAAGCTTCATTCGTATGTGGACTGTCCACACTGGTGGGGTTCTGTCGGACTTTTGAAATTCTGCAGTAGATTCTTCAGTGTTGATGTTTGTAGCTTTGGAATTGGTGAACTGGCAGTTCACGCCAGTCTTACTGACTGTGGCAAGTTATTGCTTCCAGAGATGTGGGGAGAGCATTTTTCATGGGAGAAATGAATCTTAAGTTCTAGTTTTGGGCATCATCATGTACCATGAAGACTTGTTGCCACTAAAAGTCTGGGATGGGGAACACTCTCCCCCGATACAATTGTTTCAAGTCACCACGCAGGAAACTACAAGAACAACCACCATTGTCCCAAGCCAAAAGGGACACTTTCAAAGCCATTGTGACACCCCAAACCCAATTTCCAGCCTTTGGGGGATTAATTGGAGTAGGAGAGAGGGGTTTTTCTGAAGTTTTAGGTTGCTGGAATCCACATAGCAGTAGAGCAGTGAACCAATAGCATTGTTCTTGACAAGGTTTCGTGTGGCAGCGGCTACCACCAGAAATAACTCTCTCCCTCTGCCTCCAAAGGCTATTTTAGGCTGGACTCCACTCTGTATTATCTCTCCCTTAGGCTTATGGATTTCTAACATCAAGTGTTGTTGTGACTGCCTACAACTTAAGGTCTACAAGGCAACGTGAGTATTTTTTTCATGATGAACTTACAGCAAGTAGACATGAACTGACATGAAAGTTCTGGAAAGGAGAGATTTCTAAGGCACTGTTAAGTATTGTGCCATTTCCACATACAAGCACAACTGCCAGTCAAGGGCCTTAAAGACAGGGATGGGTGGCTGGTTTTGAAAAGACAGCAGGCTTTACAGAGCCCACCTGTGGCCACATACGCCTTGAGTTGAACTGTCATGACCTACAGAAAACACATTTTGTTTCATTACTTTTGTTCTTTTGCTTTTCATGTGCATTTGGGTTGCTTCCTCTGAAGCCAGAAGGGTGAAAGGACTTGAACGAAATCGGTTCTCAGTCGACAGACCATAAATTTGATCCTTTGATGAATTCCCAGCACAAGATGACATGGAATGGCTTGGGGTTCAGCAAAGGTTTCAGAGATGCATACGTGTTCTGCTTGGTGGGAAGATGAGCACTGTCCATGGCATTTGCTGCTCCCTGAGATGTTCTCCAGTAGCGGGGAGAGGAGATGTGGGAACTTACAAAGTGTGGGAATGAAACGTTGAGATTTCGGGAAAATATTGTAATCAGTTTTGGGTTCTGGATAATTGGTTTCTTAAAAACTAGAGAGTGTTGTGGGTTTTTTTTTTTTTTTTCTGCTGTTTTTGGGCAAACCCTTTGTAATCCTTTCTTCCTCTTGCCTCCCTTGGAGAAAAAAGATGGTGGGCGATGGAGCCCAGAACACACTTAACCTTTAGCTAAAATTATTTAAAGGAAAAGCAGAACAACAGCCAAGCCTCACCTGACCTTGAATGACTTTGTTAAGTTTACTTAACTTGTGATTGATACATGGATCGACAAGAGATTAACTGATGTTCTGTCTCTCTATACATGCACTGTGGAACATGAGTTAAACCCTTGAACATGACTTAGACCCAGAACGCATTAAACTGGACATTGGAGGAAATGTGAGACTACACATTGATTATCTTTCCAAAGTCTTTTATATTTTTTTCAAAAGGAATAAATGTTTACTGAAAACATTTAGAAAATATCAATAACCAAACAGAAGGGAAACACCGGAAGCCCTTCAGTTACTGTCTAATTCAGTGGAACCTGTTCATGAAGGGCTGAGCGAGAGACAGCAAGTCGCAGAGATCTGTCCATGGTAAGCACGGTTGGCCTAGCTGGCTCCAATGTACGTTTTTGAAAAAGTTAGTCCCATTCGCATTTGAGCACATCTTTGCCGGTTTAACTTGTCATGGACTCAAGTCTTTGCTGATCACGTGCCTCTATGACTAAGTGGAAAATGCAGTCAACCATTTGGATGTTTTGTTTTCACATCCATCATCAAGCATGGATCCCTGGGCACATCTGGGTGTTTGGGGGGGTATACACAGAATACTCAGAGAAACATCCAAACTCTTGGCTGGGTTCTTCACATGGGGCATCTATCTGAGGGTCAAAGACCTGAGAACCAGAAGGCTTCATGTTCTTTGCGATACCCCTCGTGTAATTGAACCACACTTGAATTCACCAGGTCTAAGTACATACATTTAAACGTGGACCCATTTCTCCCTCTTCTTCCCCAGCTCACCCGTGGAACTAGGAAACTCACAAACCATGAACTTGAACCACAGGACAAGAAGGTCAATGGTGATGGCCACCCTGGCTCATTTTCACAGCTGTTAAGTTGAATGTTTTAGAACTTTATTTTTCTCCCCTCCTCCCACTCATGTATAGAAACACTGGGTTTATTTTGATTTTCCTAAATTATTTTCTGATACAATAAACTGTTTACTGTTTATTTATACTTTTACATGGATCACTTGTTATTTTTCCACAGAAAAACAGAAGCCTCTCTCTCTAAGTGTTATACATATATATCTATGCCTCAGCTGTCCTTATAGACATATTTATATATCATCTTCCTGAAACAAGTTATTGTAGTTTATTGTTGTGTTTTTCTTTAAATGCATCTCATAATTATGTTAATAAACAGAAATTACATGATATATTGGGGTGGGGGTTGGGGGGCTGGGTGTGATTTCCATACAGGTGAACTTTTATTCCAGATTTTTTTAAGTTGTTTCTGTATTTCAAAACTATGTAATTTGGAAAATATTGTCAATGCAGCACCTATATCAACTTTGCTTTGTATATTTAGTACTCTGATGTTGCTATTAAAAAAAAAAAACATAATATGAAAAAAAAGAGACAAAAGAATCACCATTAGTTCAGGCCGTGACCTCAAAATGACTTTTTCTAAATGCTATTTGTTTATTTATTTATTTTTTAACAGTATTATATGAAACTTACTCTAAGAATATGGGTATTCATGTCTATGTCATGGTTCACATATTCTAAGATTTCCTCCCTGTATATTCATTATTTCCAAACCAATTCTTTCCCAGTGCAACCACAAAGAAAACATTTCTGGATCTCTGGGTGTGGGTCCCGGGCTGCTTGTAGCCGAGTCTGTGCCAATAGGGACAGTCCCACAACACTGTACCCGAGACCACAATTGCCCCCAAAATCAGGCTGGGGGTTCCCCATTGTGCTTTTGTGGACGGTCTGAGTCCAGCTCACACCTGCAGAGATTTCCTGCAGAGGAAACTGCCCCCGAGAGGAAAAGAGGCACAAAGCTTATATTTGTGCCTATCTGTGCCAAGGAAGGGCCCCCATCCTTGAGCCAGGGGACACACAGAGCACGCGTAGTTTACAGAGACAGAAGACGGGATCAGATCAGGCTAATGATGTGTGAGTACAGACCCTGCCACCAGCCCAGTGGTTCTTCATCAGGGGCAGTCTTACCTCCCCCCACCCCCCAGGGAACATCTGGCCATGTCTGGAGACATTTTTGGTGTCACGCTGCAGAGGGGTTGGTCCTGGACTCTGGTGGGTAGAAGCTAGGATGTTGCCAAGCATCTTACAACACACTGGATGGTCCCCAAAGCAACGGTCAGACCCAGATGTCCACAGCGCCCAGGTTGAAAAGCCTGTCCTCACCTTCAGGGGATGCAGGCTGAATTCTGCTCTGGTGGTGGGCATGGGTCTTGCTCCACTGATGTGGATTAAAAGAGGATGCCCTTGCCTCAGCGGCAGAGGTTTCCCTGCTCCCAGGGCTGCAGGCTCTCTGGTTGAGTCTGAGAAAGCAGGGACCTTAATTAAGGCCGTCTTCTTTTTTCAGGAAATCACACTATCAGCCCAGAGCGTTCCTCTTTGGACAGCCCCTGTCCACACACCTGTTGTGGTCTCAGTGTTGGGGATCCCTTGAACACACTGCCAAAGTCCTATACACCATCAGCTGTCCCAAGATACCAGGAGCTCGCCTGGCTTGTGCAGGACCCCTAGCCCAGGGGGTGGGGCCGAGCTGAACCCAGTACCTCACCCCATCTGCCCACCTCCAGCCATGGCCTCACAGACCTCCAGAAACATCTCTGCAGCACAGTTCACCAGCTGCTAAGTTTCCTGGCCCCTCTTTAGGTACATCCATTGCCAAGGCCAACATCCAGCCTCAGGAAGACAGGAGAGAAGGGGGCAGGGAGCTGGGGTCCCAGGGATTAGGCAACACAAAAGAGCTGACCTGCACCTCAGGACCCCAGCTGAAGGTCTGCAGAGTTGGCGAAATGAGGTCTCAGCCATCTTTTCTGAGAAGGAAAACACATTCAAGGATGCAGATGTGCCAACGATTGGAAGCAGGGGGTAGAGGATTCCTTTCAAATTCGAATGAGCATCCTTCCCCCCTAATTAGCTCCGGAGTGTAGGTGGCACCCCTCCCCCACCCACACCCTGTGCCCACTGCAGGACCCACAGGTGATTTACGTGTTGCCTCATCCAGCACAGCGGGGACAGATGCGCTTCCATTCCGTCTCCTTTCGGAGCGGTGCCTTTGCCTTTGCTCCTCTCTCACCCTGGGAGCCTCCGTTGGCTTCTGAGGCTGTGAGCCTGCAGATGGCTGTGGTGACCAAGGACTCCCCAGGGAGAACCTCTCCTCAGTCTGTGAGGGGCTTAATGCCCTGAGACACATTGATGAATGGGATACATAACTGTCTTTAACAAGCAGAAAAAACAATACCACTTTGGTCATTTAACTGATATAAACAAATCAACAGCCTGGATGCCATCAAAATAAATTCAAATTTCTCACCAGTGAGAGAGGGAAATTGGGATTTTAGAGTCCATTTGCTAGTGTGTATAGCCCTTGCCTTTGAACTGAAGCCAAGGACATAAATATGGGGTCTCAGTATAGCTGAATACACTTGGCAGAGCTGACCATGATGGGTGTCCAAATGTGTAAGCCCAGCAGAAACCTTTTGGTGCTGGAGGGAGGCTGGAGATGTTTCCCCCTCTTGGAGCATTGGAGGGACATGGCCTGTGACACAGGTTTCTTCAGCAACCGTCACCACTGACTGTAGGGAGGGCAGGGAAAGATGTTTACGGGGAACTAAGGGCCCACATCACTTCCCTCAAGAGGAAGTCAATTCAGCAAAGATGAACACTTGTCCACCACAAAAGCAACTCAACGAACCACCCAGGCTGAAAAAGACCACAGGATTCTAGATCCTACAAGTCTCCTGGTCTACGGGGACGCTGCCTGGAGACATTGTTCATTGTCACAATTAGGGAAGAGGTGCTACTGGCATCTGGCATGTGGAGGCCAGAGATGCTGCCACACCTTTGTCAGGTACAGGATGGCAAAGAATGATCCAACCCAAATGTTAACAATACTGACATGGAGAAACCCTGCTTTAGGGGAGTTAAAGTTGACCTTCTTTCTGCAGAGGGTAACTTTTAATAGACTGGGTGTTGCTTCTCCAACACATCTGGTCTGCCACTGGTTGGCTTCCATGACTGACCGTACAGTCTTCCTTAAAACACCAACTCTGTCAGGAGACAATGATTGCATCACCGGCAGCATCCCAGGCAGCAAAATGCAGGCTCCCCTTTCCCTGTTTTTGTTTTTTCTTTTTCAGAATTTGCTTTCTTTCTTTCTTTTTTTTAAAAAAATTTTTAAATTTTATTTATTTTATTTTTTTATACAACAGGTTCTTATTATTTATCCATTTTATACATATTAGTGTATATATGTCAATCCCAATTTCCCATTTCATGACACCACCACCACCCCCCTGCCGCTTTCCCCCCTTGGTGTCCATACATTTGTTATGTACATCTGTGTCTCAACTTATGCCCTGCAAACCGGCTCATCCATACCATTTTTCTACATTCCACATATATGTGTTAATATATGATATTTGTTTTTCTCTTTCTGACATACTTCACTCTGTATGACAGTCTCTAGATTCATCCACGTCTCTACAAATGACCCAATTTCGTACCTTTTTATGGCTGAGTAATATTCCATTGTATATATGTACCACATCTTCTTTATCCATTCTTCTGTCGATGGGCATTTAGGTTGCTTCCATGACCTGGCTATTGTAAATAGTGCTGCAATGAACATTAGGGTGCATGTGTCTTTTTGAATTATGGTTTTCTCTGGATATATGCCCAGTAGTGGGATTGCTGGGTCATATGGTAATTCTATTTTTAGTTTTCTAAGGAACCTCAATACTGTTCTCTATAGTGGCTGTATCAATTTACATTCCCACCAACAGTGCAAGAGGGTTCCCTTTTCTCCACACCCTCTCCAGCATTTGTTGTTTGTAGATTTTCTGATGATGCCCATTCTAACTGGTGTGAGGTGATACCTCATTGTTGTTTTGATTTGCGTTTCTCTAATAATTAGTGATGTTGAGCAGCTTTTCATGTGCTTCTTGGCCATCTGTATGTCTTCTTTGGAGAAATGTCTATTTAGGTCTTCTGCCCAATTTTGTACTGGGTTTTTTTTTTTTTTAATATTCAGCTGAATGAGCTGTTTATATATTTTGGAGATTAATCCTTTCTCCGTTGATTCGTTTGCAAATATTTTCTCCCATTTTGAGGGTTGTCTTTTCATCTACTTTGTAGTTTCCTTTGCTTTGCAAAAGGTTTTAAGATTCATCAGGTCCCATTTCTTTATTTTTGTTTTTATTTCCTTTACTCTAGCAGGTTGATTAAAAGATATCTTGCTGTGATTTATGTCAAAGAGTGTTCTTCCTAGGTTTTCCTCTAAGAGTTTTATAGTGTCCAGTCTTACATTTAGGTCTCTAATCCATTTTGAGTTTATTTTTGTGTATGGTGTTAGGTAGTGTTCTAATTTCATTCTTTTACATGTAGCTGTCCAGTTTTCCCAGCACCACTTATTGAATAGACTGTCTTTTCTCCACTGTATATCCTTGCCTCCTCTGTCATAGATTAGTTGACCATAGGTGTATGGGTTTCTCTATGGGCTTTCTATCCTGTTCAATTGATCTCTATTTCTGTTTTTGTGCCAATACCATATTGTCTTGATTACTGTAGCTTTGTAGTATAGTCTGAATTCAGGGCATATGATTCCTCCAGCTCCAATTTTTTCCCTCAAGGCTGCTTTAACTATTCAGAGTCTTTTGTGTCTCCATACAAATTTTAAGATTTTTTGTTCTAGTTCTGTAAAAAATGCCATTGATAATTTTATAGGGATTGCATTGAATCTGTAGGTTGCTTTGGTAGTATAGTTATTTTCACAATATTGATTCTTCCAATCCAAGACCATGGTATATCTCTCCATCTGCTTGTATCGTCTTTAATTTCTTTCATCAGTGTCTTACAGTTTTCTGCATACTGGTCTTTTGTCTCCCTAGGTAGGTTTATTCCTAGGTACTTTATTCTTTTTGTTGCAATTGTAAATGGGAGTGTTTCCTTAATTTCTCTTTCAGATTTTTCATCATTAGTGTATAGGAATGAAAGAGATTTCTGTGCATTAACTTTTTATCCTGCTACTTTACCAAATTCACTGATTAGCACTAGTAGTTTTCTGGTAGCATCTTTAGGATTCTCTAGTTATAATACCATGTAATCTGCAAACAGTGTGAGTTTTACTTCTTCTTTTCCAATTTGTATTACTTTTATTTCTTTTTCTTCTCTTATTGCCATGGCTAGGCCTTCCAAAACTATGTTGAATAACAGTGGTGGGATTGGACATCCTTGTCTTGTTCCTGATCTTAGAGGAAATGCTTTCAGTTTTTCACCATTGAGAATGATGTTTGCTGTGGGGTTGTCATATATGGCCCTTATTATTTTGAGGTAAGTTCCCTCTGCCCCCACTTTCTGGAGAGTTTTTATCATAAATTGGTGTTGAATTTTGTCAAAGCTTTTGCTGCATCTATTGAGATGATCATATGGTTTTTATTCTTCAATTTGTTAATGTGGTGTATCACATTGATTGATTTGCATATATTGAGGAATCCTTGCATCCCTGGGGTAAATCTCACTTGATCATGGTGTATGATCCTTTTAACGTGTTGTTGGATTCTGTTTGCTAGTATTTTGTTGAGGATTTCTGCATCTACATCATCAGTGATATTGGTCTGTAATTTTCTTTTTTTGTAGTATCTATCTTTGTCTGGTTTGGGTATCAGGGTGATGGTGGCCTCATAGAATGAGTTTGGGAGTGTTCCTTCCTCTGAAACTTTTTGGAAGAGTTTGAGAAGGATGGTGTTAGCTCTTCTCTAAATGTTTGAAAGAATTCACCTGTGAAGCCATCTGGTCGTGGACTTTTGTGTGTTGGAAGATTTTTAATCACAGTTTCAATTTCATTACTTGTGACTGGTCTGTTCATATTTTCTATTTCATGGTTCAGTCTTGGAAGGTTATACCTTTCTAAGAATTTGTCCATTTCTTCCAGGTTGTCCATTTTATTGGCATAGCGTTGCCTATAGTAGTCTCTTAGGGTGCTTTGCAATTCTGTGGTGTCTGTTGTAACTTCTACTTTTTCATTTCTAATTTTATTGATTTGAGTCCTCTCCCTCTTTTTCTTGATGAGTCTGGCTAATGGTTTATCAATTATGTTTATCTTCTCAAAGGACCAGCTTTTAGTTTTATTGATCTCTGCTGTTGTTTTCCTCGTTTCTATTTCATTTATTTCTACTCTGATCTTTATGATTTCCTTCTTTCTGCTAACTTTGGGTTTTGTTTGTTCTTTCTCTAGTTCCTTTAGGTGTAACCTTAGATTGTTTATTTGAGATTTTTCTTATTTCTTGAGGTAGGCTTGTATTGCTATAAACTTCCCTCTTAGAACTGCTTTTGCTGCATCCCATAGGTTTTGAATGGTCGTGTTTTCATTGTCATTTGTCTCTCAGTATTTTTTGATTTCCTCTTTTATTTCTTCAGTGATCTCTTGGTTATTTAGTAACGTATTGTTTAGCCTCCATGTGTTTGTGTTTTTTATTTTTTTCCCTGTAATTGATTTCTAGTCTCATAGCATTATTGTCAGAAAAATTGCTTGCTATGATTTCAATCTTCTTAAATTTACTGAGACTTGATTTGTGACCCAAGATTTGATCTATCCTGGAGAACGTTCTGTGTGCACTTGAGAAGAAAGTCTAATCTGCTGTTTTGGGATGGACTATAATATAAATAAAAATTAAATCTATCTGGTCTATTGTGTTATTTAAAGCTTGTGCTTCCTTATTAATTTTCTGTTTGGATGATCTGTCCATTGGTGTAAGTGAGGCGTTAAAGTCCCCCATTGTTATTGTGTTACTGTCAATTTCCTTTTTTTATAGCTGTTAGCAGTTGCCTTATGTATTGAGGTCCTCCTATATTGGGTGCATATTTATTTATAATTGTTATATCTTCTTCTTGGATTGATCCCTTGACCATTATGTAGTATCATTCCTTGTCTCTTGTAACATTCTTTATTTTAAAGTCTATTTTATCTGATATGAGTATTGCTACTCCAGCTTTCTTTGATTTCCATTTGCATGGGATATATTTTTTCATCCCCTCTCAGTCTGTATGTGTCCCTAGGTCTGAAGTGGGTCTCTTGTAGACAGCATATATATAGGTCTTGCTTTTGTATCCATTCAGTGAGCCTGTGTCTTTTGTTTGGAGCATTTAATCCATTCACATTTAAGGTAATTATCGATATGTATGCTCCTATTACCATTTTCTTCATTGTTTTGGGTTTGTTTTTGTAGGTCTTTTTCTTCTCTTGTGTTTTTCACTTAGAGAAGTTCCTTTAGCCTTTGTTTTAAAGCTGGTTTGGTGGTACTGAATTCTCTTAGCTTTTATTTGTCTGTAAAGCTTTTGATTTCTCAATCGAATCTGAAGGAGATCCTTGCCAGGTAGAGTAACCTTGGTTGTAGTTTCTTCCCTTTCATCACTTTAAATATATGCTACTCTCTTCTGGCTTGTAGAGTTTCTGCTGAGAAATCAGCTGTTAACCTTATGGGAGTTCCCTTGTATTTTATTTGTCATTTTTTCCTTGTTGCTTTCAATAAGTTTTCTTTCTCTTTAATTTTTGTTTATTTGATTACTATGTGTCTTGGCTTGTTTCCCCTTGGGTTTATCCTGTGTGAAACTCTCTGCGCTTCCTGGACTTGGGTGGCTATTTTCTTTCCCATGTTAGGGAAGTTTTTGACTATAATCTCTTCAAATATTTTCTCGGGTCCTTTCTCTCTCTCTTCTCCTTCTGAGACCCCTATAATGCGAATGTTGTTGCGTTTAATGTTGGCCCAGTTGTCTCTCAGGCTGTTTCCATTTCTTTTCATTCTTGTTTCTTTATTCTGTTCTGTGGTAGTGAATTCCACCATGCTGTCTTCCAGGTCACTTATCTATTCTTCTGCCTCAGTTATTCTGCTATTGATTCCTTCCAGTGTATTTTTCATTTCAGTTATTGTATTGTTCATCTCTGTTTGCTTGTTCTTTAATTCTTCTAAATCTTTGTTAAACATTTCTTGCATCTTCTCAATTTTTGCCTGTATTCTTTTTCCGAGGTCCTGGATCATCTTCACTATCATTATTCTGAATTCTTTTTCTAGAAGTTTGCCTACCTCTATTTCATTTAGTGTTTTTTCTGGGTTTTTATCTTGGTCCTTCATCTGGTACATAGCTCTCTGCCTTTCATCTTGTCTACCTTTCTGTGAAAGTGGTTTTTGTTCCACAGGCTGCAGGATTGTAGTTCTTCTTGCTTCTGCTGTCTGCCCTCTGGTGGATGAGTGAGCCTATCTAAGAGGCTTGTGCAAGTTTCCTGATGGGAGGGACTGGTGGTGGGTAGAGTTGACTGTTGTTTTGGTGGGCAGAGCTCAATAAAACTTTAATCTCCTTGTGTGCTGATGGGTGGGCCTGTGTTCCCTCCCTGTTGGCTATTTGGCCTGAGGCGACCCAATACTGGAACCTATCTGGTCTCTTTATTGGGGTTAGTTGTGGACTCTGGGAGGGCTCACACCAAGGAGTACTTCCTAGAACTTCTGCTGCCAGTGTCCTTGTCCACATGGTGAGACACAGCCACCCCCGCCTCTGCAGGAGACCTTCCAGAACTAGCAGGTAGGTCTGGTTCAGTCTCCTATGTGGTCACTTCTCCTTCCCTTGGGTATCGATGTGCATACTACTTCATGTGTGCCCTCCAAAATTGGAGAGTCTGTTTCCCCTAGTCCTGTCAAATTCCTACAATCAAATCCCTCTAGCCTTCAAAGTCTGATTCTCTAGGAATTCCTCCTCCCATTGCCAGACCCCCAGGTTGGGAAGCCTGATGTGGGACTCAGACCCTTCACTCCAGTGGGTGGACTTCTGTGGTATAAGTGTTCTCCAGTTTGTGAGTCACCCACCCAGCCATTATGGGATTTGATTTTATTGTGATTGCGCCCCTCCTACCATCTCATTGTGGCTTCTCCTTTGTCTTTGGATGTGGGGTATCTTCTTTGGTGAGTTCCAGTGTCTTCCTTTTGATGATTGTTCAGCAGTTAATTGTGATTCTGGTGCTCTTGCAGGAGGGAGTGGGAGCACGTCCTTCTACTCTGACATCCTGAACCAATCTCTCTTGGCTTTTACTTTTTAACCTGGGTTATTGCCTGCTGGAACAAAGTAACACAAACTGAGTGGCCTGGATCAAAAGAAATTTATTGTCTCAGCATTCTGGAGGCTGAAAGTCTAAAATCAAGGGGTTGTCAGGGCCATGCTCCCTCAGAAAGCTCTGGAGAAGGACATCCCAGGCCTCTGTCCTGGCCTCTGGTTGTTCCTTGGCTTGTGGAAACATCACTCCAGTCCTCACATGTCATCTCCTTGTGTGTGATTTTGTGTCCAAATTTCCCCATTTTATAAGGTACCAGTCCTATTGGATTAGGGCCTCACCCTGCTCCAGGATGACCTCATTTTAACTTATCATAGCTTAGGTGGTCCTATTTCTAAATAAGGTATCATCCTGGCATCTGGAGGTTAGTTAGGACTTCATCGTGTGTGAACTTGGGAGACAGAATTCAGCCCAGAGCACTGGGAGACCAGAATGAGGTGTGGTCACTAGGATTGAATCCAGCCCCATTTTTCCTTGTCCTGTATCTGCCCCTAAAAAAAGTGAGGAGCTGGAGGCTAGGAGGAGTAAATCCAGAAGGAAGTTTCAGGTTTCCCCTCCCTGCATATAATCTGGGGGGTTTGGTGACAGAAGTCTGGTAGGGGCATCACCTTTTAATTCTGAGGCAGCTGGTTTTCTATCTGGAAGCCCAGCTGGACTTTGAAAGAAGTGACTTCGTTTTAAAGTGACTGTCCCCAGAATAGTGTTTTGCTTTGGTTTCAGGTTGCCAGATAAAGGTGAAGCAGCTGGCAGGATTACATGTGGTAATAAAACATAGAAAAAAGGGGAATTCTAAATATATAACCCCCTGCACAGAGGGCAGTTGCAAAGGCAGAGAGTTGCCTCTTTTTTCCTTCTTTTGCATCTGTGATTCCTTATTTCTGGTTCACGTCTTCCCGGAAGCCCCACACCTCCTGATGGAGGGTTCATCCTACAGCATCTGTAGTGTCCCCGTAAATGTCTGCTGCATTGGTAAGGGGAAGGGAGCCACCGTTCCTGGCAAGAGAAGCTTTGGGCAACTTTGCCTCGTGATCCAGTGAGCTCTTCCTTTCATGTCTCCCTGAACTCACCTTTGGCATGTGAGTACCTGAATTGGAAAGGACCCCTCTCCCTTCTGATCTGTCTGCACCCAGCACTTTATGTTCTCTCTTCTCCACAGCTCTCTCTGCATTTCCTAAATATTCAGCTTTGAACTTGGCAGAAATGAGGCAGCAAAATCTCTTGCCTTCGAGGTTGTGATTTCCCAGGCTTGCGGTCAAAGATGGCAAAGCAGGAAGCAAAGGTGAGAAGGTTCAGGAGATGCTGAGGTGCAGGGCAGGTCTGCAGTGGTCCTAGGCTGGTGCTTGACGCTCCACTCAAACCCTGGCCCAGAAGGTCCCCGGAGATCTCCTTGGTGCTTAAGATGCTGGGTCAGTTCACTTGTTCTGTTTGTCTTGATAACACATCTTAAGAAGAAGCAGTGTGTAGACATACTGCTGGTAGTTTTAGAGATAATCACCCAGAGTGCGGTGGCTGAGAACATTCTACACAAACTAGAACTGGAAAACTACAAGATATTGCACTTTTTCTTTTCGGATAATGACACTAACTGAGCTATAGACATAGGCTAGACCTTCCTAGGACCTCAAATCACCTCCAGTGCATCTTATTAATACCAGCAGGCTTCCTGGGGCTGTCATCACTGAAAGCAGCTGAGTCAGGAGAGTACCCAAGCGTTTTGAGAACACTTCACCTTTATGCTGTTGAAGTCGTGCATTGATATTGTTCAGTCTGTGAACTGAGTTACTTCACATCCTCCCCACAACAGCAAGGGACACCCCTCCATTATACTAGATTGCTTTGGGTCGTGGAGAAAATATAATAATAATGAAGCATTATCATGGGCATCTGGTTGAGTTTTGTTCTCCCTGGGAGAGAAGAAATCACACCACAATCACTCCAAGAATGTACCAGACACCTGACTCTGTAGCACATACTCTGGCTGGGCTTCTAGACCTTGTGCTGTGGTGTGTAGTTGTTGGGCTGTGAGCATTCCTCAGCCAAGTCTTTATATATGATAACATTATGCAGAAAAATAATGAGAACGATTGACAGACGCTGCTCACTTTGGGACTGAATTAACGCTTAAATCAAGCTGGCAGTGGGCAGGGGGCTTGTGGAAAGAAATTAGGGAGGAAGCTGTATTTCAGTTGGGAAGCCCTGGGTGCTTTCTGGGAAAGTGGGGCTCCTGTAAATGAAATACCGCTCTGAGCTCGCATTCTGTCTCCTGTGGTTCATCTGAGCCGAAGGGGTTTGTTCAAATCGTTCTGAATGTTATTTTCAAAGAGCAAATGAACATCTCATTCTGGAATCAATGACACAGGAAACAAGCTTGGAAGGAGGTGGCCTGGGAGATAGGGCAGGAGGCAATATGGAGTTCTGCCCAACTAACAGCCAGTTCAAGGCAGGCTGCAGGGTGTGTAGAGCAGAGACACCCATGGGTCTTGGTGGGGCAAGAAGTGTCACACCTGGGGCTTTTCCTCTGAACATCAACAGGCAATAGGACTTGTCTCCCAAGGTCAGTGTGGGGGTGTATACAGCCTGGGAAATATGAGAGAGACCAGCCCAAGCCAGACTGCATCCTTCCCAGTCTGGTCCCACTCTAGACCATCTCAGTGCTGGACACATCCCATGCAGACCATCTCAGTGCTGGACAAGAGACTCACAATCAGACTAAATGGGTCTGGTTTTGAAAGTGTCCCAGGTGAAGCAGACGTACCCCACTGGAGCAGGTTCACTTTCTCAGGTGTTGAGGAGCCACTGGAACTTTTGAGCAGAGGCCTGATGTGAATGGAGCAGAGTTTGAGATAAAAGGGCATGGACAGTGGGTTGGAGGGAAATGGGACCAGAGCCAGTGGTTGGAGAGGAGACATGACAGCAATCAGCCAGGGGACAAGGCCACCGAGGCTGACCCATGGCCCAGGGGGAGGATCTGCAGGTGGGAGGGACAGAGCACAGAGCCATCTCCATGACCATCTGGGGCCAGGAAGCCAGATGTCCATGCTGGAATATGGCCACACACAAGGCTGCTCCAGGCACAAGTCTCAAAGGTGGTGGGGTGGGTGGGGGTGAATGGTTTATGCTGTGGTCCGGGAGAAAGCAGACACAAGGATGCCAGCCAGGACCAGAGGATGCCATTCTCCCAGGCTCTCCCCCATGGCCCCACGTCTAGCCTATTGCCCACTGTGATGTCTGGAGGGTGGGTGGCAGGAAAGGCACTTGTCAATGAGTGAAGAAGGAGTTGGGGTGTGTTCGGTCAAAGGAGGACTGGGACCTGAGCAGAGTGTGGGGGTGCCTAGTGCTGAGGAAGGCAAGGGGGCCACCCAGAAATCAAGTCCCCATCAGTAAGAAAGCCGGTTCTCCCCATAGCTCTTCCTGCTTCCGCAGTAATGGATCAGACCCTCCCCTCGCTATCTTTCCCATGTTGTTCTGGTCAAGCCTTGCTGCCCTTTCAACCATCCATTTGCATCACCTTCTTGTTGGTCTGCCCACCCTCTCACCTCTTCTCACTGCCCATCACAAATCAGACCTCAGATATTTTCTGTACAAAATCTCTGTTGGCCCAAATGCCTTCACAGAGCTCCCAAATTCATTTGCTGTCTGTGTTTGTGATAGTCCTAGGGAAGGCTTGGGTTTTCATTTTATCTGCTCACTCAGGGGACGGATGCCCTTGAATTCACTTTTTGCCTAGGAAAAAGGAGACCTTTAGAAATTGATACCCAAGGGAAGGTTTATTTTATTCAAAGCCTAATTCTCTTTTTTTTTTTTTTTTTGCGGTACACGGGCCTCTCACTGTTGTGGCCTCTCCGATTGCGGAGCACAGGCTCCGGACACTCAGGCTCAGCGGCCATGGCTCATGGGCCCAGCCGCACCGCGGCATGTGGGATCTTCCCGGACCGGGGCACGAACCCGTGTCCCCTGCATCAGCAGGTGGACTCTCAAACACTGCGCCACCAGGGAAGCCCCCCTAATTATCTTAAGGGTATGTTTTACCTTCCCTTGATGGTGGGTTATCACTTCTCAGATGCACCCAGGTTTTCTGACCCAACTTTATTTGTGGTTAGGCCAGTGATTTACAGGTATTGACTGTCATCTGTGCCCCTTTTGAGGGTTGACCAAGGTGAAACCCACCACCAAAAAGGGATTTCTTTTTTCTCCTTTCATTAAGTTCTAGGCTCTGGCCAGTGATGGGTTTAAGAAGATCAAACATCACAGAAAACATGCAAATCAAACCGCTGGGCACTCAGGGGCCTTTGCTGGGCACCTGGGAGAGACAGCCTTCCCCTGCTTTACTCTTTCCTGGCTGTGTTCCAGAAGCACAGGCGTGCACCCCACGGCACCCCTCCTACAGTCTGGGTTGTTGGGCTGAGCACGGAAGGAGCGTCTGCCCAAGGAAGACCTTATACCATCAACTTCTGGAAATATCATGGGACAATGGCCAAAACAGGGCTCTATCCTTTACTACTGCAGTCCTTCTGTTAGCATCTCATAAAGCCCTTGTTCATTCTTGAGAAAAGGTGGTAGGGCCATTCCTCTTGTTTCTGACACTTGGGTGAGATAAACCACAGGAGAATGAAATGAAGGTGTGCCCAAAGCCTGGATATATCCTGCTAATAGGAAGCTGCTTTTGTCCCTCAAAAGACATCACATTGGATGGGCTCCTCCTCATGTTCCCAGTCTTTCTGGTCCCCTCACCATTTGTCCTATGCTTCAACCCCAGGGAACAAAGCATTGTTTCCCTTAGTATGACTTATTCTTTGGGATCCATGCGTTAAGTTGTTTGCTCTGCCTAGATTGTTCTTCTCCCAGGAAAAATAATTCAAACTCCCCAAGCACAGCTCAACTCTAATTCCTCCTCCTCCAGAACACTCTTATTTCCAACTCCTCTCTTGTAACACCTGTCCTGACTTGGGTTTTGTCCACCCCTGCCCTGTAATCCTACCACATTGGGTCTGAGGTACAGTGCCCATCACTCTAATAGATGCACTGGAGGCCATGGTAGAGCAACAGGTGACATCTACTGAGCATACAGAGTCTTCCCTGACTCTGGCCAGCAAGAGAGGAGGTCAGTGGTCTGGTTGTCTATTGTTGTATAACAAGCCAACCCAAAGTTAGTGGCTAAAAACAAATGTCATCATTCTATTTTTTATCTCTAACTCTGCTGAGCGTGGACTGGGCTCAAGCTGGGCAGTTCTCCCTCCAGGTCTCTCACCTGGTTGCAGTCAGATGGTAGCTGGAGCTGGGACCCTCTGAAGGCTCCAATGCTCATGAGTCTAGATCCTGAGCTGAGGAGATTCAAACATCTGGGACTCCTGCATCTCTCTCTGTGTGATCTCCCTGTGAGTGTCTGTTTCCTCATCTCTAAAGTGGTACTGATAATATGGACTATCTTGGGGATTGTTTTCAAATTCAAATGAGCAGGTAAATACCCGATAAATATCAGCTGATATAGTGGTAATTGTTTTCATTATCAAGAAGACTTGGGAGCTGCAGAAAGCCTTTGGATACTTAACAGCTATCACTAGAATGTAGGACACTTGTCTACACAAATTCTGAGGGAAGAGAGAGGCCAATGGATGGAAGTTATGCAGAAGATTCTGTGTGATTTCTAACAGGAAAATGGTTCAGAAATGGAACAGGCTGCCATGACAAAGAGTAAGTTCCCATTATTGAATGGGTTCAACACAGCCTAGCTGACCATTTACTAGGGAGAGGCAAGGGGATGGCTGCACCAAATGGAAAATTAGACTAAGTTCCTTCAGGATTTTTCTAACTCTGACTTCCTATAAGTTTCTGATTCTGTTATTTCCATTAATGGGGCCAAGAACATTCAATGTAAACATAACCCTTATTTCTTCATCTGTACATTCACTTATGCAACCAATATTTATTGAGCATCCCACAAGTGCCAGGTCCTGTGCTAAACATTGATGATAGTGATTATAGCAGCTCATGAATACATGGGGTTCATGAGCCTCATCCTAGAATCTAGTGGAGGATACAGCCAGTTACAAAACCATGTCATAGGAGAGATGCTCTATTGGGAAAGAAACCCAGGCCACCAAAGCTCATCTGTGGAAAAGTAGGGAAGGAAACTTTTTTGAAAGAAGGAATATTTTTTAGAACTGAAGGATGAGTAGAAATTTGGAGGCAAAGTATGGTTAGAGGTAAGATGTGGAAAGGAAGAGTGGGTCAAAGAAAGGGAATAGTGTATGGGAAGATTCAGAGATGAGAGAGAGCATGGTGAAGGGGAGTAATAAAGCTCTTTAGGTGCCCAGGGCACAGGGTATGGAGTAGACAGGTTGTAATTGAAGAGCCTTGTTGATCATTGAGAGGTATTCTTGTTCTTCTGATATATGTACCATCACTCAGCCTTCTCCCACAGTCCGTCATTTAGAAAGGTATTATTTAGTTGATGAAGACCTGTCCCAGTTATGTTGCAGTAGAAATAGAGAGAAGGGAGTGGATTTAAAAGATCCTCGAGGAAAAATTGGCATGCCTTGAAACTGGAAAATTCACAGTATTCTAAAGGATAACTGAACACAGGCACTGAATATTGTAATATTCAAAATGTCTAGCATCAAATAAAAATTACTAGACATGAAAAAGTAGACTAAGTGACCAATTACAAGGAGAAAACTTATTTAATAGAAACAGACCCAGAAATCAGAGGTGGTGGCATTAATATTCAAAGTTCTTAAAACAGTAATCATAACTATGCTTAAGGGCTCAATGGGAGATATCAAAATAATGAGAAAAAAGATATTAAAAAGCATCTTAAATTGAAAAATAAATTATCTGAAATGAAAACTTCCCTGGAATAGTTTAACTATAGACTAAATGCTTAAGAAGAAAGAATCAGTGAAATTGAAATATAGAAGTAGAAATTATTCAGTTGAAACATAGAAAGAAAACAGACTGAAAAAATAAACAAAGCTTTAGTGATCTGAAGGACAAAATCAAGCAGTGTAACATATGTATATTTGGAGTCCCAGAAGGAGAGGATGAAATGGGGTCAAAAAAATATTTGAAGTAATAATGGCTGAAATGTCTCCAATTTGATAGAACTATAGCTCACAGATCCAAGAAGCCTCACAGACTCTGAGGAAAACAAAACAAAACAAAAGCAAAAACAAAAACAAAAAGCCACATTATCACCTAATTCTTGAAAACTAGTGATAGAGAAAATCTTAAGAATATTCAGCATAAGAAAACACACCTTCCATACAGCAGAACAAAGATAAGACTTATCTTACATGTCTCATCAAAACAATGAAATATAGAAGACAGTGAAAAGACATCTTTAAAAGGGGAAATAAAGACTTTTAAAGACAACAAAAGCTGAGGAATCTGTGGCCAGCAGACTTGTACTAAGAAATGTTCAAGCTTTTCAAACTGAAAGAAAATGGTATCAAAGGAAACTCAGATCTACCCAAAGCAAAGAAGAACACCAATGATGGTAAATATGTGGGCTAATTTAAAATAGGCCCTTTTCATCTTGACTTTTAAAAAGATAAATTACTGTTTAAAGCAAAAAATTATAGTGTTCTGTGGAGTTTAAAGAAGTAAAATATCTGACAATATTAACCCAACGGGTGAGAAGGAGAAATAATTTTTTATTATTGAAAAGTGGCTATAGTAGACATGAAAAGGCATAAACTTAAGTTGAAGTTAGATAGCCATTGGGACTTCCCTGGTAGCACAGTGGTTAAGAATCCGCCTGCCAATGCAGGGGACACAGGTTCAAGCTCTGGTCTGGGAAGATCCCACATGCCATAGAGCAACTAAGTCTGTGCCCCACAACTACTGAGCCTGTGCTTTAGAGCCCGTGAGCTACAACTACTGAGCCCACATGCCACAGCTACTGAAGCCTGCATGCCTTGAGCCCATGCTCCACAACAAGGAGTATCCCCCACTTACCACAACTAGAGAAAGCACATGAGCAGCAATGAAGACCCAATACAGCCAAAAATAAAAATAAGTAAATAAATTTATTTTAAGAAAAAGCAATTAAAACCATTTTAAAAAAGAAGTTAGATGGTCATCAGTTAAAATGTGTATGATGATCCCTATAGAAACCACAAAAAATTAAAACAAAAAAAGTATAACCTGGGATGGAGATACAATGAAATACTAAAAGATAGTCTAAGTAAGGCAGGAAAAGAGGGGAAAGGAGAGCAGAGAGAATATGACATAAATAGAAAGATGAGAGCCTTGGACATAATCGTGTTGATAATTACAATAAATGTAAATAGTCAAATTATTTAAACTAAGGGCAGATAACATCAGACTGGAAAAAAGCAAAATCAGTGGGCTGCTGGTAAATATGCTCAACAACCAGCTCCCTGAAGGAATACAAGCCCTAATTTGTATCAGTTCCTGATTTATGTGGTGCAAATACTACCACTATGGTCAAGTTCAAGCTTCAACATGACATCCACCAGCTTGCAAAATTCCTGTAAAGTTAACAATCAACCAGTCAGCTCTTATGAGCCAGTATGAACATGCTTCAGCACATCACTGATTAAAAACAAAACAAAAGGGGCTTCCCTGGTGGCGCAGTGGTTGAGAGTCCGCCTGCCGAGGCAGGGGACACGGGTTCGTGCCTCGACCCGGGAAGATCCCACATGCCGCGGAGCGGCTGGGTGCGTGAGCCATGGCCGCTGAGCCTGCGCGTCCGGAGCCTGTGCTCCGCAACGGGAGAGACTACAACAGTGAGAAGTCCGCATACCACACACACAAAAAAAAGACACTGATAAAAACAAGTAACTGATAGGTTAAAAGTAAAAGACTAAGTGGGGGGAGGGATATACCATGCTAAAAATAATCATAAGACAGCTCAAATGGCTACATTAATTTCTGACAGAGTCGATTTAGGACAAGAAATATTACCAGGGACAAAAAGAATACTTCATACTTCTTCTATTCATCCAGAAGACGTAACAATTCTATGTACAAAACAAATAATTTCAAAACATGCTAAGCAAACACTTACAGAACTGAAAGAAGACAGACATATTCATGATTATAGTTTCAATAGTCCATTTTTGCTACTGATAGGAAAACTAGATTGAAAATCAGGGCACTACAGAAGACTTGAACAACACTATCAATCACTTTGACCTACTTGGCATTTATAGAAAGTTATTCCAATCAACAGAAGAATACATTTTCTTTTCAAGTGCATGTGTAACCTTCACTAATTTAAGCCATATGCTGGGCCATAAAACAAGTTTTAATAAATTTAAAATATTAAAGTCATATACAGCATGTGTCTGATCATAATAACATTTTATTAGAAATGAAAGAACCAAAAAGGTATCTGGATTATATCCAAACCTTTAGAAATTAAACACTCTTCTTTAAAAACAACAAAAGTTGCAAGAGACATCAGAAAGTATTTTAAGCTGAGTATAATGAAAACAAGGAAGAAATCGCAAAGGAAATTAGAACGTATTTGGAACTGAATGATAATGGAAACACAACAAATGAAACTTTGTGTGATATAGTTAAAATAGTGCTTAGAGAGAAATTTATAATGTTGAATGCTTATATGAGAAAAGAATAAAGTTCAATAAAGTAAGATCAAGATCAGTGATTTAGTTCTCCCACTTTAAGAATCTAGAAAGAAAAAAGCAAATTTTAAAAAAAGTAAGTAAAACTAAGGAAATACTAAAGGCAAGAGTGGAAATCAATGAAATAAATGATCATCAACAAGAGAACAAATTAATTAATTAAAATCTGGTTCTTTGAAATAGCCATAAAAATCATAAACACCAGCTAGTCTACTAAAAAGGAGGCAAATCAAAATCAGATAAGACAACATATCAAAATGAAAGTGTGATATTGATCCCCCCCCCCAGACAATGAAAGGGAAATATTGGAAACAACTTTATGAGAGTAAGTTCAACAGTTCAGAGAAAATGCACACATTCCTTAAAAGATACAAGTTACTAAAACAGACAAGAATAAGAAAGTTTGGATAGCTGTATATGTATTAAAGCAATGGAATTCACATCTAAAGACATTCCACAATGAAAACTGACCCATATGGCTTCATACTGGTGAATAATAACACAGTCCTGAGGAAATACTAGTCCTACATAACCTCCTTCAGAGAGTAAAACAATAAATACTTCCCAGCTCATTTATGATTTGAGAATGAAAGAACAACAACAAAAATCTACAGATGAATATCCCTTATTAAATTAGATGCAAAAATTCCAAATACAATTTTACTAAATCAAATTCAGATATACATAAAAGGATAACACCAACTAGTGCTTATTGCCAGAATATGAAGTAACTTCACTATTCAAAAAATCAATGAGCTATTCCATTACATTAACAGAAAAAAGGGGGAAAATATGGTGGTTTGAATAGATTATGAAAAAGCATTTGACAATTTTCAAGGCCCATAATGTGAAAAACTCTTAGCAAGGTAGAAATAGAAGGAAACATCCTCAGATGATAAAAGACATCAAAAAAATGAAACAAAACAAAACAATATATAAGAAAACAAAACAAAAACACACTTAATGGTGAAAGCCTGAACACTTATAGGAACGTGGCAAGAATGTCTAGTCTCACTATTTCTATTCATTGTTTTATGGGAGCTCGTAGCCAGTAAAACAACAGAAGGACAAGAAATAAAAGGCATACAAATTGGACAGGAAGCAATAAAACTGTCTTTATTTGCAGATGATAAGATCATGTGTGTAGAAAAATCCTAAGGAATCTCCAAAAACGTTACCAGAACAAATAACTAAATCTAGCAAGTTATCTGAAAAGTCAATATACAAAAATCAATTTCATTTCTGTAATAGCAGCAAACAAATGGAAAATGAAACTTAGAAATAGTGTCACTTATAATAGCATCGAAAAAGCGAAATATTTGAGGATCTATGTGTAGTCAATATAGTTATATACGTCTAACTATATACTATATAAAATATGTAAATATGTGGGGATATATATATATATATATGTGTATACATACAAAAACTGTACACTGAAAAACTATAACTTTGCTGAAAGAGACTGAAGAGCTACATAATTAAAGAGGAACATCTTATTCAAAGACTAAAAACTTTACATTAAGATGTTAATTATTCCCAAATTCACACATAGATTTGATATAATTCCAATCAAAATCCAAGCAGAGTTTTTGTTTTTTTTGACAAACTGATTCTAAACTTTAATCTGGAAATGCAAAAAGACCTAGAACAGGCAAAATGATTTTGAAACAAAGAAGGGACTTAGTCCTTTTGGGCTGCTATAACAAAAATGCCATAAACTGGGTAGCTTAAACAACAGAAATATACTTTTCACAGTTTCCGGGGCTGGGAGATCCAAGACCACGTGGTGAAAGAGGGGAGGAGAAAGAGAGGGAGAAAGCAAGCTCTCAGGAGATGGGCTCTAACCCCGACTGTCCTGGGGGACACACCCTCACAGCCCAGTCACCTCCCAGAGACCACACCTCCAAATGCCATCCTTGCACTGGGGGTCAGAGTTCCATATGAATTTGGTGTCAACACAAACATGGATCCATAACCAGCAGCAAAGTGGGAGACTTGCCATATCTTGATTTCAGTCCTTACCATAAAACCACCGTAACTGAGACTGTGTGACAGCCATAGAGATAGACATATAAGTCAATGGAACCTAATAGAGATTCAAGAGATAGGGTCATATTTATATGCTCAAATAACTAGCAAAAAAAAGTTACAAGGTAATTTAATAAGGAAATCATAGTCTTTTCAAAAATGGTGCTGAGTACCGCTAGGCAAAAAAAAAAAAAAAAATTAGCATTGATTCTTATTTCACATCATACTCAAAAATTAACTTGAAATGGACCACAGACTTAAAGGTAAAAGCTAAAAGTATCAACTTTTGAAATAAAATATAGGAGAAATCTTCATGATCTTGAGGTAAGCACAGATTTCATAGGACTGAGAGAGGAAAAGGAAAAAAGATTATAAATAGGAATTCATTTAGCATGGAAAACTTCTGCTTTTCAAAGAAAAGAAAAAAGAAAAACACCACCATTAAGAAAATGAAGTTAAGTCACAGACTGGCAAAAAATATCTACAAAACATATTCCCGATAATGAACTTGTATCCCGGACATGTAAAGAACCCAATAAAAGAAGACAAATTGGTTTAAGAAATGGATAAAATATTTCAACAGACACTTCACAAAAGAAGGTAGAGGCTAAAATTTTTTTTAAATTAAAATAAATTTTAAAAAATTTTAAAAGAAGGTAGAGGTGTGGCCAACAAGCATAATGAAAAGGCTCCCAGCATTCTATTTTTTTTTTGGCGGTACGCGGGCCTCACAGGCTCCGTACGCGCAGGCTCAGCGGCCATGGCCCACGGGCCCAGCCGCTCTGCGGCATGTGGGATCTTCCCGGACCGGGGCACGAACCCGTGTCCCCTGCATCGGCAGGCGGACTCTCAACCACTGTGCCACCAGGGAAGCCCCCCAGCATTCTTACTCATCAGAAAATATGAATTTAAATTTGTCAATAGCTTTGGAATGGCTAAAATCAAAGGGAAAATATAAGTGTGGCAAGAACAAAAGTTCTCAGACATTGCTGGGTGCACAGAGCACTTTGGAAAGCAGTTTGATGCACAGTTTCTTAGGAAGTGAAAATATACTTCCCATAAAATCAAGCAATTTACTCCTGGATATCTATCCGATAGAAGTGAAACCGAGTCCACACAGAGACTTAGTCACAGACATTCATAACAGCTTTAATCATTATAGTCCAGCCTGGAGAAGACCCAGCCGTCCATCCACAGGTGACTGGGTGTAGAGGCTGTGGTATAACCACACAAAGGGATATGTCCAGCACCACACGGGGGCCAAGTACTGACACACAATAAAGTCAATGAACAAAATGAGGCAAAGTGATAAAATGCACTTGCTATATGGTTCCACGAAGATGAAATTCCAGAATAGGCACAGAGCAGGCCAGAGTTTGCCTGGGTCCAGGGGCCAGGGGCGGGGAGGGTCACTGCAAGGTGACTTAAGGTAAGTTAAGGTAATTTTTGCATAACAGAGGTATTCTGTGTTTTTGCAGGGATGGCAACACATGTCTTTATATTTGTCAAAACTCATCCAAGTCTGCATTTAAAATAGGTGTTTTTGGTTTTTGTAAATTACACCTCAATGAAGTTGATTTTTTGTATTGGTTTTTCTTTAATTTTGCCTTTTATTTTTGTGTGTGTGTGTTTTTTAATTTTTATTGAAATATAGTTGATTTACTATGTTGTATTAGTTTCAGGTGTACAGAAAAGTGATTCATTATATACATAATATATATATTCTTTTTTAGATTCTTTTCCATTATAGGTTATTACAAGATATTGAGTATAGTTCCCTATGGTATACAGTAGGTCTTTGTTAGTTACCTATTTTATATATAGTAGTGTGTATATTTTAATCCTAAACTCCTAATTAATTCCTTCCCCTCCCTTTCCCCTTTGGTAACCATAAGTTTTTTTTCCTATGTCTGTGAGTCAATTTCTGTTTTGTAAATAAGTTCATTTGTATCATTGTTTTAGATTCAACATATAAGTGATATATGATATTTGTCTTTCTCTGTCTGCCTTACTTCACTTAGTATGATCATCTCTAAGACCATCCATGTTGCTGCAAATGTCATTATTTTGTTCTTTTTTTATGGCTGAGTAATATAGTCCATTGTATTTTTATACCACATCTTCTTTATCCTTTCATCTGTCAATGGACACTGAGGTTGCTTCCATGTCTTGGCAATTGTGAATAGTGCTGCTATGAACATTGGGGCATATGAACATAGATGCAAAAATCCTCAATAAAATACTCGCAAACTGAAGTTGATTTTTAAAAGTGTGAAGGAGCTGGGGAGGAAGTGGGTGAGCCAGGATGTAAAAGCCCTCAAACCACCAGCTAAGAGTCAGGATGTATCCTGTGCAGATGGGCTGATGAGGGTTCCATCAGGGACGAGCACATGGAGATTTGGTTTTCACGCTCACATCTGGCACTCGTATGGATACTGAATTGTAAGAGGCCGTACAGGAGACCTTGGGCTGAAGCTACAAATGTAGAAAAGCATGGAAAGTGAGAACAGCCGGGAAAAATCATTGCAAGGTGTAACTAGGAGGCTTTGGAAACTGATTTGCTGAGGGGAGGAGAGGCAAGGCTCTAAAAAGTCGTCAAGTAGAGACTTCCCTGGTGGCACAGTGGTTAAGAATCTGCCTGTCAATGTAGGGGGCACGGGTTCAAGCCCTGGTCCGGGAAGATCCCACATGCCACGGAACAACTAAGCCCGTGCCCCACAACTACTGAGCCTGCACTCTAGAGCCCACAAGCCACAGCTACTGAGCTTGCATGCCACAACTACTCAAGCGCGTGTGCCTAGAGCCCGTGCTCCATAACAAGAGAAGCCACCACAATGAGAAGCCTGCTCACTGCAACAAAGAGTAGCCCCTGCTCATCACAGCTAGAGAAAGCCTGTGTGCAGCAATGAAGACCCAACACAGCCAAAAATAAATAAATAAAATTTAAAAAACCTACAAGTAAAATGTTTTTAAAAGATATTCCCATAAAAAAGGGCAAACATCTTGAACAGACACTTCACAAAGGAGGACCTATGAATGGCGGAGAAACACAAGGAAAAGTGCTCAATATCATTAATCCTCAGGGAAATGAAAAAAAAAAATTCACTAGACTATACCCCTTTGCACCTGTGGGCTTGGCAAAATTTGACATTATCTACTGTTTGTTGAGGGTGTACAGAACAGAAACATGGAGTAGTTGTTACAACCACTTAGTGACCTGGCTGCACATTATCTACCAAAATTAAACACACCTGTAGCCTCTGACCTATTGAATTCATTACCAGGAGTATACCTGGTGAGAAGCCCACCTGGACATGTGCACGAGATTAACAGTCTCAAACTGGAAACAAGCCAGACTTCCATCAAAGGTGGACTAGAATCATGAACTTACACTGAAATACCTAAGCAGCAGTAAAGAGATGAATGAACTACATGGACACGTGTGGATGAATTTCACAAACGAAACGTCAGCAGAAAGAAGCTAGACACACAGCATGATTCCATGTACGTTACATTCCACAACAGGCAAGGCTGACGTACCATAATGGTGCGTAGGGATGCACAACTGGGTGGCATCACCATAGCAACAGCAATACGGAGAGCAAAGAGTAGTCATCATGAAAGTCAAGCTAGGGACCTCTCTGTGGAAGGAACATTAATATCTTCCTGGGGCAACGGCAGCATTCTATATCTTGATGTAGGTGACAGTCACATGGGTATGTGCTTTAGAACTACCCATTAATCTGAGCAGGCATGCTTTATGATTCTGCTTTAAGGTCAGCAGAATACGGGGTAGTCATTGAAAGCTTCAGACACATGGGGCCACTGAGCACAGCTGCCCACAACGCCTGAGGGAGCCACACACGTAGATGCCAATGACCCCAAAAGGGAGTCAAGAGAGTAGAACTGAGCACCTAGTCTGAAGCCTGGAGAGGCAGCCTCGTCAACGGAGAAGCATGAGAAGGTGGGGAGAGACCAGGAAGGAAGGACTAGAAGGCAGGAGGTCACCCAGCACAGTGCAGAGATGGGAGAAGGACACCCAGGGAGCACCTCCTCTGGGAAACCCTTCCTCCCAGGGGTCCCCTTGCTGGGCCCTACCGCCCTCCAGAGGCTGCCACCTCATTTCACCACCAGAATCCAGACTCGGCATGACACCCCAAGAAGCACCTGGAATCAGAGTTGTCTGTGGTCGGAGCCCCAAGCCCCTCCCAGAGAGAAAGCAAAGGATTTGCTCTGAGAATGAAGAGGGCTGTAACGATGACAAAGACGTAACTGCAGCCTCTCCTGCAAAAGGGAACTTAGGTCACCTTGTCTGTGAGGGTCCATCTGTTTTATAGAGAAAGCCAAGATCGGAGATGGGACATGACCTCCTCAGTATCATGAGAACTTACAGAGGAAGCCTCCCAGCCAGGTTCTTCCGCTTGATGGCCTTCTCATTTCTTATTCTAATGTATGATTCCTGGTGGGGAGAAATGTTATTCTGTTAACATATTTGCATGATAATAGGAATTCAACATATTAATGGAAGGAACGCTAGCCCAGGGAAGGCCAGTGAAGCAAGACTTTGCCACTGAGGGTTCTGGACTTGCTGTGAATTTGAGAAGAACCCTGGGCCCCCTCCCCAGAGAAGGTGACACTAGCCCAGAATTGTGTGCATGCTTTGAGGGGGTTTGCAGACACCCTCTGTCCCCACCAGCCCATCCGAGGCTCAGGCTAACCTCTGTGAGGGAAGCCAGCTTTAGTCCTAATGACTGTGTGATGGTGGGCAGGAGGGAGAAGGCCCCCATCGTTGGGAGAGAGAGGGAATGGGGAGAGAGACAGAGACAGACAGAGGCAGAGAGAAAGAGTGACAGAGAAATTCTCTTCCGTGTTCCATTAATAATAAGACCAAGTAACAGCCCACGTCTACCAAGTGTCTATCCTGAACCAGGTGCTGTTCTAGACACATCACAGGAAACAGCTTTCTTACAATTAGGGATTCACATTAGAAACCTGCAGGGATCCCTGTGGCTATCCAGGATCTTTGGATCCCCTGAGCAGAGACAGTGACATGAGATGCTGAGTCCTTGGGTCAGGAAGGGGTCTTGGCCACAGCACTTCCGGTCCAGGTGGACTAGAGGCCCCTGGCTTATTATAAAAGCTGAGCAAAGAACAAGAAACTCAAACAGCAACACAGCCCACCCATCATTAGCCTCTGTTCAAGACTAAAGATTATAATTAAGGCAAAGAAGAACATCTGGGGTATTTTAAGCCACAATTTGTGTATCATTTTGAAAAATGGAAAGCTGGATTCTGAAACCACAGGTAGCAGCCCCCCAACAAGACATAGCAATGTCTTTTGTAAAAAACTATTTGTACCCCTGCTTCTCAGCCCCCACTTCTTTTTATTCAGACCCGAGGCCAGCTGCAAGTCCTTTCTGTGTGGCAACTGCAGTACTGGACCAGGGTACCAAACTAAGAGCCCCCCAATGATGCCTCGGAGGACCAGGGGCCGAGAGGAGCCCATCCTCCTCAGCCCCCTGCAGACTAGCTGTCACCTTAAGTTGACCCCTGGGACCACACTTGGAGACCCCAGGGAAGATTCTGCACTATCCCACTATTGGTTTAGACTTATGGTCTTCATGCACACACAGACACACTCAACAGGGTGCACAAGGACATCCCCATCCCCCTGGCCCATTCACCATGTGTAATGTACACAGACAGTGAGGCAGGAGACAGATGGGTTCCAGGTTAGACATTTACGGATAGAAATAACTTCCAGGTAGAAATAACAACAGGAACAGGGTCAATAACTGGATTCTGCCTTCAGTGGACACTTTAAAATGACAGTAATGGCAGGGACAGAGAGGAGCTGAGCCCTGTCCAGATAAAACATAAAGAGACCACATGTTTCTCATTCTTTAGGTCAAGGAGACCTTCCCGACTACACATGCAGAGAAGGGCTCCTTGGAGGTCTAAAAGGGAGGGGGCATCACTCCATAGTAGGTGATATCAACCTTCCTGTAGACCTCTTTGCTAGAATCCATCTTAGCTAAGAGATGTGCACGCACACATGGGAGAACCCTGAGTTATACCAAATACGGACTCAGAACCAAGCAAAGCAAGATGACTGGCCAGAGTAAATTGGAAGAAATGCCTCATATAAGCGATTCAAACTACCACGAGGGTGTGCCTCTCTCTCTGAGCCCGCCCGTGTGTGCCTATTCACACGTACTTTTTTCCTCCTAATAAACACTTTACTTGTTTCACTACTTTCCATCTCTCTGTGGAAATTCATTTCTACAAAGCTGACAGGCCAGGGGCCTTGTCACTGGCCACTGGTCCTTGGTGGTCTAGTGGCTAGGATTCAGCACTCTCACTGCAGCAGCCCGACTTCAATCTCTGAAGATTGAAGGGAAGATTGAAGTTCCCTGAAGATTCAGGGAACTGAAATCCTGCTTCAAGCTGCTGCAGGCTGAGGGCACCAAAGATCAGTGGTACCCCCAATTGTGGTTAAACATCTCCCACCCCTTCCAGCACCCGGCACCCTACAGCCTGCCCACAGAGGCACTCACTCATGAATTCAGAGCCTGATAGAGCCTAGCTAATGCAGGCTCCTCCCCAACACTGGAACCAGGAGCCCTGTTGCCTCTGCCCTCTTTCTGCTCCTTCTACTTGTGTTAATTCATCTTTCTCTCCCCTTGTAGGGAAGCACGGAAGGGGCTGCTGCCAGTTGGGAGCAGATAATATCTGTCTGACACCTATTGGGCATAAAGGTCAATGCAGCGACGTATTGAGGGGTTGGGATTGTCCCCAGTTCTTCTTGATGATAAAGTTGTTTGGGATACAATTGCTGAGGGAAGGCAAAGGGGGTTTGCAGGGGTACATGTGCCATGAGCCTAAGAGGGTGTGCAGAGTGCCTGGGGGTGTGTGTGAGGTGGAGGTGTGCACACACGTGGGGCAGGGTCCATGTCACCTGTGTCATGGGAATGAGGGTGTGTAAGAACACGTTCCTGTAATCTTGTGGGGGGAGGGTGGCAGCGACTTCTGCCGGTGATGACATGCCTGTGAGCATGTGTCTGGGGCCACGGGGAGTGTGTCTGTCACTAGGAAGTAGACATGTGGACCTGTGGACGTGTGGGATGGTCCTGGGGAGATGTCTGTGTGCATCTGTGATGTGTGGGAGGTTGGTTCTATTCAGGTTTGGGGGGTGGACGGGTCTTTACATTTCCACAGGAGGTCCTTTCTCAGACATGAGCTCTTCGCTTATGCTCTTCCAGCTAGAAGACGGACATGCAACTTTATTTAACGAATGAGAAGTGGGGTTTCTTGGGTGTTTTCATGTTCTCAACTAGAGAAGTAGCCACGTGTCTCACTTAAACACGCACACACACACATATACACATGCCTTGCACAATCTCAGATACACAGGAAACAAAGCCCTCTCACCCCATGAAAGGTAAGTCCAGGGCAGCAGGGTACTAAGAAGAAAGCTCTGCACAGCACGCAGCCAGACTGGGCATCTGCACTGTGCCCAGGGCCTCCGTGATGACCTCTGGCCATCAGTCCAGCAGCTTTGCCATAGTTCTGGTTTTAGGTGCAAAGAGCCTTCATTAAGGTCTGCCCCAAACAGATGGTTCTGGAAAGCGTTGATGGTGAGGATGACGATGGTGACGTTTGAGCTATTTTAATGTGGCAGGCGCCTGCCAAGTGTTTTCTGTGCATCATCTCATTTAATCTTCACAAGGACACTGGTGGGTCTACATCTCTCCTCCCTGAGACTCAGGGAAGAGGGCTTGCCAGGGTTACCTGTGGATGACTGCTGGCTGCCTGTCACCTTCTGTTGATCATCTCATCTCCCAGAGAAAGGACTTTAGCTGGAGAATGGCTGACTGTAAATAGTCTACACTTTCTACACATCCTGTACTGGCACATAACAAGATTCTGTGATAAGTTCAGGTCAGAGGGGTGTAAGTAAAAGCCAGCTGTGTGGCTTTGCAGTAGCTCTTTCACTAGAATGGATCAGCTCTGCACTCCCCTGGTCCTTCCCCACTTCCAGTAAGAGCTGGTGCCTCTGTGACCCACAGGTGGATGCTCCAAGATAAAGATGCAGAGCTGCCTTGGTGGCCATGGAGCTTACTTCTGAACTAGAACACTAGAGGGAAAGTTTCTTCCATGTTAACCTGGTCCCCTGGGTAGAGCAGTGCAGACTGTTATTGAATTAATACAGAAATTGTCATACTTACACCAAAAAGGTGCAGGTTGACTCAGTAAGATCTCAGATCTTGCCAGCTAGAAGCTGGGGCCCCTGAGTGCATCCTTCTGTGAAGTTTCAAAACACCAGGAACACCAGTGAGGGTGGCCCACATCTTGAGAAAGACGGGTTGGGAAGAGTCAGAATGTTGGAGACTGTGGCCAACCTCTTGTTAATTTTAGCAAAGTCCAGCAGAAGAAGAGCCCAGACAAGCACCAACTGCTCTTACAGGCAGGTAGTGGAGAGAAAGCTGGAAGCCCTGCTCAGAGAAGGCCCTCTGCTGGCATCCAACCACCAAGTGGGTAGAAATGCGGGACCTTGCCTATTTAAGAGAGTCAAACGCTTTTGAACCCCAGATGATTGGATGTAAGGGTAGGGCCTCTGCCTTTCACAAGAGCCCCCCTCCCCATTACTACTGTCTGGCAAGATGGTAGAGCCCTTCCAGCTGACAGCAGACAGGTGGAAGGTGGGACTTCCCTACCCAAGTCTACCATGTCCAATGGCCTCAAAGAAGTCATCACTGAGGAGAAAGGAAAGGGGTGATCAGAGCACAGAGGCCTGGAAATAGATGAGGAGCTGCAGGGTTCAGCCTCATGCAAAAAGAGGACTCTGCCTGTGATCACTCAGGCCTGGAAGAGACTGGAAACCTGTAAGACTTGGATAACTCATTCACAGAACGATAGACAGAATGAAAAGGCAGAGGGCTTTGTACCAGATGAAGGAACAAGATAAATCCCTAGAAAAACAACTATGAAGTGGAGATAGGCAACCTTCCAGAAAAAGAATTCAGAATAATGATAGTGAAAATGATCCAGGACCTCAGAAAAAAAAAATGGAGGCAAAGATCGAGAAAATGCAAGAAATGTAAATACACTAGAAGGAATCAATAGCAGAATAACTGAGGAAGAAGAACGGATAAGTGACATGGAAGACAGAATGATGGAATTCACTGCTGCAGAGCAGAATAAAGAAAAAAGAATGAAAAGAAATGAAGACAGCCTAAGAGACCTCTGGGCCAACATTAAATGCAATAACATTCACATTATAGAGATCCCAGAAAGAGAAGAGAGAGAGAAAGGACCCGAGAAAATATTTGAAGTGATTATAGTCGAAAACTTCCCTAACGTGAGAAAGGAAATAACCACCCAAGGCCAGGAAGCACAGAGTCCAGGCAGGATGAACCCAAGAAGAAACATGCCAAGACACATAGTAATCAAATTGACAATAATTGGGCTTCCCTGGTGGCGCAGGTGTTGAAAGTCCGCCTGCCAATGCAGGGGACATGGGTTCGTGCCCTGGTCCGGGAAGATCCCACATGCCAAGGAGTGGCTGGGCCCATGAGCCATGGCAGCTGAGCCTGTGCGTCCGGAGGCTGTGCTCCACAACGGCAGAGGCCACAACAGTGAGAGGCCCACGTACTGCAAAAAAAAAAAAAAAAAAAAAATTGACAAAAATTAAAGACAAAGACAAATTATTGAAAGCAACAAGGGAAAAACAACAAATAACATACTAGAGAACTCCCATAAGGTTAACAGCTGATTTCTCAGCAGAAACTCTACAAGCCAGAAGAGAGTGACATGATATATTTAAAGTGATGAAAGGGAAGGACCTACAACCAAGATTACTCTAGCTGGCAAGGATCTCATTCAGATTCGACTGAGAAATCAAAAGCTTTACAGACAAGCAAAAGTGAAGAGAATTCAGTACCACCAAACCAGCTCTACAACAAATGCTAAAGGAACTTCTCTAAGTGGGAAACACAAGAGAAGTAAAGGACCTACAAAAGAAACCCATAACAATTAAAAAAATGGTAATAGGAACATATATATCCATGATTACCCTAAACGTGAATGGATTAAATGTTCCAACCAAAAGACACAGGCTCACTGAGTGGAATCAAAAACAAGACCCATATATATGCTGTCTACAAGAGACCCACTTCAGACCTAGGGACACATACAGGCTGAAAGTGATGGGATGGAAAAGTATATCCCATGCAAATGGAAGTCAAAGAAAACTAGAGTAGCAATACTCATATCAGATAAAATAGACTTTAAAATAAAGAATGTTACAAGGAGAAGGAAGGACACCATATAATGATCAAGGGATCAATCCAAGAAGAAGATATAACAATTATAAATATATATGCACCCAACATAAGAGTAGCTCGATAGAAAAGGCAACTGCTGAAAGCTGTAAAACAGGAAATCGATAGTAACACAAAAATCGTGTGGGACTTTAACACCTCACTTACACCAATGGACAGATCATCCAAACAGAAAATTAATAAGGAAACACAAGCTTTAAATGACACAATAGACCAGATAGATTTAATTGAAATTTATAGGATATTCCATCCAAAGACAGCAGATTACACTATCTTCTCAAGTGCATATGGAACATTCTCCAGGATAGATCACATCTTGGGTCACAAATCAAGTCTCAGTAAATTTAAGAAAATTGAAATCATATCAAGCATCTTTCCTGACCACAACTCTATGATTAGACATCAATTATGGGGGGGAAAAAAAGTAAAAAACAAAAACACATGGAAGCTAAACAATACTTTACTAAACAACCAAGAGATCAATGAAGAAATCAAAGAGGAAATCAAAAAATACTGAGAGACAAATGACAATGAAGACACGGTGATCCAAAACCTATGGAATGCAGCAAAAGCAGTTCTATGAGGAAAGTTTATAGCAATACAAGCCTACCACAAGAAACAAGAAAAATCTCAAATAAACAATTTAACCTTACACCTAAAGGAACTAGAGAAAGAAGGACAAACAAAACCCAAAGTTAGCAGAAGGAAACAAATCATGAAGACCAGAGTAGAAATAAATGAAATAGAAATAAAGAAAACAATAGCAAAGATCAATAAAACTAAAAGCTGGTTCTTTGAGAAGATAAACATAATTGATAAACCATTAGCCAGACTCATCAAGAAAAAGAGGGAGAGGACTCAAATCAATAAAATTAGAAATGAAAAAGTAGAAGTTACAACAGACACCGCAGAATTGCAAAGCACCCTAAGAGACTACTAGAAGCAACTCAATGCCAATAAAAAGAGAACCTGGAAGAAATGGACAAATTCTTAGAAAGGTATAACCTTCCAAGACTGAACCATGAAATAGAAAATATGAACAGACCAATCACAATTAATGAAATTGAAACTGTGATTAAAAGTCTCTCAACATACAAAAGTCCATGACCAGATGGCTTCACAGGTGAATTCTATCAAACATTTAGAGAAGAGCTAACACCATCCTTCTCAAACTCTTCAAAAAATTTCAGAGGAAGGAACACTCCCAAACTCATTCTATGAGGCCACCATCACCCTGATACCCAAACCAGACAAAGATACTACAAAAAAAGAAAATTACAGACCAATATCACTGATGATGTAGATGCAAAAATCCTCAACAATATACTAGCAAACTGAATCCAACAACACATTAAAAGGATCATACACCATGATCAAGTGGAATTTATCACAGATGCAAGGATTCTTCAATACATGCAAATCAATCAATGTGATACACCAGATTAACAAATTGAAGAATAAAAACCATATGATCATCTCAATAGATGCAGAAAAAGCTTTTGAGAAAATTCAGCACCCATTTATGGTAAAAACTCTGCAGAAAGTGGGCATAGAGGGAACCTATCTTAACATAATAAAGGTCATATACGACAAACCCAGAGCAAACATCATTCTTAATGGTGAAAATCTGAAAGCATTTCCTCTAAGATCAGGAACAAGACAAGGATGTCCACTCTCACCACTATTACTCAACATAGTTTTGGAAGTCCTAGCCACAGCAATCAGGGAAGAAAAAGAAATCAAATAATGCAAATTGGAAAAGAAGAAGTAAAAGTGTCACTGTTTGCAGATTACATGGTATTATAACTAGAGAATCCTAAAGATGCCACCAGAAAACTACTAGAGCTAATCAATGAATTTGGTGAAGTTGCAGGGTACAAAATTAATGCACAGTAATCCCTTGCATTCCTATACACTAATGATGAAAAATCTGAAAGAGAAATTAAGGAAACACTCCCACTTACCATTGCAATGAAAAGAATAAAATACCTAGGAGTAAACCTACTTGGGATACAAAAGACCTGTATGTAGAAAACTATAAGACACTGATGAAAGAAATTAAAGATGATACAAACAGATGGAGAGATATACCATGTTCTTGGATTGGAAGAATCAACATTGTGAGAATAGCTATACTACCCAAAGCAATCTACGGATTCAATGCAATCCCTCTAAAATTACCAATGACATTATTTTACAGAACTAGAACAAAAAATCTTAAAATCTGTATGGAGACAAAAAAGACCCTGAATAGCCAAAGAAGTCTTGAGGGAAAATATCAGGGCTGGAGAAATCAGACTCCCTGAATTCAGACTATACTATAAAGCTACAGTAATCAAGACAATATGGTACTGGCACAAAAACAGAAATAGAGACCAATGGAACAGGATAGAAATCCCACAGATAAACCCATGCACCTATGGTCAACTAATCTATGACAAAGGAGGCAAGGATATACAATGGAGAAAAGACAGTCTCTTTAATAAATGCTGCTGGGAAACTGGACAGCTACATGCAAAAGAATGAAATTAGAACACTACTTAACACCATACACAAAAATAAACTCAAAATGAATTAGAGACCTAGATGTAAGTCTGGACACTATAAAACTCTTAGAGGAAAAGCTAGAAAGAACACTCTTTGATATAAATCACAGCAAGATATTTTTTGATCCACCTCCTAGAGTAATGGACATAAAAATAAACAAATGGGACCTAATGAAACTTAAAAGCTTTTGCAAAGCAAAGGAAACTACAAAGAAAATGAAAAGACAACCCTCAGAATGGGAGAACATATTTGCAAACAAACCAACAGACAAAGGATTAATCTCCAAAATATATAAACAGCTCATGCAGCTCAATATTAAAAAACAAACAACCCAATCCCAAAATGAGCAGAAGACTTAAATAGACATTTCTCCAAAGAAGATATACAAATGGCCAAGAAGCATGTGAAAATCTGCTTAACATCACTAATTATTAGGGAAATGCAAATCACAACTACAGTGAGGTATCACCTCACACCAGTTAGAATGGACATCATCAGAAAATCTACAAACAACAAATGCTGGAGAGGGTGTGGAGAAAAGAGAACCTTTTGCACTGTTGGTGAGAATGTAAATTGATACAGCTACTATGGAGAATAGTATGAAGTTTCCTTAAAAAACTGAAAATAGAATTACCATATGACCCAGAAATCCCACTACTGGGCATATACACAGAGAAAACCATAATTCAAAAAGACACATACACCCCAATGTTCACTGCAGCAGTATTTACAATAGCCAGGTCACGGAAGCAACCTAAATGCCCATCAACAGATGAATGGATAAAGAAGAAGTGGTACATATATTCAGTGGAATAATACTCAGCCATAAAAAGGAACAAAATTGGATCATTTGTAGAGATGTAGATGGATCTAGAGACTGTCATACAGAGTGAAGTAAGTCAGAAAGAGAAAAACAAATATCGTATATTAACGCATATATGTGGAACCCAGAAAAAAGTTACAGGTGTACCGGTTTGCAGGGCAGAAATTGGGACACTGATGTAGAGAACAAAAGTATGGACATCAAGCAGGGAAAGTGGCATGGGTGGTGGTGGTGTGATGAATTGGGAGATTGGGGTTGACATGTATACACTAATATATATAAAATGGATAACTAATAAGAACCTGCTGTATAAAAAATAAATAAAATTAAATTTAAAGAAAATGGACTTGGAGAACTGGTTTGGCAAACAGAATACAACCTTTGATGGCAAGTGCTGTGACTGAACCTGAAAGTAAGTGTCATCTCCCCAAAATTCTGTCCCTTAAGTGAACACTGCCTCTCTCAACTGCCCAAGGGAAGCCCAGAGGTAAGAGCTGGGCTATGAATGAATGATGGACGAAGAGCTGTGCAGAGAGCAGAGCTGAGTCTGACCAAGTATCAGTTCACTTCATACACAGGGAGCCTTCAGAGTCCTCACCAGCAGAGGCAAAGCCAAGTTGTGTGGGGGCAAGAGATATAAATTTTAGGGCTCTCTTGTACTTAAAGTGCAAATATATATGCAAACTTAGATCCTGGAGTGGATGCTTATTATTTATTTATTTATCTTTTTTTGTCACTGCTGTTGGCCATGCTGCACAGCTTGTGAGATCTCAGTTCCCCAACCAGGGATTGAACCCAGGCCACAGCAGTGAAAGTCCAGAATCTTAACCACTAGGCCACCAGGGAACTCCTTGGATGTTTTTTTAAATGAGAAAAATATCATAAAACATTTGAAATCTTAAAAGAGATAAAGAAAGTACATTTTATTCTGCTTTACATTTTTGGCTTCCATTAATCTCCTTCTTTCCCCTGTATTTGAATTTTGGGTGTGATCCATAATTCTGTAAGAATTTTAAAAATCCATCCAAAATCAATGCATTTTACTACTGCTGCTATGTTGTATTGAGCTACACCACTGTATAATCAAATTATCCCATACTCTATAGGTCAACTCATCAATTCATTCATCAATGAATGTGTATAGTTTTGTCATTGAAACATTTATTTCATCAGCTGTTTCACTGGGTTGGTGGCATTGCATGTTGTTTCAGGTAAAAATTCTAGACTTGGTTGAGATGAGAGACTTTGGCTACATCAATACAGGTTCCAGAACTTGGCACACATAATACCTGCAATGTTTTGCACAAATATGGCTGCTGGTCATTCTACTAGAGTTTTATGCCTTATAGACACAATTCTAGTAAAGTCTACTTTGCAATTTCCACCATGAAAGAAAACAATAGGCAGTGAGTTTGTAAATGTACACACAGCACTTTTGAGTGTGTTCCTGAGAGCTTCTGTTTTCACAAGTGGATGAGGAGAAGGAAATATTTTCACACCGCATGTTTGGAAGAATCCATTGCCTGCTAGCTTTGGCTGTGTGTTCTCCAAATCATGTTTCTCCCCCACCAAATATGTAATTTTAGAGGCATTGTTATTTCAAGGTATAACCCCTGCTCCTGCATGTTCAGGTCACGAGTCTTGGTGAGTGGGCACTTGGGCAGCAGGAGAATTTCTAGAAGCTATGCCTACCGCACACAGCTAGCAGAGCCTTGTAAACAGAAATACAGCCCACTAATCCCAGTGTACCCCCAACTCTACTGCCCTGTAGCCACAGCCCAAAGGCCACTCCAATGCCCGCAGACAGGAAAGGTGATGTGGTAGGGGCATGCTGGAACAGAAAGAAACAGTGGCTTAACCGTTGCAGTTGCAATGTTTTCTGTGAATTGTATAAAAACATACCACAAATGCAATCCTCAAGAAACCCATGAATTATTTAAGTAGGCAAAAAGTGAAGAGTTAGAAAATATTGGAGGAACCGTTGAGATTGTTTGGGGCTTGATCTCATGGTGTGCTTTCAGAGATGATGTGGGAGAGGGAGAAAGAATGTGATTTTGCATCATGAGATAGAGGCTGGACCCCAACTTCCTGTGAGACCTGGGCAAATCGGTTCCCTCTCTGCCTTTTCATTTCTTGGTGAGTAAAACCAGGCAGTAAGAATGTCAGCTCCATGTACCTCCTCCAGTTGTTGTGAGGACCAGACCCCTGAGCACAGCAGGAAGTGCTTTGTAAACCGTGCTGTGTTCTAGAGAACTGAGCTATTATTGAGGCTCTCAAGTTCGGGGGAAAGCTGGAAATCAGCCTCCGTAGAGCACATTTCATCACTGCACACCAACCAGGAGGACAGCTTCGATCCCAAGAGGGCACTTGTCTGAGTGCTTCCACTTGCAAAATCCCTTTTCATTTTTCCATTGCTCATTAATGCAGAAAAAATGTCTGAGGACCTGCTCCATGCCAGATGCTGGCATTACAGAGGTGAAGAGGCCAATGAAGTCCCTGATCTCATTTAAGTCATGGAAGTAAACCTGGAGACAGATGAGACCAGACTGGATCAGCCCTTCTTCACTGCTTGGCAGTCATGGACTGGAGTCTATTCTACCATGAGCCTGATTCAAAGATAGAACAAACCACAACCACTGGTGGATCTGCGCAGGTCTGGATCCATCCTGATCTTCAAGCCAGGCTCCTTGTTGTGGTGGTGGTTATTGGTGGTGCGGTGATGGTGGAGGTGGCTGTAGTTGATGAGGTTGTTGTAGCTGTTAGTAATGGTGGTGCTCTTACCGAAACCAAGCTCCTACTGCTCACCGCACAACAGGCCAATAAATCAAGAGACACATGGTTGGGGCAAGGAATAGTGACTTTATTCAAAAAGCCAGCAGACTGAGAAGATGTTGGATTAGTATTCCAAAGAACCACCTTACTCGAGTTTGAATTTAGGCTTCTTTTATACTAAAAGGGGAGAGGGTGTTGGTCGTTGCAGACTTCTTGGTGCCAGAATCCTTTGTTCTTGCAGCTGTGCACAGGTCAGGTCACGATGTTCCTGTAAACCTCCAACAAGACAAATGTTATTCTCTGTCCTTCAAGGTCAGAGCCTTGAGAAGGGGCTGTCCTGTATATTTCAGACTCTAGGCAACATTCTTAACTTGTTACAAAGCAACAGAATACAAAAGTTAAAGTAAAAGGAACAGATCCACTGTGGAGTCAGATTTGTTCTTCCCTAAGACAGTGCTTGTTGTTATGATGATCGGTGTCATGGTGGTGGTGTTTGTGGTGGTTGCTTTGATGTGGTGGTATTTGCAGCTGTTGATTTTTTGTGGTCATTGTAATCGTTGTTATGGTGGTGCTGGTGGTGGTTGTTGTGATTATTGTTGCATAATATTCTTATGGTCCCGGTACTGGTTGTGATGGTTTTAGTTGTTGCCATGGTGATGGTTATGGTTGTTCTTACAGTGGTTGTGTTTATTGTTGTTGATGTTACTGTTGCTAGGGTGGTGGTGGGAGTTGACATTGTTACATTGTTGTAATGGTAGTGATGGTTGTAGTTCTGATGGTGGTGGTGGTGATCATTGTTGATGTTGTGTAAGTGTTGGTGACGCAGTGGTATTGTTGGTGTTGATAGTTGATGGTGTTGTGGTTGTTGTAGTGGTGGTGGCTGTGTTGTTGTTGACAATGTTGTGGCAGTATTAGTGGTGTTGGTAGTTGGTTGTGTTACAGTATTGCAGTGGTGGTGGTTGTGATGTCACTGAGGTGGGGGTGATGGTTGCAGCTGTTCTTATGGTGGTGTTGGTGGTGATTGTGGTGGTGGTTGTTGTTGGTAAGTGGTAGCATTGGCGCTGTTGATGGTTGGTGCTGTTGTTTGGGTTACTGCAATGGTGGTGGTGGAGGTGGTGGTTGCAGTTGTTATGGCGGTGTTGGTGGAGACTGTTGTTACAGTTGTGGTTGTGTTGGTACTTGGTAGTGTTTCAGTGATGGCGGTCATGGTGGTGGTGGATGTTGTGATGTCACTGTTGTGAGGTTCGAGGGGGAAGTTGTTACTATCTGGAATGTATCTGTTTCCAAGTGCATTCACTGCGGCCTCCTTTCCAGGATAGCCACACCAACTTACTTTAATTATTGTTGGAGTAGTTAATTGTAACATGGAGCTTCTGCAAACCCCAAAATGATAGTCTTCAAACATGCTTTCCTTGCCACTTATTATGGCCCTCTGTTCACAGGCTGTGATCCAGCCTTCAATCTTTGTGACAATGTTCTGATCGCAGCCAATTTAAATAATTCTGTCAGTAAAAATTCCACAAGATGCTATCAAACATTTTATGAGTCTAAATATATAGCACCAACTGTGCCTAATCATCTTTTCTTTTTTTTGAAATCCCATTGGGAGGAAACGAGTGATGTCTGGCGTAATTTGCTCCTTTGAGTCTCTCATTATTATTCAGGATTCCCGAATCTTCCATTTCCTCTCCTAATTTTTCCATTGTTTTATTTTCTTGAAGATAATCTGCTATGTGACATCTGAGAGCAGATTTGTTCAGCCTTTGATGAACATGGGGCTCCTGCACATGACCCTTTATTCACCAGCTCACTGTGGTCTCTCACCGTTGGCATCTCCAGGGGTGTCGCAGTCCGTGGACTTGTGCTCCGATCCAGCTGACAACTGCTTGGCCGTGAGCTGGGGATTATGTCCTGAGTCTTGGTTTCTTCATCTATAAGTTGGGGACCATCACGCCAACCTGCAGGGCTGTCCTGAGGATGAGCCACGATCTGGACACTGAGCTCTCAAAGCTGAGCCTGGCCCGGAAACAGCAGCCCCTTTGGCAACAAGGCCCAGTGCCCTCTAAACAACAGAGCTGAGCAGTCATTTCTTCATTGGCCAGCACATCCCTCCTTAGGTACCTCTGGCCAGACGGGCCACCTTCGGGTGCATGGGCATGGCCCTACCTCCTCCATCCCCAGGGCTTTTTGACACACACCTGACACACAACTTGGAAAACAGCAAGAACGCAGCAGCCAGTCCTTGCCCTGGAGAAGCCTGTGTTCTGGTAGAGAAGTGAGGAGAAGCAGGGCTGGCTTCACAACTTACAAAGCTCAGGGCAGAAGGAAAATGTGGAGTACTTAATAAATTATTAAAAATTTCAAAGTAGCAGGGGATTAAACCAAACACAGGGCCCTTCTAAGTGTGGGGCCTTGTGTTTCTGAGCAGATCACATGCCCATGAAGCTGTTTCCAGGGATAAAGGAACACCTGTCATGACAGGCCATGCTGGGCCCTTTATGTGTTTTATTTTATTTCACTGACTTAAGAGCCCCCCAAAGTAGGTATTTGAATCCCTCATTTATAGAAAAGGGAGACGGAGGACATAATATGTTGAGAGATTTCCCAAGCACATGTCAAAGTCCATGTTCTACTGGTTAGGCTGGAATTGGGTCTTTGGTAGCACCTGCCGGCTTTCCGTGAGGAGCCCCAGACAATGTGGAGAAGGAGGCAGAGCATCCTCTCAAACAGCCTTGCTCTAGGCCCAGATCTGCCCTGACTGTTCAATGCAGTGTTTCTGGGTCCAGTGTTTAAATCCCATCTTTACCTTGTACTAGCTGGATGACACTGAACCAGTCATTTAAACTCTCTGGGCCTCAGTAGCCCCATTTGTGACACAGACAATATTGTACCTGATGATGTTGAGAGGATTGCGTGAGTGAAGAGGAAAAAAACATTTAGAATTGTGCCTGACGTATTAAAAATTCTGTCCTTGTGTTACATAATAATAACTCACTTGGATTTCGGATAAAAAGTAGGCTTTGTTTTGGCAAATGGAAGGAGGTGGCTACCTGCATCACTCTAGTAGGAAGGTTAGAAGGTTGGAAGAGTGTGTGGCACACACACTTACCTCTGGGACTTACACCAGTGGCAGTTCTCAGGCCTTTGGACTTGAACTGAATTATATCACCTGGTTTTTCTGGGGGTCCGGCTTGTGGATGGCAGACTGTGGTACATGGTCTTCATCACCACGTGAGTCAACACCTACAATAAATCTCCATATAATGTATATTTTCATATATAAATAATATATACGTGTGTGTGTGTATATATATATCTCCTATTGGTTTTCTCTGGAGAACTCTGACTAATCCAAACCCCTATGTCATTGTTCTGCTCCGGGGACAGAAGTTGTGTTTTCTGTGTTCATTGTTATTTCCCCAGCACACAGAACGGTGCCTCGCGGGTGCTCAGGAAACATTTATGGAATGAATAGGTGAACAGGTGGAAGAGACAGGGGGCTGCCCTGTGCCATGCCTGGGGACTGGCTAAGGGGGTCTTCAGTTCTCCAGCAGACCTGCTCCATATCCCGGCCTGAAGAGCGTGGCCCCAGAGTAACTGCAGCTAAAGGGATGGAGCTTATGTCCTGTGAGACAGACACCCACACACACACTGCATGCCTTCTGGGTATGTTTCTTCCCTGGAATCTTAAAGAACAAGGGAAACTCCAATGATCTGTCCCTGGTCCCAATATTGTGAAGACCCAGGCCTCTGGCCCACATATGCCTAAGACATGGACAATGTCTTTGACTGGAGGGACACACCCTTAGCCCTAAATCTGCCATCCACCACAGTGGACTGGAGATCAAATTTTGTGACTAGATCACAGACCACAGATGAACATTTAGTTACATTCTCATTACGTGTCATTGTCTGCACATGTTTTCATAGACTCTGTTCTATGGGGACAAACCTGACTTTTTAAAAAAATCTCTCTATTCCCAAGATGTAGAGGGATATGGCTCCAGGTATGGTCATACGGACTGAGAGTCTATGGAGCTGGGAGGTGTTACGTGGTAAAATTTGCCCCCCAAAAGATGCTGAGGTCCTAACCCCCAGTGCCTATGAATGTGGCCTTATTTAGAAATAGGGTCTTTGCAGATGACCAAGTTAAGATGAGGTCATTAGGGTGGGCCTTAATCCAATATGACTCGTGTCCTTATAAAAAGGAGAAATTTGGATACAGAGACACACACAGAGGGAAGAGGCCGGGTGATGATGAAGACAGAGACCAAAGTGATGCATCCTGATCTCAGCCTTCCAGCCTCCAGAACTGAGTCAAAGATTTTGTTGTTTAAGGTCCCCATCCTGTGGCGCTTTGTTACAGCAGTCCTAGCAGACCAGCACATGAGGGGTGACACTTACTCATGCTGTTTGCCAAATATTTCTGGTTCTTCTCTTGGGCATACAGGAGGGTCACTGTTCCCTCATCCTTTTAAGTTCAGGGTGACCATAGGACTTGCTTGGCCAGGGCATGGGCTAAGAAGTGTGTATAAACTCTGGGGAGATGCTCCCAAACCCACGTGTGACTCACCACATTCCCTCTGTCTGCTTCCGTGATTATGGGAGCTGTGCTGGGATGAAGACTCTCCAGCTTCCCTCTCTGAAGGGTGACAGTTATCACGGGCCCTCTACCATCCTGCAACAGGCCTTTAATGCACGAAAAAATCTTTGGTTATGTCACACTACTGTGATTTGGGGGCTACTTGTTACAGCAGCATAACCTAGGCTATCCTAGTTGATACAGGTAAAATGGCAAGAAAGAAGGGAAGGAGGGAGGGGAGAAAGGAGGTAGCCTATTTGCTGGGTGATGATGCATTTCCCTCCTAGAAAAACTGAACTCTGGGGTTTCCATTTGGCTGCCAGATGTGCCCATGAACTTCAGCTATGATCCTGTTGGTTTAGACTAAGAGTGCATGCATGCATACCACATATGCATGCATGTTTGCGTTGCTATTTGCATGCACACACGTGCATGTTACTAGTCACGCAACTCCCTTTGGAGCCCACTTTGAAAGCAGACAATGCACTTGTGCTCAGGGGACAGAGTGCATATTAGTCAAGTCAGAGACACTTCCTGTGAGCATCTGAAACAAGGTACCTTCCTCCCACTCCAGATCCAGAGCCTCTCGCCTGGGGCTGAGCTGAGCTCCCAGTAAAGAGCTAATGTTATAGAAGAGCTGGTGTCAAGGTAATTTGTCATAATAAGCCTTTTCCACCTGCGATCTCCCTCAGCAGAGTTTTGAAATATGGCAGAAACTCATTTAAGGCAGAAGAATGATAACAGACCCAGAGCTCAAGAAAACCAAATATGTTTGAGCAAAATCAGTCTTCATCAGAACCAACCCATTAAAAAACAAAACCAACAAAAAACGCTGTGCCTAGTTCTATGTAGGGCATTTGCATATTTTTCAAGTTCTTAACAGAGAAAAATCACAAGGTGTCAGGATAGGAACCTCAAGACAGCTCCCGTTCCCTTCAAAATGAACAAGAGATGTCATTTTTAATGAAGGGAGAAGAAAGATGTCTTTAATCCTCCCACCACTCTCCCTCCTCCGCCCACAAATTGGGAGCCCTCTCTTTGCAAGCTGCTGCAGAGAAGGGAACAGGGAAATGGCCCAGTTTGGTTTGAGTGGGGCTTATTAGTCTTTTCAAACTCAACAGCCAACTGCCTTGTGTGGCTGGCAGTGAACTGGACGCTGATTCCACAGAACGACATCTCCTGATCTTGTAGAGTTCCGTGGGTGCTGAGGCTTCTCTGAGCCAGCCCAGCATAGGCTTTAAATCAGCAGCAAGATGGAAGGGCAAGCAGCTGCCCACCAATATGGCTTCCAGAGGGCTGCTCCTTTCAAAAGAAATAGTTGATTTTAAGCCTCTGTTCACACTGGAAACTTTTTAAGCCAGAGGGACTTTACAGGACAGATTGTGGCAGGCAGAATTTGAAGATGGCCTTCAGGATCCCTGGTCCCTGCTCTGCATACCCCTCATAATTCCCTTTGATTGAGTGTGGGTGGGCCTGACCTAATCAGGTGAGCCTTTTGAAAAGTCTAGGAATCAGAGAGAAAAGGAGCCAGAGAGACCCAAAGCCACAGAGATGCTCTCCTGTTGGCCTTAACAGAGGACCCTGCCTTGTTGTGAGCCACGTGGCAAGGAACCATAGATGGCTTCTAGGAGCTGAGAGTGGTCCCTGGCTATGAGCCTCAGTCCCACAGCAGCAAGGAACTGAATTCTGTCAGAAGAACATGAGCTTAGAAGAGGACCCTGAGCTCCAGAAAGGAACCCAGCCATGCTGGCACCTGGATGGCAGCCTTGAGAAACCCTGAGAGGAGAGCCCAAAATTTTCTCTGAAATCTGATCATGTGGTGATAATGGAAATACTTGATTTCAATGTGGGGAGATAGCATGTGGAGTGGCAGCCCACTTCCTGCGTATTTGAGAGTTGGGGTTGCCCAAAGCTAACACCAGAGGCAAAGGCATAGCACAAGTCCAAGGTTGCAGTCAGGGCAGCATAATCTGACTGTGGTTAGAGAGGTAGTCCCGAGATGCTGAACATCTTGTTCAGTTTTTCTTTGTTTTCAGCTTCCATCTTTTTTTTTTTTTTAACATCTTTATTGGGGTATAATTGCTTTACAATGGTGTGTTAGTTTCTGCTTTATAACAAAGTGACTCAGTTATACATATACATATGTTCCCATATCTCTTCCCTCTTGCGTCTCCCTCCCTCCCACCCTCCCTATCCCACCCCTCCAGGCAGTCACAAAGCACCGAGCCGATATCCCTGTGCCATGCGTCTGCTTCCCACTAGCTATCTACCTTACGTTTGTGAGTGTGTACATGTCCATGACTCTCTCTTGCCCTGTCACAGCTCACCCTTCCCCCTCCCCATATCCTCAAGTCCGTTCTCCATGATAAAAAAAAGCCAACTTTATATTTCACATTCTATTTAAGTTGTAAAAAATGAGAAAATATTGAATCAGTTAAGGTTCTTTCTATTGAAAGTGACAAAACTTGATAGAAACTGTCTTAAGCAAAAATGTGAATTTATTGGCTCATGCAACTGAAAGTCTTGGCATGTATTCAGCTTAAGGCATAATTATAACCAAGACACAAACACAGCTCTCAGAGCTTTCATCTCTTAACCCTGCTTTCCTCTGTCAGCTTCAACCAAGGAGTTCTAGCTCTCCCATTGTGGTGGCAGGATGGATGAGCTTGCTTCAGCCTCACAACCTCTCACATTGAGATGGACAAGAAGAATGAGAGTCTTTACTGTAGGTAGATCCTGGAACCTGGCCATTCACTAAGTCCATGTTGGTGGTTAAGAACTCAAGCTCTAAGTGACTTCTTGGGTTCACATCTCTGCTCTGTGTCTTTGGGCAAGTTACTAAACCTCTCTGGGATACATCTATAAAAAGAGATGGTACAAATTATATAGGGTAGATGTGAGGCTTAGATAGGTTTGTGCAGACTGAGTGCTCAGGATATATGCACATAGTAAGAGCCCAGCCAATGTTAGCTACTGTTGTCATATTCCTGCCCTGAATCTGTCAGAGGGGAAGGAGAGGAATGACCTGGACTGATTGCTTGGGCTGGGGTCCTGTGTCCCTGCAGACAACCTAGATGGAGAGAGGAAAATGGGCAGACCCCCACAATAAATTTATGTTATCCTGGGGGGAGACATACCTGTGTTGTAACATTATGACATGAGGGCAGGGATGATCTGGAATGGTGCCAGCTCAACTCACTGTAATTCTACTGACTGCATGTCACTTTCTCTCCCTGTGGTCCTGGAGGAAGAAGCACTCATCCTGTGTAAGAACTGTCCAGAGGGCGCTGGGAGATCAAACTCACCACCCTGTTAACCAGTGACAAACACAGCATAATGTTAAAAACTCTCCAAGCTCAAGAGCATCCCCTGAGCTTGGCTTCCATGGAGACTGCTTCCACCCCTGGGGAAACTATTCAGAATAAGGGCTTCTGAATTATGAAGCTAAGGATGTGAAACAATTTCCACCCAAAGAAAGCTGACAGTCAGCTCATGAGGTGACTCACAAGGCAGGAGTCAGGATCGGGGGATGGAAGTGAGGTTGGGGTGGGCGGGGACACGGGCTCTGATGCTTGTAACTAGAAACTTCTGGAGGAGAGTTATGTAACGTCCTGAGCCTCAGTTTCCTCATCTGTAAAAGGGGACAATACCACTTAACCCACTGAGTTTTTGTAAACCTGACAAGGTGGCGTGTCACCTGGGCTTAGTGAACAGCAGTCTCTGGGGTAGTGTAAATGTGTAGGGTTGCAGCACATCTCTAAGCCTGCGTTAGGAATAATCTTGACCTGTCCATTCGTTCACTTATGAAAAATGGTACCACGCGTGGGTCTGCCTAAGACTGGGGCCCCCAGGATGCATCTCCCCCATTCAAGCCTTCCAACCACAGTGAGCTAGGGGATGGATCTCTGTTCTGAACTCTATTTTCAAGTTAACTGTAAAATCTATCCTCACAGAGGGCTTTACCTATGAGGAAAGCAGTGTTAACCAAACCTTCTCAATTAGACCAGATTACAGAAGAAGCCATACAAATAATCCTTCCCCAGGGGCACCCGATGCTGCTATGACATCATGGTCCCAAGTGTGCCCAGCAACCACCAGCTCAACAAACAGGTCATGGGCACCAGGGCTTCTAGATAAACGTACTCATTGCTCTTCCTGTGGCTTTTAGCCCCATGAATCCATCTCCCCTCTGCAGGATAATTCCACACTCTGATCATTTGGAGGGTGTCCTTCTTGGTTGCTTGTAAGGCTGGTCTTAATTATCTGGGAGTGTGGGTCTTGGGAAGGCTGCTTAAACTCTCTGGGCCTCAGTTTCCCCAACTACAGGCAAGGGAGGAAGCCAAGGTCATCTCTTAGGGCTGTTAGTGCAACTGGGACCAGCAAAGGAGCCATCTCATCAATCCACCAAGTCTGCAGAGCCAGCAGTGACACAGGCTTCCTCCTCATCCTCTGCCTCCTCTTCTTAGCCTGTGGGATGGATTTGAGGGTAAATGAGATAACGTAAGTGAAAGATCTCTGTAAACCAGCAGTCCCCAACATTTTTGGCACCAGGGACTAGTTTCATGGAAGACGATGTAGTGATTCACTGCCGAGAATCCAGAGACGCTCCCACAGAGGGGAGGGGTGGTTCAGGCGGTAATGCGAGTGATGGGGAGCAGTGGGGAGCAGCAGATGCAGCTTTGCTCGCTCGCCACCACTCACCTCCTGCTGTGCGGCCCTGTTCCTAACAGGCCGTGGGCGGCTCGGGGGTTGGGGCTACCTGCTATAAATGAGAGTTCCACGATGTTCCGTCCCTGGCATTCATATTATATTCAAGTACTGTTTGATGACCAATGAACCACAGCACAACAGATTCTCTCCCCAGCAGCAATCAAACAGAGAGGAAAGAGGGGAGGGCGCAATCTCGCTTCCCCAAGTTAGCTTTCCCTAATAGATGCGCTATTTTCCAATCTTTATTTTTCCACGGTCCCATCCTGGAACCTCACTCCAACACGTTGAAAATACACTCAGCGTGGCTGTGCCTTCGCAGCAGGGCTGTGTGCTCATTTGTTTCCTAGAGAAACAGCTTTCATGAACCAACTCGTGGTGGGGGGGTGATATGATGGTGGCACAAATTCGCAACTCATTAAACCATTCACATAGAACACGGTGTGGACCAAACATCTCCCTGAAGAGTCCAGTGTGAAAGAATAAGGAAGACGCAGCCCACATCAGGCCAGATGCGGAATCGCAAACCAAGAGCACACAGTGCAGAAGGTGCTGATTGAGATCTGCGGTTCGGCCCTGTGTTGCAGTAAATTCTGTAATTGTTAATCAGACGGGCATTATCATCCCTGATGACATCCCATTCACCGCAGAGAATCCAGAGACGCTCACCTGTGTGCTCCCTATTACATCTTTTGCAACACAATGCATCCTGAGATTATAATTCCTAGTTATGACCCTGCATTTTTATTCCCTTCTGCCTGCACGCACCACCAAGAAACACACGAGCCTTTTCAGATGTAAAATAACGTAGAAGAAAACCGTGCTTATTGTGGGGTTTCAGATTGATGGTAATTAGGACTCCCTATGCTCTCGATTAATGCATGTTTATAAACACGCCAAGGGCTTGCCTCCTGTGGTGCCTGCAGGAAACAGGGACTCGGTCCTGACGTAACCACATTGACACGGAGGCTCGCTCTTTGGAACCAAAGCCAGTCATCTGAAAGAGGCTTACCACTCTTCTCTGACTCAGGAGGGTCTGTTGTAGGTCCGCCAGATCCGAGAGGGAAGATGGAAGCAAACATGGACCTAGAGTCTCAGTGTTGTGTGGGCATGTCGTGGTCACCGGCTGACTCAGAGACGTCTGAGAGTTTCACCCAAGATACAATTTCACCCTCGGCATGAAAACAGCCATCTCAAGGGCCCGATACTGAAGAGTGATAAAGATCTGAAGGAAGGTCCTCCTAAACTGCTGATCTTGGAGCAGCTCACTGAAACCTGTTTGCTTATTTAGGAAACGTATCCGTCGGGGTTCGACCAGAGAAATGAAACCAGTAGGAGGTAGAGCTACATCTCCATCCATATCTGTAGCTACACCTCTCTGTCTCTATCCAGATTCTTATCTACACATCTATATCCACATCTGTGCAGATACCTATATCCACATCCTTATCTAGATACAGACAGAGGTGTATAAACGTATGGATATGGACATGGATATATATTTTCTATCTCTAAAAAAGATATATTGATAGATATGTAGATAGATTGATATTTATGTTTCTGTGTTAGTCAGTTCAGGTTACTATATATAACAAAATACCACAGACTGGGTGGTTTATATGCAACAGATATTTAGTTCTCACATCTCTGGCAGCTGGAAGTCTAGTATTGGGGTGCCAATGTGGTCGAGTTCTGGCGAGAGCCCTCTTCCAGGCTGCAGGTGACTGTCCATTCCTGCATCCTCATGTGGTGGAAGACGGGAGAACATTCTCTGGGGTCCCTTTTATAACAGCACTTATATCATTCATGAGGGCTTCACCTCCATGGTCTAATCACCTCCCCAACCCCCCATCCCCACCCATACCATCACACTGGAGGATAAACAGGTATTATAGCTCTATAGCTATATCATAATATCTATCTATATATATCTATATCATAAGATCTATCTTGTGTATATGTACCATAAGATATAGATATCTATATAGATCTAGACATATTATATCTCTCTATCCATGTCTATAGATCATATTTTTATACCTATATCCATATTAATATCTACATATCATATCTCTATATCCATATCTATACAGATATCTATCTCTCTACTCTCTCTATATCTTTGTCTATCTATATATGATTTCTATATTGATTATTATATACATACATCATATATGTATATCTCTATATCCATATATATATGGATATGTATATAGAGATCTATGTCTATCAATAGATATAAAGATAGAGAAAGATCTAGATGGAGATAGAGAAATATATGGATATACATGTATACTATGAGGTTTATTTCAAGGAATTGGCTTCTGCCATGGTGGGGCTGGCAAGTTGAAATTCATAGGCAGGCCGTCAGGAAGGGCAGGCGGGGACTCGCAGGTGAGGACTCTCAGGTGGGAGCTGACACTGCTGTCCACAGGCAGAGCTGCTTCGTCCTCAGGGAAAGCTCAGTTCTGTTCACAAAGGCTTTCAACTGATTGGACCAGGCCCACACAGATTACGAGGATAATCTCCCTGATCGAAAGTCACCTCACTGTAGATGTCAACCACATGTACAAAATGCCTTCACAGCAGCAGCTAGATTCGTTTTGGCTTGAATCACTGGGAACTCTAGCTTAAAACTAACCATCGGGCTTCCCTGGTGGCACAGTGGTTGAGAGTCCACCTGCCGATGCAGGAGACACGGGTTCGTGCCCCGGTCCGGCAAGATCCCACATGCCGCGGAGCGGCTGGGCCCGTGAGCCATGGCCGCTGAGCCTGCGCGTCTGGAGCCTGTGCTACGCAACGGGAGAGGCCACAACAGTGAGAGGCCTGCGTACCGCAAAAACAAACAGACAAACAAACAAACAAAAAAAAAACTGACCATCAAACTGACCATCACAGGAATGAATAGAAGATCTCTCATTCTGTTGGAGAAGGTGGTAGGTGCGTTGGGAAGTTAAATATAGAATAATTTGGGGAGGAATTTCCACCAACTATACAGAGTATTGAGTGTGTTATGGGTGTCTCACTAAATCAACACCAGCTATCTAGGAGCACGCACCCATGCACTAGCCCATGAACCATGACTACCCATGTACCAGGCACTAGTTCACAGACCCACACACTACCCTGTGCACTCATGCACTACTCTATGCACCACACATTGGTCCATGCACCTAGCCCACGTGCTAGCCCATGAACCACATACTAGTTTGTGCACCATGCACTGGTCCATACACCATATATCCATGCACCACGCACTAACCCATGCACCAGCCCATGCCCCACTAGCTCTGTCCTCCACCCTTGTGGGCTTGTCTTATTGAACCATCCACAACTCTAGGAGGGAGACCCCATTTCATCCCCACTTTCCCGATGCGAAAACACAGGTGAAGTGGTGTCTCCAGGGTCCTATGATTAACTCATGACAGAGACAGGATTTGAGCCTAGGATCCCTGGCACCTGAGTTTTTAATCCCTCTTTCACAAGATTTCCCAGTGATCTTTGCATTTTGAGACAATCCTGTATTATTCTTGAGAGTCAACACTGATGTTGCCAATGACCCCCCTGTGATGTTTTGACTCACCATTTTGCCTCTCCAAGCCTGTTTCATCATATGGAAAGTGGGGGTGTTGTCCCCATTTTAGGCCGTCCCTATTTGCTAGATGGCTTGAAGGTTTAGGAGGTATCGAGTGTGTAGATATACTTCTGTAAACTGTGCAAAATGGGAGGGATTCTTTTTCCTTAATTCTCATCTGAATAATTTTACTAACTACTACCTCTGTGTTCAGCTTGGCTTGATGAACTGCCCTGTGTAAACAGGCAACAACAGTTCCGTGGAACATGAGTGTGATTAAAAAATGCCATCTCTAAAATGCATTTATTTTCAGCCAAGGTTGGAGAGAAGTCCTCCACCATTCACTTTTTTTCTGTTGCCTAGTTCCCTCTTTCCCCCTCTCCTAGAATGGGGGGCTCTGGAGACGCCCAAGCAGAGCCTGATGGCCTCTGTTACAACTTGTCCTGGCTCACAGCCCCATTCCTAGGAATGTTCTCTGTCCAAGCTCAGCCACCTGCATCTTGCAGAGGCCCCAGAGGCCCCTTGTTCAGAACCTGACCATCCACACGACTTGTCATGGGGTTCTGTCCCCACCATGCTTCAGGGAACCCATCACCCTTGGGTTTCCTTCTCCTGGTCTTGGAGCATTCTATGTCCAATGTTTGTGCCATTTCCTTGTCTCTCTAATGGCAGTCTGCAGTATCTTTCGTTCCTTCCAGGAGAACACAACCCTGATGGGTTTCCCCCTTCAAAACAGCTCAGGGTAGCATCACACATTGCCCTCCTCCACAGGACTGCTTCCCTGGGAAGAGCGGAGCCGTCATCTTTAGAAAAGAAAGAGGTGCTTTCTCTTACTGCCCCTGCTCCCTTGCCTCCTTTTTCTCTCTTCTTGCTTAGTCCAAAACACCCCTTCTTTTTTTTAGTGGGCAGATCACCCTGTCACATCTTTTTGTGTAGACACACAGGCATGGAGAGTTGAAGAGGCGAGGTTTGCTCATGTACATCTCTCACCCACAACGTTTTCAGTGGAACCTGAAAGTGAGGATGAAGCCCATTTGAGGAGTTCTCTGAGGGAGCCTGTTACTATGGAAGCTCCAACTTGGCATCACATGGAAATACCTGCCTCCCTTGAAATCTGCCTGACAGTGATGCTCAGCAGAAAATGTGCGGCACGGTAAAATGGGTTTTGAACATTTACAGAGGGACCGTGATAGCCGTGCCTGCTAATTAATTGTGCACAAACACTCAGAGGGGCACCTGGTAGACAAGTCTGCAGGTAATGGCCTTTTGACAAATTCCCTTCAACTCAATTTTTTCCAGGGAAGTCTTTTTTTCAGTAAATAGAATAAGAGAAGGAGAGGCAGTTCATTTAGAGCTGGCTGCTCTGGGTACCTATTAGTTGAACCCTCACTGAAATACTTCTCTCTCCTCCTCATTAGTGTGACAGGAACAGGACCTCGAGTGCCACCTGGCCTGCCTCGTGTGCTCAGGCAAATCCCTCGGGGCTGTCCGTCTCTAATCAGTGAAAAGCATGTCAGGAGCTTCCATATTAGCACGATCCACTCTCCCGGGGGCTGCCATCCGAGACCACTAAGGGGCTCACCGACAGTGGCTGGCAGGGACTGGATCCCAGTTCAGTCTCTGGAAGGAGACTTCTGCAGAGCTCAGAGACACGGGACGTGGAGTTTGGGTCCTGAGCCCTCCGAGGCTTCCAAGGAGACAGAGAAGAAGCACCGGGGCCCAGTGAGCTCTTGGTGCAAGGTCACCGAAATTTGTCACATTAAAGGAGACCAGTGAAAGCGGGGATTGAAACTTCAGGGGACAGGGGAATCAGGCAGAGGGAACGGCATAAATGGGGGAAGCCCTGAGCACCTGTCTGGATGGAGGTGGCTCTGTCATCAGGACCCTGGGCAGGCCCTGGTGAGGAACTTTCCAGAAGCAGACTGGGATGCACCAGGCCCCTCACACCCACCCCCTAGGGTTTGGGTCCTTCCCAGTGGGGGTGAGCAGTGTGATGGCACAGCCCATGGGGACCCAGAGGCTGAGGCAGAGCAGAAGTCAGGCAGGTGGGCGGGGAAGGTGGAGGCCTCTCCCCGTGCAGGGGAACATGGGGTCAATGGCACAGGGACCTGGGGGTGGTGGTGGTGCCAGGGGCCTGACCTGGAACACAGCAAACAGAGCAGTAACTCTGGGCACGCTTTCTAGTCCTTCCCTTAAAGCCCCTGGGATAGAGTGAGGGGAAGCTAATGTCTGGGAAGGGAGGCAGTGGCCCTTTGGGAACCAGTTAGCAAGATCAGGGCCATAATGGTCCTCAAAGGGTCATTGTCCCACAAGGGTCCTAAGCCTGCCTGGGCTCCTCTATGATGAACATACAAGTGGAAGACTTGGGTTATGTTGTGGGTAGAATTGTGTCCCCCCCCCCCCCCCCCGCCAAATTCACATATTGGAGTTCTAATCCCGAGGACTGCAGAATGTGACCTTATTCTGAAATAAGGTCGTTGCAGGTGTAATTGGTTGAATTAAGATGAGGTCATACTGGAGTCAGAGGCCCTAATCCAATGTGACTGGTGTTCTTATCAAAGGGGGACTTGGACACAGATGCTCAGACAGGGAGATGCCACGTGAACGTGAAGGCAGAGACCGGATGATGTGTCCACAAGCCAAGAAGCACCGAAGACGTCAGCAGAACCTGGGGAGCTGGGCGACGGGCCCTGGAAGATCCCCCTCAAAGGCTCAGGTGACCCACCCTGAATCTCAGACTTCCAGCCCTTGGAGCTGGGAGAGGATAGGTTTCACAAGTTTGAGCAGCCCATCTGGGGGCTTGTTGGGAGCTCTGGGGTCTGATTCAGGTTAGACCCGGAACAAACCCTGAGACTCATCCTTCAGTGTTGGTGGTTGGATCACAGCTGCTGAAGGACCACACTGGGCATCACCACCCCAGTGTCCATGGGCTCAGGAGTGGCAATAAGGTCACGGGCTGGGGTGAGGGGGGAAGTGAGCAGCCAGGCCAGGATGTGGCTTTCCAGGCCTCGGGAATTCCACAGGAGACCGTGGAATGCAATGCATCCCCTTGGGGCTGCAGGCTCTCTCCCAGTGCTTTCCCTTTGATTCTCATCACACTGTGGTAAAGAAAACAGAACAAGTGATCTTATGAAGACTGTGAAGGCCTCAGTCCCACAGCCACAGAGCAGAGAAGGGATTCCACCTTCTAGGGATGTGACTGCCATCCCCAGTGCATCACACCCGCTGCTCCGCTGGCCCTGGGTCTCTATTGGAAGGTGAGAGCCTTCAAATCAGTGACATTTCTCCAGGGGAATTTCAAATGATGAATTGTTTAGTAGGTGAAATCCACTTCCTCCATAATTGGAAACACAAACATAAGTGATTATAGACTGATTTCTAGCAACTTGGCAAATTTAAGGAGCACACCAATCTGCTGGAATGGAGGCTGGCGTTGGGGGCTTTGCCTGTTCATGGTGGATGCAGGGGCTGTGCAAGGGCTGCACAGAAGGGTGGGGTCCCAGAGGGCACTGTGCTGGCCCAGTGTGGCCCTGGATGTATGATTCCACTGTCAGGGAGATGATTTTAAAACTCAGACCCAAGAACGTGGCTGCCACAGACACACAGATGGGCCGTCTTCAACCACCCCGAAGACCCAGGATTTGTTACCTGTATGTCCCTGTGCTCCAGCCCACACACACACACACACACTCGCACATGTATGCACACACACACCCATGCACACTCATACACATGCACACAGACACACATGTACTCATATGCACACAAGCTCCATCACACACACACTCATGCACATCCGCACTCCACACACACTTCTTCTGTCACCCTGTCCTTCCTCCGTGCTGTCTCCCCACGATCTTCACTTAGCTCTGCGGGGTCAGGACCCCTGTGCAATCACAGAGATGCAGAAGTGGTGGTGGTGTCGCCTCCATTTACTGGGTGGTCCTCACATGACCAGGCTTTGTCATATCAGCTCAGTTTAGCCCTTCTCATGGAAGGCAAGGGAATCTGTGCTTTTGAGATGCAAAGTGTCGTGTCCATGGTTGTGCAAGCTCACTCAAGGTCATACAAGGTCGTGAATCTCCTTGTCCCAGAGCCAGTATATGTGTCAAATCAATGCCCCTTGGAGGCCCCTGAACCATTGGCCTTGTTGAGTCCCTGAACTCATCCCCACACTTGCTCTTTCAGTTTTCCAGAGAATGGCTGATGGGTAAACCGATTCCTGCTCAGGACTTTGGGCCCTTCTGGGTCCCACCCCACACCCTTGCCTGTACTTAGGAGGGGTCACTGAAGTTTTATATCCCTGCCTTGTCAACTCCAATGGACTCTGGCAATGCCATTTCTTCTGCTGTGTTTACAAGTGTGAAGCAGAGGCCAGTGTCTAAGCCCAAGGAATTAATCTGCAATGGAGAATTCCAAGTTTTGAGAAGATTTCCAAGGAAGTCTGGATGACAATGTTTGATTTAGTGACTGCATGCCTTCCTGTCTAGCTCCCAACATTGTAATACCCACTGACCGAGCCACTGGCTTCCCCTCTTGTGACTTAAAATCGATGCCTCTCCTTATCCCTCCTGCTCACTCACCCCTCCTCAGACCTGCATCTCAGCCACCCAAGGAGGGAGTCAGCTGGAGATTCCTTAGGGAACCTCCAGCTCAGGGATTCCGAGATGGGTACTCTTACTCCAAAAGGTCCTCTCACTGGATCTGCAAAGGTGCCAGGCCTCCGAGCAGCAGTGCTGTCCCCACGTGCCCACCTGCCCAGAGGCTTACCCAGGCTTCCTCCAAAATGGCGCCCTGCATCCTTCTCCTTTCTCAACCCAAGGACACCACCTGGAACTAACCCCAGGGAGATTAGACCCTGCCTGTCACACATTTAGACAACAGTGTAATAACCATGTGTCAACTGAAGGCACAGAAGTGATTAAGAAGAGAAATCAAAGTGAGAATGATTTTTAACAGCTCTGTGTTGCTAAAGCCTTGGTCCTTAGTTTGGTCTCCAGTATATATTATTGCAAATCTCACTCTCTCTCTGCGTCCCTCTAATGGAAGAGTCTGTCTGGGTTTGCCTGGATTTTTAAAGTAGAAATTTAAGTACAATATCTGAAGCATTTAGCCTTACTTACAGCAACACGAAAACTCCAATTATCAATTAGAACTGATAAAGTTTTATAGACTGTTCTCTTTATTAGAGCCATATTGCAGCTAATTCTAGAGAACGATTTCTTGGAAATGTCCCTGGGTTATGGTTTCGCTGACTCCATTTTGCAGAAGATTTAAGATTCCAGTGAGAGCCAGCCTGAGCGTGGAGCAGGGCTCGCCACCGCCATCCCTGAGCGGCCTGGACGGTTGGTTGGCTCTCACGTGGGGCTTGAAAGAGGACCACAGACGGGCCCTGTGGACAAACCAGGCCCCCAGTTAGGTGATTTACCAACTCCTTTATGTGTTTGGTTTAGGTCTTCTGTCACTGCAAGGTGCACCCTTAAGTACCTGCTGAGAGTCTGCGAAAACAGGAGGAAGCAGCATCCTTCACAACTTCAGGCCAGCATCTCTGCAGCCGAGGCCTCTGCGGGACACATCGGCAAACCCACCATTCCCAGCCCTGGGAACCCTCTGAGAGGCCCACGAGAGGCAATCTCACACCACCTGGAGCTGCCTCTGAACATCTAGCAGCTCTGCTCGTCTTCATCTCGCGGCATCTGCTCTGCACCCGTCATGCTTCCAGCTTGAAGCCGTCGGGCTTCCACCCCAAATGCAAAACCTGCTGAGCCAGTGGACGGGAGCAGCGCCAAAGGAGCTGGTCTTGGAGCCAAGACTTCTGAGAAGACCCCTTACTCATCCATATCTGACAACACCAAAGAGTACATCATCCCTGGTTTCCAGGGGAGGAACTGACACTCGGGAAGGCTCAGGGCTTGCTTGAGATGTCAGAGCAGGACTCAGACTTGAGTTTTCTCTGCATGGAGTCTGGACTCTTCCACGGTGCCGAGATGCTGGCAGAATCACATAGAGATGCTCCCTTTTTAAACGGAGCGTTCTGGTCATGGCATGTCTGTTCCAGTCCCAAGGTCTCGGCTGGGCTCCTGGGTGGCCCGGGCCACGTCCACATGTCTATAAATGCTGGAGCTAATGGCTTTGTTCCCACACTCCTTACATGGCTGATTAGTAATTAGGACTGAGCTAAAATTAACTCACTGTCCCCAGAGCCCAGCACAGCCAGGCTGGGCTCATTGGCTGGTGGGTGGTGAGTGAGTCAGCCTCCAAGGGGAGATGGAGAGCTTAGTTCATTCACTCATTCATTCAATATACTGTCACTGAGTTCTAGGTCGATATAACCTCTGTCATCAGGATCCCTAGAATGTGTGCAGGGTTGTCCCACCACAGAGTAAAAGAAGGGCTGGGTCTTGATCTGGGATTCTTCCACCTCCCCAGACCTCCCACCATCCCACCATGCAGGCAGCTCAGCAGTGGTGGCTGGGAAGATGGGAGAAAACCTAACCTCCTTTAAGAGAAAAGGGAAGTTGTTAAATCTGGCCAACATGACAGGATGTGCTGGGCGTGGCAAGACCAAGATCAAGCCCCCACTCACCCCCCAAAGTGATGGGCTGGGGAGGAGATCCTCGAAGACTGTTTCCCAGCAAATTCTGTGGTTGCCTGAGTCCAAGGTAGTTGACCTGCAGTGCCCTGCAGTGGGATCTGCATTGAGGGGTGGTCTAGAGTGGGGGTCCCCAGCCCCTGGGGGCCTGTTAGGAACTGGGTGGCACAGCAGGAGGTGAGTGGTGGTGAGTGAGTGAAGCTTCATCTGCCATCGCTCCCCATCTCTCGCGTTACCACCTGAACCACCCCTCCCCACCAGCCCCATCTGTGGAAAAATTGTCTTCCACGAAACTGGTCCTTGGTGCCAGAAAGGCTGGGGGCCACTGGTCTAGAGACTATGCCTTCCTCTTCCTGGGTGGTCTGTGGTGCAGTTCTCTCCTTGCTGGGGTGTCAGTGGGAGACACCAAACTTTTGCTGGCTGCAGTCCTACAGGGCAGCAGTGGAAAGGAGTTTGCTATTAAGTGAAGCTGAAATCTTAAACAAGTCCCAAGGGATATGAGAGAGGAAGGGAAGAACCGGGAGTCTGGGTGACAAACTGCAGGAAGGGAGGGAACGATCAGAAGGCGACAGCCCTCTCCTGCCACAGACATTAGTGCCCCACCTTCTCTTAGGTGTTGGCAAGGCTGATTTACCGGTGGTCAAGGTCAGCTCACTCACCAAGGCCAAAAGGGGAAAATCCACTTAGGTCTTGTCAAGTATAGCGAGAGGACACACAGTTCTTGACCATGAACCAGACAAGATCACACACCTGGAGTTTCATAGAACCAGACAAATGGAGAAACCTTCTGCAAGTGGGATGGGGGCTCAAGTTCTAGGGGCATTTGTTCTAGGGGACCAGCCTGGGTCATTCCTCCAGCCTCTGGAAGCTTCCTTGGAAAGTGGGGAGCAGAGGGATGCCCAGTGCAAATCCCACTGCATGTTTCCACTCATGGCAAACAAAACTCCACCTTGCATCTTAGCAAATAAATTAGTGGCGAGGTAGGAACTTGGAGCTGGGAACTTGGCTTCCCATTGATCGAGAGCTTCATCCATATTCCTAAAATTCCAGAGGTGAAGCCCTTCCATGTGATCCTTGTGAATTTTCCTCCCCTTGCCAGGCTAAGTCTGGCTCCATCCCAATGGATTTTCAGTAGAAATCTTCAACCCTAAGTGACCAAGTTCTCTGAGCTTCTATAAGATGACAGATCATGGCCAGACCAGAGAATGAAGCCCCTGTCTGTGAGAAGATGGACTTTTTCTCTTTAGCCCAGGGGTCTGGCCTGTTACAGTGTTAACATGTTCAAGGCCTATCCTCCTAGTAAACACATGCTAAACTAATAAAGAAGATGTGGTACATAGACACAATGGAATATTACTCAGCCATAAAAAAGAATGAAATAATGTCATTTGCAGCAACATGGACAGACCTAGAGCTTATCATACTAAGTGAAGTAAGTCAGACAAAGAAGACAGATACCATATGATATTGCTTATGTGGGGAATCTAATTTTTAAAAATCGATACAAATAAACTTATTTACAAAACAGAAACAGATTTACAGATTTTGAAAACTCATTATGGTTACCAAAGAGGAAACTTCAGTGGGGGGAATAAATCAGGAGTTTGGGATTAACATATACACACTACTATATATAGGATAGATAACAAACAAGGACCTACTGTATAGCACTGGGAACTCTACTCAATATTCTGTGATAACCTATATGAGCAAAGAATCTGAAAAAGAATGAATATGTGTATATGTGTAAGTGAATCACTTTGCTGTACAACTGAAACTAACACAACATTGTAAATCAACTATACTCCAATAAAATAAAACAAAAACCAAAACCAAAAATGAACAAATAAAAAATAAGATAGTCCAGAATTGCAAGCTCGTGGCCTTCGAGTTGCACAGAAGACCTGGGCGTGCTTCTGGGCATGGTGAAAGGGGGGAGGGGCCCTCAAGGAGCTTAGATGGACACAAACCCCCAAGGCAAGGGGGAAGACTGTGGAAGGCACCACACCCAGGAGATGACCCACACATGTCCCAGAAGCCGGAATACAAAGGGTGAGGGAGCAGTGTTCAAACCCAATTCATCACTTGTAGGTACAACAGCAGCTCTCCCATCAGCCAGCGGAGGACGAAAAGACAGGGATGCGGAGATTCCACGTGGCGACCCAGTGGGAATTGCGCTGCCCAAGGATTGAGGGTGGAAATTCAGGGGTGACAGAGAACAGAGCATCTCCACCTTAATTATCATCCCCAGAACCCCAAGACCAAAGAGGCCACATCTGGCCCTTTTCATTTAGAGACAGTTTCAGGGGCCAGATCTTAACGCGTGAGTTGGAAAGATGCCTTTGAAGGTCTCGCTAACGAAGGTGCAAAAAGGTGTTTTTATTTAGAAGTGTAGCTCATCTGATCAGGCCACGTAGGACCTAGAGGGGGCGGGCAAACAGGGCAGCTTCTCCCCTAATTACTACTTTTGCTCCTTTTAAGCTGCAGGGGCTTGGCGCTGAGACCCCGCCTTCAAGCGAAGGTCAGAACCTTCAGTCCTAAGGGCCTCCCAAGATGTACCTGGCAGGACAGGAAACTCTAATGAGTTTGTGTTGTTCTGTCTTATTCATCAGGAACAGAAGGCATTTCAGTCTCTTCTTTGGGGGTGGGATGATTTGCTTCCACATCCCTCCCAGGGGTTCCGAGATGCTCCACAGACTGGCTTCCCAATGTGCAGATGTGGGGTCACTGGCTGACCTTCTTCCCCAGAGCTGTGTTCCTTTATGTTGATCCCAGGCCGTCCGAGAAGCGTGTAGTCAGCCCTCTCTCTGAAAGGGTGTTTGCGAGATGAGTGACCATGGGGAGGGTCAGGGGAGACTCTTCCTCAGGGTCAGCATGAGAGCATCAAGGAGGTACCATGGAGATGGGGGTGGGGATGGAGGTGGGGCAGCGAGACCTTCTTCTAATTTGACTCAAAGGCCTGGGGAAGAGTGTGGAAAAGCCAGTGCATCCCCCATGCAGACATCTTCCGCTGGTTGTTTCCAGACATCCGGCAGGAAAGCAGATTAGAGAGAGGCCCCCCTTCTAATATCGCAGGCCAAGGGGGCCTAGGCAAGAAGCCAGAAAGAGGACCCTGGAATTCGGGGGCACAGGGCAAGCCCAGGGTCTCTGCCTTATGGAGCTTTGAGGCTAAGATGCTTGCTCCACAGACGAATGGATTAGCCGTGCCTTTCTTGTTGTTTTAATTTCACTTATTTAAAATGTGGACTGATGAGCCCAAAACATGTTACCCTAAACAATGGCACCTTGAGATATTGAACATTTAAACTGAAGAGACTTGAGAAACGGCAGGGGCAGGAAGGATTCTCTGACCTCCCCCTGAAACAGGTCAGGAGGCCCTCCTGTGAGAGGTGTCCTACCCAGGCCCAGAGGACAGGAGCATCCTCATCTCCAAGACAAAGAGACACTGAGACGAATCTGAAGGTACATGATTCTCTAGGTCCCCCTGTTGCTTCCCTCCCCTGAGCTCAGAGCCCTTCGTTCCATCATGATTTTCATGACTTTTCCTCCTTCCTCAAACCTGTGCTCAATGCTCAGCCATCACTACTTACGTAGGTCTTCATTTCCTCATGAAGTCTGTCATGTCACTCAATACCTACATTACGTACATTTGTCTAGTTTTCTCTCACTAATCTGCCTTCCGTTACAGACCACAGCTGAGAACCTAAAAGGATAGAAGGAAATATTTTTGTTTCCTCCCCTACAGGGTTGCGTATTCCCTCCTTACTGGTCATTTATTCTCTTAAATAATTTTGTTGGCTCTGTCCCTCCTACAGCTGGCATGGCTGCCACTTTTTCTCAAGGAGAAGGACCAAGCTTCCTGCTGGGTGGGCGGTGGCCGTGGTGCACAGACCTTACCGCACATGCCCCAAGAACCCCAAGTTCCCATCACGATCGACTCCTTGTTCAGCTGGGGAGCTGCAGAATATCTCTTAGTTCCTTTGTGCCTCTGTGATCTCATCTACACCGTGCATATAATAATAACCCGCATCTTATGGGGCTGTGAGGAGTTAGTGAGTTAATGTACCTACAGAGCCAAGATCCGGCCTGGTGAGAACTAGGTATGGGTTCTTGAGATTGAACTCTCCTTGTAATACAAGGAGGAAATGGGGACTATAACAAAGGAGCGGGGTCAGGGAGTGGTGGGTGGTGGGGTCAGTGGTAGAAACTTACTAAGAGGGAAGGGCAATTCTTCACTGAACCCACCTAACAGGATTCTCACTGAAGGTAGGCCAGGGTGAGCAGATTACTACCTGGGGGATGAAGAATGTGGTCAGATGTGGACGGTGGGGGCTCTAGCTAAACCAACTTGATAAGATTCTTGCTAAGATCGAGTCCTGCAAGGACAGGAAGTCCCAAAGTCGTGGCCTCCTTGGGGGGAGGGTGCAGAGGGGCCTGACAAGACCTGGTCAGGGAAGACTCTTTGTCAGACAGAAATCTGCATAATTATGTTTCAGAGCAGTTACTTGGCATCAGCTCCGTGCAGCTTTTGACTCGTTTTGTAACCACTGATTTTTGAGCACCTACTGTGTGCCAAACCCTTGCCCCGAGTGCACCTCCGCTACATGCATTAGCTGTTTGCTCCTCCCTGAGTCCTGGAAGGCAAGTACTGCAGGGTGATGCCCAGGAGACTGAGGTCTGGAGGGGTTAATTCCCATTAGAAAGAACCTGGACCAAGACTCTTCAGGTTATCAGCAGAGATCCAAGGTCCTGTCCTGGAAAATCAGGTGGCCCAGCAACCCTCCTCTTTCTGACCTTGTGGAACAGTGAAGACAGGTCTGCAGAACCTCCCATGGCTGCTCTGAGGACCTGTGGTGTCCAAGCCGGGTGGCGGCTGCTGTAGGGAAGCAGGTTTCTGGAATCCCATCCTTTCGGCAAATGCTGGACTATACAAAACTCTTTGAACTGCGTGTACTCATCTTTAAATATGCTAACGAGTGCTGGGAGAGGGTTGAGATGTGGGGTTTTCAAGTGGATTTGACTACAGAACATTATTTTTATGGGATCATCTCCTCACTGTTTTCCAAAGAAAAATGGTTGGGAAATGCTGTCCTGAATGCCCTCGAAGGTCCTCTGCAGCCATAAAATCTCTTTGATCTGAATAATGTCATGCATCTAAGAAAATACACGGTAAAAGAAAAAGAGTAAAAGGCACATCAGCTTTTCTTCCCCACAGATGGCACAGGGAGGGTGAAATGAATGACTGTCTTTCCTGGACCCTCCAGCATCTCTGCAACTGGGCAAACGACTCTGTAGAGCCATCATCTCGTGTCACTTGGACAAGATCCATCATCGGTGGCATTTCAGCCTTCCTCCTGGGCCTCAGCATTGTGGTTTGAAAAACAGGCCTGCGTTAATTGTTTGAGTCTATGGTTTCGCTCCTATTCCCCCAAGCAGAAGACAAGGGCCATTGCCTTCACTTCATGGCAACAGTTGTCAAAAAGACAGCTCTCCCCCAGAATGTCGATTCTGCTTCTCCTGCCCTGTGAGTTTTCCATCTACAAGAACCACTGAAAGCCGTTTGGCAGTTGAGTGCCTGGGATCTCAATGAGAAAATCTGCTCAAGATTAGCAGGATGGAAAGAGGTTTACAATTTTGGCAGGAGCCTGATTATGTAAATCAGGAAGTGCCCTGCCCAGGCCCTGGAGGCCTCCAAAGCTCATCAGGTGTGCTCAAGAAAAGAAGCTGAGTGTGTTCCCGTATACTAAAGGTCAACCCCAAAGTGGGTCTGTAGAATCTCACTGGTGGATGCAGCTCTTCCAGTCCACGCTGGTTTCCGGACTGCCCTCTAGATGTCTGATGGAAACGTACTTCCAGAAATCCACTATACTCCAATAAAAATTTAAAAAGAAAAAAAAAGTCATTGGAGGCTATTGTGAACTTAAATATAAATAAATAAATAAATTTATAAGAAACGACAATAAAAAAGATATACACTCCTATATTAAATAAATATTTTGCTATTTGTGCATCAAATGGAATTTACCAATCAATCTTATATTGTAATCTAAAATAAAATGAAAAGGAAAGTACCATTCAAGTTGAAATGGGTTAACTGGAATTATTAACTAAACTAATTATTGGCAGTAAAAAAGAAAAGAAAACTAACAAAAGAAAAGAACTTCCAGAGAGTGCAACCTGCAGGGCTGGCAGTGAATTCTGACAGTTTTTTTTGAGAAATGTCACCAATGTCATACCAATCAATGGGTAAAACATAGGACCCTAAAATATACATGGGCCAAAGACACAAGCAGGTAACTCACAAACACGAACAAATGACTAGAAAAGTGCCCAACAGCCTTGGAGATCAAAATGCAGATGAAATAATGAGACATAATGTATATGTGTTAATGTGTACATGTTTGCCTATCAAATTAGAAATGACCACATACATTCCTAGTAACCAGTGAGTGAAATGATTAGTCTTCCTCATCACTAGGGGGTACATAAACTGATTTGGGGGGACAATCTATCAAAGATTTTGTGAAGCCTAGTCAAAAGAATAGTTAACATTTACCAGACATCAGGTTGAAATCTAAGTGCTATAGACACTCTTGAATATGTACCCCTCACAAATACTCAACATGGTGTGTGTAGTATCATCTTTATCCTCACCTTCTGGGTCGAGAAACAAAAAGAGAAAGACTTCAAGTAATTGGCCCAGGGCTACAAAGAGAGTAAGTGACAGAATTTGAACTCAAGACACATAGCCCCAACCACTTCACCTTACTGTTCTGTGTGACTTACTCATTGGTTCCACATCTATGAAGGAGCCTAAATACACACTCACACACATCTTTGACACTAATGTTCACCAGTTTATCTATGATAGTGAAAACTTGGAAATAACTCAAAGGAATAATACTCTTTTTGTTTTTAATCTAGAATTTCAGGTTATGGATGCACACAAACACACTAATCTCCAGTGCCTGCCTAAATCCTACTAAAAAGGATGGTAAGTGGATATTTTCAATAATGCACAAGATCACAAGGACAAAGAGAAGAGAAAAGGAGACAATACATTATTGTGGATGCTGAGAGGAAGAAAGAAGTGTTAACAGACTCAGCCATCCAAGAAAGCAGAATCCAATCAGCAGTATAAGAAACACAAAAAAGAAAGAGTGGTTCAAGATGGCGGAGTAGAAGGACATGCTCTCACTCCCTCTTTCGAGAACACCAGAATCACAACAAATTGCTGGAAAATCATCAAAAGGAAGACACTGGAACTCACCAAAAAAGATAACCCACAGGCAAAGCTAAAGAAGAAGCTGCAATGAGATGGTAGGAGGGGGTGCTATCACGATAAAATCAAATCCCATAACTGCTGGTTGGGTGATTCACAAACTAGAGAGCACTTACATTACAAAAGTGAACCAACTGCAGTGAGGGTTCAGAGCTATACGTCAGGCTTCCCAACCTGAGGGTCTGGCAATGGGAGGAAGAATTCCTAGAGAATCAGACTTTGAAGGCTAGCAGGATTTGATTGCAAGACTTTGGCAGGACTGAGGGAAACAGAGACTCTGCTCTTGGAGGGCACACACAAAATAGTGTGTACATTGGGACACGGGGAAGGGGCAGTAACCCCATAGGAGACTGAACCATACCTACCTGCTAGTGTTGGAGAGTCTCCTACAGAGGCAGGGACAGCTGTGGCTCACCAAGGGACAAGGACACTGGCAGCAGAAGTTCTGGAAAGTACTCCTTGGCATGAGCCCTTCCAGAGTCCGTCATTAGTCCCAACAAAGAGCCCAGGTATGCTCCAGTATTGGGTGGCCTCAGGTCAAACAACCAACAGGGAGGGAACACAGCCCCACCCATCAGCACACAAGTAGATTAAAGTTTTACTGAGCTCTGCCCACTAGAGCAACGCCCAGCTCTACCAACCACCAGTCCCTCCAATCAGGAAACTTCCACAAGCCTCTTCGATAGCCTCATCCACCAGAGGGCAGACAGCAGAAGCAAGAAGAATTACAATCTGCAGCCTGTGGAACAAAAATCACATTCACAGAAAGATAGACAAGATGAAAAGGCACAGGGTGATGTACCAGACGAAGGAACAAGAAAAAACCCCAGGAAAAAAAAAAAAAAAAAAAAAAACGAAATGAAATGGAGATAGGCAATCTTTCAGAAAACGAATTCAGAATAATGATACTGAAGTTGCTCCAGGACCTTGGAAAAAAAAATGGAGGAAAAAATCGAGAAGATGCAAGAAATGTTTAACAAAGATCTAAAAGAAATAAAGAACAAATAAACAGAGATGAACAATACAATAACAGATATGAAAAATATACTAGAAGGAATCAATAGCAGAATCACTGAGGCAGAAGAAGAGATAAGTGACCTGGAAGACAGAATGGTGGAATTCACAGCTGTGGAACAGAATAAAGAAAAAATAATGAAAAGATATGAAGACAGCCTAAGAGACATCTGGGACAACATTAATCAAAACAACATTCACATTATAGGGGTCCCAGAAGGAGAAGAGAAAGAGAAAGGACCCAAGAAAATATTTGAAGAGATTATAGTTGAAAACTTCCCTAACATGGGAAAGGAAATAGCCACCCAAGTTCAGGAAGCACAGAGAGTCCCATACAGGTAAACCCAAGGAGAAACATGCCGAGACACTTAGTAATCAAATTGGCAAAAATTAAAGACAAAGAAAAACTATTGAAAGCAGCAAGGGAAAAATGACAAATAACATACAAGGGAACTCCCATAAGGTTAACAGCTGCTTGCTCAGTAGAAACTCTACAAGCCAGAAGGGAGTGGCATGGTATACTTAAAGCAAAGAAAGGGAAGAACCTACAACCAAGATTACTCTACCCAGCAAGGATCTCAATTAGATTCGATGGAGAAATCAAAAGCTTTACAGACAAGCAAAAGCTAAGAGAATTCAGCACCACCAAACTAGCTCTACAACAAATGCTAAAGGAACTTCTCTAAGTGGGAAACACAAGAGAAGAAAAGGACCTACAAAAACAAACCCAAAACAATTAAAAAAATGGTAATAGGAGCATACATATTGATAATTACCTTAAATGTGAATGGATTAAATGCTCCAACCAAAAGACTCAGGCTTCCTGAATGGATAAAAAAACAAGACCCATATATATGCTGTCTACAAGAGACCGACTTCAGACCTCAGGAAACATACAGACTGAAAGTGAGGGGATGGAAAAAGATATTCCATGAAAATGGAAATCAAAAGAAAGCTGGAGTAGCAGTATTCATATCAAATAAAATAGGCTTTAAAATAAAGGATGCTACAAGAGACAAGGAAGGACACCACATAATGATCAAGGGATCAATCCAAGAAGAAGATATAACAATTATAAGTATATATAAACCCAACATAGGAGCACTTCAATACATAAGGCAACTGCTAACAGCTATAAAAGAGGAAATTGACAGTAACACAATAATAGTGAGGGACTTTAACACCTCATTTATACCAATGGACAGATCATTCAAACAGAAAATTAATAAGGAAACACAAGCTTTAAATGACACAATAGACCAGATAGATTTAATTGATATTTATAGGACATTCCATCCCAAAACAGCCAATTACAACTTCTTCTCAAGTGCACATGGAGCATTCTCCAGGATAGATCACATCTTGGGTCATAAATCAAGCCTTAGTAAATTTACAATAATTGAAATCATATCAAGCATCTTTTCTGACCACAGCGCTATGAGATTAGATATAATTACCAGGAAAATAATGTAAAAAACACAAACACATGGAGGCTAAACAATACGTTACTAAATAACCAAGAGATCACTGAAGAAATCAAAGAGGGAATCAAAAAATACCTAGAGACAAATGGCAATGAAAACACGATGATCCAAAACCTATGGAATGCAGCAAAAGCAGTTCTAAGAGGGAAGTTTAAAGAGGGAAGTTTATAGCAATACAAGCCGACCTCAAGAAATGAGAAAAATCTCAAGTAAACAATCTAACCTTACACCTAAAGGAACTACAGAAAGAAGAACAAGCAAAGCCCAAAGTTAGCAGATGGAAAGGAATCATAAAAATCCGAGAAGAAATAAATGAAATAAAAACAAAGGAAACAATAGCAAAGATCAATAAAATGAAAAGCTGGTTCTTTGAGAAGATAAACAAAATTGATAAACCATTAGCCAGACTCATCAAGAAAAAGAGGGAGAGGACTCAAATCAATAAAATTAGAATTGAAAACAGAGACATTACAACAGTCACCGCAGAAATACAAAGCATCCTAAGAGACTACTACAAGCAATTCTATGCCAATAAAATGGACAACCTGGAAGAAATGGACAAATTCTTAGAAAGGTATAATCTTCCAAGACTGAACCATGAAGAAATAGAAAATATGAACAGACCAATCACAAGTAATAAAATTGAAATTGTGATTAAAAATCTTCCAACAAACAAAAGTCCAGGACCAGATGACTTCACAGGTGAATTCTTTCAAACATTTAGAGAAGAGCTAACACCCATCCTTCTCAACTCTTCCAAAAAATTGGAGGAAGGAAAACTCCCAAACTCATTCTATGAGGCCACCATCACCCTGATACCAAAACCAGACAGAGATACTACAAAAAAAGAAAATTACACACCAATATCACTGATGAATATAGATGTAAATATCCTCAACAAAATACTAGCAAACAGAATCCAACAACATATTAAAAGGATCATACAACATGATCAAGTGGGATTTACCCCAGAGATGCAAGAATTCTTCAATATATGCAAATCAATCAACGTGATACACCATATTAACAAATTGAAGAATAAAAACCATATGATCATCTCAATAGATGCAGAAAATAGCTTTTGACAAAATTCAACACCCATTTATGATAAAAACTCTCCAGAAAGTGGACATAGAGGGAACCTAGTTCAACATAATAAAGGTCATATATGACAACCCCACAGCAAACATCTTTCTCAATGGTGAAAATCTGAAAGCATTTCCTCTAAGATCAGGAAAAAGACAAGGATGTCCACTCTCACCACTATTATTCAACATAGTTTTGGAAGTCCTAGCCACGGCAATCAGAGAAGAAAAAGAAATCAAATAATGCAAATTGGAAAAGAAGAAGTAAAACTGTCACTGTTTACAGTTGACATGATAGTATACATAGAGAATCCTAAAGATGCCAGCAGAAAACTACTAGAGCTAATCAATGAATTTGGTAAAGTAGCAGGTTACAAAATTAATACACAGGAGTCTCTTGCATTCCTATACACTAATGATGAAAAATCTGAAAGAGAAATTAAGGAAACACTCCCATTTACAATTGCAACAAAAAGAATAAAGTACCTAGGAATAAACCTACCTAGGGAGACAAAAGACCAGTATACAGAAAACTATAAGACACTGATGAAAGAAATTGAAGATAATACCAACAGATGGAGCGATATATCATCTTCTTGGATTGGAAGAATCAATATTGTGAAAATGACTATACTACCCAAATCAATCTACAGATTCAATGCAATTCCTATCAAATTACTAATGGCATTTTTTATGGAACTAGAACAAAAAGTCTTAAAATTTTTATGGATACACAAAAGACCCCGACTAGCCAAAGCAGTCTTGAGGGAAAAAGACAGAGCTGGAAGAATCAGACTCCCTGAATACAGACTATACTACAAAGCTACAGTAGTCAAGACAATATGGTACTGGCACAAAAACAGAAATATAGATCAATGGAACAGGGTAGAAAGCCCAGAGATAAACCCACACACCTATGGTCAACTAATCTATGACAGAGAATACAAGGATATACAATGGAGAAAAGATCACCACTTCAATAAGTGTTGCTGGGAAATTTGACAGCTACAAGTAAAAGAATGAAATTAGAACACTCCCTAACACCATACACAAAAATAAACTCAAAATGAATTAGAGATCTAAATGTAAGACTGGACACTATAAAACTCTTAGGGGAAAACCTAGGAAGAATACTCTTTGACATAAATCACAGCAAGATCTTTTTTGATCCACCTCCTAGAGTAATGAACATAAAAACAAAAATAAACAAATGGGACTTAATGAAACTTCAAAGCTTTTGCAAAGCAAAGTAAACTACAAAGAAGACAAAAAGACAACCCTCAGAATGGCAGAACATATTTGCAAATGAATCAATATACAAAGGATCAATCTCCAAAATATATAAACAGCATTATGCAGCTCAATATTTAAAAAACAAACTACCCAATCCAAAAATGGGCAGAAGACCTAAATAGACATTTCTCCAAAGAAGACATACAGATGGCCAAGAAGCACATGAAAAGCTGCTTAACATCACTAATTATTAGAGAAATGCAAATCAAAACAACAATGAGGTATCACCTCACACCAGTTAGAATGGGTATCATCAGAAAATCTACAAACCATAAATGCTGGAGAAAATTTGGAGAAAAGGGAACCCTCTTGCACTGTTGGTGGGAATGTAAATTGATACAGTCACTATCGAGAAAAGTATGGAGGTTCCTTAAAGAACTAAAAATAGAATTACCATATGACCCAGCAATCCCACTACTGGGCATATACACAGAGAAAACCATAATTCAAAAAGACACATGCACCCCAATGTTGATTGCAGCACTATTTACGGTAGTCAGGTCATGGAAGCAACCTAAATGCCCATTGACAGTTGAATGGATAAAGAAGATGTGGCACATATATACAATGGAATATTACTCAGCCATAAAAAGGAATGAAATTGGGTCATTTGTAGAGACATAGATGAATCTAGAGACTGTCACATAGAGTGAAGTAAGTCAGAAAGAGAAAAACAAATATCGTATATTAACGCATATATGTGGAACCTAGAAAATGGTACAAATGAACTGGTTTGCTGAGCAGAAATTGAGACAGAGAAGTAGAGAAAATACATATGGACACTAAGGGGGGAAAGTGGCGGGAGTGGGGATTGTGGTGTGATGAATTGGGAGATTGGGATTGACATGTATACACTGATGTGTATAAAATGGATGGCTAATAAGAAAAATAAATAAATAAAAAAGAAACATAAATAAAAACAGAAACAGAGAAGAAAGCATGGTAGACTGATGAGCACTGCAGGACCCTCAATGGATGCAGGACTAGATGCTGTTGGAACTGTGGAAACAATGTGGATGTGTGCTGAAGACAGGAATATGATTTACAGTCCATTTGGAAGTGTATGGACCACTTCACTCCCAGAGCTTCCTTCCCCCACTCAGTGTGCTGGAAGAGTGACTTCTGATGCTCTGACGGGAGACTAGAGATCTATTTTTTGGAGATGCTAAAACAGAGGGCCACTGAAAACATGAGGATTCAATGAATGGCTAAGTTTAAAATATGACAATTAAATGGATATTTTGCCCTGGTTGATTCCCAGGATCCTGATGTTTAAACCTCTCTTTTCCTGGCAGAAGACTGGAAGATTCTTCTCTGGGAAATCTGACCAGCCCAAGAGAATAGCCTTAAAGACAAGAGTCTCCCTAGTGACATCTTAGGAAAATCCCCCCATTGCAAGACCACAGGATACAATTATCACCATTACTTGGGTTTACCACTCAGCTTTTTAGGGCTTCTCTATCAAATATGAACAAAATTTAAAAGATCACCAAATATTTGAAAAAGACTTGTAGACAGGTACCAAACAAGCAAACAGTACCCCAAAAAGGAAACAATTATGTAAGAAGGTGAAAACCAAAGCCAAACAAATAAGAAACATGCCCATAATATCCTCAGGGTTGTAAGAGAAGATGTTACAACTTTGAAAAAGGAACAGGATACTACTGAAAAGGAGCACATGGAAAAGAAAATGAAACAAAAGAAAACAAAATGAAAAGAAGTTTGGGGACACAAAAAAGATAATGGCAAAAATAAAAACTCAGAAGAAAGTTTCTAAGATAAAGTTGAAGAAATCTGACAGAAAGTAGCAAAATGAAAAAGTGATTAAAAAAAGAAAAGAAAATAGAAGAAGAAGAAAAAAAGAAAGAAGAAGAAGAAGAAGAAGAAGAAGAAGAAGAAGAAGAAGAAGAAGAAGAAGAAGAAGAAGAAGAAGAAGAAGAAGAAGAAGGAGAAGAAGAAGGAGAAGAAGAAGGAGAAAAAGATCTAGGAAGATGGCGGAAGAGTAAGACACGGAGATCAGCTTCCTCCTCACAGATACATCAGAAATACATCTACACGTGGAACAACTCCTATAGAGCACCTACTGAACACTGGCAGAACACCTCAGACCTCCCAAAAGTTTCCCAGTGCAGGAAGAGAGGTGATTAATAGCGCTGCTTAAAGGAGCTCCAGAGATGGGCATGAACCACGGCTAACAGCGCAGACTCCAGAGACGGGCATGAGATGCTAAGGCTGCTGCTGCTGCCACCAAGAAGCCTGTGTGCAAGCACAGGTCACTCTCCACACCTCCATTCCGGGGAGCCTGTGCAGCCTGCCAGTGCCAGGGATCCAGGGACAATTTCCCCTGGAGAATGCATGGCGCGCCTCAGGCTGGTGCAATGTCATGCCGGCCTCTGCCACTGCAGGCTTGCCCCACACTCCATACCCCTCTCTCCCCCTGGCCTGAGTGAGCCAGCTACTTTAACACTGTCCTGTTTGAGCGAAGAACAGAATCCCTCAGGTGACCTACACACAGAGAAGGGGCCAAATCCAAAGCTGAAACCCGGGAGCTATGCAGACAAAGAAGAGAAAGGGAAATCTCTCCCAGCAGCCTCAGGAGCAGCAGATTAAATCTCCACAATCAACTTGAGGTACCCTGTATCTGTGGAATACCTGAATAGACAACAAATCATCCCAAATTGAGGAGGTGGACTTTGAGAGCAAGATTTATTATTTTTTCCCCTTTTCCTCTTTTTGTGAGTGTGTATGTGTATGCTTCTGTGTGAGATTTTTTCTGTATAGCTTTGCTTTCACCATTTGTCCTAGGGTTCTATCCATCCGTTTTTTAAAAAAATTTTTTCTTAATAATTATTTTTTTATTTTAATAACTTTATTTTATTTTACCTTACTTTATTTTCTTTTCTTCTATCCTTTCTTTCTTTCTTTCTTTCTTTCTTTCTTTCTTTCTTTCTTTCTTTCTACTTTTTCTCTTATTCTGAGCTGTGTGGATGAAAGGCTCTTGGTGCTGCAGTCAGGAGTCAGTGCTGTGCCTCTGAGGTGGGAGAGCCAATTTCAGGACACTGGTCCACAAGACACCTCCCAGCTCCATGTAATATCAAACGGCAATAATCTCCCAGAGATCTCCGTCTCAACACCAACACCCAGCTTCACTCAATGACCAGCAAGCTACAGTGCTGGGCACCCTATGCCAAACAACTAGCAAGACAGGAACACAACCCCACCCATTAGCAGAGAGGCTGCCTAAAGTCATAATAGGTCCACAGACACCCCAAAACACACCACCAGATGTGGACCTGCCCACCCAAAAGACAAGATCCAGCTTTATCCACCAGAACACAGGCACTAGTCCCCTCCACCAGGAAGCCTACACAACCCACTAAACCAACTTTAGCCACTGGGGACAGACACCAAAACCAATGAGAACTACGAACCTGCAGCCTGCAAAAAGAAGACCCCAAATACAGTAAGATAAGCAAAATGAGAAGACAGAAAAACACACAGCAGATGAAGGAGCAAGGTAAAAACCCACCAGACCTAACAAATGAAGAGGAAATAAGCAGTCTACCTGAAAAAGAATTCAGAATAATGATAGTAAAGATGATCCAAAATCTTGGAAATAGAATAGAGAAAATGCAAGAAACATTTAACAAGGACATAGAAGAACTAAAGGTGAAACAAGCAATGATGAACAACACAATAAATGAAATTAAAAATACTCTAGAAGGGATCAATAGCAGAATAACTGAGGCAGAAGAACGGATAAGTGACCTGGAAGATAAAATAGTGTAAATAACTACTGCAGAGCAGAATAAAGAAAAAAGAATGAAAAGAACTGAGGACAGTCTCAGAGACCTCTGGGATAACATTAAATGCACCAACATTTGAATTATAGGGGTTCCAGAAGAAGAAGAGAAAAAGAAAGGGACTGAGAAAATATTTGAAGAGATTACAGTTGAAAACATCCCTAATATGGGAAAGTAAATAGTTAACCAAGTCCAGGAAGCACAGAGAGTCCCATACAGGATAAATCCAAGGAGAAGCATGCCAAGATACATATTAATCAAACTGTCAAAAATTAAACACAAAGAAAACATATTAAAAGCAGCAAGGGAGGGCTTCCCTGGTGGCGCAGTGTTTGAGGGTTCGCCTGCTGATGCAGGGGACATGGGTTCATGCCCTGGTCCGGGAGGATTCCACATACCGCTGAGTGGCTGGGCCGGTGAGCCATGGCCACTGAGCCTGCGCGTCTGGAGCCTGTGCTCCACAATGGGAGAGGCCGCAACAGTGAGAGGCCCACGTACCACAAAATAACTAAATAAATTTAAATACATAAAAAATAAAAGCACCAAGGGAAAAACAAAAAATAGCACACAAGGGTATCCCCATAAGATTAACAGTTGATCTTTCAGCAGAAACCCTGTAAGCCAGAAGGGACTGGCAGGACATATTTAAAGTGATCAAAGGGAAACACCTATAATCAAGATTATTCTACCCAGCAAGGATCTTATTCAGATTTGGTGGAGAAATTAAAACCTTTACAGACAAGCAAAAGCTGAGAGAGTTCAGCACCACCAAACCAGCTTTACAACAAATGCTAAAGGATCTTCTCTAGGCAAGAAACACAAGAGGAGGAAAAGACCTATAATAACAAACCAAAAACAATTAAGAAAATGGGAATAGGATCACACATATCAATAATTATCTTAAATGTAAGTGGATTAAATGCTCCCACCAAAAGATATAGGCTGGCTGAATGGACACAAAAACAAGACCTATATATATGCTGTCTACAAGAGACCCACTTCAGACCTAGAGACACATACAGACTGAAAGTGAGGGGATGGAAAAAGATATTCCATGCAAATGGAAACCAAAAGAAAGCTGGAGTAGCAATTCTCATATCAGACAAAATAGACTTTAAAACAAAGACTATTACAAGAGACAAAGAATGACACTACATAATGATCAAGGAATCAATCCAAGAAGAAGATATAACAATTGTAAATATTTATGCACCCGACATAGGAGCACCTCAATATATAAGGCAAATATTAACAGCCATAAAAGGGGAAATTGACAGTAACACATTCATAGTAGGGGACTTTAACACCCCACTTTCACCAATGGACAGATCATCCAAAATGAAAATAAATAAGGAAACACAAGCTTTAAATGATACATAAAACAAGATTGACTTAATTGATATTTATAGGACACTCCATCCAAACACAACAGAATACACATTATTCTCAAGTGCTCATGGAACACTGTCCAGGATCAATCATATCTTGAGTCACAAGTCAAGCCTTGGTAAATTTAAGAAAATTGAAATTGTATCAAGTGTCTATTCCGACCACAATGCTATGAGACTAGATATCAATTACAGGAAAAATCAGTAAAAAATTCAAACACATGGAGGCTAAACAATACACTACTTAATAACGAAGTTATCACTGAAGAAATCAAAGAGGAAATTAAAAAAATACCTAGAAACAGATGACAATGGAGACACGATGACCCAAAGCCTATGGGATGCAGCAAAAGCAGTTATAAGAGGGAAATTTATAGCAATACAATCCTACTATAAGAAACAGGAAACATCTTGAATAAACAACCTAAGCTTGCACCTAAAGCAATTAGAGAAGGAAGAACAATAAAAGCCCAAAGTTAGCAGAAATCATAAAGATTAGATCAGAAATAAATGAAAAAGAAATGAAGGAAACGATAGCAAAGATTAATAAAACTAAAAGCTGGGTTTGTGCCCTGGTCCAGGAAGATCTCACATACCATGGAGTGGCTAGGCCCATGAGCCATGGCTGCTGAGCCTGCGTGTCTGGAGTCTGTGCTCCACAACAGGAGAGGCCACAACAGTGAGAGGCCTGCATACTGCAAAAAAAAAAAAAAAAAAAAAAAAAAAAAAAAAAAAAAAAAAAGAAAACATTCCCATTTACCATTGCAACAAAAATAATAAAATATCTAGGAATAAACCTACCTAAGGAGACAAAAGACCTGTATACAGAAAATTATAAGACACTGATGAAAGAAATTAAAGATGATACAAGCAAATGGAGAGATATACCATGTTCTTGGATTGGAAGAATCAACATTGTGAAAATGACTCTACTACCCAAAGCAATCTACAGATTCAATGCAATCCCTATCAAACTACCACTGGCATTTTTCACAGACCTAGAACAAAAAATTTCACAATTTGTATGGAAACAC